>NC_042524.1:18892962-19506173 GCF_900963305.1 Echeneis naucrates
AATCCTCTGCAGTACACAAGGGCTGCAGCTGATAGTTTTTGTATTAATCCATGTGATCTTGGCATATAAAACATCTTCAGGATACTGTAACACGTAACATGTATAAAATGAGATCTGAAAACTCAGGTTTCACATAAAAGCTACAGATTCACACAGGTAAGCTGGAACTAGTTACTGTCTGCTACTTTCTTGAAGGAAAAATAATGTTTAACTAAACGGTCAATTTATCAGTGCCGATTATTGAATAATAAATTAATCTTTTGAACTCCAATGCCAACATTGAAAAGTACAATTTCTATAGGCAGTTTTGTGTTCATTTGCAGTCTCTGTTTAAAAAAAAAAAAAGGACAAGGGTATATTCAACATCAAGCAGCTGATGAATTAAGTCAGCTGATATCCTTTTTCCAAGGGCAAACAAATGGTAAGAAGTTTAAAAATGTATTCACATTGCTAATATTGCTCTAAGTGCCACCAGAAGGCAACGATTAGCCTACAGGAGCTGTTTACACCATCTCAGTGACCACATGCATAGCTACTCAGGCGGTCATTTCTTGACTTTCACTTTTCTCTGCAGCATAATTTGACATATGACTTTGATATTTTAATAATCATGATTTCTGTAAGTAAACCTATTGCAACAACTGCACCTCTTCACAAAATCAGCCAAACTCGTTTCTATTATCATGTAATTTCAGAGTCACAGATGAGAAATGTCCTTTTTTGTAATAACAGATGCTTCTATTATAATTCTATATTTCTCAATTTGTTGTGTTTATTGACTTCAGCTCAAGTACTGAACTTTGTTTTTGGGGCTTTTTTCAGCCGCCAAATTGAATGTTTAAACTTATCACAAGACACTGCATCTTCTCAGGGTAGCTGCTTTCCTTGAAATCTTAGCAAGAAGATTCTGAACAAATGCAGGGTTTCTCCCTGTCTTACCATTCACCACAACGATGGAGATGTCAAGGGTCGCTCTCCTTTTTTACTGTCACGTCTCCATCGCCAGCCAGGATGGTTGAGATCTCTCCCTGCATGAAGGCCCAAGGCACAGTGGATCCAGACAAGGGACAGCGCTCTCCACTGGGGCAGTACACCTCCCCTCCTTGACCTTGGCTGCGGATGAATCCTCTGGTACAGGGGAAGCAGAACTTATGGTGCGGGACTGAGGGACACTGGACAAAATGAGTGTCCTCTAAGCGCTCTCTGCAGAGGGTGCAGCAGAGCAGGGTGCCCTGAGTGCTGCTTGAAGACTCCCCAGCACTGGTGTTGCTGCTCTGCCCCACCGCACTTAGGCCCTGCCCCATGGATGCCTGGGAGACTGAGGTGGAGGCAGTGGAGGGGCTACTACTGGTGGGACGCCCAGCTGAGGAGGAGTGTGCTGTGGACATGCTGGGGCTGTCTCTGGCCAACTGGCTGGAGCTCAGACTGTCTGCAACACCCATGAGTGCTGAGATTGGTGAGGGCTGGCTGTGTAAACGGGGTGGGCCCTCTTGAGCGGTGGCCATGCCAGGAAGAGGCTCCATGCCTGAGTAAGCACCTCGGGGCCAGGGATCTCTAGCTTGGTGATCAGGCCTCCCTTCACTCTCTCCATTCTCAGAGCCTGGAGAAGCCTTGCGGCGTCGAGTTGTGCTCTTCGCTGGTATGGGGCGCCCTGAGGCTGCCATGGGCAACACTGCATCTGGCTGTGGCAGAACCTCTGGGATGGGGGGCTCTTTAAACATACGCACGCCATCATTCAGCAGCTCAGACAGCCCACGCCAATCTCCTGTGCCTTGCCGCTTCTCATACTCCACATATCGAAGCCCAGAGTTCACCGCTTTACCTGCATCTTTGGCTGAGTCGCGGAACATCTGCCTGACAAGGTCTGGCACTCCTGAGAAGATCATTCCAGACCCAGCAGGATACTCCACAAACACCTTGAGCTCAAACTCTGGAGTTGAGCTGGCATCGAAGGCCAGGACTCGACCCATTAGATTATGGTCTTTCCTGAAGCGCACATTGAAGGGGACACAGCTGCTGAGCGCTACAAGCACATCTCTGACTGCTTTGGGACGGTTTGGCCAGCCTTCAACCCTGCTACGAGAAATCTCATTCAGTTCAGACATCACTTCATTGTTCCTCCACACTGCAGGGTCTATGCCCACCAGGGTAGAGGTGCTGGCCCCTACACTTAGGGGCACGGTCTGTCTTCTGCCAGCATCCCCCATTATGGGCCCAGCTGAAACGGCAATAGGTGTGGCCCCAGCTCTGGTGCCTGATAATGGGGCCAAGAGCCCATGAGGGGCTGTTACCAACCCCTGGGAAATCAGGGCATGAGATATGGTGCCATGAAGACTAGGAACTGCCCCGGCTATGGCCCGACGAGTATTTGGGCTCTGTCGGCTCCCCTCTGACAAGGCCACATCTTCAGCTCTGTGCAGACCGTTTGGGAGGCGAGAGGACACTCCATAATCCCCCCTCCCCCTGTCTATGCGCTCCCCGTGCTGCCGCCCCGCTTCAATGGGCCCGACCGAGCTGGGTTTGCTCTGCTGTGGACCGGGAGACCTGCCGTCTAAGACTCCGTGCGTGCTCTTCAGTTGCCTGGCAGTTTCAATGAGGAGCTCTATTCGGTCTGCCCCGTCGTAGTTAACACAGCCCCTGCACACTGCTTCGCTGAACTCCCACAGCATGGCCCAGGGCATCTTGGGCAGATCGCAGAGGTAGCACCATTGCCGTCTAGAGGAAGACTGCGAGGCGGAGGACATGTTGTTTACAGGCCCTCGACCAAACTTTCTTCGGAGGCCTACACGTTACGGTCCGCGCTTTTCAACAATTCTTCAGTTCTCGGACACGGCTCGACACATGCCGCGGATTTTACGATGTAAATCAAACGAAAACTAAAATCGAAACGCGACTATAGGCGACGGCATTTAAAAGTTAGCGACGTCTTCTTTCTCGATTTGTTCGTGTCGGTCTGTGTGGAAGGAAGTAAATTGTTATAAGACACCGGAAACACCTACGCGACTGGGGCGCGGAGCATCATGGGAGTTGTAGTTTTTGCCTTGGTAGCGAACGAAACAAGTGAAAGACGTAGGTCGTGTGAGCAGCAATTTAAGATGTAATTTACGGCTCTCTCATTGTACTGTAATTAGAAAGATAATAATAATAATGTGTTTAAAGCAAAATGGTGCAGTTGTATGAAACGCAAATCAGGGAAATCAGTGATTTGCACACGATGCGATAGATGACGAAACGAAACAGTTGGTGCTGCTTGAATTTCAGCCAAGAAATGTAGCATCTGATCTCAACGAAGAACGGCCTCCAGGTGCTTCAAGGCCACAGTAATCTAGTGTTGAGGCTGGAGGTAAAAACCAAGCATTTATTATATAAGGATTCAGTTATTGTGGTCAATGTGTACTTTTCAAGCCTTATCCTTCAATTACACTCTGACTTTCAGTATGTGTATGGATGTGCGCCTGATGGATCAAGGGCAAGGTTTTCTGATGTTATAAGTGACGTTCATTTTATTTGGTTCTGTAATATGTTATACTGTTCAATAAATTATCTATGTAGAAACTGAAACCAGGAACATTTAGCTAAACAATCCTTGGCACCGAATCTCTATAGTGCCTGATGATGCTTTCTACAGATGACCCTTACCAGATACCTTTAAACTTAATGTATTCAAAGTATCAAAATATGGGAGCCCCTTCCAAACACTCCAGTATAAACTGCAAATCCCAGAACCACAAAAGTAAATGGCTAACCAAAGCATTTTTAATTTCTCTATTAAAAGACTTGATGCTTTACTGTCAAGAGATACAGTAGACACCATAACTGAATATGTGAAAACTGTTGAAACTGTTGTCTTGGCATCATGATTGCTGTTCACTTTATTTAAAAACCAAAAACAAAGGTTCACATTTAAATGTTATTTGAGGGTAGTGGGAAATTATTCACATCTAACGTGGTGGGCATACAAAATAAGAAATTGATTCAAAATCATGGTAAAAGTAAAACAAATCATACAATTTTTTGAGCACATCAACCCTTGTTTGTCAATACTGACTGAATGTTTAATTGGACATGACAAAAGAACTGTATTATACTATGCAAAGACACAAAAATGTTACAAATAAGTTGAGGGGAAAATATTTAGTTGGCATGGTGTGTGGTTGAGAAACACAGTTTCAGTGTGTAAGGGTAAGGCCCACCTGTGGATAAGGGATAAGAAAGAAATACATTTTAGAGACAAGCACTAAAAGACATCATGAGCAGTATATAGTATACACTATGGTCAGCCTTCAAAAATCATGTGTGAGCACTTACTGGGGTTTTTCATCTGGTAGTGGTTCATCATAGCTAGAGCTTCCATGGCATCATTAATGGATTCCCACTCCAGTAGTCCAGATGAACTCCGCTCACCTTTTGTGCCACAGAAGACCATTGATGAGATAATAATATAATACTTAACTGTGTGTCAATGCATTTAATTAAACACAGACAGGTTTGACTGGTCCTCTCATCTGTTTCTATAGCCAATGCTGACTGACTATAGAACCATCTGGTGTGAACTATCACTTTTTTTTTTTTTTAAACTGTAAATGAAACAATCATAAACATTCAGAACCAACCAGTTTGTACTGTGAGTAACTCATTACTCACTTTTTCCAGTGAAAAGCTTCACACTTGTGGGACTCTTGATTCCCAGTTCATCACAAACCTGGAAGGTGAGGCCATTTTCAGTGATAATTTGAGGGGGTGGTGCGTGGAACATCCTTTCATCTGAAGGCTTTCTTTACCTGGTTAAAGATCTCTGCAGATATGTCAGGCTGTGCGTTAAAGAAATGGAGGACATTGCTGGGGTGCTGGATTCGGTTTTTCGCTGCCTGCTCTGGGGAAGTAAAGCGGTTGTTACGGGATCCATGGAAATCTTTGAAGCTGCTGGTGTTGTCTTCTAACTGGTAACACTGTCCTGGCACAATAGCTTGCTGCTTGGACACACTGCCAAAGAAGGACAGCCAGGGGTCACATGTTTGTATAATGTGTTTGTATTTCAAATTAGTTGTGCTTATTCTTTGTAACATCTTATTACCAAACATTGAGTTTCTGTCCAAAAAGGAAGTTGTTGTTGAGGTGTGTAATGGCCCTGTCCACAGAGTAGCAGTCTCCCATCTCCACCATTGCTGCACCAGGTTTACTCTTCATAAACTTAACCTAAAAAAGTAAAGCATCCAGATTACATAAATAAGATGCTGTAAAATATTTCATGGACAACTATCCAAACTATCTCTCTTATTCTCCAAACTTTACACATCATCTTCATAGAGCACTCCAAATTCAGGAATCTGTCAAATAAGTTTATTTCTACTTGCCTGAAAGTAAAAGAGAATACAACTATCAATATTTGGTGTCTAACAGCAACGCATCAACTGTTTGAGTTGCTTAATTTCCCTCACCCTTTCTACGTTGCCATAAAGGCAGAAGATGTTGAAGACTTTGTCAGCATTGATTTTAGCGGGCTCGAGACCATACACCATCAGAACTGGGGAGTCAGCATGAGGACCATACTCAGGGGGTGGTGGTCCATATCCAGGGCCATAGCGCTGGCTACCCCGACCACGCCCTCCCATCCCTGGTCCCATGCGGTGTGGGGGAGGGGGACCGTAGCTGTCGTCATTGTATCCATGATAGCCTCCTTGAGGACCCCCTAAATTAGAAAGTGACAAACATAAGAGGTACAGATACAGCATCAGCATTCGATCAATCATTCCTGATGTTTTCCCACTTTCTTTGTTGCATATTTACCATAATCAGGTGGGTGATCTCCCAGAAGAGCTGGCTGCCTCTGGCGCTTGTTCGGATTGCCATTGGGATCTAAAATTGTAAAATAGCAGTTGCCATCAAATAGTTAAACTACACAAGCTACTATGTGCTAAAGGGCAAGGCAGTGATTGACATGCAACAGAGTGTCCTGACATCCTAAGTGTTAAAAAGTCTGCAGGCTGTATTTTGTTAATCTAATGTGACATAATGGAGATTTATAAGTGATTTTGAAAGACAGCTTTCAAGCATTTTTAAAATACCTCCTATATCTGCCATCCTAATATAAACACACACACACCTTGTGAATTGTTCCAATTGCCTTCACCATCAGCATCTGTGCAGGTACACATATACACATGTCAAATCCAAATTAACATTAAAAAGTGGGAGTTTGGCAACACTGTATTAACACATTTCTTTACATCTTGTAGCATGAAACATTTACATTCACATGGAGGATTCCAGTTTAACAGACGCATCAGTACTATGAACAGTCTAAAGGTCTACAGTCTAAACATGTTTTATTGGAAACTATGAAAACTAAACAGTTATACACACAGGAGAATAAGACAGGAGTATAACATCAGTAGTTTGCATTGTGAATGGGGAAAATTAAAATATAAATTGACTAAATACCAACATTAGATCAATCAGAACTTTGCCACAAGCTCCAGTTAACAAATACCACTTTGAATTGTCTTCATCAGCAGACAGCTTCTTTTCTTTTTTTTTTTTTTTAAACAGTTGATATTAGTCTTAGTAGAACAACCATCTACTCTTAGCAATTGTGAGTGTAGCACTTAATGTACTCATTTTAAATTGCAACATTTTCACTAAATACTTCATTCTGGTTATGAGCATTACGTACATACTTTATTGTTGCACAGAATAAATAGCAATACCAAAATAAAGCCATGTTCAAGTGTGACCAGGTATACACACTGTCAGCAATTGATGTGACTGAGAATCTAAATTCAATCTACAACAATATTAGAAGTGCGTCAGTAAGTACGACAACATTATAATTCATTATATGACTATGAAGCATTTGATGCAACTTTGCAGCTTAAACCATCTTTGGACGGTGCAGCCCTGCCATAAATAAGACAACTACATTATTGATTAATACACAGTCAAGGATAAATGTGCACCAACATAATACTACACTCCAGCAGGTTATTTATCCTCTACAATTACAAAACACCAAACATAGTTTCTGTCAATATTACGCTGTGATCTTCAATCCAAACTTGACTCTAACTAAAATATTAATTGTGTACAGTAACAGGGCATTCACACATGTGCTGCAACCACTGTGATACTGTGCATTAATTGTTGTGAAGAGGGCACTATATTAGACTGAGACCAGTTTAGATCAGACTTTATCAAACTAAATCAGTGTTGGCCTTCAATCTCATGTCAGTTGACTGTGTCACCACAGAAACATCCTGATCATAGTGGGACTTGTCCCAATGTGGAAACTCTTATGAAGCACCACTTCTAAATGGAGTTCTATGATAAACAAATAATCTAACACAACAAATTCTCTAAAGTTTGTCCAATGCAAAGTAACAGTATAGTCTTAATTTATCTTGGTTCCATTAAATGCTCAGTCAACTAAAGAAAACCTCCAGGGACTACAGTTTGCCATTATTATGTGTCACCACCAGGTGAGACAACATAAAAGCAGCACTGAAACCAAATAAAACAAACAGCACCAAAACTAAACTTCCTCATAATAAAACAGAGGCCAAAAGAAAAACACATAAGAACCACAACTACTGCTGCCCAAGTACTCTAAAATCCATGTACAACTTTCCAAACACTGCTTAGGTTTTACCTGGAAATCAGTTATCACAGGTCACTAACAGGCCACAGTTGTTCCCCTAGACACTGAGGTGACTACCTAACACAAGATTGTATAATCAGACAAAGGCTATTGTAACATTAGAAGAAAAGTAGTAAGAAACTCAAGGGCTTGACAATTATATTGCTGTCATATTTACTGGTGTTACTATGGGCCTACTACTGAAGTACGGTGATATTAAGATGATGTCTCAAAAATTTAAGACATCAACAGGTATATTTTTACAATAATGCTCAAATTTTTACCATAAAGTGAAATTATTCATTCATTTCTTTCAAGTACTTACAGCACCACACATGGAGCATGGGACACAGTGGGCAGGTAGGGGGCAGTCTTCAGCAAGGATGCTACCCGCCATACTCTGACTCCAGCCTCAACTCATTCTCCCTCTTCAGTCTTTCTTCTTTCTTTCCTTCCTTCCTTCCTTCCTTCTCTCCTTCCATCCATCCCCACCACCAGAGAAAAGTAAATCCACAGGTCCAAGCTTGGTTTTCACTTGTTGCCAGTTTGTTTTGAAAGTTGCTATTAGAGGCTCATTTCCAGCTTACCGTGCTCTGACCACAAAGCAGGACATATGCACCATTTGAGAGTGGGCTGTCAGTCCACAGACACACTGAGCCAAACCTGCATCACACGGGAGGCGTTAAAGGCATCACTATGGGCCAGTTGAGGATAAAATAAAAATGTAAATGAAATAACGAAGAAACAACACAAGAACAGCAGAGAGAAAAGGAGGGAAATGGGAAGGAAGGCACAGGGAAAAAACAGAACACAAGAGTCCATAAATGTAGAAAGCTTTGGAATAGGATTTTGATCTGTGCGTATATGCTTGATAGGTGTTTGATGCTTGTGTCTTCATGGGCCCCCCCTTGGATATTTCTTCTCATGTAAAAATGGTCGTTCACATGATGCTTTCTTATTTGGTTTAATAGCTGTCAGCCACTTGCAAAGTGAAAGGCATCTAGTGCTTGACAATGAGTCATCTGGATTGCCTGCATGACGATGTGCTGTCGTGGCGGTTCAGTTCTGTGTGTTGCCGTGGATATTCAGCTCGTTGTGTTGTCATGTTGTGTTCGGCACAGCACAGTAGAGATGAGCAGATTTAGCATCTGAGAAAGAGATTGGCCTCTTTTTGGATTACTGCCCCAGTATGTGATGTCATCTGTCCCCTTGTTGGGATGAGTGTGTTTGAAAACTCCTCTCTCGCTCTCTGTGGTTGTGCTATGGCAGACGCATCCCAAGGGCTGGGAGGCATGGCCGCAATGACCACCCACCTGACTCCCACCCTCATCATCAATGTGTTGTGTCAAAAGTAGTGACTCCTCGGGGCTCTGCAGATGTGCTGTACTGGTAAAGAGGCTGTAGGAGATGCTTATCAATCTATCATCAGTCTGTGGTAGATATACAAGGTGTTTGTTTGCATGGCCTTGTAGTATTTCTGTCCCTCAAACTGAAATGGTGGCTAGCGTCCACCACCAAAAATAAAATGGATTTCCATATCAGGTGGTGGAGATAGGGGTGATGACGGACTTGGAATAAGGAAGCACTGAGTTGAGGTTGTGTTCCGGTGTTTGATGCCCCACTGTGTCCGATGTATGCCACAGCTGATTTACCCTAGATGTGGCTGTGGGTGCTGTAGCTGTGGAAGCCACTGCATCATTGCAGCATGTGTCTGCTTACAGGTCGAGGTAAGTCTGTATGATTTTGCACAGTGAGGACACAAGGAGTACCTCAGTTTCGTAAGGCAGCACAAGCTACAATATCAAAAATGTTTTGAGAGGACAAGGATACCAAACATCTGCATAAAACCTGAAATGTACATGTTTTTGCAATGCTTGTGTACAAGATAATAAACTCAATTTTTTATGGCAAAAAAAGAAGAAAATAAAACATTTCCTCTCCACATCTACATGAATGTATAGTATAGTATAGTATAGTATATGTTGGCTCACAAGGAACAACAGCAGAAATATTCTATTTCTGACCACACAGAATCTAAGGCAAATATGGTTTAACCATTTTCATTTCTTTAACCTTACACAACATTTTTACCTCAGTACCCTGAAATCGGATTAACTGACACTTGGACTATTGTATTATGTACATTAACTTGTATTTTGGGAAAAAATAAAAGTGGCATAGTAGAATCTCCCCAGTATCCCACATGGCTGATAAAGTTTTCCTCCTGTAGTTTTCAGAAATGTTATGATAATGAGTTTTTCTTTTTTTTTAAACACATTGTTGAACAAATCACAAACACATATCCAATATTCAAAAAAATGCCAACTCAAACTAACAACTAACTCAATATTCAATTTTTTTTTCCTCAAAGTTTCACAATGATTCTCAAAACAACTTATTTGAAAGCTACAATAGAGGGTGTTTGTCATCTATTTCACATTAGAGGTCCCATGAAATGTGCATCTTAGTTTTCCTCAGTGATAGTTAAATGCAGAATATACCAAACCTATTTTATATCAAACAGCACTCTTATCCTTTCTCTTAACTGTCATTCATCATAAACTTGAAGTCAATACAAAAACATCGATCCAATAAAAATGTGATCACAGACTTCGATGCCATCCAACATCAGCAGCAAAACTAACACTCACCACCACACGCACAACAACTTTGGGTTGAATTCTTGGCAATACAGGAAAAACTACTAACAGCGTGCATTCTGATCATTATATTCTGCCTGCCTTCAAGCCCACACGCTGTCATCACCAAGTTTTCCCTTCAAGCTGAAATAAATGCACTGTTAATTTAAAATCAGAACTCATTTCATGGGACCTTTAAAGAGGTGTGCCTAGTGGCCTCTGGGTCAACCCAGCTGGCTAGTGTATGTCTAATTTAAACTATGATAAAATCTCCACTATGTTTGAAAGAATGCTTACAGATGTGGTAGTCTTCGGTGTTCACTAATTTGAGTGGGCAGGGATGTGAGGTTGTTGCAGCTGTGACATGCTCTACAGGGAATGTGAACCTATGTAAAGAGTGGTGCACCTGCATATGCTTCGGTGACAGGTGCATTGGGCTTTTCACATGCATGAACCTGTAACTGAGGTTGGCTGCCCTTGAGGTTGCTCCTCATGCCCTTACTTTGTGCCTGCTGTGTGGCGAGAAAATGCATGAAGACTGTGAAGGCATCACAGGAATACTGCCTATGAACACTGAGCTGATTAGCATAGTGTAGAAACCATTCATCTGTGATCATAGGCAATACCCCCTGAGGCAAAGAACCCTGACCATCCCATACAGTGGCTTGAGAGGAGAAGAGGAAGAAAACGGGGAAAGGAGGGGTTGGAGACTTCATGTTACCTTGGCCACTGAGGTTGGGATTTGTGTAGTCCCATGTGTCTTGGTCATTCTTGAAGACATTAAGGCGTGCTGGCTGTGGACATTCCATTACAAAGAAATTTAATCAAAACTAGTTTCCTGTCACTAGCATCCAAGGTTAATTCTTCATGCATACAATATGATTACATATTGTTACAGACTCACCTTGGCATATTCAATCTTGAGAGTGCAACAGCCAGAATAGATATCTGCCCCATTTAGAGAGGCTTTAGCCCTCTGTGCACTTTGAACCGAATCAAATGTGGCAGCACTAAGTTAAGGGGAAGTCTTGTACAATTTCACATCAGTTTATCATACAATGGAAGAGTTTCAGTTAGTGGAATGCAGAAGTGTGAAAAGGGTCCATTATTTTGTTTTCAAATGTAGCAGAGCATTGCCATAGAAAACTAGGCATTTTTTCAAAAGGATATTCAACCATGGCCTGCACACCATTCTTTCTGAAGATGACAATCCTCTGCACAGGACCACAGTTGTTACAGATGGTGTAAAGCACATCCTGTGGAAACAAGAGCACATTAATATAGTAGCATTGATGTCATCAGCACACTTAACACAAAAGCACATGAATCACATTTAAAAATTTCAGTTACTTAAAAAATTACTAGACTTCTGCCATTTCTTTAAGATGAGTTCAGTAACATCAAGGTGGAGGAGAAACTGTGTAATTGTAAAAATTTGATTTTATACTTACTACACTTGTTTTCGGTTGTCAAAGAATAATTTTGAATCATAAACTGATTCCAAGCACCAAGAGTCAGAATTGAATTGTAAGTTTGCCAAATATGATCTCCATACCACCATATTAGTATCAAGTAACAAGTACATTCATCAGAATCTCAAATGATTTATTAAGCAACAGCAATATTATAGCAATATTAAGAATGAGAAGAACTCTCAATCTAGAAATCTAGTTGGGGAATATTGTCTGTGAACCTTCAAAGTGAAATACCAGTTTTGGGATAAATAAAGTTTTCTGACCTGACCTGACTTGAATAATCAGAATCAGATTTACTGGCCAAGTATGTTCAAACACACAATCAATTAGACTCCAGTTTTACATTGCTCTTAGTACTTACATATAAAGAGACATTAAAAGATAGGAAGGAGAAAAACAACTGATGGGAGAAAATAAATTCTGGGGATGAAGGGGAAGGGTATATACATATAAGTATATACATTGAAGCTATATATTTCTATATACAATAAAATGGACGTTGATGGATATGTAAGCACTAAAATCCTTGGCCTGTGAAGTAAACCTTGTTTTTAATAATCAAGTTACCGTGGTGATAGGATAGATGGGGTTTATGATCGTTAGCAGCAGCACATTGTTGACGCTGCGGGTATCGTCCGAGTCTCCTGGCCGGGAGATCTTCTGACTAGTGGAGTAATTGATGAAGGCAGGATGGCCTGCAATGTAAACTTGGTTCTCTGTGGCATATGTAACAGCATTGCAGGACCCATTCATGTCTTCATACTCCACCAGAGCCTGGCGCTTCTTGGGCATCATAACCACATAACTGTGAACAAATAATAATAAAATAAAATTGAGAGTTTCATTAATAAAAGCCTGCATCTACAAGTTTATATTGCTGGCAACCTGAATGAATGCGCCATGATGTTTTACTGCTGACTACTATGACTGTTCCAAAGATTTATAATTGGTGCTGTCTATGATTGCCTTCAAGACGTTATAAATGACAAAACGCTTGTCATTAAACTTAAGCACGTGAGTCACAAATCTAAAGGAAACAGTGAAAAGTGTGAGCACATTAAACAGTTGGGTTCTTCTGGTGCTTCAATGTTACCTGATGGCCCCGAACTCCTGCAGGGCCTCCACCAGGTCAGCCTCCATTATACCGTCCACCAACCCCCTGATATGCACCACCGGAGAGGGCAGCGGTTTATGAGGGTCATCGTAGCTCTCCTGGAAGTGAAACACTCGAGATGATGCTTGTGGGCACAGAGGATGGTGATGCAAATCGCTGGAGGTGAGTAAACAAAGCAGCTCCAAAGTGACGTCATACACGTAAACGATAAACACATTAGCCTGAAAAATACGTCGTTTTCCCCTTTATTTGAACAGTTTATGATGAGCTAAAACATGAGCTGTATTTATGCAAAAGGGCTGTTCTGGATATTTGAGTACTTACTAGAGTACTAGAAATGACTGTAAACTCGGTACCTGCTTTAGACTATTTGTGTCTGAAGCGTTAACGATAACTGGGTTGCATCGGTTAACTAAACTATGCTAGTTAGCCTCTTCATTTAAGCTAGCGCTGACATAAGCATCAATTTGTCAGACTCACTTCCTCTCTTTTAAAAGCAACGCTGGAACATTTTGACACATTAAAGTACCAACTATCCAAGAAGTGAGAAACACACACCGTTGTCATCCCTCCGTCCTCTGTTTTCTGTCTTTTCGTCGCTCTGCCACCTTCTCCGTAGTATCGGCCCGCAGCAGCAGCCATGTTGTCCTGTCTACCGGGCTACTGTTGCATTCATGATGTGTCGGAACAACGAGAAACTAGTTGACAGTTAAAAGCATTTAAACAGATTATCTCATTTTCTCCACTTCACGCTGGAAAGACGTCTTGACTGAACATTCAGAGGCACTCTCGATGACTCTACAATCACATATTTCCAAGCAGATGAGACGTTTGATTGTACCTTTTCATTCTATATTTGATTTTATTTGTTATACACATATGCCTCCCATTCAGTGGCAGTTGAAAGTGGCTTTTAAAAATGAAAAAAAAAAAAAAACAAAAAAACAAATGGTTTAATTATTCAATTACAATTCCGACTTGTCCAACAACTTAGAGCAGGTTGGGATGTTTTTTTTTCGGTGTTGGGTTGTGAATGCATCAGCAAGGTTGCAAACACCACGCGCGTGATTATTGGCCACTCACTACGTCAATCGTTAATGTCACCCTGTCCGCCCGTGTAATTTTCACCACAGCCTAAGGTGGCGACAAAACGTTATTATACCTCCGATTGACTCGTCTCATTCGGTCGTTGCATGCACATGATGTAATCAAAGCGATGTTGCAAATCAGTGTAACGAACTTGTTGGGGCCGGAGCAGAGCGACTAGATCCTGCAGCGCCACATGGATGAGCCGGGAGAAATAACTTCGGCATGGCTTCTACAAGCGCAGTGCCTGCTATGGGGAAAGAGCGGTAAATGCTAAAGCAAACAAATATGACCACCACAATACACCACTGTAGAACTGAATGCATATGATTCAGTTAAAGTTAAACATATTTCCACACAGGTCAGTAAATCATAAGAGGCCTCTCACAATAGCCGAGCGTCTTCCCTGCACCAGCCACTGCAGTAATATGTCAGTTAATGGTGTGTCAGTGGTTAGCCCATACTCATTCATGTATGGCCTCATTTCCTTCCAAGTTTCAAAGCCTGTTCTGGCTTTAATCCAAGCTCATCTGACAACAAAACTTTGTGCCACAATGTTTATTGTAATCTTCCAATGCAATCGCCTAAATTTAGAAAGTATTTGGGAATAAAGAATGACAGTATTATTTTTATTAACATTTTATTGCCTTTGTGTTTTAAAACTGACCATGACAGTTTTGAGGCCACTGTTCGGATGATCCTTTGAATCAAAGGGGTAGATCCTGGTGTGGCTGAGGTCCATGGCAGTCCCATGGAGAGTGGCCCTCACCAGGCCAACTGAAGGCTACAGAATCAGCTTCAAAGTATACTGTTTTTATTTTTACTAAAGATCTGCTTTTGTAGCATCATTCCTGTGTTATTTAATTTCCTGCCACTTCCAACATGTTCAGTTGGATAACCCTTTGTGTAATGTGTCTGCGGGTCCTCAAAAAGTCTTGAATTCTATTATTATTCATGCCATTAATTGCCATCAATTTTATGTTATTTTACACATCCATCCAAAATGAGTTGATCTCCATTAATGTTCACCTTTCTCACGTTAAAGTTATTTAACTTTAACTCTGAATACATGACTGGCACTCTCTGTCCTCAGCACTTGATTTGCTTTGGGGCATGGATGACTACCGCCTGCGTTAGCTGTTTTAGATATTAAGGTGTGGAACACCACGATCAAGAGGTTTTTGGCCATTACTCAGAGCAATGAGGAGTTTAAACAAGCAGCTTCAGCCATCATGAATAATTTCCACAGGCTAAATCCTGTAAATGGAATCCCTCCATGCTGCAGTTGGCAATGCACATGTTTAGCCACAATGTGAAAGGAAAGAAGCCAGAGGCTTGGGCAGCCTCACTTCCAGGCTGCTCAGGGACTGTGCAGACCAGCTCTGTGAGGGGGTTCTGCATATTTTCAACTTGAGCATGAGACTGGAGAGAGTTCCTTTCCTGTGGAAGATCGCACACCTCAGGCAGCCCAACCACTTCAGACGCATGGCCCTGACTTCTCACCTGATGAAGACAATAGAGAGTCTCATCTTACACCACCTCCGCCCACTGGTGAACTCAGCACTGGGCCCTATGCAGTATGCCTACAGACTGGGAATTTGGGTGGATGACGCTGCCATCTACCTACTACACAGATCCATCCCTCGCCTGGAGCAGACTTGTTTTTGTTTTTTTTTTTGTCTTTTTTCCACCTCCGGCTCTTTTAATACCATACAGCTTGCACTGCTGAAAGGGGAAACTGGAGAGAGCCGGAGTGGACCAACTGCTGACTGCATGGATTACCAACTACTTAACCAACAGACCACAGTATGTGATGCTACATGACTGTGTCTGATGTGGTAGCCTGCAGCACGGGGGCGCCACAGAGCACAGTGCTCTCACCTTTTCACACTGTACACATCAGACTTTCAATGGCAGAATACCGTGTTTGGCAATGGCAGACGATTTGGCAAATGTGGCACAATCTCTGCACTGATGAGGAAATCACACAGCCCTCAATGTTCCTCACCAGATATGTTTTTCTCATTTTACTAACTTGGTTTTCCCTCATAAAGAGTATATTAGTAAAAAAATGGAGTGTACACTGATCTGCACATTTCAGTTTATTGAAAAATCTGGATCATGACAGGTGAGATAGTAAGAGAGTATCAAGATGGTTAGAGGAGGAAACTAACTCAGCCGCTTGTTTGCGTCTCAGTCAGACCCTTCCTGACACTTTTTGATAGTGTTGCTGTGACTAGATGGCATATCAGAACAGATAGCATAGTTGATTGTGTTGTTTATTAGCATGTAACTGGCAGCGTCTGAGTCAATGTTTTCACCTGTGCAAATGACAATTTTCAGTCTATAATCTCACAAGGTTGTGATGACCAGTGAAAGAGTAGTGTTTATTCCAACAGTTTCTGCAGGAGAAGGGAAGGAGCCACATATTTGAGCCTGTCCAACCCAGACTTAGGCCGGTCTGTTCATATCAGAATTAGAGACTGGCAGATGGTTCAGAGAAGTTAGCATCAGTAACATCTTTTGTTAACCCATGTTGCCTATTGGTTTATAATACCTGACACACTGATAGCAGGCTGACAAGGTTGTAGTATGCAGTGAACGAATAGTGTATGTTCAGAGTTTTAGAATTGAAGAAACGGCAGACTCAGCTTAATGTTTGCTCCACTGTCAGAACCCAACTCTGTTGCGAGTTCAGGTTTATTTGGCCCCGCCTCTTGCCCCCACAAGTTGACAAGACTGCTTCCTTGGGTTTGTGATGTATGAATCTCTGACCATCTGGATCTATTTTTATGAGACTGCCATTGGTTCATTGCAGTTCAAGTTGGTTCATTGTTTTGATTATTTCACTGATCTGGTCTTGTTTATGTTATATAAAAAGTATCATATAAATCAACTTGATTTTCATCAGAGGGGGTCTTTAAACCAGCATGGGTAATGGATCCAATGCAGACATAACATTTCAAAGCAATTCACAGTTTACAATAAATTCCAACATATTTTTCTTTATACTAGCTCAAATATATTCAATTACAAAGACATTAATTACACCGTTGATAAATAAACAGATAAGACTTCAGAGGTGAATGAATTATCACTTTCAAACAATCACACTAAATGGCAGATACTAGATATGTTTTTTCCCTTCCACAGCTTATTAGAAATTGTGTGTAATTCTGTGTATAATTCTTTGTCAAATGCATGTTTAGCTAGTGGATGAATGTAGTATCTAAACAATACTATGACGAATACTCATGATGCAATTAACTTCAGCCAGTGTATTACACTAAACATATGTTGTGTAACATTTAATTTATTTCAGAACATCTAATCTCTCAGTCAGTAGTTTGTAACTGTGCTCTGATTTTATTCCATGGCCACACAAGACACTCATTTGGGATTGGCTGACAAGGTAAAAAAAATCTCACACCAAAAAAGTCTTGTTTTAGCCAGAGCAACTGTAGATTTCCTTTGATTTATCAACTGTTACTGTGCTAACGCAGTTAATTATGGGTTAATCATGTTCAGGGCTATGTTTACTGACAGCTAGCATTCTTCAAGAAATGGATGAACGTTTAGACATAGCCTCTTTTTGCTGATGACAATCGGTCACGGTACATGGTGATGTCCTGATACATAAAGATTACAACACAAGTGCTGTAGTGCAAAGCACATGTTCAACCATTTTCATTTATCAGAGCAGCGCAGTATTTGTTATTACTTTACATCTGTAAGAAGCTTTCATTGCTTCTAACATCAGGGAAAGGCATATCTATATAGAACCAGCCTCTATCAATACAAGGAAACATAAGACACGGCTATTATCAAGCAAAATCCGACTGTGTGCTCTCCTTTATTCAAAAAAGTCACGTTAATTAGTCCACTGAGGAGAAAATTATTAGTTCTGTCACATTCAATTTTATTGACTCAGACTTTCCTGGAGTGGATGTGATGCGTAATACCTAGAAAGTTGTCTGTAGTGTTTTGTTTATATGAACCATGGCAGCAGTTGTCAAGTAGTGACAGGTCTTTTCAATGGTAGTTACTGGAACAGTACTAACCAGGCCAATGTCCTGGTGGTCTTTTTTTTGTGTTTGACTCTCTCAGAAGCCCTTTATATGGCAATAGGCCTCCAAGCTGGAGAAGAGGATGTAGAGAAACCAGAGTCCAAAGAAAAGTAGTGTCGTGAGGACTTTGGGGATACGTGGGCCTCCCAGTTCACCGCCTATGGATGGCCTCCGACGTAGCATCAACACTCCCATGCTGAAGATGGCAAAAATGGTAAAGAGTGTGACAGAGAAGGCCAGGGAGCCAGGGTCCACACGGAAGGCCTTACCATTGACTTCCCAATACACGGCAGCTACAGACCAGGCTACACCAATACCCAGAAACACATTAACTGCATTGCTTCCTGTCACATTTCCCACAGATGCATCTGCATACTGATCCTGAGTTGCAGCCACTTTACTGGCAAAAGTATCTGGAGAAAAAGACAAAGTCACTGCAGTTGGAAGTCACATCGATTGACTTACGATGCGTCATCTAATATATTGTATATTGCATGCCAATCACTTGTAGAATCACTCACCAGGAAGTGAAGTCCCCAGCGCTACAAAGACGACTGCAGTGACAGCATCTCGCAGGCCTACAGTGCAGCCAAAATGGGAGGCTAGATCTCCAATGATGGCAGTTAACACACCAATGAGTGATATTGATACTAAAAAGCATGCCCAGCCATTCCAGTACTCTGTGGGTGGGACGCAGGCAAACAAAAGCTTCCAAAAAAAGCACAACATGTGCATGAAATAGTCAAAGCAGTTCGGCATTCGCTGCTCTCCCTCTTCTTCATCACCTGTGTGAGGAAGAAAAAATAAATCAAACTAAGCAATAAAAGAATCAGACACAAATTAGTTTGGTCCAATTAGTGCATAGTGTCAAAATTTTGCTGTAAACAAGAAATGTGTGTTGTCAGGAACTGCCATCATCAGTTTCTTTGATGCTGTTTTTACATATTTCCGTAAATCTCAATTAACATGCAATGCCTGCTTTTTGGCAGTGAGTTAAATAAGAGTTTCATTACCGCCCTGTTCGGGAAATATATTTTTATAGTACACATTCAAAGTCACTGGCTTCATTGTTCTACAGATTTTGAATTAAATGTAGAATAATGAAAATGAGAGTATCAATATTTAGTATTAATATTTCTCCTCAGGATTTCCTGAACAGAATGGTATCGATACTCTAATTCAACTCATGTAATGAACAAACTCACAAACGTATAGAGAGAGAGAATAGCCACTGACCAGCGCTGACTGTTACTGCTTCAATGAACTGCTCTCTCCATGAGTGAGTGCCAACCAGTACAGCCAGATTTGTGTCCTTCAGGAGTTTGTCCACAGTACTCTGTTACAACACATTAACAGGTCAGTTAGAAGATAGTACACAGATCACGTGGGCCTACATTAATGACACCTTACCCAGTAGGATTATTCTAACTTTTGAAACAAAGGCTAGTGCCAAGCAGAGCCAAGAGCAATATAAACGACAAATATATCAAATAAGCTAAATTAGCAGATATTTATAGTACGCACTCAAAGTAACTGGCTTCATTGTTCTACAGGATTTGAATTAAATGTAGAATAATCAGGCACAGATAGTGTTCACAGTTGCACACACACACATTGCCTCAATACATCTCACATCAAAATGCATGCAATATATGATTGACAGAAAAGGATGATTTAATGGAAGTATAAAAGGAGAAAAATCAACACAAAACATGCAAGTATCCGTACCTGGTCTAGCACTCCATTGGGAGTCTGATTTGTGCGAGGGCAATAGGTAGGTAATAAACAAGATATATATACTTAAAGTTTTACTCCACAATGCAACAACCCAAATCTCTGTGGGGCTTTTACTTGTGACAACTTTTTAAAGGAAAACCTCTAAAAATCAAGAACGTACATATTGTATGCTAACTCTAAGCTTTGATCTGCATATGTTCACTCACTGAAGATAATGAGTACACATTTTTAATCACACGTAAACTAAACTGGGCAGACAGACTATTTTAGTGCTACTGCCATCCACTCACACACCTTAAATTCACAGGACTCATTTATGATGACCTCGAGCCTGCTATGCTCTCCTAGAATGGGTTTACCCATCTCAGAGATCCTCCTGGCCTCCTCTTCCTCAGGGGTAGGGTTTCCTGTCAGGAGGGCACAAGTTTTAATCATCACACACACACACACACACACACACACACATACATCCTTAACCCCAGCAAAAGACACAGGCCAGGGCCTAATGCATAAAGATGAAGAACACGCACATGCACAAGTATAAACTTTATAAAGGGGTTGTGTATAGTAGCCTTAATATCATGTATTTCCTGTTGAAAAGGATGTGGGCTGGCCAGCTCCATCTCCCAAGTGCAGTCAGCCAAACTGATCCATTTGAGGGCAGCAATACTTAGTTACTTCCACATACTCAAGCCCACTCCAAGTTATGTCACTTTGGCTTTGTGCCATTGTAAAAGGGGTTCAAGCAAAGCAGCCATGCTAACTAGCTGCCAGCAAAGGGCCATGGGTCTGATTTAAACCCCATCAAATCTGCTTGACACCTCCTGTTGTTTTACATAATTTAGACATGCCCCCCCTACTTGCAGTTCCTAGAGCTACAGCCCTCAGACAGACCCTTCTCCAAGCAGCAGGCTGTGCACAAACAGGCCCCTCCCTCGACATTTACCCATTTGAAATGGTCATCTTCCAGAAAAATAAAAGCAGTCATATGTTGATATGTATAACTGGATGACAATGAAAAGCACATATTTTAGAGTTTCTGACAACAGCAGATGAAATAAATGAAATGTTCATGCTCTTCAGTAAATGCCAGGAGGGAGAGTAGAAAAATCCTTGTGTCATCAGGAAGCACATTTATTGGTCCTCTAAGACCCCAACTATATGATTGGGGTCAATTTCATAATGATAATAATAGATATTCAATATCACTGCACACTGCAGCTTTACCAGTCAAAATTTACCTTGGTTTAGCAGCAATGCTGTGAAGTACAGAGAAACAACATTTCAATACCATACAATAACTAGGCAAGACTAGTGTCAATGTGTTCGACCCTGTTGATCCAGGGTCAAACACATTGGAAGCTTGAGAGGATCTAAAATGCACAGGGAAAAGAAAACGCCTACACCTGTGCAGGTTTCATTTTCACTTTTACCTGAATGAAATATGCTACTGGTCATTACAAACTAATGTTGATTGTGTTGATCTCTTTTAACAAGCACACATCCAACTCATGCATCGTCCTGCTGACAGATAGAGGTTACAGGGGACTGGCTACTAAGGGATACTTAATTCATAATTGGCTGCAGCTCCTTCGCCTCAGTGAAACAGAGACATCGGTGACTGGCAGCGTGTAATCTTCGGTTACTGGCTCTGACGCAGGTGCCCAGGCTTCAGCCGCCTGCGCTGCCACTGTTATTGTTTTGATACTTGATCTTAGCTATTGCTGTCATCTAATTGCTGTTTTTTAAGATCTTAATGCAAATGAGAAACAGCAACTTTTCTTCTTTGACTATAATCATTGATAAAATGTAAACTGCTTACCAGAGAGTCCCCTCTTGAGCCATTTGGGGTCTTCAAGTACAATGAAGAAGTTCTCCTGCTTCTCATATTCCTCCACATTTATGATGCACACCTGTAAAGTCTGGCTGGAGACATGCAAGCGCACACAAAGACACACATACAGAAACAAACACTATTTTATTTATTACAAAAAGAATGAAGCAATATCCCATTCAGTGAAGAATGAAGTGCATAAAGATACAGGATCCCCACATACTAAAGATTTCAACTACCATCTAAATCACATCACAAATTGAATTGACCTGAATTATTAATCACTAGGGGCCTGTAAATAATTCATACCTAAATAGTGTGTGCTCCCAATCTTTAGTTTGCCAAAGAAATAACACTAGACTAAATACTTTGTATCACATCTGATACGCTGGTTCATCAGTATGTTTATGCTTCATTTGCAGAATAATCTGATCGCTTGCTGAGATGTGATAAACACAATGTGATTATTATAGCAGAAAAAAAAAGGAATGAAAAGGAATGAACTGAGGTCCTTGGATCTACATCTTTTTACAGTCTTTACTTTGTTGTGTCTTTAAACAAAGACTGTTACATAACAGTCTCTCACTAAGTGTGCAATTAGTCCGTGAGCAAACACAGTTTATATAACCGGAAAATTTAATGGGAAAAGGATCCGCCAGTTTAAATCGAGTGACTGAAGGTTCCCACACCTGACCAGGATTATTTTTGGTTGGCAAGTCGTCTGGTCATTTTGTGTAAAAGTACCTCCTCCACTAAAGTGGGTGACTGATAATCCATGGTAATCTGTCAGTGGGGTTTAGGTGTCCTTTTCCTAGAAGCACCAATGAGCCAAATAAATATGATATGCTGTACTGAAGAGGACAACAGTCCTTTGTGTTTCTGGTGATTATGACACTAATTTAGAGAGCATCAAATTGTATTTTTCCTAATCTGGTTAGGAAGGTCAAAGTGAAAATAAAATTGTTAGAGCTTTCACTTTTAATAATAATAAATCAATTGCAATCTCCTATATGGGGATATACTGTACATACAGCCATGTATTAATCCATACCATGAGGTCTTTATGAATTGGAATCACAGACAATAGTACAGGTATAACATTTCTCTATGTGATACTGCTAAACTTCTAGCTGACCTCTGAGCACTCCTCTGCCTCAGCTCAGGCATTTGCCAGCTCTGCTTCTCTGGTTGTTTACAAATCCATGAAAAATTTTGATTTATTTGATTCTGTCTTGATTCTGTGCACTGTATTCAGAAAAAGTGCTTTTCTTGTGTTATTGATCACTCACTGTGCTTTTCTTTTCTATGTCAATTCTACAAATAGCACAAACACAAAGACACATTCATATACTGACTAATGTGCAATCAGAGGCAGTTTAGGGCTGAATATCTCACTCAAGTACATTTGGAAACTGGAGGAATATTGATTGATTTGTGAAAGACCCACCCTACTTTGCTGCTACATCCAGATACAACACACAACATCAAGATAGCAACAAGAGTTGCTATCTTGATGTGGACTTGTGCATTTTTTTTTTTTTAATCCGAATGCAACTTGTAAATCCTACTAAGTTGGCTGAATTCTAAAATATAGAAAGATGCTTGTCTGGAAACCAACAAACTCTGCAGTTGAAGTGTCTTTCAAAAGTTCTGTCTTAAAAAGTGTCACTATTGTTATCAACCATTAAGCAACCAACTCCAACAATGAACTGATTCGAAAAACAAACTGGGTTGGTTTGTAATATCAAGGCCAAAAACGATTGTGTTGTTGTTTATAATCATTAAAAACAGATTAGGGTTCCTTTATTACCTGAGACACATCCTGAACACTGTAGTTATTTTCAGTAGATTTCAGATTAACTGTCTTGCTGTCGTAAACACTCACCAGCAAATCATTAGGAACATTTGCTACAAGTCACATTGCAGCTTTTTCCAAGAAAAAAGCCTTAAACAGGCTAAATCCATTCGTCTATTTAAAAGATGAAAAAATTTATAAGTGGGCCATTTTAAAAATTCATTTGTCTTTGTTGGGAACCACTGCACTTAAGGTTGAGGATGAAAGAAAGAAAAAGGCAGTAAGGACATACTGAAAGATTAACACATTTTTGCTATTTTCATGGGACTAATTGACTCATTAAGAAAACAGAATACTGAAAGCCTTGCCTATTAAAAACACATTTGCTTCATGGTTTGCTTCATGGTTCAATGTTTTAAATCTATGTGAAGATACTATGTGATCTATGTGAAGTGCAACCATAAAAGATCCCCAAAAAAGAGATTGACTAATGAAACATCGATTAGACTCCATACATCCATAAGTCTGACTGTTTTGCCAGTCATTGGCTCACCTGGTCTGTTCATTGGTGAATTCCAGTTCCCCTCTGGCCTCCTCATAGTCCACCCCAGCCTTAGCACTACCATCCTCTGTATGGTATGGCACAGCAACGGTGCCCCTGGAGCCCGAGTTCCTCACCACTGTCACGGTCAGCATGCCTGTGCTCTCGCTCACCCGCAGTACCTGCTGTCCGAAGGTGAAGATGCCAGCGTGGTCATCATCCAAAATAGTGATGGTGGCAATCACTGGCTCCACTAGTCTCCCCTTGGTGGGATTTCCTGTCCCCTCGATTCCACCTTCCTCTATTCTCAGTTTTTGAAGACGCACAAAGAAATGCTCATCCTCCTCAAAGATGTCGTCATCTAATATACCAACCTAGAGAGGCCAAAGTGTTGTTTAGTACTCTCCTTATAAAAGTTTCCAAATTTAGTAAATCCACAACGTACACAGCAGAAACAGCAATAACATTTTCAAATGGAAAACATTTTGAAAGTGAGATCACCGAAATTCTTCCGTGTAAACTATGATGACTTTCACAGTTTCCTCGACCTGCTCACCTTGATCTCTTTGCGTGTTTCCCCTGGCTTAAACACCAGGGTTCCCTCAGTGAATTCATAGTCTGCCCCAGCATTGGCAGAGCCATTTTCTGTACAGTAGTCCACATAGAAAGTGTTCTGACCTGTGCCTCCATCAAGGATCACCCCGAGGCTCAGTGAGCCACAGTTCTCAGTGCACTGGTACTGTGCGCTCTCAAAACAAATTTGCGAGCATGTAGCCTTGTCAACGTCCTCCTGTCCAGAGCGACGTGTGTGCTCAGCAGCATGTCTCTTTAATATGTTGCCAGCACCGATCAACTTGCGTGTTGCTTGGACACGGTAGAAGGCCCGGCTCTTCTTCTGCTGGACCAGGGCAGAATAGTTGGCCATTTCAATCAGCTGGTCCAGGTCTTTATCTGGGTGCTTCTCCTTCAGGTCTTTAAGGATGCGGACCACCTATTCAAGAGAGGACACACTCTATTTAGAGATCTGTGACTGCAAAAGCTCTGTATGGTTGTGGATTTCAGTTCACGGCAGAAAGAGAACAAACAGCTTAGTTTATGACATGAAAGTGACTGCACATGAAAGTGTGCTGATCAACCTCCTACTCTCTACACACCTCTCATTCAGACCTCTGTTGGGATTTAGTACTACTGTTCTAAATAAACCTGACATGCAACTTCCCATCATGTCACTTCCAGAACCAGTGGCGGTCCTGCCAGCGCTTTCCTCCTTTCCTCATGCCTTTTTATAACATGTATGTTTTGCACAATACAATGTCTTAAAATGACTCATTTATTTGGCTTTTGCTATATCCAACAGTAGCATTGGAAGCTCTTTACTGGGCAGACCAGGCCAGATCATGGTGCATAGACGAGTTACTTTAACTTCATACATTATAAACCAAATGAATTAAACTCTTGAGCGAAACTCCTCACCTCATCCTTGTTCTGGTCTAGGTCATTGCCCGTCTGCACAGAAACCGTCACGCTGGAGGAGTTTCCAGGACACGAGCTTCCGTCTGGCAACTTTCCATCCATGGTCACATCAATGCTTTTAGGTGTATGGTCCCCCTCCATTTCCACCACAATGCCATGCCGCTTGTCAGCACGGTAATGCTTGCGTGTATATTTGTAGACAAGTAGTCGACGGTCAGCAATCCAGGCCAAGATCACACACACTGGAAAGTACAGTAGCGTCACAGCAGCCTCCCACACCTGGTAATACAGACAATGTTACATGATTATATCACAATATTAGAAAATACGCCAAACATCAAGCATCATTGGCAAATCGATACCGACCTCAACAATTCCAGGTGAGATGATGGCCAAAATGAGGTAGAGCCAAATGTAAGCAAAAATACTCCAGAAAGCGGTAATGAAAAACACACGCAGGTGTTTGATCTTGCGAGACTCTCCATCGGGTATCACCCACACACACAGACCAATTATCACAAACATATTGAAGGCTGCACTGCCCACGATGGTGCCCGGCCCAAGCTCTCCTGCATTGAAGTTGTGGCCACATACCTGTCAGAGTCCAACATTGGAGGAACAATCAATCAGTAAAACACTCAATAAAACCAAAAAGTCAAATATATTAGAATGAAAAGAGAGATGATACGCAGAAATAAACCACAAATTGTACTTTTTTATTTGTTTCAGGCCAACGTTTAATTAACTCTCAATTTATCCACTAGTTAATTTAATAATTTATCCCATACATCTCAAATAAATAACTTCTGACCCCATTCACAGCGTCAGGACTGGTAGTGTGAAATTTAATGTTAACCCTCATATTGTGTTCAGGTCTGTTTGACACATTTTCATTTTTTAACAGAAGAAAAATGATACAATTAATTATTTTTTTAAACTCAGATTTGGCTCACTTTTTGTGATGAACATATATCAGAGCACATTTCAAAGACCACAAACTGTACATCCCCCTACACATTTATATTACATACGTGCTATTCAGGTCCACTGGACCCAGCCTAATAAAGGTGCAGAAATTGTGTACCTTCACTCCTGATACTCTAGATACTAGATACTTTATTGAGCTCCAAGAGAAGTTCACATTTACAGCAGCTTGACAAGTCCTCCTATCCTCCTATGCTCCTATCTGGGAGTGCTGTTAGTGTGTGTGAGTATCAGTGTCAGTTTTGTGCTTCTGCCCCTGACGTTTTCATATTCTCGCACATTTTACCCTCCGTCTTGTGGGAAATAATCTTTATTTTCTCACACTCTATCCCCAGTACAAACCGCTGATGGGACACAATATAGATTTCTTATAACAACTGATCAAAATGGCCAAAACACTCTCAACACTCAACTGATTTTAGAAATGAGAGATGCTTTTGAGGATGAGGAATAGGTTTCAGAATGTGAGGATCACATTTCTGAAAATTCTGAGTCTGACAGTGAATTTGAAGAAGACGGTGAGACTGAGCATCAGTTAGTTCCAAGACAAAGAGGAGCCGCAGGTCCAGCCTGTCAGCAGCCAGCTCCAGGACCAGAACAAGCCCGTCAGCAGCTAGCAAGTGAAGTAATATGGACATCAAGAAATGGTGAAATTAAATTGCCCAAGAAATGAGCCACTCCACATGGCTGCCAATCTGATAAGGATGCAACCAGAAGCCAACACAAATGACAGTTACTCATGTGCAGGACATCAAGTCTTTTTTCAACCTTTTCATTTCACATTCCATCCAGAAAATTATTCACAATTGCACTAATTTAGAAGCAAGGCATGTTTTTGAAGAAATGTGAATGGAGATGGACCAAATCTATTTACATGACTACTTTGTGGTTCTTATCCTTGCTGGAGTTTTCTCAGTGGGATGACAAATCTGTCAGAAAGCTTTTCCGTCTTTGGAAAAACTTCTACAAAATTTCCAGGATTATCCACTTCTTTACTTCACAGCAGAGAGAGAACCCCAATTTTATAACCCTGGGCCTAATGTCACCATTGATGAGCAGCTGATGCCATTTAGGGGGCAGTGCCCCTTTGGGCAGTATGTACTATCTAAACCTGCAAAATACGGTATAAAAATCTGCCTGCGGTGCCACTTCCTCATATGCTTGGAACTTACAAGTCTACACAGAGAAACCTGATGGAGGAGGCCCTGAAAAAAAATATCAGGGAATGAGAATTGTCCTGGACATGACTCAGGGGCTCAGGGACAGCTGCCAAAGAGGACGCTGACCACGGTGGGAGCAAGACAGAAAAACAAGTCTGAACTCCCATCCCAACTGCTGACTACAAAGAACAGGCCTGTCGAGCCAAGTTGTCTACACTGGCATGGTTACTGTATACGTTCAGCCTGTGTTTACTGGGTTAAATTTCCAATGTTAAACGTTCAAATAAATAAACCTCAATAGTTATGTCAGGCCTTGCTTCATTTATAAATTTGTTGAATTTTTTCCCTCTCATCTGCATTATAATTGATTCTCCTTTATTATTTAATTTTATTAAAAAACAAGAAAAGAAACAAAAGAAAAATGAGTAGCACTTTAATTCATAAATGTGATCTAAAAAAGGTAATTATTAACCATGTATACTGTATGTATGCAGGATGAAGTAAACATCTGTTGAGTATTTCAACGTAAAACTGTTTGACTGTACTGTTACAAACCCAAAAATACAATCCTAACGCTAACCTTCTGTCCCCTAACCTTAACCCTAGCCTTAACTTCACCAAACAACAAGATGGATACAACACAAGGGTTAAAGGTATGTGGACTGCCTCATGTACCTCAATAACAGACAGCAATATCTCAGGTGCAGAGGAACCTAGTGCCATGAGAGTGAGGTTGGACACTGTTTCATTCCATATTCTCACTGTAGTTACTGTAGTTTCACCGTTAGGTTTGGTGATAGTCACCTCCTTCTCCTGCAAAGACACACATTTGTGAGAAACTCAATGACAAACCCACACGCGTTTCCAAAATGCAATATTTTGTTAAGATCCAGCCTAAATTTCACTATATGTAATATTACTGCAATATTCAAGTTTATACATGACATGACAAGTACATTATATAATTAAACTTTTTTTTTAAAATATAAGTATGATGTTAAAAACCTATCAATTAGTATTAGCATTATTATAATTAATTTATTATGATAATAATATACTTTTTTGTAGAGCACTTCTCTTATAAGAGGTAGAGCTTAAGAAAGTGCTTTACAGTAAAATTTAAAAAGTTCAACAAAATATGGGGGAAAGACAGAATTCTTTAATTAGACAATGTACAGTCTGTAGATGGTGTGTAAATGTAAATAAAAACATAAACCAATAAGAATAATTACATCAAATATGGAGAGATCATGAGGATATATAAAATTACAGTGTCTGCCATGAAAAATGGTGCCAAAAGTTTTACTATGATTTTACTACCACTATAAGAACCTGTAGTATTTTCTTAGTGGATCATAGCTGCCTAGTGAAGTTGGCGGGTTTGGCTTGGTTAGCTTAGTGTTAAAGTACCAATATATAACTTTTACTGGTAATCCATGACTGTGAGATAATAGCACACTGATTTTCCATAATTCTTGAGTCAACAATGATCTGAGGCAGTAAATCGAGATATTAGCAGCATATCAATAATACCTGAGAGGTGATAACCTCGATGGATGCCATGAAGCGGTCTGCAATGATGGACACACCCAAGAACATGTACATGAGACAGAGGAAGTAGATGATTGCCCGCCCCGTCTGCTCACCCAGTGGAGGGTTAAGCGGTAGCCAGACAGGCAGCAGGATACCAGGTCTACACACCACCGTGCCTGCACATTCTCGCTTTCCAGAGCCCGTAGAGTTGCCCACAGGCTGAGGCTTCTCGGGGACAGACGCTCGCTCCATGACCTGCGGCCTTAAGGAAACGCAGGGTTGGACCAGAAGGAGCAGGGAGAGAAGGGGCAGGACGAGTGGGGAGAGGTGACTGGGGAGGACTCCCATGATATCCCTGAGTCAAGAGGAACACGGTGGTCACTGTAGGAGCAGCTGAATCATAAGATTCTCCTAGAAATACAGAGGTAGACATTATATATAAACTTTGTATATACACAGCCATATTATTCTAAATGAAAAGATAGAGTGAGATATTGCAGATATGTATTACATATTAATTCACATTGTCTCTGTCTAAAGAACGTTCTGGGTTTGATGCCTGGGCTTGGCTCTCTCTATGCAGAGACTAGCTGTTGTCCTTGTGTCTCCATGGGTTCAGTTTGTGTCTGTCTGTGCACCCATGTGTGTATCAGATGTTTGTCTGTCTGTTTGTCGACCACTGTTAATCCAGACAGGATGTCTTGCCATGTAATCCAGCTTCATGACAATAGTATTTAAAGTGGTCATTGTGTATAACACACAACATGCCCCAAAAACTAATGTTTTCACATCCTCATCAGTCTCAGTTGTGGTTACCATGCACCAGCCCTGTTCAACATCTGCATGTTGGCAGTGTCAATAATGCCATATTGATGTCACCAATTAGTTCCGTGCATTCTGATGGTCAGTGACATGCTGCAAAACTGCATTTCATTAGTGAAAATTTAGAGTAATTATGGGGTCAAATAGAAAAGCATGCAGAATGCAAAAATGCTTTACATAACATTGCACTGAAGAGTTCAGACACTACTTGTGTTATACAAAGCTGCTGTCTAATTACCCCCTGGATCAATTTAAAGGAAGCCTTTCCAACAGCCAGTGTCAGCTCTAACCTTTCCTTGAAAGGAGCCTATTTTTAAATTTGCATGACCTCAGCTTTTTGGATAAAAATAAACCAAAAACACTTGGACACAAAACACACAGTCTCTTGATGCTGTAAAACTAAAATAAAGCAAAATAAAGCTACTGAAAATATTCCCAGTTTTTCTGAATTATTTGAGTTGTTTAAATGGCCACTATCACCTGTCTTCCCACGGGGTAATCCTACGTGACACCAAGCAGGTGACTTGCACACACCTGTTATGTTTCAGTGATGACTCTGTCCTGCACACTACGCCACAATCCTTTTCTTATCACTGAAACCAGCACAAAGACTTGTTCTTAGAAGTTAAGAATAAACTGATCCAACTAAGTCATCCAAACAGCATATTAAATGACCTCTGAGAAACTTAAGTCAGGCTGTTAATTCATGCAGCTCTTGGTTAACATTATCTGGCACTAATCACTGAGCCCTGGTGGTAAGAATAAAGAAAGAGCTAATTAATAACTCACACAGTTTTGTTTGTTTTGCCTACTAAATGTGACAGATTTGTTAACGCCTTCCAAAGATAAAAACAGTGAGAATAATTTGGGAAAATATTGTGGCAAGAAATCTAGCAATTGACCCTTCTCACAAGTATGCTGCATGCCTTAATTATGTGTGTAATGTCACTTATGATAACATTCTACTGATTTATAAGACACTTGTTGACACTGTTACCATTAACAGTAACATTTCAAATTGAGGTGTAATCTTCACAAAAATAAATAAATAAATAAATAAATAAAATTCTATTAACCGCAACATTTTCAGCTGATCACAACTAGGTTAATTTGTTGAAAAATTTCATCAAAGTTTTAAATAACAGAGATAATTTGTTGTGTGGTGTTGTGGACCAAAGGAGCCTGTCACTGACATTTTGAAGTATAGCAGGTCGTAGCATGTACAGATGTGAGTACGGGGTGGTAGTCAAGAGCTTTTAGCCTGACTCCTCCCAGGCTCACCACCTCCGCTCCACCTGCACAGGTGACACTGCACTATTGTGCACTGTGAGTTGAAACAGATACTTGGGTGCTGCATCTTTGATGCAGCTTGAGCTCTGCCAGCTCATTATGGAGTTGTGATTCAGAAACACAGCCCGAGGGCCCGACGCATCACATTTCACTTTCCAAGGTCTGCTATGGTTACCACGACCTCAGACAGAGGGCCACCTTACACCTGTGGCTGCTGATGGGGGGTAGGCCTGCCAAAAATAACTCACTCGACGTTCATATTTGCAAAACAATGTCATGCAGAACATAGTCTGGGAGTAATAAAAGTAATAGTTAAACGTATGTTACGTGTAGTCTTAGTAAACTTGAGAGCAGCATGTTACCTACAGTGCAATACACAGACAGCCACAGCCACAACATCCAACTGTAACAGGATTAGAACGACCCAAAGGCTTCAGTCTTTCATGGTTTTACCGCATGAGCTACAGGAGACAGACTTTCCTAACTTCCTGTGTTATGTCTGAGTAGGAGTCTTAGACCTTGGAGACATGGTTGAAGTCTAAAAGCAGCTTTCCTTTGTATGGTACGAGGTGAACAATCAGTTGAATGCAGCAGCGCCAAGGTCAGCCATACAGTGTATGAGTGCTGGCTAATTAAGAAGCTGGAAGAGATGGATACATTATTGATTAATGCATTCTCCTAAATATAGTGACATCTTTGCCTTTCATGTCACCTACAAGGATCTCTGTAAACATTATTCAGATGTCTAGGTATGTTGAGTCATATGATATGTTCAGATATAAGAGCGAGTTAGTTCAGAAGAGAGATGAGTAAATAGAGTGATAAACTGGCAGATTGCTGCCGCACCCAAAGCGATCAGAGCTGTCGTCTGCAATGTCACTGATTCAAGTCTAAACTCCTTATGATGTATTTATGCTCACCGGGTACTTATCAAACTACGACTTTAAAAGGAAGAAAACACTTCAATGCAGTACACATTCATGCAGAGTTGAAGGTAGTGAACATAAGTGCAAAAAACTCACTCATCTTACAGTCTTTCCTGTGCTGGGGGGAAGGAGTCATGAACTGTTGACAGGTCTGTGTGTCCACTTCTCACACAGGATTGACAAGCTGGGTGACGGCTCATCTCCCCTTACTGCCTCTGACACAGCCACTATCAGTCAGCACCACCGATAAGTGATTGCCTTGGGTTATCTTACACTGATAGGAGTGTTAGGAGAGTTAGCACTTGTAACAGTTTAATTTTCCTCCTGTACCCTGATGTTTGGGTACGACCTCATGAGGGCTCCTCCTTCTCAGATGCAGAGCACTGAGGTGTGGCAACAACAGAGGGGGAAAATCCAAGCAACAGGAAATAACTGGAGGCTTGTTAAGGCGCAAAAAAGAAAATGTAATGTCGGACAGGTTTAATGCCAGACAATATTTTCATGGTCCGGCCTTTAAGGTGTGGTGGATAAACATAACAAATTAAAATGATAACCCTAAACCTAACCATCATAAAAATGGTGGCATTTTCTACATATAATAATAAATGTGAATCCACTGTGTACTCGTATGCAACTTTATTAGCAGCATCCTCGTAACATTGTGCCAACAACATAACATGAGTAGCATCCTCTCTGTCCCCTAACACTCTTTAGTCACTATGGTAACATTTAAGCATGCCTTCAAAATAAGATACACCACAAAAACAAATATAAAGTGTATAAGTTATTTATTCTTCCTGTGAAAGAACCAATACCCAGTGACTTGGGGTTGGGGATCACTGACCTAGTGGAGATCATCCCTGGCTGACAAGCTTTTGTTGTCTCAAGTTGATTTTCTTTGACCAAGAAATTCAACCTGCCTCTGATTTTCAAATTTTGAAATTTTTACCTCCAAAAAATCTGAAACATAATGAATTTGTTTCAGTCCCACAATGATGTTGAAAGACCTCACAGACACACACTCACACACACACATCCTAATTCATCAATCCATGCATAAGGAATGCACTGACTACACAGCTTGAACTTTAACCTGTATGCAGATCGAAGAAGACTGCCTTTCCAGGATGTAAGCTCAATGCACAGGGACACCAATAACATTCCATGTATGAGTTTCATAGCCAGCCAATCAGAACCTATGTTTATACTAAATCTTAAACACTTAGTTGTCCCAATGAAGCCCTTTGCTAAAGAGGGCAGAGGGTTATACTGTAGCCAGTGTAGCTCTCTCCAAACAGAAAAAAGTTCATTTAAAAAGTTACTCCACTGACATCATCAGCCGTGACAGGAGACACTCTCCTGCCACAAGATGTTATTTATAACAATTTGTCCTAACCAAAGTTTGGAAATTATTTATCTTGAGATACCAGATACGACCTCTGATTGGTTCAAACAAAACTAGCAAAACTAACTTTGGAGGCAGCTAGTTTAGATCAGACAGCAGGTATAACGGCCACTGTTGGTTATTAATTTAATCGATTAAGTTTATTAATGTAGTCATTTAACTGGTAACACTCCTTTCTTTCTCTAACATCTTGTTAAACATATTGTTGCCCGACTTAATATTATTTCAACCCACATAAACAAGTTTTTGGTGATGGTCATTTAGTGGCATGGAAAACATATAAACATATACATATCACTATGTAAAGTGAAAGAAACACTGAAGAGCCTTAAAAATCACCAAACACTGGAGTTAAAGACAAAGACTGTGCTGTGATTTAGAATATATTTTCCTGGAAAGTGAAAGGTAGACGATCATTCATGTTAGCTGCTGTGTCATGAATAAAATTAGAGACTTAGAGATGTGAACCTGCATATGGAAACACCAACCTCATCCTCACAGGCCAGAGTGGTGACTCTCATCTACTTAATGTATCTATGGTGGTCATAAACATCACTTGATTTGTTGTTGGGTGTTAAAAGAGCCTGAAATGTACCACAGTGATGGAAAATAACACGCTTGTGCCATGTCTCTTTTGAGAGAAAACTATGGCCAATGGGAAAAGTCGAACACATGAACATCCAACTGTTTAACATTACAAATGCAAAGTCAGTCTACTAGATAATATCTAAGCTCCTATCTCAGACAGACTTGCTTTTCCTTGAGGTGTTGTGGATTGCACCTTCAAACTGTTACCCTGCAGATGATTTAGCCTTGGACCTGAGCAGCGCTGTATAAGACACATCCATTACAGCACAATAACATCCGTTCAAATTACACACAAATCAAGGCAGTTAGCCAGACACTCTGTTAGACTATCTCTGTGTTTGCAGTTAAAGCAAAGAAAGGAAAGAGATCCGTCCCTTGAATAAGTAACACAGAGCTTTGGCTTGCTGCTGTGGGCCTGCTAATGAACCAGATGAATCAGAGTGAAAGATAATCCACCAGGCCACTCAGACAGACAGACTGACAGCCAGACAACCAACAGACAAACAAACAGACATACAGGCAGGCAGACAGAGAGAATACACTTGGTCTGCACAATATGCAAAGAATTATGATGTGATTTTTGTTTGGTCTTGTATCAAACAAACATGATCCTTTACATCAGGGCCACAACACTTCCGTTGCAACATTGCTCAACAGTGTTCACACTGTGTTCAGACACATTTCACCATGACCATGAAAGCAGCTCCTGAGATTTGGATATTGCATCTGGGCTAGGATTATTTGTAATTTCATTTATATTTCATTACCTGTTCAGCTCTGCTTTAAAATTTTGTGGTTGTGGGTTTGTATGTGTGCTGTTGTGAAGGAACATATTGGTGAATCTGCAGGTGTATAATAGCTGAAATAGTTATTTGAGTGCTTTTATCAGAGATGCCTATAATAATAGATCTCATAGGACAGATGAATTTAATGTTTATACTATGTGGTCATACTCTCTCACTTACTCACTCTTTTTAACCACTTATCCATAAGGGTCACAGAAGTGCTGGAGCCAATCTCAGCCAACATTCTGGGCAAAGGTGGGGTATACCCTGGACAGGTTGCCAGTCTGTTGCAGGTCCAGCACATAGACACATTAACAGCCACTCATACCCACCTGTATGGGCTATTTAGGGTAACCAACCAACCTAGATATGCATGTCTTTGGACTGTGGAGTACCTGGTGGAAACCCTCACAGGCATGGTGAGAACATGCATACTCCACACGGAAAGGCCACAGGCCCAGGAACCAAAAGCACTACCTTGACCACTACCTCATGCTGTAAGGCAACAGTCCCAGCAACTATGCCTCCATGCTGCCGATATGCCAATACAAAAAAAATTGCTTAGTCCAGCAAGAAACTCCATTGATCTTTCATATTACATTGGTGATATGATGAATTAGATAGGAATGTCTGTCAGTTATTTTGTTTATGTGATAGTTTTGTGGTGTCCAAGGTGTGTTATGTGTGTAACCCAAAGCTCAGTCAAAAGAATGAATACAGAATTTAGCATTCAGGGGACTTAAAGACAGTGCCTATGTAAAACAAACCAGGCTTTGTTAAAGAGTTATCGAATTCAACTGTTTCCATTACGTTACATTTTCCAGAGCGCAGTCTCTGCAAATGTTTAAACAATTTAAAAGTATTTCTCATGTACAAGTTTAGTCACATTAGTCACTGGATACAGGACCGGTTGCGGGAATGCACTTGCATACACACAGACTGAAGAAAAAAAGGCTGTCCCATTAGGTTACACCTTCAACTACTGGAGCAACACAGAACCCCGCAGTCATTTTCATGAGTTATTACGAAAAAAGTGAACAGAAAAAATGGTGTTTATTTAGATCAGGAATTGAGCAGACTAAGATGAGGAGTCACTCCTTTTCTCAGCCTTCAGGTACAGGAACTAATGTCTGATGAGCACCAGTAGCTTCCATGTCAAAATCTTTTTGTATCAACTGTTTATTGGGTGGAAAAGATGCTTTGTGTTTTAAAGATCCTAGAAAAGAACATTACAGCTTTCTACTGGGCCTTCTGGAAAATAGTTGCCTCCTCCAAATGAACGATGTTAGGGAGGTGACAGCTGCATAAATTGAAATAGTAACTGTTACCTTAAATATTTCAAAATTGGACCTAAAGACAACGTTCATTTCTTGTCTCTAAAAGTGCTTCCGCATCTCTATGAGATGTGTAGCCGGCTAAGTGTATAAATTAACCAGACAGGATCAATCAGTACCCCAGAGGAATAGATTGGTTTCTAAAAGTCGGTGTACTACACACTCAGCACAGGGAAAGAAAAACCAAGCTGCACACAGTCTCTCTTCCCTCCATGTCCACTGGGTCAAAATTACCATCAATCTGTACAGCAGCAGTGCAAGCCTGGCTGGACACGAGGTTTAGTTTACAGCATTGTGGGAACGCTGCCATGCTGTTCAGCTCCTCATGTATGGTGATCTACTTTCAGTGACCACCGTTCAGCTCCATTTATCTGATTTGTTTATGTCTCTATGAATTTTCAATGCTTACAACTTAGTAGGTCACAGTCACTACTAGATTTTGACATTGAATATCATCTTATAAATGTAATATATTTGCCCAATTAGATTTTATTTAAAATCCCAATTTTTCATTTGGAAATAAAATCCTGATTTTATAGGAATCATGCCTGTGGCTTCAGCATGATTTCCTGTGAATGAAAAAAAAAATCCTGCTTAAGAAGTGTTAGCCCAGCCATCATATAAAGCTCTCACAGCAGAAAATCATCATCAGAAAAAAATTACATGCACCAAAATTATCCCACCCTAACAAATTTCATATTCTATATCAACAAAGTTAGTCTAATAAATGCACATTGGCTTTGAAAAGGATTTACAGATCTGAAAATCCTGAAAGCTGGATGAGATAAATTGGTTAACCAAAAGAAAAATATCTGGAAGGAACTCTGATTTCCAACTCAACTTGACCTCATAGCAGTGGGATCTTCTGCTTTTGTGTAGAACAATCATTATATCTAAAAATAATCGGTAGGTCTCATATCCATCAACAATATAAACCAAGTTTCTGTTGTTTTTTGTGTGTGTCACACATTGTTGTCAAGTCACATCATTCTTAAACCTCATCCTTTTCTTAGAGCAGTAACTCTTGCACATGTTGTCATGCCACCCAACTTTAGTCCATACGTCGAAGGTTAAACATGAATTTGATCTTGTCGCATTTTAGAGCTCTTCGGCACCCCATGGTTGATTTCACAATCTCCTTTTTTGCTTATCAGTTTAACAGTGAAGGAATCAAGCCATTTGACTTTTAGTCTCCCTAGTTTCTCCCTCTTGACCCCATCTTTTCCTAAGATTTCACCATGTTGGCTTAATGCAGATTTACTGAAAAGGAGGGGGCAGGTGGATGGACAGAGGACACAAGGGACCTCCAGATGAGGTGGACAGACGTGCGACTGACGGTCAGCCGACATCAGCTCCTGAGGTTTCTATTACCTGAGATCGCCTGTTCGGCCACAGGCGGTTGTGTCACCTTAGAAGGAACAGCATTCTCAACTTCAGTATGAACCCAGACAGGGAGACTTGTTATACAATATACCAGGTACTATCAGAAACACAGACAGCAGAGCATACCAACACATACTGCTGGCTGTGCGGACAGGTCTGATGATATACGTGGTGGTGGAAGTATTCATTTTATGTATGATTGTTGTTCTGAAGTACAATGCCCCCTTCACTACATCAATATAGTAGGTTGTTCATTATCATTTATTGGTGTTGCACCATTTTAGCTGCCTGATGTGTAGCTAAACTTACTACCATCTTGGGAATGACTGCGCCAACTCTTAGCTATTTCGAAAAAGCAAAAGAGATAAGGTGTGTTTGGAGCAGAGACTTCAGTGAAGGCCAGTTTGTGGAGAATATAGACTCATAGACCTGTTGCTCATTGTCCCCCTCAATTATACATATCCATAATTAGAGTGGACATAGTCTCTGTGATAACAGCCACAGGTTTTCTGGAAAAGGGTTTTGAAGCTCGGCAGGAGCTGCTCTGTCGTCAGCATCTTGGCAGTGTCTGATTCTGCCCATAACTCCTAGCTAATGGAAAAATGGCTAAAGAGGAGCTGACACTTTTGTGAATTCCAGCTTGTGGCAAGAGGACAATCACACGCCTCTCACTCAAAGTGGCTAAATCTTCAAATATACGTACTGTACAACTGCAACCCGCTGTAACTTTGATAATTGATAAAGCTTACACATAATTAGCTTCAGAGGACATTTTTTCCTTGAACCAAGGCTGTAAACATAGCTGTTTCTGCTGTACATTTGGACAGTTCACCATGGCATTTTGTGGAGACTGACTGTTGAAGCAGGACTCTGGTGTTCAGCTCTTCCCTGTGGACTTGAGTTTTGAGCCCTGCAGCCTGCAGCTTCCTCTCCAATGGGTCATTGGATGAATGTGAGATGACGTGAATGGGAATGGATGAAGACAAATAATAAAGATTTGGTGCACAAATTTATATTCCCTTTTGTTGGACTTATTCATATATAAGTTATCACAGAAAATGGGAATACTCAAGAACACGTCTATTAATACTTTACTCAACCGCATAAACACTTCTATCACTTTACTGTAGCTAGACTATTGACAGACTGCCACTGCCTAATCTGTGTGAACAATTTGTAATCTTCTAAACCAGGTTTTTTTTTTTTTCCCCTGATGTGACACATTAAGGAAAACACCTCTACTCATTACCTAGTCACAGTTAACACATTGTTTAGTCTTAGAATATAGAGACAGTGTTGGTGGACTGAGGCAACCTAAAGAATAACAAAATGACAGCGAGGAAAAATCAACAAAACACTAACTAATGTTAATGTTGGCGGAAACACTTTAACAGCTCAGATGCAGATGTATAGTGGTAGCTTTCAGTCTTTACCATGACTGCTTGAATTCAGGGCAACGATCTAGTTTAGACCAACAAAATGTTAACAAAATGTGCAGAGGCAGCCAGCAGGCCTGAACACACAATAGACTAGAGCATGAATGAAAACAAAACAGACCCCCACAGGCACTAACTGTCCTCTCCCAGGCACAAACACACGCACATGCACACACAAACAAGCATATAGACTGGTAAATAATATCTATTACAATGTACAATGCATGTACAATGCTAAAGATATAATGATAGACAGAAATTATACAAGTGTGATATCATTCTCCCCATCCTTGGATATGAGCAATCTTGGCCTTCATCAGTATATTACAGTAGCATTACAAATCGTTGTTATAAGGAGGTAATATAATTCACCCAGGGTGAACAGGACACACATAACATACTACTACTACTACGACTGAAACATTTTCAAAACAGTAGTCTGCTCAACTTCATGGCTGTAATAACTGATTATATGGGAAATGTGAGAGAAACGTGAGGTGTAGTATGGCCCTTTGTTCTGTGGCACCTGCAATTGGCAAGCACATCAGTGCCTGCAGACAATACTGCAGCATTGGTTTACTTGTGCCATCACATACATTGGGAGGAGGTTGCATTTCGGTGCCAGTGAGCGTTAGTGGTGGCGTACCTGGATTGAGCTTCTGAACAATACAAACGGTCTTTCTGAGACACAGCCACAGACTTTGCTACCAACAGTAACTAAGCATGCTGTTTGTTACACATACAGCTGCTGATGGTGCCCTTGATTCATTGTTTTGTCCTATTAAATCCATCACAATTTCCAAACGCTTGAAGATGGATTTTATATACAACAGTGTCCAAAACCGTAAAAGAACAATTGATTCATCTCTAGTTGGTGCCAGGAAATATTTGGCTTTATTGCACAGAAAGTGACTCAAAACACATTTACAACTGATGATAAATTTCACTATGAACAATTAAAGCTAAAATCTAACAAAATATGTTCAGTATCGGTTTAACAGGGACATTCAATTTGTTTAATTGTTATTGATACAAACACTATCACTTGTGTAATCAAATACAACTGACTTGTACTGGGGGTGTATCTGCAGTCAACACCTCCTGTCTCACACATCAGCAGTTCTCAGCACGGTTTCAGGCACTGTCCCAGACATAAGAGATGGGCAGGTCGGGGTGGCCAAATCTACCAATTCAGATAAATGAATGATGCTTATATGCCAGTTAAATTCCAGCTCTTATCAAAGTAATGTCACCAGTGATGTTTCAGAGCCAAGTGAATTGGGGCAGCAGGGAAGCACATCAGTGCACTCTCTTTAAGAGCTGATTGATTTAAAGTTTCATTACAGATCAGAAGAGAAATGCTTTTAGAAAAAAAAAAATCATTACATATGTTCTGCAGCCTCATCTGTGTTTTTGAAGCACCAACCACACTTCAGACATTTTTCCAAGGCAAAAGCAAAGCATATGTTTTAACAGCACATCCAGATGTAACAAAAAGAACAACAGCCACTAACAGATGATGATCACACTCTTAGAATTTATGTACTGCAGTGCCTTGTTCAGGTGTTTCCTCTGACCACATGAGCTTGTTTTGATAAGTTCTAAATGATAGCAGTCCTGTGCAGCATTCACTGACTCCATGTCCTCCTGCTGTGAATTGTATCAATGAAAACTACAGATGTGTGACAAACATCGTTGTACTGGGAGTCCTGGTGTCTTACCTTAGGCTTTATGGCACAGCTCCACCACAGGCTGGCATCTCTGAACGTCTGGAAAACACTATCCCGTCTCGACACACGGCAGAGGTCACAGTGAACTTTCCCCTTAACTCACTTTCCAGTTAACAAAAGCTGTTGATGCTGTTACTCACGTGGGGCAGGATGGCGTGCTGCCTTCACGGTCTGCACTGTTTGCGCGCTCCCGCTCAGGACAGTGTCAGATTTGAGTGTGTGTGACCGGAAATAATCACATCAATGTGTGCGTGGCAGCCACTGCAGAGTTTGTGAGACCAAGCGTCAAACTTTAATTTGTCATCCAGAGAACGGGATGTGAGTACAAGTAGCGTGTTTTAAAATTTTCTCATGATTCGGGCGGGGAGAATAGTTTTACAGAGCACTTGAAGCAGCACCGGTGGGATAAAGTGCGCAGCCGCAATGCTGTTTTTGCGTCTCGTCTGGTCACAGCGTGCAGCCAGCTGAGAGCTGCGGGAGAAGTTTCCTTCCAAGCGATTAAACAAAGGATTCGATATTTTAATAACAATTATTATTCAATCAGTCAATGAATAAACCAGACTTACCGTCTTTAGCATTTTTCACAAATATCAAATGAACGAATAGTGCTTCAAATAATAAAGAAAATGTATTTTCTGTATAATATTGGCTGCAACCTGATTGTACTTCTGTGATTAAGTAATTCTACGTTGCCTTTGAGAAAAACGTGAATCACCATTTAACATAATACCCAATAAACCTTGGGTTTGTGGGGATCTTGGCCCCCCAAGCAGTGGCCCCCTTTGCCTGGTGGGTAATCCAGTCCTGAGTATATGCAGAGCTTTGTGGAGAAAACACGCAAATAAAACATTTCTCATACTGTATACCCAAAGGAAACAGAAAAGGGTCTTAAATGTATGTACATTAACAAGAGGTTATGTGTACAAATTTCCATTCTAATTTTATTAGGTACACACACCTTAAACTTTACAATTATAGTGTTCATTTCTGGAATAGACAATACTTTCAAATCAGTGTCATGAATAGTTTTCATTTATTAGTTGACTACATACAAAGTGCAAGTCAGTATTTTCTGTGATCCCTCTGAGCCTTTGAGAAATAACAGAGGAGGTCCCACTGCAACGGTTCTCCTTGTACACCTGCACATGGGGCTCAGGACGCTGGCAAGCAGATTTGTTCCAACATCATGGAGAATCTCCCACAGTTTCTCTGTCTGAATCCCAGACTGAATCCATGTTGTTGAGGTAAGAGCTCTGTGGGGGCCACAGTGCTGTATATGTGTATGTATGCAAACTAGTCGGGGTGTAACAGTATGCTAAAGTCAAGGTTTGGTATGTACCTCAGTTTGGAAATCATGGTTTGGTACATTGTTGGTGCAGAAAAATGCAAAAACGAAAAGAAAAGAAAATGTGATCATGTTTCTCATTCATCCATCTTGTACTGCTTATTAATTTCCAGGTCACTGGGGGTTCTGGAGTCAATCCCAGCTCACTTTGGGTGAGGGACAGGTCAACAGTCCATCACACAGAAACAGACAACCACTCACACTCATACTGAGACCTACAGACAATTTAGAGTCAGCAGTTAACCCGAACATGATGTCTTTGGACAGTGGGAGGAATCCCACGCAGGCATGGGGAGAACATACAAACTCCACACAGAGAGGGCCCAGGCCAGGAACCGAACCCACAACTTTCTTATTGTGGGGCAACAGGACTAAACACTATGCCCCATTTTATATTGATGCGGCCTGACAACTCACCAACGGGTACCTCTGAGACTCACAGGCCAGCCATCTCGTTTTTCACTTATTGCCAAATTGAAAACATAGAACAGTGAAAATGTTAAACAAAACACAATTCCCTGGACAAATGATGGTTTTATTTAAATAAAAACATATTTGGGTCTAGGTAGGAAAATAAAAATAAGTAATAAAACAAAGATCAATTAAAGTGCGGCATGTACTGATCAATTAAAAAACTTCTTTGGCTTTACTATGCAAGTTGAATCTAAACAACTGTCTTCTGGTGCATTTTGAGCCATTAGTAAGACATTTGGTTCATTGTATCCTATGGGCTAGTATTGATCCAGTCTGTTAATAGATGTGACAAGCCTGTACTTTACTTGAGTATTTATTTTTCTGGCAACTTTTTACTTTTACTCCCTACATTTCTACCCAAAAATATGTACTTTCTATTCCTTAAATTGTAAAAACAGGCTTGTTACTTTTTTTTTTTTTTTTTAAACCTCCACAGATGACGACACGACATAAATGCATATGTAAAAGTCGTGACGAACTAGAGAGGGAAAGAGGGAGGTGGGGAAAACTTGTACTGTGCTAAAATATTATTAAATTCTGTCTGAATTTTAGAAATGCTAATATGTCTTTTTATTTTTGATAAGACAAATGTAATGAACAAAAAGATTTAAATTTCGTTACAGTCCTTTCTCAGACTTTCCAGGCTTTTTAAGCAAAATTATTCATCAATGTCTTACACTAATCTATTTGGTATTGGTACGTGAGTAGCTTTATTAAGTGATGCATTGACAAAACTACTTAAACAGCCTCATAAAGAATGTCTTATAAAAACAGTATATCATAAAGTTTACTTAATAAGACGTTTGAACTCTTGATGGAAGCACAGGAGAAAATGTATTGCTGCAGAATTTCAGATATTTTATGGCATATTGAAAACAGCTAATTGACCAAACTCCAGTGCACATAGTGGTTACAGGCATGACAATAGAATAATTGCACGAGTATAATTTCTCAGGAACAACAAATACAGCTTCTTTTTCTACTTTAAGCAAATACGAAATGTAAAATTCCTCTTAACCAGCAGAAAGTAAAGTAAAAGAAATTTAGTACATTCAAATCTAAGAACCATAGTGTGAAGGGAAAGTTGTCTTGATCAGGCTGATTAGACTGGGAGTTGTCTGCATTGTTTCCAGTTATTTTCTTCCTAGGAGCTGGTTTTGACTGCTCTGACAATCACTGAGCTCTCGGCGAATAGTGTGGGGTAGAACTCCACCATGAAGTTATTCTTCAGCCGGTGCAGGAATTGGACATACCTCACCCCTGGACCATAGTTGGAGAACACATGTGACACCTGCAGGCCAACAGAGAGACACACAGTGAACGACTCGAACACAAGTGAATGACTGCAGCTGTAAAGGAAGCAGGTCTCTCACCTTCTTCCAGGTGTGCGAGTACGTGCTGCAGTCCTCTTTGGGGGTGACTGTGTGCTCGGAGATCACTGTGCTTTTGTCTGCACCCAGTAACTTTACATGCAGCTGGTAGATGTATTCATGCAACTGACTCTCCTCATACCTGACAGTTTGCAGAGAAGATGTTCCAAGAATACAAAATTAAAGAGAGTTGATCAATTTTATCAGAGAATGTTCACTACTTGAGACATAAAGGTAAAAGAAACTGTCCTCCTTAGTTTCTCAGAGTCACAGTGAATTCTTCAGATGTCTTGCACAATGCTAACAGCCGAAACCTCAAATGGAACAATTTTATAGCACCATTAAACAGGTCCGTTTTCCCATAGACCTCAATACAATCTGACATCTTTTCATAACCAGTGAAGTCAGCCCCTGATGGTCATTTAGTAGAATGCAGGTTCATGGCTCCTAAATATTGGCTTCACTTTTCAGAACTAGAATCAGACTTTCTGATTTCTCATTAACACTGCACTTGAAGAAGACTATTCCTAAAATGAACTTTAAGAAAAAGGAAAAACATTTATTCTTCACAATTTTTACTTGGAAACATGAACAAAATCACAATTCAGTGATTAGAATAGTCAGTATTCTCTGTCTTTGTCTTGACTGGGAGTAAATGTTTCAGCTGTAACTTAAAGTAACGGTGGAGTGATGAAGTTGGGTCATCTCAGGAAAAATAGGCAGTATTAATGACTCACTCCACTTCTTTTCTCATACAGGCAAAGACCACTTTAACCTGCAGATTACAAACAGTTCAACAAAAATAAATGAAAATATGATCATTCACTTATTAATAATTCATTCTTATTGGGTTTAATTGGAACCTCTCTGGGTGAATCTGCTAATAAAAGCCTCACTAAAAATTGCATACATATACTGTACGAGTTTATAAGCGGAGTCAGCCTTCCAATCTCCACCCAAGCTAGAAACCATAAACAATCAGTGGAAACCGATATTTCATAGTGATTTCTTCCCACTGAAATGACTTTATATAAAGTCATAATTGTATCTACCCATGTAAGCTAGCTGCATTTCTTTACACCTACAAAAACTGAGTGTTTGTTGTCAAAATTTTGTTTAATTTTCTTTATCTGCCAGAGGGGATTTTCACCTTGCTAAACTAAAATAGCCACAATAGTCAAAGGCAAGTCTTTTCTTCCAACACTAATTTCTGTGCATTATATTTACGCACAAGCTATAAGTCACTTTCCCACCCATTACTCCATAATTTATGATGGATACCTATATGGCACACAATGAACAGACAACATATACTGTTGTGTACAAATGTATCACACACACACTGATAAGACCACAGTGATACGTAATCAGGTGGAGTCTTTTAAAAGGGTATAGTTGTGGGTGGTGGGTGTAGGGTGTTCATTAACCCACCAGTCTTGGATGGCTATTTCAGGCTGGAATTCATCTAGCAGCTCGTCCCACAGTCCCTCTGCTTTCAGATCCACAACCTGCTCCATGGAGAACCAGCTGAGAACAAGAGAGAAGACAAAGGTCACATTCAACCACATCCAACCCAGAGGAAAAGACAATTGCAAATTCATTTTGTCAAATCTATTTCACCTCTGCATAATTGAGACCAATTTAATATCAGTATAAAATCTTCCATATATTTCTTAATCTTCATTATATGTTCACTGGTAATGCCTATTATAAACTTAAGCATGATAAACACCTGAGCCTCAGTAAAACCCACCTGTAGCGCGGTAATTCACAGACCACGGCACCAGGTGGAATGCCGCTCGTATCATAGGGCAGGACTTCTACACTTGTTGTCCAGCCACTGAAGTCACCTACGAATGAATAGGTTAGCTTTACCAGACTGTCATTGTATCCTTCAAAGAGGTTGTGCTTTCAACTGTGTCATGATTTTTTTTACCGGGATTATGTAAAAATAAAAAATAAAAAACAACCCCAATTAGTTGTGGGTCATGGGGACCCATTGTATTGGTGTGTCAGCACCAATTCTTTGTTTTCATTGGTCATGCTGATAACCAGTATCTCTCACCATCAGGCTGGAAGCGTGGCGGTCCACGTGTTGGCACTTCAGGCAGCTCAGGCTCAGGTGGAGGGGTGTCCTTACTCAGTCCTGTGTCACATATGAGACATATAGGCAGTTGTAAAAGGCACCACACCCACAGAAGCTTCAGTAACCCTACAGTCAACATCACAAATCCCAGGAACGTATCTTCCTGAGACTGGGTGTGTCTGTGTGAACAGCACACAGTTTAAGTATCAGTCACAGTTCAAAATGTACTTATTATGGTCTACACACCTCTGAAGCCTCTACTATTACTACATCATCATCATCTTTATCTAATTTGTCACTCTATATTTCCAGAGTGTCAGAAATATTTTCTACAAAGCTTTAAAAGTCAAGACCTCCAACCACTTCCATTTAGCTGATATAATCCATTAATGACAGCCCGTGCAACTCTATTTCATAAAAAGGTTAATCAGTGTTTTTCTGTTGCAGACAGTGGGCTGATGGGCTCCTGCAGTGTAAACAACAGAACACTATGTTTGACTTCAACAGCTTCAATGAATGAAGAAAGTGAGACGTTACCTTCCTACAAACGAGGATGAGGCTTTTCCTCACCAGCTGTCATATTGGAGGTGTGTTCATGGGGTTTGGTTTTACAGTAGTAACAAAAGTGACCGCCCTGATGGAGACACTTCAAAATCAGCAAACAACTTTGTGGTTCCAAATGAATGAAAGCAAAAGTCAGAGAGCTCAGAAACTGACTCCACTCACACCAGCTGTGGTAATGTAGCCTAACATCTGCTGCAGATTTGGTGGAGTTTTACTGAACTGTGGCTGATTACTGCAAACTGATCAGCACTGACCAGGAAAACAACAACAGAGTTGTGTTACCATGAGGCGAAGGGTTCTTCAGTAAATTCTTCCCCAGCGGCTTCGCCTCGTAGACGGACTTCCAGTCCAGGCTGTCGGGCATTGGGGCGCCCTGCAGACTCCACTCGGTCTCACATCTGGTCTTCCACTGTGCAGCAGACATGGTTCTGGACTATCTGTAGTTTCACACTAACTTATTCAGGAAGTCCACAAAAATGTTTTATTGCCGCCCGAGTCCCGCCCCGGGATCTCAACACTCCTCAACTCTTAAAGACACAGATCAGCTCAGCGGAAAGATATGTCAGCTGACTGTCACACACATAAAATGTATAGATAAATAATAAAGAATTATTGCCTTTATTTATATGCATTCATGAATGTTATAGTATATTTTACACGTTACATTCTTCTTACAAGGTTATTAGACAAGTCACATAGCCAAATTGATCGATAAATTTTACTGTAAAATTGAGATTTCAGAGAAGAATAACACCATACAGCGATGGAAACCAGTCAATTTGTTTCCCTAACAGTTATTTAAAGGGAGCAGGTACTGTAAATGAAAAACCGTGAATATAATGGAACAGTCAATTGATACGTTATTCAGTTGTATTCATTTATTAGCTTTTCATTTTAAAATCACATCAGTTATTTTAAGCACAAATAATCATTCAAATACTTCATTTGAAGACCTCAGGCCCCAGAAACTACACACAACAGATAAATCACATATGTATCTGTCGGGTGTAGTGATATTTACTGTTATTTACTGTACGGATATTTACTGTTTGTGATATTTACTTAAGTTAAGATGTGGCAGCTCTCTATTTGCTCAGATCTTTTCTTTCTTGACAAAAACAGAGCAATATACGGTGACACTAATAACCTGACCTTTAGACTGTGTACATGTCTGTGGTTTTACTAGGCAAACTTGATTTTAAACTGATAGCCTCTGAAGTGCAGCAAACACCAAGTTTTATATCTTAAGAGGAATGTTGACAGTTATAAAGCCAATCACTGAGTTGTTTTTATTTTTTCTGCATGTAACGTGCATCAAAGGTGTCAGTCCACATGGAAATTCTCACAGTCTATTTACAAACTGAGCGCTGGAACCAGTTGTCAGGACTTTGTGCTGTAGAAATCAAGCAGTCATCCAAAAAACAACCACCTGGACCCACTATCCCTGATTTCTCTTCTTTCAAGACATAAAAATATAATGAAAAAATGTTGCACAATGATTTGTTATTGGGAATACACCATCACGTAAGCCAATACTATAGCCTAACATTTTAAAGTTAGCCTTTATTTATGAATGTATATAGTGTTAGAGACTCTGCATATTAGTCTGAACCACCCAATCGTATTTGACTAATTTCAGCACTGTCTTACTATTTTGATTTGGATTTACTGGTGAGTAATTGCAGGTCGAAGAGGGGGGGTGGCAGCAATATTTCAGTCAAGCCTATTAATCAACACTAGAACAAAATCTGGCTGCAGGTCTTTTGAAAGCCTCACTCTTAGTCTTTCCCCCTCAGACTGGAAAGGTGAAAAACCAGTTCTGTTAGCTACAGTTTACCGTCCACCTGGTCCGTACTCAGAATTCCTATCAGAGTTTTCTGAGTTTATATCAGAGTTAGTACTCAGTACAGATAAAATCATTATACTGGGAGATTTCAGTATACATGTAGATGTAGAAAGTAACAGCCTTCATGTGTTTCTTTCTTTACGAGAGTCAACTGGCTTTTCCCAGCATGTGAATGAACCCACTCACTTCTACAATCATATCCTTGATCTTGTTTTAACATATGGCATTGATATCGACAAGTTAACAATCTTTCCTCAAAACTCTCTTTTGACCGAACATTACCTCATTAAATTTGAGTTTACATTCAGCTATAGATGTTTATCTGAAGATGCTATGGCTAAATTTATCACATCTCTTGAGTTTTAGCTTCTCGTCATAGCGTCTCTGGATAATTCTTTTGACTTTTCTGCTAGAAATCTTGTGAGCAGCACCTGGTCATGGACAGTTTATGGTGAAATTATTCCAGATTATGGCCCCAACAGTGCTCATTGAAACATTCAGAAGTTTAGAAATTTTTCTGTAACAATGCCATCAGTATGTTTTGCAACAATAAGGTTACAACCGTCTTGAGAGAGTTCTTTGCTTTTTACCCATCAGGAGATGTTTCTTGTGTGACACCTTGGCAATGAGACACCTTTTTATAGGCCATCAGTTGGGACTGAACCAGCTTATATTAATTTGAACTGACACGGGGCGGGATTGCTTTCTGATTATTATAGTAATTATTTATATTACTTTTTGCACCTCCATTTCTTCTTGTGTTCAATACTTTTTCTCAGTGTAATTCCATTTATAGATATCTAAGGTTTGATTTCCTTGCATGGGTTGTTACCGACATTTGGTGAAAATTTCATGTCAGTAGCACCTTTAGAAATATATTTACCGAGAAAAATGGTGACATGTTCAATACTATACCCGCTGTATATTTTTCTCATGCAGGGTGACACAAACACTTTGGCTTAATATTCACAAATGGATCAAACAAAAACTCTTATTGTTTCCAGCTTCTAGAGATGACTTAACTTTTGGTATGATCTTACGAAACAAAAATTATGAACTCTGTAATGTAATCCTATGTCTAGCAAAATTCTTTATCCACAAGAATAGAGTATAGAAATCATCCCCCATATATATTGTCTTCATGAACAGAATGTTCATGAAATCTGTAAAACTTCTAAAAGATGTAAAAGCACAAAAATTAAATTATATATTAAAAAACTTCCCTGCTGAAATGTATAGCTAAAATTGATCTGAATACCCCCTTGTGAAATCAGTGATTATTTGTCTTGTTATATTGTTGTATTCAATCGTCTCAATGAATGTTGCCATATTTGTTTATTTTTGTATCTTTCAATAAACCATTTAAAAAACAAACAAACAAACAACAACAACCAAAAAAAAAAAAAACAATTAGTTGGCTAGAAGAGCTAACATCAAGTGTTAATTGCTGCAAGCATTAATTTCCTAACTCACTCTAAATTTAGTCTGGTTCTTATTTGTTCGTTATTGCTGTTAATACGTCTTTGTCGATTATTACTCTCAATGCTGGGGGGGTTAAGAAATATTCTAAAGATAAAAATTCGACTGGTGCCTCTCCAGCCATGCCACATTTTTCACCCCTGACCATTGTTTTTACAAAAAAAGTAGCAAAACAACAATCACTATTTCAAGTCAACTTACCATGAGAAATAAAGACAGAGGAAGCCTTTCATAGACTTACCCCTGAATCAGTTTGTTGCATCAACTCAGTCAGTAGCAGTCCAGGCCATCAAAAAGTCTTTTGGTGACTATCCTGTTGAACTCTGCAAACACCTACAACACACAGCAAAAAAGCGTGTTGACTAAATAGGGTTGTGGAAAAATACCTTCACAACTGTTAATAGTTTAATTGCCAAATACAACAGTAATTGGCAGATTGCCATTTGTTTTTATTATTTCAGTACTTCTTTGTCTCCTCATTAAAGAGCTGGCCACCGCTCCTTCAAGGTTTTCACTGGCAGTATAGCCTCCACAATCTCTCTTCTCTGCGTGGGGAAGGTCTAGTCCACCTTTGATGCAATGACACACTGGGATTTCGTTTTTTCATTTCTTTAAGCAGGCGTTTTCTCACACTCTCCAGCCTATCTTCATTCTGTCCCTCAGGATATGCGGTAAGTAACTGACCTCATGCCTTTTTGGTCTTTTGAGGCCCTTTGAAGCCATTTGTGGTCTACCTCTTTCCCAGCATTTATCACAACCTCTATACACCCTGCTCTTTTCAGTTTACAATGATAGTTTCCAATTTTGTATTTCAAGCTATACTTCCAGCCAGAACACCCATCTGATGAACCTGCTTCCCTCAAGCAGGGATGTTTGCTGAGTGCAAGTGCTACAGATTGGAGCCGCTCAACAGTTGGGTAGGTATCAAATTTGTAAATTGCTTCAGCAAGCTTTTCCAGAATACCATGCTTCATGTCTTTTGGTACATTCCAGTGCATTTTTTCTCGTAGATATGCTTCTCCAAGTCTAAATTCCACATCAACTGAGAAATTTGTAATGTCAAAAAACTCTAGCCAAGACTCTTGTTCCATTGATGAAGACAAGCTGTGTGTGTGCAGAATCCCACCAGCAGCGGAATGACCTTCGCAGTAGCTCTTGTAGCTGGCAGAGGGCATTATCGTAGTCAGGATCTTCATACATAACAGTGAAGTCATATTAAAGTTTGTATTTTTCCTTGATTTTGGTCTTAAACCGTTTATGGTTTTCCTTCTAGTGACACTCTCTGCATGTCCTGTTCCGTTATGATGTCTCTCAGCTTATAGCTTCCCATCGTCCTAGAAAAAGTGAATATAACTGTAGTGCATAGTCGACATACTGTCATTGAGCATAATATGTAATGCTTAAGTGTCACATATACATTTCCTTTCAATCGGTAGGAGGATAAGGGGAAAAAGGTCATTCAGCTCAGACAATTGGATGAGAGTGAGAGACCCTGCCCCACTAAGGCACAACTCATAAGCACGTAAATGTTCAACATACCATGCGATCAAAAGCCTGCAGACAAACAGGATTTCTGTGTTGATGGCAATGTGTGCTATTTTCTTGAACGCTGGGAGACCTGAGCAACTGCCAACTGAAATGATCATATCTGTGTTGTATTTAACACCATATACACAAGCAGAAGATGCAACCAGCACTGTGCTTTGTTTGGCATTTTGCTGATGAAGCAAACCCTGAACATTCTCAGGGAAAGATGCGACCAAAATTTACCTCACTTTATTAATTAATTAATTTATTAATTAATAATTAATTTCCAAAGGAGGCTTGAAGAATGTTGAGATGTCTAAATTGAAGGCTACCAACTTCTGGTGTCTTATGGCCAAGGTATGTGCCACATTCTTGAAATTACGAGTGTCATGCACAACTTTTTTGAAATATTTGTGCTTCTCCTCAAACGCATTGTCCACACATCTACTCGTGGACCAAAGATTTTTATCATTTGAGGGTAGAATGAAATTATGTTTTGGACTAAGTTTGTAGTTTGAAAAGATTTCCTGCAGGAACTCTCTATGTTCTGAGATTTTGCATTCCAGGAGTTTGTTTAACTCGTCTGTAAAGTATGATGACATTACCAACTCCAGGATATCTGGGGGTATTAGGGCATACTGCAGGTTAATGTTTTTTTCAAAATGTATATATAATCCTGTCTAAAAAATACCATTTGAAAAGTTAATGGAGGTTTCAACATTTTTTTCAAGAAATTAGAGCACAAATTTAGTCCAGAAACTGACAGTTTTGAGCTAAGCCTCTAAAAATGATTTTTTTTTTTTTTTTCAAATTATTATTATTTAACACCATCTCATATGACGTAGGCAGAGGGAGCTATGCGCTAGGCTCTGCCATTACTCAATGTGGGAGTAGGCAGTTAGCAGTTAGTGTGTTATCAGTAGTGTTGTGTTGCATTCATTTTTTATTATCATGACAAATTATTGCGTTGGTGGAGGTTGCACAAACCCCAGCCTGTCAGGACATCGAGCCCACAGATTTCACAACAGGAAAAAAAAAAACGGCGCTATTCTCCGTGCCTGGGTGCGTTTTGTGCAGCTGAAGAGACGGAACTTCACGGCTGCATAAGCTACGACAAATGACCTTTTAGACCGGAGGATTATCAACCAAGCGATCTAATGGAGCTCAACATGAGATGCCGAAGCAAGACCCAGGTGCAACTGACACTGGGTGCAAAGCCTTCTGTGCACACAGCCTCCTCAGCTCAGTTGTCCGAAGCAGGCACCGGTTGAGCCGCCGCCGCACAATAAAGTAATAAAGAGAACAAAAAATAAATAAATAAATAGATGAATTAATTATTTCTGCCCTAATACTTGTGTCTGCTGGCCTGGAGAGGTCCATGCTCCTGCCTGTAGTGCATGTAGGCTATCTGAAGCACGGAGAAGCATCAAATCCCGGGTGCCTGGGGGTGACATTCTCCACTAAGGCCCAGGTGGGACCTACCTCCCTGCAGCACATGCTCTCTTCGGCTGTGGTCATGGCCTCACATTTCCCACACAAGCACCTATCAAACAAAACGTGGATCACCAAAGTGTAACTCCCGTGGCAGTACAACAGCGCTATACCTCGTAGTGTTGACGGATATTACGAGTATGAGACACTTCATCAAGACCATTAATTGTGATTATTTCTAAATATCAATAATATAACAAATCTAATTATTTATAGATGACCATTAATAATTTTGCTATTGCCTGAATCTATGCAATATTATGACGTGAACACAATATTACATTAGTTAACACCACCTGCCCTGCTCTCCATCTCTCCCCTCTGACCTTTTAGTTTCTACATGCACTCTGGGGCGCATAAAAGGCTTGCAGTTATCGGCCTGCGGTCCATCATATGTGTAATGGTACACATTTAAAGTTTCCTCTGTGTAAGAACTTAGATTGGGATCCACTGTTTACCTACTGTTCAAGTTCACTGCTGTCCCCCTGCCTATTTCACTTCTGCTTTAGCTTTTTTGGATGTGGAAGTAAATTTTTCTCACAAAACGACTCCAGAAGCCCAATTAATGTATTTACCAATATATTTTGAAGAAAAGATAGTTTCTGTGTTATTTTTCTAAAAATGTATTCAATGGGGTCTCTAACCTGCAATATGCCCTTTAACTCAGTGTCTGACTCCTGGGTGAGAAACAAACCCAACAATAACAATCACAGTCTATGGCATCCCTGGAATTGTGGCAATTGCATATCATCTGGCTGCAACCAGACAGAATTTGCATCGTCGTAATGTCTCAGATCACCCCGCTTAGGACCCAGCACCAACCCAACCAAACCCAACCGCTCCAGGCCCCAGCGCCAACCAAACCGAACCACTCCAGGCCCCAGCGCCAACCAAACCGAACCACTCCAGGCCCCAGTACCAACCCAACCAAACCCAACCGCTCCAGGCCCCAGCACCAACCAACCAAACCCAACAGCTCCAGGCCCCAGCGCCAACCAAACCGAACCACTCCAGGCCCCACTACCAACCCAACCAAACCCAACAGCTCCAGGCCCCAGCGCCAACCAAACCGAACCACTCCAGGCCCCAGTACCAACCCAACCAAACCCAACAGCTCCAGGCCCCAGCACCAACCAAACCCAACCGCTCCAGGCCCCAGCACCAACCCAACCAAACCCAACAGCTCCAGGCCCCAGCGCCAACCAAACCGAACCACTCCAGGCCCCAGTACCAACCCAACCAAACCCAACAGCTCCAGGCCCCAGCGCCAACCAAACCCAACCGCTCCAGGCCCCAGCACCAACCCAACCAAACCCAACCGCTCCAGGCCCCAACACCAACCCAACCAAACCCAACCGCTCCAGGCCCCAGCACCAACCCAACCAAACCCAACCGCTCCAGGCCCCAGCACCAACCAACCAAACCCAACCGCTCCACGCCCCAGCACCAACCCAACCAAACCCAACCGCTCCAGGCCCCAACACCAACCTACACCAACCTACAAATACTGGGTTATTTTGCTAACCCATTCACTGGGTAGAATTGGGTTAATTTGACCTAATGTTCGATCAAATAAAATGACCCAACACAAAGGGTTGAAGTTTGGACCGGTGAGGACGATCGTCATGTTTTAACTCGGGCAGCACAGTTTGACCTGAGCTTTGGAGGATTTAATTAAGAAATTAAATAGGAAACGGTAAGAAAAACTTAACATATTACAACATTTTCTTTTGGTAGCTTAATGTGGTAGCCAGATAGTTGTATCTGACTGTCAGTACTTATTAACCATAGCATACAAAAAGTTCGCTCATTTACCGGCTCGAACCGTTTTTTTCCCCCGTATTTCTCGCACGCTAGCCAGTTATTATATCTGATATAGGTATTGAAGATACTTGTTTACTGTCTACGTGGTTGTGTTTAGCTGGTGTGTGTGTGTGTTGTGGTGATGATGTGCACTACAACCGACTTGAATTGTTTCCCCCATGATTTCGCTAGCTAATTTGCTCCCGGCATAGTTGTGTATGCGTCGGGGTCGCTTTTACTTTGAAAGTGCCACGTCAGTCGCCATAGTGACTGGTAGCCTGTCGGCGGTAAAACGACAGGAGCGGGTACCGAAGGAAGCAGTGTGAGTGGCTCATTTGGCGCCTATCTGAGAGTACATCATTGAGGAATCTTTGGTTTGCTATTTTGATTGTATTGCGTGATTTTGCAACGTTAGGACAAATACTATGCAGGCTTTTTATTTTTTATTAGTTCTGGTTTATTTGAGGATGAATGTGTGTAACAGCTACGAGGCTGTTGTGGCTGTGGGTAATTTCAGTAACGTTACAATTCCTTTAGCTCCTCTTATCCTCGCTAATACGTCTATGCGTGCTTAGTTGAATTCAAACGTGTCTACTCTGTTACTATATGCACTGCTGTTTTGGCTGCATGTAATCCCAGTCATGTAAGAAGCGTGTTGTTGTCGAGTTGCTAATTATTTCAACTTGGAATGATTCTGCCATTCTAACCTCTACTAGCCTGTGCAGCAATATAGTCTGTCTGTGGAGAATAGTGGGGCATGTTTACATTTGGGCGAGTTGCTCTGTGCAATTTTCGCTAACTATTTATTGTAGCATGTTGCAGTAACTTTTCACTTTTGTTAAGATACCACATGGTAGTCTTCCCTAAAGTAACCCAGACGACAGTCCGCTTGTTATTATTGCAGTAAAGGCAAGGATTCATGATTTATGGTATATTTACTGTGTCCACGGTTTTTTGTAATTCCATGTGCTGAAGTTTTTGTAACCTGACATTTATGTGAGAGTGGCACTAAAATGTTTGTTTGCTGCTTCATGAGTGGAACCTGGCAGAGTTAACTAACTTTTGAAGGTATGTAATCATATTTAAAACAAATCCATTAATGACAGTTTGATGAATGAATGAACTAATACTCTGAAAACTGTAAAACTAAATTTCTACACAGTTGTTTGATTTCATGTTGTGTTTTGCAGCTCAACAGATAGACAGACTCCTCCTTTCTGCTGGATGGAAACTGCTTGACCTCCCTCAGTCCTCTTATTGGGCCACAGCTGAAATTTCAGCATCACCTACAAAAGTTGAGGTATGCCTTGAGTCACAGTGTCAGAATGATATTTCCCTGGTATTTTGAAGTGAGTGACTTCCTCATTCAAGTCGCCATGAAGTCTGTTTAGTAAGTTTTCAAGATTCAAGTTAAATTATTCATGGTATACTGTTTGTCAGTCTTATTTTTGCAGTTTTGGCCACTATCAGATCTCAGTGTGTGTTGATCTAACGGACTGCTCCCAATATCTATCAGAATGAGGGGTTTCTGGTATGTTAAAGTAATTGACTGCTTAAGTCTGCTAGGTAATTTTCCAAAAATTAATTAAGGTATTCATGACACACTGTTAGATGTTCTAAAAAAAATTTAGGAGTACATACATAAATATAAAATGCAGTTTTATGAATTGTGCACTTGTTGGCCAGTTTTATACTTAACATGAGTGTTAAATGTCATCTTGACATTTCATGATCAATAAAGGAATGTTTGGAACAGTGTTCTATTTTTGTTGTTTCATCTTCTCGTAGTGATTTATATCAAATTAAAATTAATTAAAGATGAACTCAATTAAATGTAGCATTCTTCACAAAAATTTGTAAATACATTTTTTTTTTAAATCCTAGCAATAGCTGGTAGCCTGATAACCCAGAACTCCGGTTTTGTTTTTTTTTTTTTTTAACCCATTTCATGGTAGTTTTAACTCATCAACATTGGTAGTTTCTACCCACTGTTGAATAAAAACATTAACCTAGCGTGCTGGGTCAAATTTTCTACCTAACATGCTGGGTAGAAATAACCCAGCGTTGGCTCGCTCCCTTTTGCACCCAGCACTGGTTTAGCAATTTCACTCAATTTGGGTTACTTTCAAACCAGACGTTTTAAGAGTGTAGCTCTTCCAGGTTCCAGTCCAGCCCTTAGAGGATCTAGCACTAAGCCAGCCCTGCCTATTAGCACCACCTCATTCTTGCTTCGTCATGTCAGTTCTACCTGCCAATCAACTCCAGAGGACATTCGGCCACACCATAAAGCTGGTCCAAAAAACTGATTTGCAAATAGAAAAAACAAACAAAACAAAACAAGAAAAGCTGCTCTTCTCATTGACACACAGGTTAATAAGGTTCTTAAAATTGATATATTTCAAAAGCAAAGCTAGGGAGCCAGGTCTAAAGCACCAAATAAAAAGGTGGCAGGTATACATTTTCCAAAATTAATTAGAGTTCTTTGTTAATGTCCTGCAAAATCCAGTGTGATGTCTCACCCGACTCTTTTACAACATACCTCCTGATGGGAGAACATGTCACATTGGCAGACTCACTCTCTACTGAATTAAAATATGAAAATGAAATTAATACAAAATATATGCCGTAGGCATTGTTCTTTCATTTGGTATGCAGTTTTTCTCAATATCATGTAATACTCCCAATACGTACAGCACCAGTCAAAAGTTTGGACACGTGTCTTAACTTGACGTGAGAGCAGGGTAAACACTGGATGGGTTGCCAGTTCATCATAGGACCAATACACAGAGACAGACCAACAACCACTCACACACATACTTAGACCTACGGACAATTTAAAGTCACCAATTAACCTAAACATGATGTCTTTGGGCGGTGGGAGGAAACCAGACACAGGGAGAACATACAAACACTGCACAGAAAGACCCCAGGCCTGGGAACCAAACCCGTGACCCTCTTGTTGTGGTGGCAACAGCACTAACCACTATGCCGCCACCCTGCTCTGGCAGCATCATCATTCACAGCAAATACTTTACAAATGTCTCCACCTTGTGGCTTAAGAGTGTACCCAGTGGTGAACCCAGCCCCACAGAGAAAATACATTGTACACAAGCAGTCTAATGGATGGAAGAAAAGAACAAATGCACTACATTTTCCAGAACTGATGACCTCTGTATTTTTAGCATAAATGTTTGTTTTTTCAGTTTTGTATTCAGTTATACTTCAACCTACAGAGGCTTACACTTCTAGACAATACCAATACAGACACATCTCCAGGAGTATAAAGCTCCATTACACTTCCATAAAGTAAACACAAAATTGTGTAAATTAATACTTACTGAAATAAGAATCATTCTAGGGACAGTGGCACACCCAATGCAATTCACTGTGAAACACACAAAGCCAAGAATTTGTCTTTCAGATCGGGTCACTGGGTGTGCTCAGGTGTGAAAAACAAACATTGGCAGAGAAACACTGCAAAATTTGAGTTAAACTTTGATTTCATATATTGTTATTATTTTGTTTTTCAGTACAACCACAATTTTGTTATGTATTGCAAAGACTTGTAGTTGTGGGAGTGGTGCAAAGATTTATCACTTTTTGATCTTGTTTGTGAACCTGAATGACTGGTTATCCCTGAGGAGGAGGAGGCAAAATGTCTATGACAAACCTAAATCCTAAATCCAGTTCAGTTTGATACAATTGTTGGCCGGATATGACTATGACCTGGACAAATGTGAATATGCACAGATGTAATCCCTGAGTTTTTGATAGTTCAGTTGTGGTTACATTTGCTGGAAGTTAGAAGAGTGTACCTGTCTGCTATTCAGTCACAGGCCTGATCAACATCCATGGCTTGAATCTTTGATCATCCACAGTCATCTACGTCCCTTTGATTAGTGATCAAGCATAAGACACATAAGGCATACCAACATCTATGTAGTGTGTTGATAGAAAAAAAAATCTTATATCCATTGTCTGGGTTGCTGTACATTGTTTAAACACTGGGAGGCAGATGGATGTGGCACATCAGTAGTAGATATAGTTGTTTGCATTTCCTTATGTTGTGGAGGATGATTTATGGTTCAGCTGGTGTTGACATAACAAGCACAGAGCGCCAGGGGACTTATGGTTGGCACAGAGACAGAGAAGCATGTGCTACTTTATGGACAGGTGTCTCAAGAATTTAATGTGGTGACTTCTCAAACGCCAAGACTTGGGCACAGGGGCATCAGTTCATATTCATATAGTTCATGCAAGAGAACGTTTTTAATTGCTCAAATAATTTAAAGTGCAGTTCAGTGAAGCCATATTAAAGAGTGCTTTGAGATGTGAGTTTAAGAGCTCTCTAAAGCAGACATAGAGATGTGTTAGCTGTGAAATTTAGAAAATTGTGTGGTTGGACTTGGACAACACCTGTCATCTAACCTTATGCCCCTCTGCATTGTGGATTTACTGGCATGAATGTGACATACATGAGAGGTGAACTTTGGTCCCTGTGAAAATTTGGGAGTTAGTTCAGTCAGGCGGTAAAGAAATTATGCTCTTACAGGAGGGATGATACAAACATTAACTCTGCTCTGGGTGGATAAAGAAGAATCCCCTCTAATAACATTGGTATGTCAGTTTTAGCAGGGTTAATGCAGAGTGCCACTGATTTTACACTTAATTAATCTGACAGATGAGGGTTGATGCCACAAAACTAATAAGGTGTCCACTCTCAAAGTTTGGCATTTGTCAATCTGGAACATTTCTGGGCCAGAGTTCATAAGTGGAAGTTCCGCTGTTGGAGATCAATGTTTTTGAACTATGACTCATACAGAGGACAAAAAGCTAGGAGGTCTTGTTCTCTGCTGATTTAATTATGTCTGTCCTTTTAAATAGCCCAATTTTGTGTCATTGCAAAACTGCGTCACTTGTGTCAACCTTAAAGGTCAGGACAAGTTTCATACTTAACACAAAAAAGTATTCATAACAATAATAAACCCTTTCAAAGGGAAACTCATTCAAATCAAATCAAATCAGATTTATTTGTATAGCGCCAAATCATAACATCAAGGCACTTTACATATGGAGCAGGTCTAGACCAAACTCTCTCTCTCTCTCTCTCTCTCTATATATATATATATATATATTATATCCACTACATATGTCTTCCTCATTTGAGCACCTTATAATTACAGTTGACATCTTGTGCTACTTCTTGTGTTTTTATTGTCTATTATGACCATTATGCCTATTTTATGTTGTGTATATACTTAAGTTTTTGTGTGTGTGTGTGTGTGTGTGTGTGTGTTGACCGTACAACTGCCCTTAACCTGAACCTTAGATTTGTTCCATGATCATGGCTCTCAGCCAGATGTAGATGCATGTTACATTGCATGCTATAGTGTGTCATTTCCATTGACATCACATGTGCAATGAACCACTGTTACATAATGTGTGCAAAGCCTCTGGAATGCTGGCCATTTTCATTCAAACGCACTGATATATATTTGTAACACTTGAATGCACATTTCACAACTAGAGCACACTGTGTTGATGCTATTCCTGTTCACAGATTCATACCTGTTTGCTTAGCAACAGCACCTGAATGACCCACATAAGGCGAAGGGACGAGGTGGGCAACAATTGCCATATCAGTCATCTCACTTTTGTTTTTGTTTCTTTGGGTTGATCAGTATTTTCGATCATTGAGCTCAATAAAGAGCTTTAATGTGTATATTCACTGTACAACTAGAAATAGTTAGTGAACTTTATTTTCATTTGACTAGCAATTTATCATTTCAAATCTGATGCTGTTGAAGTACACATTGTAATTTCCCTTGTAGGGCACCACATCTGAATTTGATATTATTTATCGCTGATTATTGTGATTACGCAACATTAAGTAAGTGGGATCCCCTTTTGTGGCAGCTTAAACCAAAGCTCAAAGAAATGTAGTCTGCGATAGATGGAGAACTGACTCGATGAAATTCAATCAGGGTCCCGGGTAGGTGGGGGCTCCTGTTTGACGGAGTACGCATGGACCTGCAGGCCTGGTGTAATTATAGCCTCCCCTTGACCACACTGTGTACACGTGACACTAGTGGATTAGGTTTCAATGGAGTAAGACCCAACACCAACACTTTAACAAGTCTGCAACAAGTACAGCTACCAAGATCCTGCAAAAGATATAATTTAGTTTATTTATCATCTGCATAAACACTCAGTGTTCTTTCTTTTGAGCGGTGACAGAAGAAAAAAACTAAGTCTTTTCTTTGTGCTCAAACACACATAATTTGGAAACAAACTTTAGGTAATAATTGACTTCCTTATCTTTTATGTTGTGTGCATGACTTGCGCCCCACAGCAGGTTGTCTATGGACAGGTGTTGAATTTAATGTGAGAGAGAAGCTTTAAATATAGTCTGCCATAAATGTTGTATTTATAGAGGCTTGCTACGTCATTGTGTTGGGTTGCAAAGCACAGAATGTTACCTTTGCGATCATGTCTCTGGCTGAATAAACTGAACTACCAACATACTGAAATCCCACATTTCTACCATTCCTGACCAATGTGACTATTTGGACACTGCAAGCAGCTTGATGCTATGCTGTTCTGTCCAGTTGGCGTGGATTCCTGATCAAGGGTCAGCTTCTAAATGTTTGAGTGTTGTGCAAGCCTTTAGACCAACACTGACTCCTTCAGACAAACCCTGAGGAAGGAATAGGAAAGCGGACATCTTAACATGGTGTACAAAATCAGTCCAATCTGTAACAAGCGTCATCGCTTCAAACTCAAAACCTTTCAGACATTCCATTTAATGTAACAACACAATGACAATGTCATTCATGCTTTACCAGGCGGTGAGGGGAATATATATGTCTGTGGCCTGAGTAGGATTTCAGCATCTTGTGAAGTACACACATTTCATCACTGCCCTGTTGCATAACTGTTCTAGACTGGAGTTATTCAATTGCTGGGGATAAAATATCAGCAGGTATTCGCAGTATATGGTGCCTCATTTGTAGGTGATTCTACTTCCTTCTGGAGAATGAACCCTATTGTGAGTCTTACATACACTTAAACCAGAAATGTGACTAAACTGCTGTGCCTCATCCCATACGAAATCCAGAAACTTAGAGCATGCTTCAAATATGTATTTACATTATAAAACAAGTGGTCTATACTGCATGAGGAAAAGAGGAAGATTGATAAATGGAATAAGAGCAGAAACCTGCACTGAGACTAATTTGGTAAATTCCCACTTGGAGGACAGGCAGTAGACAGCTGCGTAACAGGAGACGAGGCTTTAATTCAGGGCAAGGGCACTGTGACCAGCCGACACTCCTCTTGCTGAAGTCTGGGCTTTGGAAGTGGAAATGCAGAATTAGAAGAGGGAAAAAAATTATGAAAGATAATATACAATTGTACATAATCACCCAATGCATGTATATAATACATGCATTAAGGGTGCTCATAATGTTATATAGGCATTTTTGTTGCTGTTACAGACCTGTTAGAGAGGGATAGCATGCTCCAAAGCTACATTGAATTAAAATCCTGTGCAAAGGGGTTACAAAGCATAAGCATCGGTAAAATAATGCAAGACATTTGAGAGAACACAGTATAAAAGAAAGGAGCTATCATAAACATTATCACCTTTCATGCTGAATGTTTCTAACAGACTTCCACTATTCCCATTGAAGATTCAAACCACTGCTATCCAGTGAGCAACAGTTAACCTTGACATGCTGCTTCTGTTACAGTTATTGTGTCGATGCTGCCCACCTTGCAAATTTCCACTGCCTTTAGGGGGCTTTACTCATTGTGATACAAAATGCTCAGGAGGCATCCAGCCAAACAATAAACATTTTCTATGAGGAAATTAGTATTCTCCTGATCAAGATGATTGATACATTGCTTCTCTGCACATCATGTCAACATGGCAGCCGTATCTCATAGGTGAAATAAAGACTAAACATTCACACCTGACACAAAGACTCCTGATCTCAGTGGTATGTTTGGCTAAAGTAAAGATCAGCTTTTTTCAGTTGCTTCAACTGCCACCAACACACACCCCATGCACCTTTTCGACCCCCCCCCCCCCCTCTTGGATACAGCCACCATGCAAGCGGTGCTATGTATGGGCCAAGGGTGGGTGAGGGGTGTAGAGGGTACAGCTGTAGTACCCATCTTGGATAACTGAGATGTAAATGAGTCCCTTTAACAACTGGTCAGAGTATCAGGAAAGAGGCTCCAACCAATGAGAACACAGCAGGCACTAAAATGGCCATGCCAATGGCTAAGTGTGTGCCTGGTATATAAACAGGGAGCAGAGACATCCAGAGTTGGGTGACCCCTATTTCGGCTGTGGTGAACAGGATCTGATCCCCAGGACTGTTACCTCTGTTCTTGTCTGGTGTGCAGGTAAAGAATTATCAAAGTGACAATTAGATTGTGGACTTAATGAAGAAGGAGCAGAAATAAGGCGACATCTGGATTTGGAGAATTATCCAAAACCTTTAGAACAGCAAAGATACCTTTTGTCCAGTTTTCTTCTGTGATGAAGTGATGAGTGATGAGTTTAGACCCGATGAGCTTCAAAGGACACAAGAAAAAAGAGATGTCTGAATCAATATGATGTATTCTCTAAGAGACCTAGAGAACTAGGTTCTTGAACTTTTTTCAGTTAACTGAAAACAGGCATGAGCATGTTGTTTTAACAAAGCAGAAGGTGAAATGGTGTTCACTTGTATTAACACAGTTATTGATGTGGACAGGTTCATAGGTTGACAAGTCCAAGAGGAAGGTCCTGAATGTTCTGTGATTGATTCTAGAGTGAAGCTGAGAAGAAAACTTTCCTTTATTAAGCGACAGCTGCATTACAAATGTAAATGTTTTATGAAGCAATAGTCTTATTACCAAAATATTAATCTGTTCACTACAGCTCACACAACATTTTCACATGATCAACTTTTTAAGGCAAGATGAAAGCAATTGAGAATGTAGTCAATTTACATACCCACAGATAATTGACTGGGATCCTGCTGGATCATGGTGTATGGAATAGCTTGCAGCTTGTTTGACAGGAGTTCAGCATAGTGACAACTTTAGCGATGCAGCAGGTTTTTGATCTTGTAGGTTCAGCAGTGATACAGAGTGATCTAAGTGCTTTCTAAGGGCAAATATATGTAGAGCATGACCAGCAGACTTTGTCATGTGCATTTATGTGTCGACATGTAAATGGGAGAACTAGGGCTGCATGTGTTCTAGGAGAAGTGAGATGTTACAGGACTGTGCCGAGAACACTTTAAAGAAAGCGTGTACAGTCAGATGTGCTACTGCTAAAAATACACAGCCAACACACCTCCCCCTTCTCCATTTCAGATGGACATCTGAGCTCCCGAGACTCAAGCAAAACTTGTTACCAACATTCCTCTGCTGACACCACTTAAACTCTGCAGCTGTCTTGTAGAATATCCAATTTCTCCAAATACTGAGGGAAATTCGTACATATTCAGATCAACTTCGTGAATGAATTAGGATTTGGGTTTAGTGAATGGTTTCCAGTCCTCTCAAGTCTGCTAATCCTGTGATTACCTTTTTTTGCAGTGTTAGAAAGCAATCATGCCTTTCGGAAACACCCACAACAACTTCAAACTCAACTACAAAGTTGAGGAGGAGTACCCTGACCTGTCCAAGCATAATAACCATATGGCCAAGGTTCTGACCAAGGATATTTATGCTAAACTGAGGGACAAGCAGACACCCAGTGGCTTCACCGTGGATGATGTCATCCAGACTGGTGTTGACAACCCTGGTAAGGCCCAGAGACATCTTAATTTACATGAAATAAATTCTTTTATGATTCACAAAATCCTTCTGGCACAGTCAGTTCTTCAAAATTAAATAGAACTGCAGTTGTGGTGAACAGCAATTACTCATTATGAACCTGTGTGACATTATACAGAAGTTAATTCCTGCTTTCCTCCTTGCTTTCTTTCTTCAGGTCACCCCTTCATCATGACTGTTGGCTGCGTTGCTGGTGATGAGGAGTCCTATGAGGTCTTCAAGGATCTGCTCGACCCCATCATCTCAGACCGTCATGGTGGATACAAGGCCACTGACAAGCACAAGACCGACCTGAACTTCGAGAACCTTAAGGTGCATTACTCGAGTTTTCAGCACAGAGCAGAAACTACTCCATTAAGGAAACATTCTCAGAAACTGAAAAAGTTAAAGAGAAAGCCTCAATCTCGTTGTGTTGTGATACTTACCACCCCAAATTAGTGGATTGTCACTCTGAATTGAAACTTCATCATTATGCTTTCAGGGTGGAGATGACCTGGACCCCAATTACGTTCTGTCTAGCCGTGTCCGTACTGGCCGCAGCATCAAGGGATTCACCCTGCCCCCCCACAACAGCCGTGGCGAGCGCAGAGCTATTGAGAGGCTTTCCGTTGAGGGTAAGCTATTAATAACTTGAGTACATCAGTACTGGGCAGTAAGATGAGATCAAATTATTGATTTTCTCATGATAAATGTAAACCTAACTTTAAGACAAAGAGGTGCAAATGGGGGAACCACCTCTGGGACCATTAACGCTGCCTAATAGTTCCTGCTGATCTATACAGTCATAGTCAACAGTCAGGAATATCCTAACACTACGTCTGTCTGTGTAGCTCTGACTAGCCTGGATGGTGAGTTCAAGGGAAAGTACTACCCCCTCAAGTCCATGACTGACGCCGAGCAGGAGCAGCTGATCAATGACCACTTCCTGTTTGACAAGCCTGTCTCTCCCCTGCTGACCTGTGCTGGTATGGCCCGTGACTGGCCCGATGCCAGAGGCATCTGGTGAGCATCATCCAAACTTGTAACAGAAAAAGTGCTTTGGTATGGCATTTAAGACTTTGATTGTGTTTTTGTATTGTCTGTGTTTTATTTTTATGCTTTGCTTCCATGTCCATCCAGGCACAATGACAACAAGACCTTCCTGGTCTGGGTGAACGAGGAGGATCACCTGCGTGTCATTTCCATGCAGAAGGGTGGCAACATGAGGGAGGTCTTCAGGCGCTTCTGCGTTGGCCTGCAGAAGGTATACATCAATACTAAGTCTGCACAAACTAGGGTTTGGCTTTGCGAAATCATAGTAGATTGCTGCTGGATCTCCCTCTGACTTTCCTTGTTTTATCTGCCAGATTGAGGAAATCTTCAAGAAGCACAACCATGGCTTCATGTGGAACGAGCATCTGGGTTACATCCTGACCTGCCCCTCCAACCTGGGCACCGGCCTGCGTGGTGGTGTCCACGTCAAGCTGCCCAAGCTGAGCACACACCCCAAGTTTGATGAGATCCTCAACCGGCTGCGTCTGCAGAAGCGTGGCACAGGTAGGCATGTTGGCATTGTTTAGCTTGCATATCAGTCAGTCAACGGATCCAGGCAGAGACTCCACAACGCTCTGATATGTTGTGTGTCATCTGTACCTGATCTCCTTTCCCTGCTCCTCCTCAGGTGGTGTAGACACTGCCTCTGTTGGTGGCGTGTTTGACATCTCCAACGCTGACCGTCTCGGCTCTTCTGAGGTGGCACAGGTCCAGCTGGTGGTTGATGGTGTCAAGCTGATGGTTGAGATGGAGAAGAAGCTGGAGAAGGGAGAGGCCATTGACAGCATGATCCCTGCTCAGAAGTAAAAAGGGATCTCATGTTTTTCTCGTGACCATTCATGTGCAATCAAGCCTGCTAATGGGCATGCAGAGGAAACAGCTGCTCACTTAGAGACTCTTGACTCTGCTCACCTGACTTTTTCTCCTTCCAACTTTTTTTCTTTTCTCTAATCTTCATCCTTTTTACTCTCACGTTCTCCTGTATTGGTTGGTAACATCCTGGGATCATCCTCCACTGAGCTAGGCTCGTCCAGCAGATGTGGCATCACCTACTTTTTTGTTACAAGGAGTAATGATTATTGAAGCTGTTTATACTGCTCAATAAAAACCATCCCATGAAACAAGTAAATAAACAAACTTTGTCTTCTTTGTTGCAGCATGAAAAAAAGGAAATTACCACAGATGAAAGCTACAAACAACTATTCTGAGATCTGAGCAACTATGATCTACATACATTAATGCTCAGCTTATCAGATAATCAAAAGAGTTTCCCAAACATTCAGATAGTGTACCAGACTCTGTGAAAACATGACACTGAAATGAGGAAAAATGCCAACATCAGTGAATTTTATTAATCTTCAGCTCCATGTTCTCCGTATACCAGAATCACACAATCTCAGATTATAGTTTGTTTCTGAGGGGAAAAATTCAACAGTAGAGGAGAGTAAAATTACTCATACAGGCCAAACTGTGTGTTATTCTTTCTCTTTGCATATAACATTAACTGTTTCCAAAATCAGTTTTGAAATGACAGTGCATGTTAAATACTGAGCCCCCCTGGGGTTGTAATACTGTACTATCCATTATCTGAACCAGACCAGTGACACACTGTCTCCAAGCAGCTATACAAGCATTTACTCAACACTCCGGTAAAAAACAAAAGACCCCAAACAAAAACATAACCAAAACAAACAAAAAAAAAAGCACAGTTTTTCACAGTAGTTTCCACCTTAAGACAATGTTCATCCTCTATATGCTAGGAGTGAATTGTGTTAAATTTGGCCATTTGCTCATGAGCCTGTTTCATGTCTAAGGTTTCCCCTGAAATTCTTTGCAAAAAAATTTGATTCATATTTGCAATCAGGAGACAGTGACGCAACATTTCTATGGCTTGAATGCAACCCAGGGCTTCAGACATGTCAGGGATTTTTTTAGGCTCACTGCAAATCTAAGTTAAAACAACTGGCAATAAAAATTGCACAATTTAGTCCCAATGTCTATGCTGGATCTAAAACAACATTTTTCTTACACACTGCATGTTGCGGCGCATTTCATGGCATATATAAATACTTCTAAAAACTCAGAAGCCCTCTTGAATGTACTGAACCTATTACCTAGCAAACAAACTGGTGTGAAGTGTCAGCGTTTCACCCAAACTATCATGTCTGTTCTTGTAAAAGGGGAAAAGAACCTGGTGCTACAGTACCACTTGCACCATTTTCTTTGTATATGACGACATGTTATAAATTTGACCGTGTCTGCATTTCACAAAGCTTCTGATCCTAGGTGTGCATCATATTTCATTTTTTTACCATAAAACCCAAACTCTGAAGTCATGCAGGATTGCAGGTTGGTTTTGTTCCCCATTGTCACTGACAGAAACTGCTTTAAACTAGAATTACTTTCCCTTGCTCTAGCTATAAATAAACCTTGAGCTCTAAGATATATACTATATTCATATATTTTATATACAGCCATCAAGTGACTGATATAAATCCTGTTTTTTAATGATATTATTCTAAAAAATAAATAAAGTACCTGTGCAAATATCCACAAATTGAAGTGTTTCACATTTAAGACATTGGCGCCTTCCAGTGGCTAGTTCTGGGTATTACCTATGCAGGTACACTGGAAGGAGCTGATTCAAGTCAAAGCAAAGTGCATTTAGGTCTCTATTACCTAATGCCAATATACACCACAATGAGTAACGTCCAGGGAAAGGACAAGGACAGACTCTTGGTGCCCATATTGGCTTCTCACCCTGTTGGGGAAAGAGAGGACACCCTCCCCCGCTGGGCTCTGTGAAACAGCACACACCAAACAGGACTGAGAAGATGCCATACATGGGTCTACAACATGAGAGTGTGAATGACAGCGGAGTGTTTACCTGTGAGAAAAACATAGACGAGAATCGAGGAAAGCCGACCGTTCATCGTGACTATAGAAAAAGTTGGCGGTACATATGCATGTGGACAGCTAAGGGCGACATCCCTGTCAAATTTAGGGAGTTGGAGAGTTACCATAGTTGGGAAAAGGAAATGGGGGTGGGATCGGGGGATGTTTTGGGCCACTGTGAGCAAAGCCACAACTGAGAGATAGTATTAACAGTAAATTAGCAGCCAAACAACATGATCTCTGTAGCCTACGTAAATACCACAGTATTATTCAATAAAAACAGGGTGGGAGATTAGAAAGCTTTCTCAGTTTTTTCTGTTTCTTTTTACATTAAATATGTACTGTATGAAGGCGCTCTGGGTTTGTTCACTTTAAAGGCAACAGACTTAACAGAAGATAATACTGTCCACACTGACTTCATCGTGTCTCTCCAGATCCACAACGCCCCCCCCTGACCCCCACAGTCATCAGTGATGGACACACCAGTTTATATGGTGTGTCACAAGAAGAGTAGGAGGGTGGACACTTGGAAGTGTCTGTTTCTCTGTGTGTGTAATCTGAGAGGTTTCACTGCTTGGCTGATCCACTTTTGGTGTTTCCCATCTACATACTGGCGTGATGACTGAGGTGAGATCACATGGCACAAAACAGAACCGAAGATCTGCATTGCACTGAAAATACAACAGACTAACAGTGTCTCTTATTTTTGGGGGGGATGTTATGAATGACATTTGAAGTTACTCTCCTTTAGTCTCCTTAAAAGATGTCAATGTTTTAGGGCTTTGAGTTCCTCAGGTTTGCTTTGCTGCCATTTTGTCTTCAGTGCTATGCTTTCTCATCATCATCAAACAAAGTGGGAGGATTGAAAATCACAATTGCCGCTAACCAGCACTGACACACAATGGATCCAGCCAATCAGAGAAGCGTAATGTGCATGTTGTCCCTGCATTTATTCCATTCTTTTTGAGAGCCAAGATAAAACGTAATCAAAACTTGATCAAATCAGCTGCATGTATTCCATTTTGATACTGATGCAAATAGAATGATCTTCTTTTTGATGCATGGAAACAAACTAACTAACTTACTAACCGGGAGATTTGTTTCTTGTTGAATTTTATCTACATCTTCATTTTCTAATGCAAAGAAATGCAACTAATGCAACACTGCTGGTTCATTTAGTTCAACATGCCACTGGCTCACTAGTGTCAGGCGGGCTTCGTGTAAGCATCTGATTGGCTGTTTCAAAGGCCTGTCAATTCTGCTCCCACTGACCTTAATCCAGTGCAGTCGTCACTGCTGTATGTACATGAATCACAGCGAAGCAATCCCTCAGCAGCTGCTTGTCTTATCACTAAATCTCACACATCCACACATTTGTGCATGTTCCTGTCGCCAGGTGATGAAAAGTCAGCAGGTAATTGTTGTGAGGAGAAAACAGTATACGTAAAGGTGACATATAAAAGAACAATTAAAAAAAGGGACTGGCTTGTCAATGACAAAAATACACAAAAGATGATGTGTTTCTGTAGTGGTGAAAGTGACAGTGGATAAAAACAATTATCAGAGCAATAAATAACAAAATAAAGAGTCATTATGGCTAGAGTAGCAATAAAAAATATCTAACTAGATTCCATCTGATCCAGGTCCAGTGGGTGCAGTAGCTCAGTGAAGTCGTTGGCTGAGCTGGGTGGGGTGATTGGGTGGAGAGGGGGTGCCTCAGTCTGTGTGACTTTACGGGTCAGGTGTGAGTGCATCTGCATGTGTGTGTGTCTGTTCGTGTGTCTGTGCAAGAGGGTGGGGGTTAGTCATGAAAGAGACAGAAGGAGAAGTTTTTGTCTCGGGTCCAGCCCCTCCACTTTTTTTTCTTCAATTATTTCCACCCCTCTCTGTTTGCACACACACACATCAACACTCACTCACACAAGAACACACAATTACACACAAACACACCCTCTGTTCAAAGTTCAAGGTCCTTAGAGATTTGGGTGGCAATGTCCCGAAAAGCTAGTGGTGCCCCCCAGAGTCGCGTGTAGCGTACCCCATTAGAAGTCTCAGAGTTGCCCGTGGAAAGATGGCACACCTCGGCCTCAAAAGCCACGCGGCCCCCTGCCATGCCATGGGTACAGGAGAGCAGAAAGGGGCCGGCGTGGTGTACCTGGCAGCCACACCCGAGCGCCGCCTCCCGCAGAGCCAGTACCACCTCCGCAGGGTCCCTCCGCCCACCACCTCTCAGATCCCAGCCACGTCCGACGGCCCGGGGCTCGGACGCTTTTTGATACCCAGGTAAATGGCAACTTCAGAAAGGAGGGAAAAGCAGAAGGATGGTCAGACACTGAATCCAAACTGATCTCATAATCAAAATGAATGTAATCCAGTCTGTAAGTGCAGCATGTACTGACCTTGTGACCGCAAATCTCCTGATTCCCTCAGATTCATTTGTGACCCTGTAAAATAAACGGCCGCAGTGAGAGGTAATACATTACCATTACCAGGCCACAGCTCTCACAGGAGATGGCACAAAGAAGTGGCTATTATACGGTCAGACCAAGCAAGCATCAACAACAAGAAGCATATGATATGTAAAACAGTGTACACCCCTTCCCAGTCACAACTTTTACATGCAGACATAATGCAGTCCTTAAACTTTTGATAGCATTTGTTTATGGTACAACACATTCCCATCCATTGTTCCCAACAACACGTGGAATAAACATTCAGTGAGTTTTAGCCTATCAAACACAAAGAGAAAATGAAAACATAAAACACCATTTCTAAGGGTATGTTTGGGGCGATAACAGTAGTCAATCTCTTCTGGTGTTGACACACTGACCCTGAAACATAAGGCTTAAAAAAATGAAATTTCCTTGATTGAAACCATGCTTAAAACCAAGATGTGTGTGAACCCTTGACAGTATGAAGATGATTAGGAACTCATGCAGACAAGCAATAATTCATAGAGAGAGATGAACAAATCAGGCAGGCAGTCATGGACTGGAGCAAATTCTCGCATCACCGGGCAAACAGATGGGGCAGAACGGGTAGACAAAAAAGAAGCGAGACATGGGAACTTACTAACTGTTTTTGATCCTTGTGGAAGAGTACAACCCGACACTGATTTGTTTGAGCCCTGGCGCTTGGACGGGTCAAGGTTGACCCTGATGCCATGGCAGGGGAAAGAAGAAGATAAAAGGGGAGAGAGAGAGGGGCAACACGGGGTAAGAGCAGAGGGTTGGGGGGATGCGGTAAGAAAGAAGATAATTGAATCATAGGAGAGCAAGTGGTGAAAAAGAGCGCAGCGCAGGAGCTGATTGGCAAGGATAAAGCTGAGGTTTGATAAGATTAGACATGTGTGATTATGACGACTGGGTGGCAGAGGGAGCAGAGGATAATCCAGGGCCACAGAAGGGCTTGCCAAAAGGCTGGGCGAATAAAATGTTCTGATAAGCACAGATCCATAGTCAGACAATGCCCATGCAGACCTTCATAACAAGCAATACTACATGATTGCATGTCATATATTTCATTAGATTTAAAGTCAATCTTTTACTCACCCCAATGAAAAAACAACCCTAAAACATTTGGGCCAACCAAATATTAGAAATACATCCAAAACATCATTGTCTGTCAGACCATATAAGAACATATGGGAACTAGAAATCAAGGAATAGCTAAGCAGAATGTGTAGTCAGTTTGGAAGATCTCATCTCTGAAAGAAAATTTGGAGGTGGGAGGTCAAATAGGTTGAAAAACAGAACTCAAAACCTTTAAATTGCAGTGATGGCATTATTATTTTAACTTATTACATCTGCATGTACTTGTGCTACATTTCAGAAATTAAGTCTTAGAAGAACTAATAAGAAGTGTTAGATAAGAAGATCTGTTCCATTGTTATGTCAAAGTTTGAAAATGCGACCAACAGACTGTTAGCTTAGCCACAGCAAAATAAATCTGCCCCATACTTGAGCCTCATGCTCGTTTTCTTCTGCCACATTATATGTCCACTTCTAGAGCTCAAATTCAGACCATTCACAGCATGATTGAAAGATACTGCTTTCTGGAATAACCAAACACAACCAAAAACTTTAGATATCACTGATTGTGCATTATGTACATATTTATAGAGTAACTACTGTCAGTCATAGTCTATAGTCACATTGGTATATTAAACCACAGCTTGAACTTTACATTTTGGTTTCTATTTACGATAAACAATAAAATTGACTTTTGTGTGTCATTAGGCATTTGCTCCTGCCTCAGGTTAAAACTAAACTAGCTAACTAGACTGCTTTTGTCTATCATGGCTAATGAAGACCTATATCTTGTGAAACACTTGGTGTTCTGAGACCAAAGCCAGTGTGCTGTTTGGCTCACACATGTGACAGATGTGATATGTAGTGTGTGTCTACCTGCGAGTGAGTTTCGAGGTCAGCTTGGTGAAGAGGTTGGAGGTTGCCCTGGTGCGAGCATGGGGCAGGGGACTGGCGTCATGGTGGGAGAGGGTGGGTGATGTAGGAGGGGCAGAGTAAACAGGGGGGCCACGGTCCCTCAGCTGTCCACCATGAAAGGTGCTGCGAATTGTGGAGCCTCTGGTCAGGCGGCATCGGTCTGAAGAGGAAGAGGAAGAGGCAGCTCCAGCCCCAGCAATGCTGAGCGTGGAGGGCGAGGCTGCAGGCATGCGGTGGCTCAAGGAGCTGCAGATAAAAATTAATTATTTTGTATCTTTACTAAAATGCAGGAAAATGTTTTGAAAAAGAAGAAGAATGTATAAAATTACAAAAATGTGGTATTAATTATGATCTTTTTTTCTTAGCTTTCATATTGTAAATTTGGCGCTAGTTTCTTTATTCTCTCTCCTTTATTCAAAAAACACGTACTTTGGCAGGACACTGTACATAGTATTATTTTAGTTTCACCCACTGTCCGAACAGAGAAGCTGAAGGTGACAACTGTTGAATTTTAAGCTGAATGACCAGAGCACCTTCACAGCATGTTGATGTTTTACCCCATAATCTGTGCCAATGCAGCTCCATCAAACTCACTCCAAGAATCACATGCTAGCTACGAAAAATGGGAACTACTGACATTTAGTGATTTCAAGTCATTGGCAACATCAGGTGGTACCTGTTGTCTTTGCCATTCTGCAGAAGGGAGTGTCTGTCAGTGCCCGAACGGTCTGTGCACACGTATGTATTCCGGCGTGTCATGGCGCTTCCAGGGATGTTGTTCTGCAGGGAGAGGGATAAGATGAGAGGAAGCTATTAGAGTGCTTTGGTATTCAGTGCATTCATATTACTGAAGCATTGTTTCCCGTAACATTTAAAAAGTTACATTAGCAATGTTACACCACTCAGTATGTATTTCTGTGCATTTCACCAAAGGATCTGTACATGGTTCTGGATGAAAAGTGGAGAGGCTCCACAGCAGCAATAATCTAGACTGCTCTCTTACTCAATTACACTTCGCATACATCGTTGATCTGTAGCTGCAAATAAAATATACAAAGTCACACACATTAACCATGCGACTACATTAATCAAGAGTTATTTGTATTTGGACCTTACAAAAAGTGGAAACATTTAAAAGCAGAATGCAAATCAGATACAAGGCAGAAATGAATGATTTTGGATAAACAACGTGGGAGGCATTTAAATGAAATATTAAGTTCAAATAATGAGAAAAAGACATCGAGTCATGGTAAATAATTTAAAATATTGGTCAATACATGGAGTTGGCTAATGCTGAAAAAAAAAAAAAAAAAAAAAAAAACACAGCTAAGGACAGCTAATGACTGAAAAGCACTCTTGGGGACTCCAATGGTCTTCTGCTCATCAGTGGCTGCCTGCCATCAAGTATCATGATCCAATAATTGATTAAGAGGTAAAAACAACAATATGCAACATCTACCACACTGTATCTTGCCCTGTACCGTACACCATACCACGCGTAATGTTAAGGAGGTCACTCACTAGATCTCTGACTACTGAACCACCCATATCCCTGTTTTTTCTATTCTGGCAAAGCTGTGTTTCTGTTCACACTGTACAGGTGACAACAAGCTAGACAAGTTTAATACTGAGAAAAACTGATTTTGAACAATAATCTAATGTATACCTAGTGAACACTGCATTCTGATATTAGTTCTTTTGATTAGACTGTGAATGTAACGCCTGTGTGTTTCTGACTGAGTTAGTATTCCGAATAAGTGACATGACTGTAGGAAAATGTGTCAGGGTCAACAGGGTGAACAAATCTAATATCTGTAGGTGATTATGTCAAACCTCAGTAGCTTAAGGGCCCTGGTGGCCTGGGACCCTGAGCTGCGTAGATTTGGCATTTCAATGTCTTCTCTTCCACTTAAGAAGGAAATGTGTCCTTACTGTGGTGGCAGTTATGTCTTTGCGACGATCTGGGATCTCAGACTTGTTGGGGTTATTGGCACTGCTGACCATTGGGCTGGAGGGAGGCAGGCTGTGGCTCCCCATTACACTGCAACTGGCCTTACGTGAGGGCATCCGTCCCTCACGCAGCTCCCGGTCGCCGGTGCTGGTCGGACTCCGTTTGGGGTGCATGACGGGCATGGAAGGCCCACCTTTGTTGTGGAGGACAGCAGAGCACAGACACACAGAGACTCATATAAGGAGTATTCTGCAAACACAAGGATGCATATAATCCACAGCACAATTAGTTAGAAGTTGTATAAATAACACAGAAACCTCTTGTTGATGCCAGTGGCCATTCAGTGATCTGCAGAATACATCCTGTTTCCTGTGATTCTGCTAACTGTCCAGGTAGACATGAGTAAACATCTTGGGCATAAACCAAAACAGTGAGGTGCCGATCGAGGTGCCGAAAAATCCTGCCCCGTATCGTCCTCAGATGGTGCCAGTTTGGTCACAATGAGACCAGGTGGAGTTTGAATGGGACAAATTTGGACTGCAGATGAAAAACTAGCTCGGTGGTACAGTGATACCCTGGGCTTATTCATTATTCAATGACAGGCACAGATAGATGGATGGCAAAGAGAACGACAGGGATGGTGAAAACTTGACAAATTTTCTGACACCCCAGTTGCACCCCATGATTTGACAGAGGAAACGGGATAGCCAGTCTGAGTACATGAGACTGAAGATGACTGTCATATATAGTGATTAAGCAAATGTAAGGTTTATTTCAGGTCACATTTGACTTTCCAGCACTGGCACAGTGCTGGATAAAAAGGCAGAGGTTGGGCCATAGGTTTGATTATGCAAGACTGTAGTTTCATGTTTTGGGTTTTGGTAGGATTTTGAAGTTTTATATCCTTATTGGCTGATGCTGACTATACTTTTACTCCAGTTGTTACTGACATTTTTATATGGCCTGACTGGTTTCACTCGATAAAACAGTTTTTGTTCTTTGTGGTTTTATGGCATTTGAATTGGAGTCTGCGCTCTGTTGGGGGCTGGTCCTTTGTTGATGTTAGCTGACTCCGTTTCTATGCTAACGTGGGTGAGTGCTTCTCAGTGTTACTAGGCATGCAGGAGCATGCAGGAGAAAATTTGTCCTGAATTGTAACACAGAAATTAGTCCAGAGTCTTTTACAGGTGGGTGATCACATTACTGTACAATCCATTCACACACTGGCAATAAAATGCGATATAAACGGTTTCACATTATTATTATATAGTACCATAATTGTTTCATTACAAAATCATTAAATCAAATTAAAGCACTGTTGTCAGTTGACTGCATTGCAGAGAGGATAACAAGCACTATGTATTTCAGAAAGTTTTACTTCAACTGCCCCTTAAGACAGAAGTTAGAGCAGAGACTCACAGAAGTCACTGTGTCGCCGCTGCCTGTGGTAAGTGGAGGCACTGCGCTGGGTCTTGCTATGTGAGGAGGAGGTGGACGAGGAAGAGGAGCCGGTGGCGGAGGAGTGCTTGTTGGTCCCGTTGGTGATGGGGCTGGGTCGTACCCTCGCCAGGGACAAGCTACTAGCTGTGCGTGCATCGCTGCCTTCCTGTAATGTTAGCCATGTTGGACGATGTCAGACACTGTGACTCAATGTGACGCAAGATAAACTGAGACTGTACAGAGAGGGAAGAATGAGTTTTAAGTGTCTGATAAATGGAACTAGGTCCGTGACCCTCAGAAGAGATTCTGAAAACTGTCAGAATTTAATTGGTATAGACAGTTTCGTCACATTCCCCACAGCTCCCTATTGAGCTCATTAATCCTGGCCAGATAACACCAGTATATCTATGTACATGCACCACCAGCCTCATAGAAAAAAAGAGAACAGGGTTCATCAAATGATTGGCTGTAGTACAACCAGCTATCTACAGTTTTCTCTGGGATATGATTAAATCCAAATTAGAATCATTAAATAACAAAGTTAATTGTTATATACTAAAATGTTCGGAGTATAGAAAGAAAGATTCTCCAAAGCATAGCTTTGCAGAACATTTTTAGCATTTTTTACCAGTGGTTGGTTTCAAGAAAATATATAACATTAACAAAACAAACATTGTTTGTGCTATATCAAAATAAATTAGCAGAAAAACTTTCATAGCAACATAACAAGATAATCTGATAAGTACTTTTTCATTTACAAGGGAAGGAAAAGGATCAGACTGTGAAACAGCTACTGTGGCGGATCTAGGTAACTCACATCGCCTTTGCGGCCCAGCAGTAAGTAAGTGGCTGTGACCTCATTGTATTTTTGATTGAGCAGAGAGTCTTTGATTTCCTCCGGAGTGAAGCCCATCCCAACCATCACCTCTGAAGAACACAAACAGTCACAGGTAAGGTAGAAACAGTAGTGTGATACAGTTCTAGTCTTGCTTAAGTTAACAGTACAGACTTGTTAACATACTGTGTGAAACAGAATGACTCACCTATGCGGGCTGGATCACTGTAGTCTTCAACAGGTTCTATATGGGGCTTTAGCTCCTCCCCCTCATACCCAGAATTTATCCACTTGTCCTTCATCACTTGCTGCAGAAACAAAAATACAGAAAAGGCTTTAGCCATGGTTAAATTTCATTTCAGGTCATTTTAATGTTTGCCCTCCTCACCTCCAGGGTACAGCGTTTGGCAGGGTTGAGCACCAAGAATCGGCGAAGGATCCCCTCACAGTCCGTGGACATGTAGAAGGGCACGCGGTACTTTCCCCTCAGCACGCGCTCCCTCAGCTCCTGTTGGTCACGTCAGCAACATCTTATACTCACAGCACAAGCTATAAACAAACTCAGTCGAAGAGATTCTGATTCACCAACTCAAAGCTGTCACTCTGTTCATTTATCCATGTTTTCACGATCACCAGATCCAACAGTACATGAAAGTGTTTCCTGCCAATCTGAAGCTCTCTGATGAGACCCAACAGTCTGGTATAGCACTGACTGTGGCATTAAAAGTGAAGCTACAACTCGCTCACTGCAGGCATTTTGCTGGGCTGCTGTCACATATGAAAGGGGTTAAATACACATTTGTCTTCCCCCCCTCGAGCTCTCAGGGGGCATTCGTTGCCATCTGTTGGATTTTGGATAAAAATACTATTTTTAGGGTTTTGGGTTTTTTTTTTTTTTTTTTTCAAACGGTGGGTCCTAGTCCACATTCCAACATTAAGAATACAAACAACAGATCATTTCTGTATTTACACTTTCATTCATCAGTAGGGTTGACATTTGGAATAGAAATTAAACAGTCAACATTTAGTACTATGCATTCTGTTAAATATCTGACAGACTTTAAAAAAATGCAGCTACAGTGTTGAAAAACCTAACGATCTTTGAAAATTTCTTTTTAACACCTCATTTCAGTTACAGATTATAAAATATTGTCTCCTCTAGTAATCTAGCTTTGATCCCAAGGCTTTCTCAACATAAGTTTGAGGGTGAAAAATCTTTTGAGGTTGTCATACCCTGTCAAGAGATACTGAGGTAAAACTCTGAATCATGAGGCCGCATAATAGGTGTTCTCTTCCTTCATGCCAGTGCAAACTCAAGTTACTTTGGATCCTTGAGATCACATGATTTCTAACAAACATGCTTACACTGCACAGTTTTCCCTATATAAAAGGACTAGTGTTTTCCTGATGCTGATGACTGATGACACAGGTGATATTATTAGGGCACATTAGAACTCCTCAGACCTGATGTCTTCATATTAGTAGAACCTGTTTGTGATAAGTTCCTTTAGTAAATAGATTTACAATTTTTTTAGAAATGAGAATGAAACTTTCTACAACTCAACACTTTAAACACACTGTTTCTCATACACTGATTTATCTGTATTACGAAAACATCAACACTTGACCACCACATATCGATTTTCTATTTGTTTACTTTTTCGAATAGGTAAAATCTTCCTTCACTTTATACTGTGCAGTACACCGATTTACTCAGCCAGCTCTAGCTTACTCACTCTCTCTCTTATTTTCTCTCACAAACGCAAAGACAACAGATCTGTGTGTCATAACCAAACAAGCCATCTACAGGACTGGGAGAAGCCCTGCTGCCTCATTGAATAATGAAATAAAATCAGGATGTGCCTGCTACGTGCCTCTCCTGCCAATCAAAACTCTCTTGGGGACAGGGAGTATTTTTTGACATAATTTGAAGCAATCCAGTTGTATTTATTCTTAGTTATATGTTTATAATGGAGCGTTATACTCTGAATTTACTAATTCAATAAAGCTCAAAAGCACCCCCAGCCCCCGTCAGTTCCCACCAAAACTCAAATGGGGAAACACACAATGCATGTGGTTCCTCTATGTAACCAATAACAATTAACTTTACACAGAGAAAAACAAGTCTCAAACCCATTATTATAGGTACGACCTCCAACACTATATCAATTCCTGTGTACAGCAAGCTTGAACTTGAGGCTGCAATGAAAGTAACACAATTTTGCAGTCCAGAAATAATCAAAACATGTTTTATGTCATAAAGAGATTAGTTAAGACCACTCCATAGTTTATCCACTAGAGAAATAGTTCAGTGACCAGCTCAATTCATATGTTGGCCATCATTCACCTTACAAAGGATGAAATTTGAAATTTCATATAGGTTGCACAAAGAAGCTCTAAAAGTCCACTGCGAAGTACTTGTCCAGCACCAAACATCAGGCAAACAGTGTGCGACTAGCTTGTGAAAATAGTGGAAGATTGAAAAGCTAAAGGACTAGATATTTTCCTGCAGGAGTTGGCAGATACCAATCACAGCCCAAAAACAAGATTTGCCAAAACAACAGAAACACACCTCTGCTAATGATGCTGATTTATCAGCTGGATGTCTTTCTCGATTCCATATTTTCAAATGTTCTATATTACAATAATTCAGTCAATGACAACACGTGAACCATCTAGTCAGTGACCATGAGGCATCCACATGAACAAGAAATATATATATATATATATATATATATATATATATTCTCAGGAAATTGATAGAGGGAGTAAGAGGCAAAGGTCCTGGACCTCATTCAGAAGCAGAATACCAGCTACACATCACACACAAGTGACTATATCCCTGGATTAAAGACCATCTGCTTTTATTGTAACTGAATGAGTCACATAATAATAATCAAGGTAACACAACACAGAAAACCCCTCAGCCTTCACATGACACTCAGCACAGTACACATCAAAATAATGGGCTTCATACAGAACCACAAAATGATTCTTCAATAAGTACAATATATTGATCATCCTCAAGGGTTTAACCATGTACTATGGAGACATTGTATAGTGCCTGCAATCTTTATGTACATCTTCAGATTTTTCTTTTTGGTCATTCTTATAAACAAATGGATAAAGATAAGATGAGAAGTATGCATTTCAACATATATAATACAATTACGGTCACAAAATCCCCCTGATTGACGCTACAGCGCCTGAGTCTACTCAGACAAGCAGTCCCCCCTCTCATTCACTTGCCTTCAGGTTCTGCCCATCAAAGGGCAGAGAGCCGCTGACCAGCGTGTAGAGGATTACTCCCAGGCTCCAGACGTCCACCTCAGGCCCATCATACTTCTTGCCCTGAAAAAGCTCTGGGGCAGCGTACGGCGGCGAGCCACAGAACGTGTCCAGTTTGTTACCCAGCGTGAACTCATTGCTGAAGCCGAAGTCGGCAATCTTAATGTTGGCGTCAGCATCCAGCAGAAGGTTCTCCGCCTGAGTCATACACACATCCATGCGGAGGAGAAAGTGGCAGGAACGGCCATTTGAGAGAGGGAAGGAGGGCAGAAAAGGGAGGTATGCATAGCACAATGAATTGGGAGGGGGCAGTGGAGAAAATAGTTGAGTGGGGGAGGAGAAAAAGGAATGAGAAAGTAGGTGGAAACAAGAATGGCAGTAGTGATGAAGACAATAAAAAGAATGTAATTGAGCAACAGATGGGGGAGGGGTGGCCGCTCATGTTGTTCAACAACATAGATACTTGATATGACTCATACTGTATAGATGTCACTGTGTGTCTGTCTACCAATGTTATCATCTACTACAAGTGCCAGGCTCTGGCTGCCTCTAACCCTTCCCATCGTGGTAAAAAAATCTGCTTTACTACGTGATTAAGATGCTAAAGGGCCCTTTTCACAGACACAGATTAGGAATAGTCCTAGATTCTAATTTTTGTTTTAATGTAATCTGTCAGTAAAGAAATGTCCTAGTCTTGGACTAGCCTTAATCCCTCATCTCTGAAAGCAGCCCAAAACATCCTCTGAACTGTCTCACCTTCAGATCTCTGTGGACAATGTTCTTCGTGTGGCAGTAGTGGACAGCAGAAACAATCTGTGGACATGAGGACACAGACGAACCTGAAGAATTGACAACTAAAAGTGAAGACTGGCGCAATGTGGCCAACAATAGGAGGTTTACTCATACCTGTCGAAATTTGGCTCTGGCCTCGACCTCCTTCATCCTCCCATGAGACACGAGGTAGTCAAACACTTCACCTGTGAGTAAGCACAGCAGCCTGGTCAATCAGGTGATGAAGCCAGAGGCATTAAAGTCATACTATCATTTGATTATATGTTGATCAATCAATATCATCAACATTATTTGAGTGATTAATATTTATTAGATATAAATGCAGTCAGTATGTTCAATTTCATCCTCCTCTAGAGGAACTTTTCTTTTAACAACACATAAACGACATAAACAGATTTTAAGGAATCATCTCGGGAAATCTGCTTATTCACCTTCTTGCTAAGAATTTGATGGGAAGATCAATAACCTTTTCATATCTGTGCATTCTGAATGACACTGAACAGAATGTATCTATGAACATCTCTAACATGTTGCATCATATTGTAATGAGTCCCTGCTCAGTTCATCTTATTCCGGTTTTATGCTGTTACAGTCTTGTATGACATTAAGGTGGCTCACATAGCTGATTTTTGTAAAGTTTAGGTAGATATTGCTGTGTAGCTGGCATAACTGTGTTAGGTTTTTATGCTTATTGTCTACTTTAATAATTATCTTTATAGTAATTAATATATAGCACAGTTGTATTGTTTCACTTTTATTTGTACAGATTGTGTAATAACAACAAATTCTGTTAACTTTGGACAGAGACAACATTGGTGTTTCCTAAACATTTCTTGTTACGATGCAAAATCATCTAATCTCACTGAGTTTTAAAGTGAAACCGTCTACTTTCTAATGTTTCAAAGAATGGCACAGCAAAGAAACATTAAAATGTATGCTGTGAAACAACGACCTAAACTTCCATAAATCAGCAGTAAAACGTGAAAGTTTGAAAATGTACTAAATGTAAGGAATGAGAAAAACCCCCTTTTCTGCCCCCTGCCCTACCCATCACATGAATTTTGGTACAGTCCCTTTCATCTTGTCTAAATACCTTGATCTTGGACTAGCGTCTAGATTTTGTATTGAATCTTGATTTTGTATACATCTTTTTGGATTAACTGAATAAAATCCATTTCATTTATATGCAGATAACACTTTTTGGTCTTCACAGATATCATTCGACTTCTTATACTTCCTTATGGACTTGTTATCTGTTACTTAAATGGTAATATGGTCCTGAGAGAAGGCCTTATTTGAAACTGTGTCTGTGACATTCTCTAAGGTCACACTGAGCAAATGTCTGTACTAGAACACAGAAAAAAAGAGATTGGTGAGAAGAAACAGACACAAAAAGAAGCATAAAAGGTAATTATGGAAGCACAAAAGAAAATGAGGCATTCGATGCAACTTGCTTACATTTCTTAGACTGGTAAAAGTTGTTTCAGCAGCAGCATCATTACTACAGAGGGCATGCCTACTTATTTCTGCCATGGTCCCATAATCTATTTAGCCTGAATGTGACACGCTAAAACACCTATCAGGAGAGAGTAGTAGTCATCTTTCATTTAAAAATACTGTCTTTCCCACCAGATGAACAACAAACACAAGATTTTTGCTGCATATGGTCTCAATACCTTTTGTCTAACCCCCAAACCTCACCGATTAGAGCAAGCCGTATCAGCAGATTTTACATAGTCCTTTTAGTTAACAGCACAAACATCTGTCAGTGTTGACTAAGATGTCAAATTGTCCTCACTGTCAGAAATATGCTTGTTTTACTTCTTGCCAAGACTTACGTGAGAAGAATGGTACCACTCTCATTGACTATTGTCCATTAATTATAACACTCAGACGTTACTTTAGCATAAAGACTATTAACAGAGGAAAACTGTTGGTGTATCTTTGCTCAGCAAATATTTAAATACCAACACCTGTAAACTTTACTATGAATAAAATATGAAACTCTCCAGGGCAAGAAAAACTTCAAGGATTAAAAAACTGGTTAATTTAGAGCTTTCCCGTAGCAATTGAAATAAATGAAGCTTTACAAGTTAATGCAAATCATGGCTACTAGTCATACACATAAAAATCCGGTATCAGTTGTGTGGAAAAATGGAAGTGTCACCAAAATCCATCGGGTTAACGTGTGTAAATATTTACATTTAAAATGGCTGCATTCTCAGAATTAGTTTTGCTTGAACAGTGCACATGTTTCAGCTTTCCCACTGCATCCAGTCTTTTTGTTAACATAGGTTAATTTGGTTTAAAAAATTTTATGCAAAACTGACAGTGGGAACAATTGTCTCATCACATTAGTCAGGAAAACAAATAAGCCTGAGAGTTTTCCCAAAATGTCAAACTATTACTGCATCCAAATCGAAAAACAAAACTACATTGCAAATTATATTGATTACACACACTCAATAATTTTCTACTGCAGGTGAGTTGCAGTTCAACCTTCAGCATCATTCACACATATAACATTTCCAACATATGACAGCTACCCACCTCCACTGGCGTACTCCATGATTAGGTAAAGGGTCTTATCCGTCTCAATCACCTCAAACAGCTGCACTGTAGCCCAAAACAGAACCAGATTAAAATCAAATGCATATAAATAAATCCTGCTCAGGATAATAATAACAGTACAGCCGTCTGCCAGTCCATATTAATACTAAGAAACCTGTTGTAAATGCTGTGGGGGTTTTTGATCCATATGACATTTCAGCTTTAGAAAATCCCAGCTCATGACCTCTGTATGAATTCTGAGACATCACTTGCTAGACTTCAGTCAATGAATGTATTGAAGCTTACTTAAAGCATTGTGCTTCTGTGTGTTCACACATGGAATCCAATCTCTCTCTCAAACACACACATACACACACACACACACACACACACACACACACACACACACACACACACACACACACACACACACACACACACACACAGATGGACGCACTTTCATATACACAAACAGTCCATGGAGATACATGTATGTGCTTTACCTATGTTTGGGTGATTTAAGCCTTTCATTATTCGTACCTCCCGGAAGAGCTGGGAAGAAGAAACAGATTATTAATATCATGATAATATGGGTCATAAATAAGATCCAATCACTGTCTTTTAGTAAAGAATTAACTCTTTATACATTGCAGTAAATCTCTGCAATTAAGTGTAACAATGAGGTAGTGGTGTTATCATATCATAATACAAGACATAGAACCATTTATGCTCTTAAAGTTTATTAGGGATTTCTCTGTATTTTATAGATGTATTACTTTATACCTAACAGAAACCAGGTGACCCAGAAATCTATTCACATACCATGTAAAAATGACAATATGTATTTATATTTAAAATAATGATTCTCATTGATGAAATTAAAAATTAGTCCAATGTTAAAAATTAATAAACATATTAATATAATTCAAAATGTGTTTTTAAAGACACTGTATGTAAATGTTATCTGCTGCAGGACATGGCTTTGAGCTGGCAGCAGATAGTGATGGTCGCTTGCCAAGAACTTCAGCCCTCTGAGCAGCACTAGTTCTTCAGGGCAGACTCTCTGTGACTCCATCAGTAAGTGAACAGACTGTCTGCAGACTAGTGAGTTGGCTGGCGAGCATGCTTGGATTGGTGCTTTCAAATGTGAGTTCACTCTCTGAACTCACATTTTGTCTTGACTGGTACATAAACAGCTGTAAATGAAATGCTGACAGGATGTTGCCATAGATTTTCAAAGGTAAGCTGCTTATAATAAAATTCCACTTATTGGGATCAATAAAGTTTTCTGAATCTTAATCCATAGCTAAACTTACACATGCACCATATGTGTGTGTTTTTCATGATTCAATCATTCGCTGCTTTTTAGAGTTCAACAGAAACTGACATCCTGTAAGATGTCTTTGTATCCCCAGAGGGCTCAGTACAAAAACTGATATTTTGCCTCCACTCATGTTTGGAGCAGCAAGGCTGCATAGTGATTAGCGTTGTTTCCCCACAACAAGAAGGTTGTGGGTTTGGTTCCCGGCTGGGAGCCTTTTTGTGCGGCGTTTGCATGTTCTCCCAGTTCCTGCGTGGGTTTCCTCCGGGTACTCCGGTTTCTTCCCAACGTCCAAAGATATGCATATCTTGGTTAACTGGTGACGCTAAATTGACCATAGGTGTGAATGCGAGCGTGAGTGGTTGTTTGTCTCTGTGTGTTGGCCCTGTGATGGACTGGTGACCTGTCCAGGGTGTACCCCCGCCCTCGCCCCAATGTGAGCTGGGATTGGCTCCAGCAGCCCCGCGACCCGGAAACGGATAAAACATAAAGACATCATGTTTAGGTCAATTGGTGACTCTGAATTGTCCGTAGGTCTGAGTGCGAGTGTGTCTTTCTCTTGTGTGTTGGCCCTGTGATGGACCGGCGACCTGTCCAGGGTGTGATTGGCTCCAGCAGCCCCCGCTACCAGGAAACGGATAAGCGGTCGCAGATGAATGACATTAGCTGCTATTGGAATAATATTTCAGAAATCCTCAAATTTTTTGCACTGTGGGATGTTCAGATACCTGTTTTTGGCAAGAAAATCGATTGTGATCATGTCAAACTATCCATCATGAGTCCCAACAGTGTCATAGGGGTGTAACTATAAATCAGTGAAGCATTTCTTCATAGATTAGTGATGGAGCCATAAATGGCCAAGTGCTTGGCTATGTCTTATATTACCTTGTCTTTTTAACTTGTACAGTCGCTTCTCCTGCTGAACTCAAATTAAGAAGAACATTACAAGGATTTTTCCTAACAACTATAACATTTTCCTTTTGTATCTGATATTCAACCAACTAGTATTTGCAAGGGTGATGTGCAACCAATAAAACTGCTCCTTACCACTAAAACACAGAATGGTCCAAACACCAAAGTGATGGATCTGCAGTGAAAAACTTCTCATTACATGTGATCTGTCTACCCTGGGGGATATATTTGTTCTTTGTCAAAAGCAGAGCAGGGAATTAAATCTGAGCCAGCTCTTTTGGCTTCATGTATGTAAAAGTACAGTCCTTCGGTAAAAGGCTGTTCCGTGTGGTCAACCCCCCCTCACCCATCCCCAAAAAAAGCACAAAAAAAAGAAGAAGAAAAAAAAAAGAAAAGTAAAAAAGGATGGTGTGCTAAGCTTTTCTGTCTTCTTTTCTCAATCCTTCCTCTCCTATTTTCTGACTTGTCTCCCTGCATTCTCTGGCCCTACATTCAATTCCTCTTGCAGTCTTCTCCTCTAGCCGTGCCCAACGTCACTGTTGCCATAGCGACCCAGGTATTAAGAACGGGCTCTTTCCCTGCTTCTCCAGCTGTGCTAGAGGGAATCTTGGGATACGTAGTGCTGAAACCTCTAATCATCCAGGCATCCCATTAATTCCCTGCTCATCACAGCAGGGCTGAGCGGTCAGGCCCATTAAAACAATAAACAATCCCCCCGGCAACATGTTTGACCCCGGTCATCATTAAGACGGCACAAAACGCCAAGCCTGAGATGAGGCTGACACAAATGCACACGTGCACTGTGAGAATTAAGTAAAATCTTTAACTTGTTATATAAGCAAAGCTAACTAATAAATAATATTCTGATACACATTTGTTTTGATGTGTCATGCAACACCACAGAGACTAATGTAAATGTCTCCTTGTAAAATCTGCCTTTGTAATATTTCTCTTATAAAAGTCCTTCACAGTTGTTGAGGTTTGATTTTCTCATATATGATTTTGCTTTCCTCTTTTCCTTCCTTCCTCCCCCATCTTATATCCATCCTCATACAATAGGTCTCCCTCCTTCTTTCTACCCTCTGCATATATCACCCACTAGATTATGCTAATTTGGGCTCTTTCATGTCTTCAGTATTAAGGATTTTCTCTAGCCCACGGGTATGTAAAGAAGCCTGCTATCATCACCAGCCAATTGTAGAGTATTCTTTCCATACAGTGGCCGATCCTTTACCTCTGTCCCCTCAATCCTGTCCTAAATGTTGCACCATTGTCTAACTGCAGCAGGTCTGGCCCAAGGAAAGCATCAGTAGTGAATATGAGATAATGCACAAATTGGGTTTTTACAGGTCTGACAAGTAAAGACAAGCCATATTCTCTTATGATATAAGCACTACCAAAGAGAAGTCAAGTATCAAGATTACAGCAGTAATCGAAAGGGCAATCAGAAACAGAAAACAATGAAAACTTGCATTTATTGGATTAATTGACCTAATTAATTTATTGATTTAATCCTTGATAATAATACAACTCAAAGTCACTGCTGTCTCTGCAATGTGAATACAGATTGACAAAAAGATCAGTCACAAAAAGAATTTATTGAAAGGGTTGTTTTCTTTCATTGATATTTACCCAGGGCAAATCCTCTTTGACATGTTGTTGCTCCCAGTAAAATAAAAACTGGGAACAATCCTAGGGTCATAATAAATTAGGAAAAAGAGGGTAAAGACTATTTTCTTTTATGGGACCCAGAAATCCTGCTACTTTAATCTTACTCTTACATTCTTCTCAGGTGAAGAACCACTGATGTTTTTAATCATATGTTGCAGGACATAGAGAAAATCCTCCTGTCATCAAAATAACACACTCAGTACACACATATAAAGCACAATTACTTCATCCCTGATTTGACTCTTCTGGTTTGTTCATGTCTTGCCTGCAGGCAGTGGAGCTCAGGCAGGCTGAAGGACGCAAAAGAGATAAAAAGGAGGATGGGAAAGACTTGGGGCTAAAGAACGGACACTCTTTGCCTTCATTCTTTTACTCTGAACCATTAATTCACTTTTATTCCAAAATCACAAAATAGCTGTTTGATGAACCTTAAGCAGACATAAGGTGTGGTGATGGCATCATCTGAGCTTGTCTCCAACTGTTAAGTCTGCCATGTTGTGGTCAGATATGAGACCAATTTAGATCTCCTGTTCCAGATGTCCACAACCCCAGTTTCTGAATCTGAGACAAGTGTGCACCTGTGCTTCTCTGAGGTTAACAGCTGTTCATACCAAAGTAGCAACTGTTCCACTTGTCCCTGACCTTTGTGTACAACAAACCTCAAGTGCCCGCAATTCAGACTCAATGCCCGACATGCTGACCAGCAGTAAAAAAAGAAGCCAGCCCATCAAAATCCTGTCTTGTGACACATACGTTTTTTAAGAAGACACCTCTTGCAGTGAAGCAGCCATCAAACCCAACATCTCGGACCACAAAGTCATTACAAAAGGGTCAGTTAGGGGAAACCAAATGCAGAGCACGAATAGAAAAAAAAGGAATGGGTTGGGTAACTGTAGTTTCAAACATGCGTCACCCCTCCTCTCAGGGCAACAATTATCCCAGAGAGAGACGAGACATGACCTCTGGAGCAGAGGCCTCCTCTCACTCCCATCCAGTCCCTAGCACCTGCCAAACAGCATCACGTCCCTTGAGCCCTCTCTCTATCAGCTGCCTTCTCCTTCCCACCCCTTCTGAGGGGGAAATAACTGAGGATAAACATGACCCTCTTCCAGTCCCTGGCAGCATATCAGTATTTTGTTAAACTACACCAATGAGAGCATGAGATATTATCACATTATGAAAGGAGAATATTATGTAAAATGTTTCATTTTGAGTCCAAAGATACGCTATTCTTCAATAAACAATCTACAAGGGAAACTCACCTTTTGTAGGCTGGTTGGGTTCAACTGTGTTTTGTCAATGATTTTTATTGCAACCTGGAAGAGACATCAAGAGTTTTTGATGAAGACATAACCAATAAAATTTGCCTTGGAATCTCCGGACAGAAAGCTTTCCTACACGATACTCTTCCACACCCTATCGTAATTTCTTCATATCCAAACAATGTAAACAAATAAAATTTGAAGGCGACTAAAAGAGTATTTAAGTGAATGTGAGCCGTGGACAATGTGAACAGTCCCTTCACCAATCTGTACTTAAATCAGTTTGAGTGGCTTCATTCACACTTGCACTGGTACAGCAAACCCAAGCCAAAATGATCATTTTATGCCAATTATAAAAAAATAACACTGGTCACTTGGTTCAAAGTCTTTTAAACATTGTAAGAGCACTGCTTTGTCTTTGAAAGTATACCAGTCCCACATCAAAATAACAAATTTTGTGGCAGCTCTTTCATTGAAGCCATCTTTTGTGGAGAGGTTTTCAAAGTAACTAATAAATCCTTTATTAATGCTTTAATGAGCATATCTGGGCCTTTCATCATATCTGATGTGGGTAGCCAGGTTCCACCCTGCATTCATTTTCTATTTGATAATAACACAGTCAGTTGGTCAACAGTCAACCTGGAGTTCCAAAAGTTATTCTTAATGGCTTATAACTGATCTACAAGGCTTGATCAAATTAATCTTATTAATGATTAAAGAGCAATTAATTGCAATTTGTGAACTTTCATAAAACATTTTTACTATAATTTGCTGGCTATTAGTTTTACAATATTGTATTCAGTATTTATTAATACTTCTTCAAGTATATAAATGTAACTATTTTCTCCTGAACTATAGCGAAGATTACAGATAGACCCTGAACAAAGAGGAACTTCATGTATGGGAAGATTTCCTTTTTTAAAGCTATCACACCTTTGATGAGATATCATGGCCTGCATCTTAACAACACCAGCGCCATCAGCTGATTCTTGCCTTTTTTCACCCTGCAAACATTAGTTTCATTTTCATCCTCCGATCTATTTCTCTTGTACCTCTTCCCTCCCTAGACCTCCAGTGTCCATGTCTCACCTCCCTGCCCGTCAGGATATGACGGGCCAGCTTGACTTTCGCAAAGTTTCCCTTGCCGATGGTCTTGAGTAGGCGGTAGTTGCCAATGTGCGGCTGCTCGTCGGAGCAGGAAGCGATGGAGTTCCTGCACCGGGCACCCAGTGAGCGGCTGGACTGGCTGGTGGCCTTATCTGAGCGGCTGGCCCCCAGCGACACATGCTGGAAGAAAATGAGAGGGAGGAAATTAAAGAGAGCAGCAACACCAGCTGGCTAGCAAAGGAGGTCCAGGACTATGTGAACCGCTGAAGCACTGATGGTCCACAGCAGCAAAATGATCTGGGTGAACCTCCTTTCATCTCTGCATGCACAAGAATATGAGATCAGCTGATTTTAGGCAGAAATTAAAAGTTTTAAGAACTTGGTCCAAGGAAATCCTTACGCTGTGCCATTCTACACACTCAGTAACTGAGTCACTGAGAAGCCAATGGTTTGCCAGATGTGTCAATACCTCTGACAAAGGTAAAGGTCCTTACAATAAGCAGCCCAGCTTTATAGTCTATTGGAAAACTGAGGAGGCAGCAAAACGACGAGTGGCGCTGGGCTGAATGAATACAAGCGCCTCACTTCTGGGTTAACAGCTCATAAACACTTGAACATAATGTTTCCATTTTTGGCTCTGCATCATTGTCTTTAGAGGTCTGCTACTTCACTGCTCAAAGATATCTTCATGCAGTATGACAGACTATAAATTTAATACATTCACTGCCATGTGAGGCAACCCTCAAGCTTTCGCTGTCCTGTAAACGGTTAACTGTGCTGCTGCTGTTCCACATACTGCCTGGTGCTTCTCCATCCAGTACCATAGTGTTTTAGAGTATTGTTGTGCAGCAGCAATAGAGTCCAAAGCTTGAGTCACGGATAATTTTCAGCCAGGAAACAGAGCAGAAGAAAAGGGAGGACAACAATGTGCATTTACACAAACAAAGCATGATGTACTACAGTATGAGGTGGCTCCTTGTCATGTGACAAACCATGGGAAGAGACAGAGGATGGAAGAGAGAGAAGAGATGTTCGAGGAGAGGAAAACAACAGGACACAGAGAAAGCAGAAAGTCTTTTGGAAAGGCAGCAGAAAAAAGGAGTGAACCAGAGAAAAGACAGCTAGTGGAGAAAAGAATATAGGATGAGAGTGTAAAAAAAGGGAGCAGATGCCGGCACAGTGGTCCCTGGCCATTCCCACTCCCTGAGGCATCACACTTCCATCCCCCCAGCATGTCATTTTGGTCTTAGCTTCACACACACACACACACACACATACACACACAAATGCAAACACAACCATGCATCCTGAAGCCCCACCTTCAGACACTCCTATCTTCCCATGGTTAGATTCCTGTTCTCACGCCCCACCTAGGGCCAAGTTGGACTCTCTCTACACTCCACACGACGAGTCCCTACATGGAGGAGTGGAGGCTCTCTCAGATTGCAGCATTAGAGTACATTAATCCACCAACTGTACCATTCCATTCCAGCCAAAGCCTCACCTGTACAACTGTGGCAACACAATGATTCACCCAGTCAATTCACTCATCTGTCATTGTTGCTTAATTGTGGAGTGATGACAGCAGATCGACATCCATCCTGATGGAAGGAAGGATCTGCATTCACAATCAATCATGCACGTTGTAAACTCACACACGCATATGAAGTTGCACACACGCATACACACAAATCTAGTGGCTTAACCATCCCTCTGTGCTGAAAGCTCCGCTAACAAACAGATGGAGGATGGGGAGGGTGGGGGCAGGGGGGGGCTTGCCAGAAGTGTTTTTAAGCTGAAAAATGACATAATGCAATGTCAATCAGTCATGTCACCATTTTGATGTAGGTTACATTAATCAAGAGTATGCCCGTAGATAGATTTGACATGTGTGGGCCCTTATTCTGTCTGTTTCACATGAATAAACCCCTCTGGCTCTTTTCTTTCCTGCAGGCCTCCACTGTTTTCCACTGTACTGAATGTACGGCGCTGTCTGACACCCACTGGCTCTGGGGTTGGGCGCTTTGTACGCTGCGCAGCAACGGACAGCACATCATTTTACGCAGTAATCCCCTCGCTTCATGCGAACAGCCCAAATATTCTCTACACATTTATGTTGGCCTTCTGTCCTCTTGTCCCACCCATCCAATTTCTCGGGGATACACACACCCACACACACACACACACACACACACACACATACACACACAGCAGCAGCAAGGAGTATAATGTGACATCACTCTCTCTCCACAGCCTTATAATAAGAGGTGACGGCTGGTTTTCAGGCTTCCTGCGCATATCCGCTGAGTGTTATCGTATGCGGATGGACTCATTCCGGGCTGCGCAGACACTCAAGGTTAGCCCATTTTAAAAGGGCCTGTTCTGCTAAAATATCCATCGAATCTAATCTCCTGAGTCCTCTCACCTAATCAGGAAAAATAGCACCATCTGTGACCCCAGTCTGCACAGCGAATAAAGCCCGTGAATGCCAAAGGCCACACAGATGAGGAGGGCTCCATTTAGGGGGTTGCACAATTTATCCTTTTGCATGCATGTGCATGCACACACACACGCACACACATGCACGCACGCACACACAGACAGGCTATAGCCTGTAATTGCACTTACATGGTCTCCGCTACTCCTGTCGTTTCCAGACGGTAATGCAGATCGAGAAGACATGTTTTCTTCTCCTTTTTCCCTGAGTAAGAATCACGGTACGTTTGCGCAGATGATGCAAATGCTCCACAGAAAGAATAACATCCGCAGATGTGGCCCACCGTCCCGAATCAATCTACCTCTTCTCCAACCGGCTGAGCCGCGGTCGAGAGGAGACCTCTGCCTATCATGGCAGCAATGGATATCTGGAGGGGGGGTGTCCTCAAACAAGCTGCATATCCACTGTGCACTTTGCAAAAAAAAAATACGACCGATCAACGATGCAGCAAATGCAATGCGATGCAAATCCCCGGCATCGAATAAGTGCTAAAATGCGGTGATGTTTGGCCGGAGCCCAGCGTCTCTGTGGCGACTCTCCACTCCCTGCCTCATTTCGCCGTACAAAACAAACAGAGCTCCTTCTGGATGTGTGTCACCTCCGCTGGTCATAATACTGACGGACAGGCGGTGATCTCTCTGTCCCCCCGCACCACACCGCACCGCACCGCAAAGCTCCGCAGCAGCTCGCTGGAAAACACAGCTCACGGTGAAGCGGGAAAAAGGGCCGAGAAATGTTCACAAATCGGTATTCCCGGTCGGTGAGATGCGCACCAGCGTCAAGCACGAGACCGACTCACGCGCACCGCTTCCGGTCTTTGCTGTTGAAGCAAAAGCCCGAACTGTGTCACAAGTAATAGCAACAATTTATTAACGCATTTAAATGAGTGATAATTCATATTGTCTCTCACACTGTCGCGCCTGGTCCTTCATTTTGTTTACCTTTTCATTCATAGATGGGTATTTTGTGTTGTCCACTTGCTTTGGCCTGATTATTGAATTGCATTGTTCTGGGTTAAACAGTTTTATAAGTAAAAATAAAAATTCCAACTCTGTTCTGAAAACTGCTTCATTACATAAATTATATTATTATTGTTATTGTTATCATAAATCAATTCAGAGAGAATGCGTAAATTTAAAACGTGCAATCAACGTTAAAAAAATAAAGGACTAATACACTAAAAACTAAAACTAAAAATCAATATAAATAGCACAAAACCACTTGTATTGAAATGCTATGCTTTAGTTGCATGCGCTGCTTAGTCCTGAGAGAATGATCAAGCCTTTCCTGTGGCTCTTATGGGGTCAGCCTGGGTTTCGGTCCGTACGCATTGGAGGAGACATCTGCGCCATCCTGGGACTGTAAGTGGGACTCAGCGGGAGCAGAAAATGGGTAGATCGGCGCCCCAATTTTCCAAGCGTTACCTTTTTATTCTGGAAACCAAATCTATGACTATTTCCTGTCTTAGCCGTCGAACCATATTGCGCTTAACGCACTTGAGATGCGCCACATCAGAGATGCTGACAGGTTCAACACAAAACAACCCGCTGCCGGTTTTACCGGCGTAAGATTTGTGCGTAAATTAGCATAAACTCTCTAAAGATGGCCGAAGTGCAAAAATCCCCCATCTTCAGCTCTGTTTCATGTCAATGCGTGCTGCTTTTCTCTGATCTGGAGTTCATGAAGGCACCCTTCATGTGGCAGTGACCGGCACAGGGAGATGAGCAGGCTGCACTGTGGGGGCCGAGGATGTTCTCCTAGATAAAGCAGATTATTTAAAAAGACAGAGAATAGTCCAGCACACAGAGCCGCTGCTGCAATAAGATCCTCTGAAACCTGACCGAAAGACTGGAAATGGTTTAAATTAGTTTGACACTTTAGGACATATACTAAAAGCCACATAATAGCCTTTATATCTAGACTTAGACATAAGGTAGTCATGCTGAACTCCAAATGGATAATTCTGACCTCCAGGGCTCATGTCTGGGATTTGGCAAGGCATAGTTACTTAAAAAAAAAAATAAATAAAATAATAATAATAGCAAAACATGTATTGTAAGTGGATTGTTTGTTGATGTCACTAAAGGATGAGTGAATAAAATGTTCTCACATTTTTAATGGGTAAGAAGTAGCCAATTATATATTTATTTATTTATTTATTTTTGGCCTTTTTTACTGTTCAACTGAACTGCTTTTAGCTTCCTCGGCGACAGGATCACAGAGTGATTCAAGTCAAAGAGTGTGTTCACCTGTCTCTATCTCTCATTTTTTATTACAATATTGAAATAGAAAATTTTCTGCAAAATGATTATGCACTTTCGTTGTTAGCAGACACATTCAAAAGCTTAGTTTCCAGCTGGACCTGGCCCACAATGACCAGAGGGTTGTTTCACTGTAAAGGTGTATGCCTGATGATTCCCTAACTGCCCGTGAGCCTGTTTCTGTCATCTGACTGCTCTGTGCTCCATTAACGAGCATTCAGTGGACGGGGGCTCTCCCAGCACCCAGCACAGTGTTCTTGGTCAACTTCAAAGCTTCTCTTACCGCCCATTCCATAACAAGTCTGGTCTCTCATTTCCTCTGACCCTCTAATTGCTGCTGTGATCTTGAAAATGGTGGGCTAATTCTGTCAGACCAATTCCTCAATCCCCCTCCCAGATCTCCTTTATTTTAGGACGCAGTGGGGCCAGTAGCCCAGCATGTTTTCAGGATAGATTTTGCTGCCAGCAGGTCTAATTGCTGCTTTGTCATCTCCAACGCTGCACAAGCAGGGGATTCCCACAAAACCTTGCAGTGATAATGCACTTTGTGAAGCAATTACATTGAATCTACTTATTCATGCACCGGAACACACTTTTTCTCACAACTTTAAGTTGGAAACACATTTTTTTAATGAATAAAAATCCACAATCATTAACAGAACTGTCAGAAAACATCTTGCTACTATTTCACAAACTGTCATAACACTTGATTGCAGATGGACATACAGTTTGGAAGTCGGGATGACAAAATGAGAGAATCAAGTCTAAGTGCGTAAATCAATAGATTACATTTTAATGATGCAAGACTTTCATAGAATGTTGGTGTCAGACACCTGGTTTGAGAGTATCACACATATCTCGAACTTAACCCTAACCCAGTCATAATGCAGACAAAATCAAGACAGCCAATGAGCAGCAACTCTGTTGGGTTGACAAGAAGTCATTGAAGAATGACAGACCAACAGTAACTGTAATAACTGCTCTTTTCAAAAGTGGTGACCACAAAGGGATCTCAGAATAAACAACACAGCCAACCTTGAGGTGGATGGACTGCACAAGCAGAGAAGCACCTCAGGCTCCCGCAGTGGGCAAAGGCTCATCTACACAGGACTGTTGAAGACTGGAAAACCATTGGTCATTTTTCTGAAGAATCTAGATTTCTGCTGGACGCACACTTTGTCATCAGTTCAGCCTGGTGGTGGTGGGATAATGGTGGACTTTGAACCTTTCTACCAGTCAATCAGGGTTTGAATGCTACACTCTATAGTGCCAACCAGGTTCTTCTTTTAATGGCCACATTAAAGTTAAAAATAGCTCCTTCCTGCAGGATAATGTTCTATGCCACACAGCAAAAGCTGCCTCTAACAGATATAGAAATTTGAATTGATGACACGGCAATAAGAATCTGCAGCAAAAAACTTATTGTTCAATTTGGTAAAACTCTTTTTTTTTTTTTTTTTATCATACAAGCTCTGAGCTCTGTCTGCTTCGCGTGTCACAGCAATACATCCTTTCACTGTTCTGTTTCACCTGAAATTACACATGTAACCTCACGGTGGCAGTATGTGAAAAGTCAGCAGGATTGAACTTCCAGGGATAGTGGATATTTTCATGGTATCCCAAGCAATAAATGTTGAGATATAGCAGCCTGAACCAATGTGGTACACTGACCAAGTCAAGGACTCTGTCAGCCCAGGAGTTAAAAGTCAATACTCATCAAGCACATGCAAAACATCCTGAATAATCCCATAAAACTCCATGAGGCCTTCATGCTCACTGATTTGCAGCATCTCCTCTAATAAACTGAGAAATCCTGTTCATCAATTTTAGCAACAGATGTTCTCTGCCAGACTCATGATGAACATATGAAAGTGAACATTCCAAGCACTGAGGGGGAAATTCAGAAGTGTCAAAGAGCTATTCTTGGATTCATGTACAGTAAAATTTCATCAGTTATCCACTATAAGAAGCTATTACTGACAGCACAGCTACCTGAACACTAAACAGCAACTATTTCAAGCTTGTGACTTTGTCTGTCTGTTTGATTATTATTCATTAATTCATTTTCTACCGCTTATCTTTTTCCGGGTCATGAATGGAGCTTGAGCCAATCCCAGTTCACACTGGGCGAGGGTGGGGTACAGACTGGACAGGTCACCAGTCCATTGCAGGGCCAACACACAGAGACAGACAGAGACCAACAACCATTCACACTCACACTCAGACCTACGGACAATTTAGCGTCCCCACGCAAGGACAGGGAGAAACATCTCCAGGATGCATCATCAGTGTTGTGACCTGGGGTCATAAGATGTTTCGGGTCTCACAACATACATAATTGCCCAGGTGAGCCAAAACCACCTAGTGGCTTTTTCTGCAGCTTCACTGGCAGATTGAATGGCCCTCCTCTTGGCTGCTAAACCGAGTGAGGACCTTGCAGAGAGAACGTCCTGCAAATCCTTTATAGCTGTTTAATGTTTTCCAACTTCTGCTCCTGCACTCCTCCACTAGTTCATAGCGCATGATTACGATAGAAGATATGTTTTCTGCTGAATGTTAGTTGAGAACTAATATGAGAACTAGTTGACCTGGATGATCTGGAAACCCCAATGAGTGGTGGTGAATCTGATACAGTAGGAGCCTCTTCATAGTTTAATAATTTTAATATCATGCTATTAAAATGTCTTCACTAGACTATATTAACCTCAGTTGATACTGATACTTAAATGAAAATTTTATTTTATTCTTAGGATGCTGTCAACAATGCAACAATGCAACAGACAAGCAGTTGGTTCAAGAATTCAAGTAAGCTTGCACGTGTACACATATAAATGAAAAAATCATGTGTGCTTATTATTTTGGTCATCTGAAAAATAATGTACCAAACAAAGCCAAATATACATCCTTGCATTGCAGCTCACTTTCCAAATACACAACAGTCGAAAACTGAATTTGTTCTTCATAAAATGGAAAACCACCGTGGTTGGCTACTAAGGTGGCCTCATTTTTAATCATAAATGTTAATATATTTTCATTAATATCCTCTTGTGTCTTTCCATTTAGACTGTACATGCATCACTTGACTTTGAGTCACCTCAGTCCTTTTTACTTCGGTTTGTTATTTAATTTTTGACAAATGCCAGTAGAGGGAAGCAATGTGTAGCTAATGGGTCACTAACCTTGCTAACCTCATTTTGTGGACTGATGAAAGCTAGAAGTGGTGACACATTTACAACGTAGCATATCTATAAACTTTATGGGTTATTTTGGTATCACGTAGATATAAGATTTAAAGGCAACGCTTTTAACTATTCACTTTTTTTCTTTTTGCATTGGAATAAATCCTCCTACAGTAAAAATAAACAAATGGCATGTATCTACTTCACTAACCTATGGGGTTCACTACTGAGCCTAAGACTGAAAGGAGACAGATAACATGATCCACAACAGTCAGTTTTGACGATTTATTGCAACACAGAGAGAAGAGGGCACATTCTACACATTCATAACATTGACTAACTGAGAAAGAAGTGTGGGCTCATGTGTCAAAGGTCAAATGGACCAATTGTGAAGTGGGAGAGGGCCGATTTGCAGCATACTGTCAGCACGAGGGCAGAGAGGATGTGGAGTCATTAGGCTCAGGCTTTAACTCTCTGCAGATGAATGATAAACAAGAGTTCACAACGAGGTGAGACGCTGCTGAGGTCCCATGCTGCATTCAATGCAATAAATTTAGTTTGGTGGGTGTTTTCATATTTTTAAATTATTTGAACTCAAGTTGGAATACAAAATTGAGCTCTAAAGGGCATACACACTTCTTGAGGATATTATTAAATTAGCTGAAATTATTGTGAAAACGCTGAATCAGATGATGAGAGCAGTTTTGATCATCTTACTACTTTTTTCACACTAATGAAATCAGCTGTCACCTGGCTTCATCTCAGTTTACTTGAGCTGCATGAAGAGCAAACGATAGCCCTCAGAATCCTCCACCTCGATCTTTTAAGTACATGTTGACCTCTCAAAAGCTCTTACCTAACAGCTTTTAGGTTGGTTTTTTATTGTTTAGTGAAACCAGGATCTCACTGAAGAAAGACTGCCTGAAAAATAAACACAAAGGAGAAGTACTTCAGATACTTGGTGATCCACTGGTGAATTATAAAAGAAATAATAAAAATACAGTGAATTCTAATAATCATTTCCTTTGATTTCATTTTGAGAGTGCCTTAGGGGCTGTTGCCAGGTGGGGGTCAGGGTGTGTCTGTATGTGTCTGTGTCTTTGTCCCACAGCAATGGATGAGCAAAGTCTACAATGTGGACTTCAATGTTTTCTGTGTTTATATGTGTCACCTCTGTCCCACAGTCATGCATGAACAAAGTAAACAACCTTGATTTTAACCCTTGTGTGTGTCTGTATGTCAGTCAGGGTGTGTTTGTGTGTGTTTATGTGTGAAAACCTGTCTGTGTATATGTATCTGTCTGAGGGCATGTTTGTATTGTAAATGTGTGTGTGTATGTGTGTGTGTGTGTGTGTCAGTGGTTCATCTGCTCTAATATCAGAGCAGTCTGTCATTAAGTCATTGCTCAGTCCTGCAGCTATCACCTGTGGCTCCATGGTTGCCGGGACAACGCCTTGAGAGCAGTGGCAGAGAGCCCCAAACCAGCTGATGTTTGGCTCTGTGAAGCCCTCAAACTTGAGGCGACTTATGACAGAAAGGTAACTCCTGTCAGAGAACTGACCAGACGGTGACGGCTACAACAAGTTCCTGAAGCAGTGTGTGGTTTATGATGTTTCTGCAGCCTAAAATGCGGTAAGGGAGCGATGTTAAAAACAGAGACATTTCTGCTGCTCTCCTGAGACTTTGAATTGGAGAAAATGAGACATAGATGGTGGACATTTCCTTCAGAGGCTCACAGATCGAATTCTGTCTGACTCACTGTCTGAAACCGGACAAAGATCACTACTACTCTGGATAAAATTGTGGGTATCTCAAACTATGAGCTTTTCACCTCAGCTCTGCACTCCGACAAAACTACACACCACTCTAACTCTGAACATTCAGTGCAATACACACTCATCAAATGAACATTTGTCAAAATTGAGCATGATACTTGAACATTTGCTGCCCAAAAAGTATAAAAGATATTAAATAGCTGAAAACTGTGAATTTTTGAATAGGCAAATGAATAGGCAAGCTTTTGTCAACATTTTAAATTTTGAAATAGCTTTAAATAGTAATAATCCGTAGCTCTAACTATGGGGAAGTGGTACAGGTTAGAAAAAGGCTGGAAATTTGAGAGTTGAGTACATAGAAATATACACCCCCTTTTGCTGTTTACGCAACAAAAAATGTGTATCTGGTAGAGAAAATACACAGCACACCGATCAAGACTGAGTCACACGTTTTGATATATAATTCATTTGGTTTTTGTCAAAACCCTGGGACAAGTGACAAATCGAAATGTTGACCGAAGTAATAAGAAAAAGAAACACACAGCATAACAATAGTGGCTCTGTGCAAACAGCACTAGATACTACTAGAAATAAGTAGTAGTAGGATTTTACATTAATCCTTTAGTGGAAATGAACATGTAATGAAATGTTTCAAAAATATATGGTTTTATATATATTTATACATATTTCCAAGACATACCTTTCCAAGACATACCATTCCAAGACGTTCTCTTGACTGAAAACTTTAATATAAGTCTCAGTTTTAAGTGAATACACATTTTGTGGGGTTGCTGATGACTTCCTCTCTAAAGTTTATTGAAGCTTATGCCATTTGTATTCTCTCGTCACTGCATTGTTTCATGCCATGTCATTAACTGCTGCAGTTGAAAGCTTAATGTGCATCCAAAAAGCGTCTTAAACATAATTGGTATTGCTGGAATCTCAAACAATAGCCAGGTTATACTTTAGGTCAGCACAACCCTCCAACAATGTAGAAACAACACAACAGTTCGCAATCAAATGCAATTAAATGGATCTTTGGCTCCCTGTGGATTTGGTGCACAGGTCATACTGCTGTTTACCCTCTCTCTCACTCCTTTTAGAGAGCACACAAGCTCTCTTTTGGGGTCTAATGCTGTGAGTTTACACTAAATCCTACCTCAGTTTTGGGTTTCCTGCAACACCTCTTCCTGGTGGGGTACAGAACACAACCTGCTTACGTAAATAAGCCGGGGGAGAAGGCACAGGGAGCCAAAGGTGAGACCCTGTTGCCATATTTCACAAGAGGAACCATTGTTTAACTTCAGACTTATTCCTTGCCATGCAAAGTAGTTTCCGTTCTTGCAAAAGGCCTAAGCCAATAAATTTGTTGTTAACAGGAGGGGACAGACAATTTACTGGCAGGTCGGGAGCTCCGGAATATAAAGAAAATAAAGTGGGGCTAACCTCTTCATGAACGCCGGAAATGCTTTTCGTCAGAGTAACAATGCATCAATTTTGTTCAATTGCAGATGCAAATATGCTGTCATCAAGGAAATTATTTTCAAATTTAAGCAATTTAAATTGCCAACTGCTTGAATGACCAACTGACTCCTACATTTCTAATGAAGTGGTGGTGCAGAAAGACAGACATTATGATCCCAAAGTTTTCATATTTCATATTGGTTAGCATGAGCCCTCCAGTCCAGCACATCAAAACATTAACTGCTGCCTCTCTCTCTTTTGGAGCTGCTATGACCATGTTTGTGCTTTGGGGTTACAACAACAGAAGTTCCTCCCAGAGAGTAAAAGGTGAAACCTGGAGGACAGGGCTGTGGACTTCCCTCATAAATAGGCATGCCTTCAAGGATGTCTGCTTGTCCACCCTGTTTTCCATGAAAAGATCTGATAGCACAGCCACTCGCTGCCATACCCGCTCTCGTCTTTCTTCTGCCTCCTATCTATTTTTATCCCCCATGTTTGTCAAGTTATTGTGGGAATTGCAACAACAACTAAAAGAGACATATTGTTGCTTACCAAGTTTCTATTTTTACTGCTCACTCAACATGCAAAACAACAATATGCACAGTTATGCTTGCACTATGGGTGACCCATGCCAAGCTACAGTAATATGGCTGCTCATTTTAACACATGGAACTCATTAGAAATACAAACTAGCGTGAGAAAGAGCTGATGGAAGTGTCAACGATGATCCCAAGGATGCCTGGTTATAAAGATTAACTGCTAAAATGATTGTGGCGGGCAAAAAAGATAAAATAAAACAATCAAACACTTTTATTCTTAAAAATAATAAACTCAATTGTCTGTAAATGAAAAAATTAATAATTTCAGAGGCATTCATACTAACAAATCTGTGAGCTACATCTGAAGATCAACATGAAAATGTGACACAGCTAATATTCTGATGTCTAAGCAGACATGTTTGCTGTGTTCACGACTTAGTGGTAGAAAATAACTAAATGCAGCCACTCTAGTGCTATACTTTGATATACTTTAACTATAATGTTAAGGTATATGAGCTTCTTCTCCTCCTTGACATAACAGAGGTATATATTCTTTTCACTCCGCTAGATATACTTTAAAGCTCTAGCAGTTTAATCTTTAAAGCTGTATTACCTTACAGACTCAAATTATTTTCATACATTATTACAGATTAATTCATAAAATGATTTAGAAAATTCAACAAGTGAAATAAATATCAACCATCATAAATAATAAATCAATATAATGGACATTACTATGACTCTTCACTCTAAATTATGAATACATTTTTACAAAATTTTAAGTGCAACATGCACCTTTCCTTTTAAAATTCAAAAACCTTAGTGGCAGCATTTTTGGTAAATTCATGTTTAGGTTGATGGTTACGTCAGATGTTTTGTCTCCTGCCTTATTTACACTGCACTACATGTGATGATCAAACACCCAACACTCATTATAAATGACCTACAAGCACCTAGAACACAATCATAGCAGTTATCGAGTTGGTATTTTGTTGGATAGCTTTTGAAGGTTTATTCTTTATTAATCACTAGCATTATTATTCTATTCAAATGTTAAATTAGTTATGCTAACATCAATATAGCAATGATTCAGTTTTTATGTATGTTTAATATCTGTCATGTACAGGGAAAAAACAAAATAAATGCAACATATTCTGGATGCATGTTTTAATGCACTGTACATCAGATGGTGTTAGATTACGAGGAGGGACATGATGGAGGCTGTGGGTCAAAGGATTCCTAAATACAGAAGACTTTGGATGTGAAAGTAATCCATCCATCAGCCCACCAACTGCAGGCCACAGGCTTTCCATCGTTTTTACCACCAGATCACTGGTTTATTGCTGCTGATGCTGAGTGTTTTGCTGTGATGAGGCCAGGGGATGTGCACACATAAATACAGACAGTCAGGACCAACAAAGTTACCCCCTGTTTTTTTTCTCACTATTATATACATGTCAAAATAGTTTAAACAAAGGAAAACAAATAACTCCACAGGTTGGGATGTTTACAGTTCAAGTGGCATCAGGCCAGAACAGACCTGAGTAAAATATTTATATCATTGCATCCACCCACAACTTTCAGCACAAATCAACTATAACAGAGTTTAAAGGAATATAACCTGATGTATGCACATGTTGTGTAGATACACTTTAAGAAAGATAAATATGGTTTAAGATATTGTCAAAGTTTATTTTAGATTGCAGCCCCTGCTTTGAACAAAGGTGAACTTCCTCTCCTCCGCCCGAGCCTGAGAGTGATGATTTAATGTGGCTGTTGATAAGGAAACAAACAGGCTGGCGTGTCTGCGCCATCTGACCTGGAGCTGAACGGGTACCGACAGGCAGGGCCATGGACCGCCTCATCGCTAAATAAAGATGCACTTGATGGATACACAGGGATAACATAAATCAGGATATCCCATCAGGAGTGACGAAGTGCACTATTGTTTTGGTTCAAGTGGGCAGCCATCCTGACAGACAGCACATATTCTACATGGGAGAGGACAGGAGGTTCTCTCTATTGAATTTAGCACTGATGGGTCATGTCAGAATAGGCCGTTTATATAAAGTTATGCAATGTGTTAGCTGTCAGGGCCATACTTCATCCAAAGGACGGATACAGGCTGGTCCAGTCATTGTGAGTAAGGCATTTTTGACATTGGCCAAAGCTGACACTTATTTGTCTGATACACAACTTGACAACGCAACTACAGGGTGACGACTGCAAGAATATGATTCTGTCTGGTGGGTAAGGAAGTGGTGAACAGGGAAGTCTGGCCATTTTTCAATGATGATGACATTTTATTTTGGGAATGTGGTTGTGATGTAGCCTGTCTGTGCAGTGAATGCTGGGATATCCTGTCCAGCCATCTCCCATCTTTATGTTTGAGACACTAACAGGTATAATAAAAAAACCTGGAGGTCCAAGTCTGAGCAGAATCTCAATTGCATCATAAATTACCTTAATCTCCACATCAGTAAAAATAAATAAAACAAACAAAATTCATGTCTAGTTATAGGGCAGGCAAGAAGTTGTTGTTTTTTGTTTTTTTTTGTTGTTTTTTTTAAGAATCTGTTGGTATGAAGCAGCTTCCTCTGAGGCTGGACAGACGAAGCAGATCAGTCGCTATTGACTCCCATGTTCAAATGTCAAACTATACAATAGAAATAACAGGTTTATTGCCTCTTATCAACTGTTTCGGTCTCTGTAGATAATTTTCTCCTTCATGAAAACTGTATGGAGTAAATTTTAGTATAACTCACCTATTTCAATCTTTTTAAGGCTTGACGTTTTGCGCAATTGATGGCATGGTTTCTTCGAGTCACAGGTGGATGTGGTATGCTTTCCATCCTTAAGCATGTAGCACAATTTAAGAGTCTGTGGTCAGAAGACATAGACTTGCTCTCTCTACAGTGAAGTAAGTGACCACATTTTATGAAAACGTGGACAGTAAACCTCTTTTGATATGTGTTTCTACTGGCTGTTGTGCTTTTTAAAAAGTTACCTCTGTAGGATTTTTTTTTTTTTTTTTTGAGGACTTCCGAAGATACAACGAAGAAGTAGTCCCATCATGTACCTCCCTTTAAAATTACATCTTTCCATTCCTACATTTATGTCTCCCATCTTAGACTGCTTTTCCGTTTCCAGGTTGCGGGTGTACTGGACAGAGTTGCCAGTTCCTCTTGTTATAAGCGACTTTGGGCTTGGTGTTCTATAAATTCACTTGCAAATATCGTCAGTCATGGGTTGCGGATTTTTGGAATTGTTTTTTAAAGTGTGGTTGCTTATTTGGGCTGGCTTTTCCCCCTGTATGAACCCCTCCTGATTCTCTCCCAGCTCTCCAGAACCACAATAAAGTTAATGCGGTAGCTTGTCCTTTTTCCTTCAAGGATGATGATGATGACAGGGACCACGCTGGTACCGAAAAGCGCAAAAAACTCAAAACACCAACAACAACAGCAACAATACAACAACAACAAAAACCCCAACTCAACAGCTTTTTCATCCGCGATGCTTACGGACATTGGTTTAACTGTCTTAAAACAAAATGAAGCCAAGGCAGACAAGTGAGCTGAAGATTGCCACTTACATCCTGCCACACATCAGTCAGAGCTGTGGGTCATTGGGCCAATTAACTGGATACAGAAGTCAAAATGCCAAAACTAGTAGCCAAAGTAGTCATGCATGTTCAAATACCTCATGAAGGATACGGACGTGCCTAGTATTCACTTGTAATAGATGAAAATGTGTTTACTGCCATTTGACTGTTATTGAAAAAACAAACAAGAACAAAAAGAACAGCAAATAAGCAAACTAATATATGTACGTCAAATGGCCTGTCTTTTTTGAGGGGGGCTTATTTCTCTAGAGCTGGTTGCTTGTTTCTCTCGCGAGATCTGGCAACACTGTTGCTGGAGTCAGTCCCAGTTCACTGTGGGTGAGGGCTGGGTACACCCTGGACAGGTCACTAGTCGCAGGGACATTTATGTTTATTTTGCAAAAAAAAATAAGATGTAAAGTTTTGCAGATTTCTTACCATTGAACTGAGCCAAACTGTAACATCTGACCCCTGTAATCAGTCATGCTAAACTAAGCTAAGACAGCCATATAGCTTCACGTGCACAGTATAAAGCAAATAAGACTTACGCAGAGCAAATTTTTTACCTCTCAAGCATTACTTGGTTTTCTAACCAAAGACTGAAGAGTTTTTTGTGTGGATCTGCAGGATTTTTCAGCAGAAGTCAGGGTTACATTGCTGCTACTAGTCAGTTATAGTAGAGAGAAGGAGGCCTTTTGAAGTCATTTGGTGGTGCATTGATGGATGCTGTGACATCCCAATGTTTGCACTTAGACACTGAATTCTCACATATGCCTCATGTACATGTGCATGGATCAGGTAAATTCAAGTATTTCACTCTTTAGTTTATAGGAAGTTCAAACTTTCAGAGAACTGATTTTTGCTACGTGGAATTTTGGAAACAAATCTAAAATGTTTAGTGCATGGAAGTTGTTGGCGGTATGAAGTGACGGTGAAATATCTTAACAGTTACAGTTAAAAAAGGAAAGGAAATCAGTGGAGTTGCCTTGTGTGGACTATTCATGCCCTGGTGCTCAAAACTGACCTGAGAGAAGTGTCACTATTAACCATAACAATATACCATAAAAAAGCATTTCAGATATATGGTGCACTGCACAAGGAGAAAACAAACAGAAAAGAGTGGGACCATGAAAAGTGCATGACAGTGTGAACAAAGACAGGGCACGGCTTGTTTCCGAAAACAAACAGCAAATACAAGCAGATGGATTTTCCATTGCAGAGCTGTGTTAATGAGAGGAAGCAAGGGAGTGCTTCCCAGGGATTGCATTGTGATACTGTGGACCGTTCCACCTTAAACAGTTTGATCGAGGGAAACCTCCTAGAGTTTGGCGAGCATGTGTACTTGCCCTCTTCAGTCTAAGATGGTAATCCCCACCTGGGATACCTGGAAAACAGCCATGCAGCATCCGGCTTCAGCCTGCTATACGAGAGGATGTCCTCAGATATACATATGACTCAGAAGCTGCACTGCCAAACTTAACATCTAGTTGATGCCAACTACACTTATCGTTCTTCCTGTTCTGTCCCACAAATTCGTGGAACTTATTAAAAATAAAAACAAGTACAAGTAAGTGCAGTTCAAGGTCAAAGATCTCCGAGGGCTGTTGTTGGTAAGGGGTAAACAGTTTCAATAATAATCTAAACTTTATTTGAAATATATGATTCCTTCTCTTGTTGTTTACAATGATTCTTTCCACCATAAATCAAACACCCCGGTAGCAGGAAAGGTCTGCATGACGGAGCATGTTGAACTTCAGATGAGCAGCATTCCTCGTAAAATCACACGCAATTGTACATCATCAATCATGATTGTCCAAAAATCATGTGACCTCAATTGGCCTTTCTCACCGATCACGTGACTAGGGGGGCAACGCCATGATGGACGGTATAGAGCACTGGACAGTAGGAAGTGAAAGAGACCGGGGAATTACAAAATAAACAAAAGAAAGAGTGACGGATGAATGCGATGGCTACCAGTAGGGAAATAAATGCTTTAGAGTTGTCATGCAAGGTGTCTCACATAGTCGGACAGCACCACGAATGCTATTTATGGAAGCTAGTGTTAGCAGGGCTAGCTACCAACCCTTACCTTCTTCCCGAGGATGTATGGCGAAGACATACATGTGTCCTTCAAGAGTAAGGGGGGAAGAAGAGGGCCATCTGGGAGGAGTAAGAGGAACAGCTAATATCTACACTTCCAGTTCAGTTGTACCTTTGAAGCAATGACATACGAAATTAAACTCTGATATTCTCCCATAATGTAATTGAATTCAATTTGTATTGAGTGTGTATTTAAAAACAACAGTTCTCGGCTATATTTGGGTTGATTGAATCATGTTATGTGCATGGCAAAATGATTTACATTTAAATTGGTTACAAGTTAATCAAAATTCCTTTCAATTTGATTTCTCTACTCTTTGTATTTAAGGAAATTAAATAAACAAGATAAATCAATCACATCAATCAATTGGCACAACTGAGGGATACAGGTTTGTAAGAGCACATGGCACTCTGACTATCTTATCCTAAGGCACAGGTCCTTTCAATATATTATACTTGGCTCGGGCCTGGCCAATAACACACTATATGTATTCGGACTGCTGCAAGTTTTCGTGAGTCTTCAAGTTCAACAGTGCCCAGCTGTGCCACATGTGAAGGCTGGAATTTCAACCTGTGCGCGGTACAACCCAACTTGATCTTGGACCATGAACCCACGATCTGTGAGAAGGAGTTCTCCTTCTTGGAGATTATCCAAAAAAAAAAAAAAAAAAAAAAAAAGCCGTTGTCCACCCACCCCAGCCCTTTGAGATGAAGGAGATCACACCTTGCAGGGTTATACCTATCAGGTATTTCATGCTACTGTAAGATTTATACTGAGAGTATGTGCTTCCCTGGCTTCATAATCACTTAATTTCTCAGCTTTTATTACAAAACAGTCAATCACTAACATGCATTTCTTGAAGTATCTTCTGAAACACAGGCATGGATATTTGAAGTCCTCTCTCTCTTCCCATACCACAGAGGCGGGTACTACAACGCCATTTAGTATGTTAATCACATTTGTAAAAACCCTGGCAGCAGTAGAGCAGTGGACACAAAATAGATAACCCAGAAGTGCAACTGGCAGATGAAGCCTGAGTCGCATTAAGTCAGTGAGCGATATGTTCATCTTTATGGCTCGAGTATATCGCGAGCTGCAGCCATTTGTAGCTGAGGGAGGGAGGGGTGAGTTAATGACGGTGAGCTCAGTGTGTCTTCTGTTTTGAGTGGAGCTAAGTTGACGTCAGCTTTGTAACAAGTGTTTTTCCTTCGTTCACGTTCGCTGCAGACCCGGGAACATTTGAAGGGCTGCCAGTCATTGCGATTGATAGCAGCTCTCCATCTACGTTGTCTTTCTGCTTCCAATGGTATCCTGTGAAATGCTGTATTTGGTTTGCAGCCTTGCCTGTTGGCACAGTGCACGGCACAGCAAGTCACCATCTTGCAAAAAAAACCTACTAGAACTACGAAATGTAATGCTATGTCCTGAACCACAGCTAACGTGCCTGTAAATCAGTGTTTTCAACCTTTTTTGAGCTAAGGCTTTTTTTTTTTTTTTCATTGAAAAAAATCACGAGGCACACCATCAGCAGAAAAAAAATAAAATAAAATCAAACGCTGTAGCCTATATTTACAATATTAAGTCGTCCTCATCAAAGTGTGTTGCATAGGAATCAAATAAAAATATATTTTATAAGGAAATAAAATATAGCTTTTATTTTTATTATACATTTTTGATATAGCTCTGGATAACTTTTCACCACACACCAAGCACAACGGAGTCGGTTTCATTGCATCCTCGGTGAAAGTATATCCAATTGAAAGGTAGCTTTCGCTGTATTGCCTTGCGCCAGAGACTTTGCTCTCTTTAGACCGAATTTTGTCCAGGGTCCAGTTTGGAGTTAGCATCTTTCCTTTTCAAAAACTTCTCCATCACTGTCACCATATGGTCTCGCTAGCCACAATGCCGCTGTCACCGCCACCTGACGCATCCATGCATCACTAATGCTCTTGTCTCAAAATACAAAGCAATTAGCTACCTGCTGCCACTTTCTGATATGTAAGATTATTACATGGTTACTAGACACTAGTCACTAGACAGCACAGACACTCGACAACGGCACATTATTTGCGGATAATAATTGATTCATTTTCAAAAAATGTTTTTAGACCAATTAGGTGAAATTGGATAATTTCCCACGGCACTGCAGACAATATCGCACGGCACAGTGGTTGAAAAACACTGCTGTAAATCCACTGGCTCCACTGTAACTTAAAAAAAACAAAACAAAACGGTGTCTGGCATGGGGTGCACCCTGGACAGGTCCATCGCAGTGCCAACACACAGAGATGAGCACACCCACACTGTGCCTAAGGGCACTTCGGTGTCATGATTCTGGTTTTCTGACTCTCCCGCTTTGTTTGAGGTCAGGTGATGCAGGGGGCGGACTATCATTGTTAGAAGGCTTTTGCTCCTCCCTTTGCAGTGATTTTTGGTTGTGTTTTGTTTGGTACTTTGCGTTGTTGTGTTTTTCCTGCCCTCGCAGTAATTTTCCTTTGGAGCTATTAAAAGACTTTTTTTGTGGAACCTTATCCCGTTGTCTGCTCTCTGTCTCTGTTCTAGGATCTGCCTCTGCCTCTAGCCTACCTAGACATGGATATTTTTGGGGCTGTGGGAGGAAACCAATGCAGGCACATGCAAACTACATACAAACAGAACATACAAACTCTGCACAGAAAGGCCCCAGGCCAGGAACCAAATCCTCGACCTCCTTATTTTGATGCAACACTGCTAACTACTTCCAACTCTGGAGGTCACAGTAATATCTCCCTCTCTCTCCCCAATTGGTCGAGGCAAATTGGTCTAGACCTGCTCTATATGTAAAGTGCCTTTGTGTAACTTTGTTATGGTTTGGTGCTATATAAATAAATCTGATTTGAATAGTGCACAAATGCTGCTCGACCTGGGAATGAACCCAGAACCTTCTTGCTGTGAGACAATGGTGCTAACCACAAAGGGGAAATTTCATAGTTATTTTTTTTTTTTTACAGTCAGGATTTATGACATCCCAACAAGTTTAGAGCCAATCGCAGTCTGGCATGCAACTGTCCAAGGTAAGTGGAATTATTTTCTAGGAGGGGGGAGTGCTTAGTCCTAATTGTCTTAGGTTCAACACTGAACAGGGTAAGGATCTGTCTTGTCATACCGTGTCTCATTTAACAGAAATAGAACTCATTAGCAGAAAGAATCAAAAGGCTAGACTAGCCCTTGCTGAGGAGGAAAAGTCTTGCAGACAAAGTTATGGCTAAGAAACCTACTATAGCCACTGAACTGTAGAAGGGACTAGAAGAAGACTAGAGGAGACTACTGATGTTCTGGGGCAGCAGAGGTGCTGAAGTCATTCAAAACAAGGGCCTATAGTAACCTTCAGAAATTTTTGTTGTAATCTTTCTCCGTGCTACAGTCATTGGTGTTCTCTAATTTGATCATTGTGTTTTCAGCAAAATAAAGTTTGTTAAAGTGTGCCTGGGTTATTTTGTAAAACACTGTTCTAGTAACATGATATGGCCACAACAAACATTCCTTCAAATTTTGAGCCATGAAAATTAAATTAGTTCTGAGAAAATCAAGTGTTCATAAATTGTTCTCTAATTCCAATCACCAGTGTATTTGAAGAATCCCATCTGGCATCTGACTGTGTTTGGTGAACTTTTGAAATGGCACCTTTGCCCAAATGGAGGGTTACAATTTTGTCACTGGCCATTATGATTTCCTGGTACAGTCCTAACCAGTGACTTACGTTTGAGTGACCGATGGCCCTTTACTGGAAAAGCCTGAGTCACTGGTTACTGTAGGTAAAAAAAACCCTCTCTCTCCCTGACCTTCCTGTTTCTGTTTCATTCTCCCTGTAACCAAATTGTCATAAGAGGGCATTTACAGTAAGTGATGTCAAATTTGTACCTTTGTCATTAAATGTGACCATTTTTCTTTTGAAAGAGTATTTCTCTGAACAGAACCAAGCTTTTCATGGAAGACAGTCACCAACATTGCACCTTGTTTGCAAGGTCAGGGTTGCTAATACGGACACACCTTCCAGTTTTTGACACATTAAAGCTGATCACTGAGCAGCCAAAGCAAGTTAATGTAGCTAAAATCACAGCACAGACAAAAAAAATTATAAAAATTAAAATAAGATTATTATATTTTTTTTTTTGCTGCTTGGAAGTTAACATGTCAGCTGACAGGGGCACTTTTCACTCACTCTTTTGAAAATGAGATGTAAATGATACCAGCTTCATTATGATTTATATGAAGCACATGTGAGCAAAAAGGACAAGATGAAAATGTATAAAAAGCTGAATCCAACTGACAACAGGTTAAATCCTGACATAGCACAATGGCATCATGAATATGGTAATAGCATATTAGGGCATCTGGGGATATTTGATTTGAGCTGGTTTAAACTGCTTCCAGTCAAAGTTTTCTAGTGCATCAAAAAACTCCTGCACATTGGCTACACACTGGTCATGTCTTCTCATAAACTTCCTGAAGAACTGTTAAATTGTTCAAGGTCAATTACATCCCATGAGGAACCAGACTGATGGTTCCAGACTCATGATGATGTGAACATGAGATGAAAAAACCTCTCCCTGGTCAAGGATTTTCAGATAAATGTGTGTCAATGTGTCCGACCATCAGCTATAAATTTCCACATGCTGCTACCAAAGTTCATGACCAACCAGCCAGCCAGTCATGCAGATTTTATTGCAGACTGGCTGAATGTGAGGTCAGTGTACAGAACGACCCCAGTAGAGGCTGCCTGAAGTTGTTTTGAGAAGCCCATAAGCAGCTGAGACATGAAAAGCTCTGTGGCTTGTGGACCTTCACTCTGAGTAGCAGAGGGGAAGTTCCTTTCCACTGCATAACGTAAACTTGGCTCCAATAAAAGCATCCGTTGGCACCTCAGTGGACAACAGGAACTCTTTGTTTATCAAAAAACATTCCGTTGTTGGCCACAGGGTGTGTGACCCTCCTCATGGGGTGGCAGACAAGCATATAGTAGCCGATGTGGAGCCCCATATTTCAAGATCTCAGTACTGAACAAAGCGCTTAGATAAAGAACAAAGACATAAAGTATGTGTGTATATGTGCTCCCTGTACCGGTTCTGCGTCAGACCCTGTGGCCGTCATGTCTGTCAAGAGGTTGGTATGTATTGTTTAACATAGATCTAGACTTGGTGTCAGACATGCCCATGTTCAAGGAGTACAACACCTAAAGTTAGATGTAGGCTAAATAAGAGACAATTGTACAATAGCATATCCATAACTGTGACAGCGTGTCCCCCCTTTGAAATGAAACATACAATGTAGTGTTTATACTCAGAACAGAGCAACAGATACTGTTTCATCTACCCAGTCAATGGGTTTTTATTACTATTCCAGCAACAGATCCATTTCATTCACAGTGAGAGTTCAACACATTTACATTTCCCTACACTATTTCCTCAGATACATATGCACTATATACCAGAGAATGGGTATATACGGTTGGGTAAATACATGTTAAACAGCAAACATCCAAAATCATATTGCATTGCATCTGCTAGCAGTAGTTTCTGTAATAACGAATAAAATGCTGAAAAAGACTGAAGGAGTTACATTTTGAGGATATTTTATACCACTTATTTATTTCTGGATTTGTTTGGATCAAAATAGAATAACTACAAATTATAATGAGCCATTATGATACATAGTCAGTTTCACATTTACATTAAAATGCGTGTGTGTTGGATGGAGATAAGACAGTAAGTGAGTGTGTACATAACGAGCAGTACCTGAAGTCAAGTTTCTTGAAATGGCTGGTAAGAACATTTGGTACAGTCTTTTTGGTAAAGGTGCATGTACATCTCATCAGTATCTTCACAGTGAGTCTGTGACAGCTCTCCTAACATAAACTAACAGCTATTCTTCCCTTTGAAGTTAATTCATGTCGTCCATGTTCTCAGCAGGTTGAGGTGTTGTGTTTCGGGCACTTGTTTTGGGGTGTCGCCTCAGGCGGTGCTCTGAAAACCAGTTGGACACGGTCATGGCGAGACGGAGGAGGCCCAGGCTGATGCAGTGCACCTCTGAGGTTATGGGGATGTCAGAGAATAGCGCGTGGTCTCGGCACATGAGGACACCACTGCATTCAAAATCTTTGACAATGTTGAGGATCTCCTGGCGCTCTGCTTGTCGCATCATTCCCCTTATGTTCAGCAGGGTGGAGACATGCTTCTTCCTGTGCAGAGGAAGGATATGGGGAGGAGGATGAGGGGAAGGGAGGAAAGCGGGTGTCAGTGGAAGTTTGGTCGGGTTGGTCCCATCAGAGGTTGTCATCATTTTGACTTACAGTTACATCTCTTAGTCAGAGCATGTGTTTGTGGGACACAATGGAAATCTTGGTAACGTTTTGATGAGACATAGGGACCCACCAGTGAAGGAACAGCTTCAGATGTCACAGTGCACTTTATTACACATTTATCACTCAACCTCTGAATCCTTCTTTAATCACTTTGTGCAAAACAAACAAACCAACAAAAATATTTCTGTTATGTAGCAATGTATCTCTAAACACTGGTAATACTGGATTTCCAACCTTTAAACAAACCACCAGTTCTGCAGGCTGCTATACCGTGTGGACTTTAACAATAATTAATCAAATCTCTATTTATTTATTTAAATAATTTAGAATGGTAGCTGAGAATATAAAGCGAATGTCAAATTATATTGCTATTCTCAAGGTGAGGGACTAAAGGTTCCTATTTGTAGGTTGTCACTGAGTATCGGGAAATTACTTATAAGCCATTTGTGAGCCCATCATTTCCAATAAAAGCATAAACGTTGACATATCAGGAAGCAGCTCCAACCGGTTTTTGGGATTTGTCACGTCATACTAGACATCTAGGGACATGATTGCATGCGGAAGAAAGACTGAAAGGACATTGGAAAGCCTGACATGTATTCCCATGTGCAGGCACAGTCATGTATCTATGAATGGACTCTGCTGTCATTCAGTGAAGCACCCAGAAAACCCAGGGAAGGTCAGCATCCTTTGAACTCCTAAAAATACCAGCAGGGAATGCCATGCAGCAAACAAAAGGGATAAGTCAAGCAGTGAGTTAGCATGTCTCCAGGTCTGAACTAATGTTCAGCATGTTTTGCTGTCCTCTTCTACACCTCTCTCTCTTTGATTCCATGTGTGGCACCAGTCTGTCTCCTGCAGGGTGGCAGGAACAGGAAGTACTCGGCAGCAGCTTCCTGTCTGCTCCACAGAGGGTTATGCGTCACATGCGGGTGTAGGTTGCCAACCGTCACCTGAGTCTTAATCTGTGAACAAACAGCCTGGGCAGCAGGGTCCCCCCGAGTCCTCTGAACCTCATCCATTCTCAAAACAGACCCGCGCTCCCCTCCAAAAATAGCAAAGTTAATGTAGATATGTTTCCGCACTCCTTTTCCTTGTTTTGATCCATTGTCACAAAAAAAATAACAATAACTACATACATAGTCGTACATTTCTCTGCTGTGGCTCAGTGCCAAAAACAGCACTCCTAATGTGTAGTAGTAAGCATAAAAGAATATAAGACCTTTGGGGGTAAAGAGCCAACATATCTGTTTTTATAGACACTTCCTGGTTGCAATAAAAATGTTCCAAGACAGCTCATTTGTTGAAAACTCACCGTATATCTGGAAACTCTTTCACCAGGATGGCAACCTCCATCTGGATGGACGGCGTGTCCTCCAAGAGAATGATGTCAGCCAGGTGACAGATGACGCTGTCCAACCAGGACGCGTTTGATTCCTGGAGAGACAAAACCAAGAAATAGTTTCATCATCATGCAACAATGTTTTTCTACAACAACAACAACAACAACAGTATAAAAAAACAAAAACATGAAACTGATGTTTACAATAGACTTCCTGTTTTGAAAGGAGCTGTACCTTATCACTGTTTATTCTAACTGATTCTTCATCATATTAGACCAGTGAGCTATGAGGACAAGCAGAGGAATTAAATGAATCCTTTTAAGACCATAGGCCAAACTTGGGTGATTTACTGAGTGAATAACAAAACTCCACCTCTGTTTTTCTAGGTCCTGTTTTCCTTCAAATACTCAGGAAAATGAAGGCAGAATTCCTTGGCTTAGCATCCACTAAAAATAACAGCGTCGGTTTTAGACAGCCATTAAAAACTAATCTCTCTCCACCCCTCCCTCCCCCAAGTTCCCAGTTTCCACAGACACTTCATCTCACTCCTCCGTGAAAAAGGCCATCAAGGCCATCCCAGAGCCACATCAAAGCCAGCCAGCTGACAGGAACAGGAAGTTCCTTCTGAACACAGCGGCTTCCTGTTGTCAGCCGAGGTGACGGACACTTGTTTGAACTCACACACATAAAGGGGGCAAATGCCACATTGACAGGCCTAGTTGTTTTACACCCTCTTCCCTCCATGGCAAGTGCTAACGTAAGCCTGGTCCATCCATCTCCATCTCACTGACGGCAGCCATTTTTCAGAGCTCTCTCCTGTATCAACACTGTCTGAGATATTCCTGACCTAGGAAGTTTGAGGGTCAGGCTCCACTCACAGCCACCAAGCTCTACATTCCCCTCACCAGCACAGCTCAGGGTTTTGAACAATCAGCATTTTGGCAGGATTTGTAATAGTCAGGCTCTCCTGAAAAATAATTAGCTGTTGGGTCTTGGATGCTTGTTAAATGCATCCTGTGCTCTTGATGACCTGGCTTGACTTCTTTCAATAAATAAAGCTCACACTCACCAGATCTTTAAATAGACCCTTTAGCTGTTTTGCTTCATCTTGCAGTCGGAAAGCCATCCTCTTCCTCATCTTGGAGGATGTGCAGATGACCCGTCCGCGCATGATGGCTCGGACATACTCTACCAGGACCCGTCGGTGCACCTCACCCACCAGAGTCTGTGAGTTGTTCAATTTATAGCACAAATCACTGATTGAACTTCGAGCAAATGCTGCATTTTATTGATACAGTAGTTCAGTGCTTGTTACACACAGGTGTTACCTGATATGGTGGAGCGTCCATCCTCCTGAACTTCTTGAAGTGATGTTTAATGCTGGCTTCAATGGCCTCAAAAGCCTCTGTGTTATTTAACCATTTTCTCTTTATCAATTTGTCAAAGAAAGGCTGGAAACACAGACCAACAGATAATTAACAGAGAACCCAAACAATTACTAAAGAACTCAAAAGCAACTTTGAGGTGCTTTAATGTACTTGAGTATTTCAAAGTTTTAATCTTCTTATTTCCACTAATCTTTTCTGTAAAGACCACAAAATGTTCATACTATAAAAACACTGAATACTATGCAGACTTTTCAAATTAGCAACCTTAAATTCCATTTTTATGGATCAAACAGCCCACCTGCATCATTAGTACTTGCTCTACTGCAAAGTTTGGCGTTGGCAGTAATTCTTTGATATCCGGTGGCAAAATGTTTGTAATCACTTTTCAGTGCATTGGAATTCAGGTGGTCTGAGAGAAAACTAAACACCTTCATCTTAGACTTCACAAAATCCATCTTGTGACAGGCATTTTGGCCAATCAAAGATCTTTTTAGATCCTAAAGGCTGTTCTAATAATAATAGATAACATTGCAAAGAAAAATATCTTAAGCAAAGTAAAGAAATGACACCACGCAAAAGCAAGTCTATGAAAAGCAGTTCTTAGAAGTGATTAAAAGAAGAAACACTGTATGTGCATTTCTTTAAATGTATATGTGCCGATATCAGTGAAGTGCTGTACTATCTCACTATGAGGTCGGTTGTATAGATACACAGCCAGTCAAATGTTTGGGCACACTTTCTCATTCAAATGAATAGGAAAGTGTGTCCAAACATTTGACTGGTAGTGTATGTATATATGTGCATGTGTGTGTGTGTGTGTGTATGTATGTGTATGTACACTACTAGTCAAAAGTTTGGACACACTTTCCAAAATTTTGACTGGTATATATATATATATATATATGCACATTCTTGTTCAGGACACTGCTCAATGATTGCTGGAATATTATAGTATTACGGTATTATGAACATGTGTGCTCCCTCCACAGAAAACTGTGCTGTGCAAACCTGTTATCTTTTACAATGTTGTCTGAGACAAGGAGAGAAATAGAAGTTCTCTATACCTTCGCCATAGCTGTCAACTATATGGCATTTGTTAAAGAAAAACAAGGTTTATGGTACAAGATGAGACTAACTCACCCTGATGTGATCAAACAGTCGGTCAGTCAGCACCTTCACCGACCGGTTTATGATCCTGTCCAGGGAGGAGTTAGCCCTTTGCCCTGCCTCCTCACTGCCCTGGGGGTCACACTGCCTGCAGCGCTCCACAAAGGATCTAGAGAACATACAGGAGAAAGGAAGCTGCACTTTCAGCAGATCACTGCAACACTTATCATAAATACAAAAAATAAGAATGCTGGTTAGTTGTATAATGTTGCCAACGTGGTTTTCCCACCTAAGAGGAGGACAGCAGTTGACCAGAGCGATTGTCCTGGAAACATATCCGTCCCCTCTGTCTCCAAATTCTGCTTGAGTCTCATGAAACATCTCCACCTTCCTCTGGAAACTAAGCACATGTTTTATGAGAACCAAGTGAGTACGTATACAATTTAGTACAATAATAATGACAATCATCATGATCTGTGTTTGTCTGAAAACTGCATTCAAGAAAAAAAAGTTAAGAAGTAAAAGTAAAAATGTACGCACTTGTAGAGAAAATCAGCCAGTCCAGTGAGACTACAGCGAGCTACTCTTGCCCCTAAAAACTGGTTCACAGATGTAGATCTGTCCAAATCCACCTTTAGCCTCTGAAATCAGGAGAAAATATGAATGACTAAAAAGAAACATTGAGATGCTTTGAAAAGATCATTTCAAATTCACTTTCTTTTTTCTCTTTTCTCAGTGAAAGTGACACTACCTGGATGACAGAACGTGCCAGGTGAGACTGATACTCTTCTATCTGCAGTGTCTGAGCCCATCTTCTCTCCTCTTCATCCAGAACCTGGAGAAGCTCTGTTGTCACGTTCTCCTGAGAGTCATGGAATTTTTTATTTTTTTTAATCTATCTGGCATGAAGATTTCTTTAAAAGCAGTTATATAATAGCGAAGAGTCTTACCCGGACAATACTGATGCAGTCTTGTTCCAGCCTGTCCACTGTGTCCTGAGGCAGGATTGGTTCCAGAGGGGAGTAGTTGATTGCTGTGGTTGTGCCAATGGTCCCCAAAACATCCCTGATGGAGATGATGAGTCATTACTAACCAATATAGCTCTCAGGTTTATAAAAGAGATTTTAGTCCAGGCTAGCTGTCTGGCAAGATACCGTACCTGTTGTAAATGTTGTAGAACCAGTCCAGCAGTGAGTATACGTCTGTAATCTGCAGAGGGCCGCTGGTAACAGTCCGTAGACGTTTGGCCACGGCTCGATGGTAACTTTCCACATAAACCTGGAAGGCAGCAAACTCCTCTGGGTAAATGGATACAGCATTTCGCCTTGCTGCATCAAGGTCATCCACCATCCGGCTCCTCAGGCGCTCCAAGTACGAGCCCAGCTGGCCAGCCTGGGTATCCACCTGATGTGGCAGGCTCCAGTCTGCAGCCTCGGCCACAGCTTGCCTCCACTTCATCTTTAGTCGCCGGGGACGATGACTGGGCTGGACCAGTGGGCCCTCTCGCTCTGGCTTGGTCTCCTCTCTCAGGGCCCAGGCAGCATCAGCATGCTCCTCCTGCTGGATCACCAAAACCACCAGCCCAAGGTTTGGACCAGCGCTGGGCTGGCGGAGGGACTCTCGTACTACATCCCACATTTCCCTCTGCAGAGCCTCATACAGGAGCTCCACATCCTTAGCCTTCCGCCGGCTTGAGTCCAGGGTTGCGTTGGAGCTGAGGGCATCAATGATGGATGAGGATGATGAGGGGGTCATGGCAGGAGGGGTACTGGGACATATTGTGGGGGTAAGGGTTGGAGAGGTTTGAGTGGGCAGAAGAGACAGCAGCTCACACTCTCGTTCCAACTCCTGAATGTGTGTGTCGGCCAGGAGGAGGTCCCTGTGGTTGACTAGCTGCAGGATCTCCAGTACTTTTGGGATCACAAAGAGAAAAAAAGGATTCATGTTCAGTTGCAGCATTCACAAAATGGAGGTGGGGCCAAATATGTGTGTTTTTATGGTCACTGAGCCATGCATGAGCCTGACTGAAAGATTCAGCACACTTTTATTTGGACAGAGGTTCCCTGTGGCGTCTGTGAACAGTACGCATGGTTGAATATGTATCTGGAAGAACCTGAGGTCAGAGAACATGTGGTCATTTCACAGTGCACTGGTAATTGAACCCAATGACTCAGGAGGCTAGGGACATCGAGGGCTCATCAGTGAGTTGATCAACACTGCCAAAATAAAACTGTCCTAAGGTAACCTACCATAAAGAAACATTCTTCCAAACCACTCTGAGACATAAATACAGGTTTATTTGCGATCGGCATCGAGTGCTTTTTAGATCTCTGTTACCTGAGAGGGGCTCTCTGGTTTTGACCACCGGCTCTTCCTCCACTGTTTCCTCCTCAGCCTCCTGTGAGGCCTTGTCTGACATGGATTCCCTCTTCAGCTTGCCCAGACTGACCATCCTGAGGAAGGAGGGTCGTCTGGAAGCCTCCACCTCACAGCCTGCGCTCAGGTCCCCACAGGGCAGGCTTTCTCTGCGCTCCTCCTTATGTCGACCTGTGAAGCTGCACAGCATAACAGAGTGAAAAGTTTGCATACATGTGCATAGCTGAGTGTTTAAACATTCACGTACTCAAGGGTTGTGCTCCTCTGCCTGGACTAGCACAAGCTACTGCTGGAATGCCACATATTCACACATCTGGTAAACTGTGACGGCCTCAGTTAAAAATAGATCCATTCATTTAGCACAGCGAGTGTACAACATGTCACAGACAAACAAAAGAGGTTCCGTAGATCAACAAGTCAATGATGGCATATTACATAACTCCTAAGGAAATAAGAAAACTATGCGCTGTTCTATTGCTGACCAGAAAAGGATTTTCAATTTCTCAGCCTGTTTTCTAGGGAGCCACGCTCTCAGACATCAGCTGTTTACAAAAATCTCAAATCAAATAGTTGTCTATGAATTATATATTCCTGGACTGTTTAATACAGCTGTTCTTTTGATTCAGGTTTTTTTTTATTTCACTTTACATTAGGATGTTTTTTGATGATTATATTTTTAGATGTTCTTTTACTTCTGCTTTTCAAACTTTTGCACAGTTGAGATTTGTATGTTTTTCTTCATTTTGCTTAATTCAATGCATTGCTGTAGAACGTTAAGCATTAAAATTCACAATTTCTTTTTTTTCTTTCTCCCATTTTGAGTTTTGAGTTAAAAGCCATCCACACATCTCCAGATTAAACAATGCCTCAATCAACGCTCTCTGACTTTTAAGAACTGTTCTGGTGCACTTCATGAGAAACAAGCCATCCACAGCTATTCATGCAGATATTGCTTTGCTCTTTTTGTTAAAAATCTAAATAGCTTCTAAACCCCTCCTCACCGAAGAAGGGTCATAATTCCCTCTGAGCTTCTGCGCAGTCCTTTCCTCTTCTCCCTCTCTGGGGGGAGTGTGTTTGAGTCTCCAGGGCTGTAGTGGGGAGAGTTGTTCCCCCAAACGTTGCGCCCCGACTTCCGGAGCCCCTTCCCCAGTTTTCCAAGGGTTTTGAGAGGTGACACTCCACAGATCCGCTCCAGGGTCCCTCTGAGGGGTTTCCCCTTAGGATTCCCTGCACCATGCCTCTCTGCATTCACTTCATTTTCCTCTTCCTCTCCATCACGGGACAACCTGAGCTGGAGGTTATCCCTGACTGTCCCCATGATGAGGCCCATGTCACCTCCATTCCTCTCATCCTCATCCAGATCCACATCTTCAAAGGGGTTCAGGCTCTTGTTCAGGTCTTTCAGATCATTCAGCTCCTTCAGATCATTGAGATTGTTCAGGTCCCTGAGGTCCAAGTCCAGCCGGGGCAGAATCAGCTCACCATTCACTCTGGGGAACTCATGACAGCTCTTGGACCTCCCTGGCAGCTTCTTCAGAATGGGCATGGTTGCGATCGAGATCTTTAAAAAACTGCAAAGTAAGAACACCGTGTAAGATTTTGAAAAAGTGTTCACGTTAACAAGAATTTCAGAAAGGTCAATTGTGTGATCATTTTGCGATATGCCACTTCAGTACAACCCACAGGTATGGCAAGCTGACACCAGAGAGTCCAACCCTGTACATATGATTTGTGTCCTTTCAGGGCATAGAGGAAGTTGGAATGTGTGGCTGAGATTCAAATACTTGAAATGTGGAAAACACTTTTTTTCTGGTGGTAAATCAGCCACCAGACAGTTTATATAAGCAGAATCAAAAACATCCTCTCACATGCTAGTTATGTAATGCACTATATCAATCATATGGGAAATATTGCCGCATTCACATGTGCTGCACTGCAACCAGCAATAAATATTAGCACTGAGAGACAAATAATTATGTCGACCAGGTCAGGAGAGGTTCACCTTCAGCCTGTGGAGAAGTATCAACATGAGGTTGATAACAGAGCTGTATAAAGTTATATAAAGCACAGGAATCACTGTAAAGGAAATATCTTACACAATCTGCTGATCAGCAAACATTTTACAGTGGAAGAAAAAGGATCTGTGATGTTTTGTTAAGTTTCCTTTTATTTTTACTGCTTCATTACTGCACTCATGCATTCAGACACACAGAGGAGGCCTTCTGGTTAAGACATCTGAAGTTAGTAATTTTGGCAGATAAGGGAACATTCAACTTTTCTTCAGACACTCCACGCTACAGTTTCTACTCCACACTACAATGAGAAGTTCCTCTGATGTAATACTAAAGCTGACCTAAACCAAATCAAAGTACAAGTGAAGGAGGCCAGCTGCTTCAGCAGTTACACGAATTCCTAAAATAATCTTTGAAATTCCATCTTAATGTCACTGCTCTTCTTGTTCTGATCAGTGAGGGATTTTTTCATCATAAAGACTGTCGCCTTGGGATGTGCCCAATGTATTTGACTTCTTATCTGTTTGTTGTATTAGTGAAGCCCAAGATCTTTGGGTGAATCTTTGCACCAGGATTGTTGATGTTATCTCTTACAATGAAATCTCATTTGGCTGAGATTTTTTTCACAGCCTCTATCGAGAAGAGTAACAGTTAAGGCTATCAAAAGTTGTTTCACATCACACACTCACACACACACACACTCGCTCATGCAGTATTGCAGTATTATGAAAGAACAACACTGTTTAAAATATTGTATCAGTATATTTTTCAACTGTCCTTCAGCAAAAACATTCAATTGTAATCAATTTCACTGTGAAGAAACTAGTTTAATATATATATTACATATATATAATATACACAAGCAGATTTTCAAATAAGTGGATTGTGTATTATAAGTGATCTGATCACAAGCTGACCTCTTTCGTGGAATCAAGGTATGCATTATATATGTGTAAACTCTAATGCAATTAGCTTTTCTGTCATGCGTTAATTTTTTTATGAACATGGTCTTTAAACATGTTTTTGGTATTGAAGCGACTTGATATGGAGGTTGGGTTACATTCTGTGTCCTGAAGGTTGCTCTTGCTCTAAACTATGGGAGAGAAAACAGTCAACTTTGATGTGAAGATGTGGTTTGAGTTGTTTGGTAATGGTTATTTTACTATTCAGGTCAAAATCAAAATATATAAAATACATATGAAATCTAATCATTACTTTCAATATATCTAAGTTATATCTAAGAAAATATATATCAGTGATCTCAAATTTTTCACAGTGGTAATTTGCTATATCGAGTCTGAACTTGATAAACTTGATAATCTCTAATCTGTTTATCAGCCTCTCACAAGAGTGGAGGACAGGAAAACATTAGGCTGCAAGTGCCTGTGAACGGGTTTTCAACTCCCTCCAAGACAAAACATTTTCTTAAGAGAACAATAGGTGTTATGAGGATGGCAGACATCACTGAAGCTTTTTCATCAATATGCAACTGAGAATGTGCTCTCTATAAAGGTCAGTCAGTGACGAACACAAACAACAGGATTGGCAAAGTCCATCAGCGAAAATAACCTATGTCTATTGTACAACAGATAGATGGACACTAAATGTTGGTTGTGTAATAATTAGAAAAACAATTTTGAAATGCACTAACCTCAGCAGACATTTAGAATAACATTATGAATAGTGCTATCATTCAGGTGAACTACAGCAAGGATGAAGGAACTAAATCGGCCCCCTCTTCCGAAACACATGGCGTATAGAGCCAAACATCAGAGTCCAGAGGATGAGACTTACCTGATGAGTTTGCCGTGCTGTGCTTCAGGACAATGTCATCCTGGAGTGTGCTGGTTGTGTGGACTGCCAGGCTGTGAAGTGTGTGCATGTGTGTGTGTGACTGATGAGTGTGAGAGTGTGTCTGAAAGTACTCTGCGACTCAAGAGAGCAATGTGGCTGCTTGTGGTTTCCTGATGGGCTCTATTGTGGTGGAAGGTGATATGTTTTCCTGAGGAAAGGCCCGTCCCGTCCTTTCTCCCCCTCCTACGCCACTGACCCACCAGCCCCCCACCCACTGCCCGTCCCCCCATCCCAAGTAACCCCGCACCCCAGGGACCTTTCTAATTACACCGATTGCATTAGCTGCTCAGTGAAAGGAGATAAAGCTGGACACAAGACTTCCTGGCAGTGTTTTATGTGTTCATCAGCTCTACACATTTTGTGGGTTGCATTTGTGTGTGTGTTGTGCCCTGCCTGATCCCTAATAGAAGAAGATACTGAACTTTAGGATGATTCAGTGTTAGTGGCCTTGAGTCCGAATTCCATTCAGACACCATCTGCAGTGTATTTTTCCTCAGCGGAAGACTTGAAGTGAACAGACCTGGACAGAAATGACTCTCCACACCACAGTGCTGCCACATTGTCTTTGGTTTAATGCAGGGATTCAAGGTCACTGAAGACCGTTCAGTGACAGTTCAGCTAAAGTTGAAGGATATATGAGAGGTGCGCGTATGTGTGCGTGTGTGTGTGTGTGTGTAAATGGCAAAGCTGTGTATTGACCAACTGTAAGAAATGAGCCAAGCAATACAATGTGTTAACAAAGTGACCCCCCCGCCCCCCCCAACCCCCAGTCCCCTCCAATTCCTCAGCTTCCTCACTCTGCTGTTCTGCTGCCATCCACTGGACACTCTGGGGTAGGTCATCAGGTACAGTTCACTCTGGGACACCTGACAGTTCAGATAATAAGCTCACCAATCTATGTCGTCATGTGTGTGCTTAGATGTGGGTTCTGTATGTTGGAAGCTGTAAGCTAAAGTTCAGTCATGAGGCCTCAGTCATCAGCTCTTCCCTGCTAACTCTGAATGGAACCAGGCCATTTTCAGCCAATCAAAGTCTGACATGCTGGAGGTTCTGTTGCCATCCCCATGCCTGTGTGGGTTTCCTCCAGGTATTCTGGTTTCCTCCCACCGTCCAAAGACGGAGAAGCAATAGAAGGTGGACGCCCCCGTGGAAGTCAGACTTCATCATGCATGTTTTACCCTGAAACAACTGGTGGACAGTGTGAGGTGTCTTGAGGGGTCCTGTTCATGCTGGAAAACATATTTGTAGTCCTTACTTTGAACTACACTATCTGCTGCTGCTGTAAGATTGTACAACACTGACTAGGCTTCACGCCAAAAACTTACAAACTCACCACACACAATAATTAAACTATACCAGATAGCTGGAATCATACACATAATAATTTATGTGTTTCTAGTGATTTGATGTTGAAACTTTGCTGCTGTTGTGAGTTGATCATCTTACTTATTCATATCTGATTTTATTGATTTGTGTTTCACTATATTTTTGTAGTGTTCTTGCCCTTGCACTGTACCTGTGTGACAAAAAGGGAATTGGATTGTGGACACATGGTCCATTGTGTGCCAAGATTCAAAATGTTCTCAAAAAGTTTCTCAGGAGTGACCATGTAGATGTTATCTATACCTTTGTGCTGGATGATGTGGATTATAAACGTGTATCTATAAACTAACACATAAAGACGGTGTCAGAAACAGTTTTATTAGCAAGTCCTGCAAACAGATGGGTGTCATTCTGCCAGATCAACATTAAGTAAATGTATCAACCAAACAGTGATACAGCTCATGAGCTTAAAAGAAGAATGGCAGTCACATACAATTAAAACTGCAGTTGAACAGAATTACTGCCAGTGATTTACTGGTATCTGTGTCTGCTTCCTGTAATTGTGACAATTAATAATATTAATAAGCATCAAAATTTCACAAATGTTAAAAAAGAGCATAAAGGATGTTCAAGTGGGAGACAACCTACTGACAGTGATGTGAAACCAGCATGTGGTGCTAAATCTGTGTCATGGTGTGATTTTAGAAATAGCAGCCCTTGTTTTTGTTTCCCATTAATCCTTCTTTCTTTTTTCTTCCGTCCTGAGTGAGAGCCCTAAACTGCTGAATCCAACGCATACATTGAGAGTGACATATTAACAGCAGAGATAAGATGGTGGCAAGTGATTCCAGTCAGGAAACAGATTTTCTGATGTCCTTTACTGTAAGTGGATAGTTAGTATGAGGAGAAATTATTATTGTTTATTGTTTATCCACACGTGAGTAATGTCAGAAATATCTGTGTAATGCCTCAAGGCCAGTTTGAAAGCCTGGTAATCATCATGAGGTTAGCTTACCTATATAGCTAGCCTGGCTGTGTACAGAGCAAAGATTACCTGCCAGCACTAATTAATTTCATTTCTTGTTTGCTTTATCCTCTTCAACAAATAAAGCGTAAAAACATCATGCTTCAGTTTTACAAGCTGGTAATGTGACCTCTAACCTCCCGGGGTCAACCTCAACACACCAGGGTCCTACAAGTAAAAGTGTTGTCATGCCACACAGGAAGGAGCCTAGGAGAGCGGTGTGGAGCTCCTCATCTGTTTGTTGGGTGCGGTGGCAATCAGAGGGTCTGGTTATGGCTTCGAGTGTGGTGGTGATAGTGGTGTTGTTGGTTGTGGAAGTGGTACGGCTCGTGGCGGTAGTGACTGTGACAGATGACTGGATGCTCGATTCCTTCACTCTGCAGCTCGTCCTGCTTCTGGACTCCCTCCAGCTTCCCCATCAGCTCTGTGATGAAGGTCTGTGGAGGAGCACCGCACCCACAGCAGGGTTCACATGGGCCAGACTGGACAGAAAACTCCACATTCGTCTGTCCAACTATACTCATTTGACAATGTCCAAGTATTCAAATAACAACCTATGTGTGTATTTTTTTCTTTTATGATTTACTCATCACATCCATAATGAACTTTCAGCATTCAGTGTTTTATCAATATTAGATGATATGTAGATATTAAAGGAAAGGTCTGGCGATATTAATTATGCTTCATATTGTCCTCCTTGCCAGGTCTTGTTTCGTGTATCTCAAGTCTTGAATACCTTATTCCACTGTGTCACAGAGCACCATTGTCATCCCAACACAAATCAGTGAGCGTTACTGTTGGCCTGTGTAGGATGTTCATTATTCATTACCGTAAATGCACACAATCGTCTGTCCTGCATACACAATCCTGCTGCTAGAAAAAGTCACCAGAGCAACAACTATGGATTCATCTGCAGCAGAAAATGGTAGAATTACTTTGTTTAGAGAGTGAGAAGGTAAGAAACTATATTCCTGTCATCTGTTTCAAATATTCATGATTTCATTAAGAATCATCAGGTTAGCACTGATAGTCAAAGACAGGCTGCAGAAATTAAAAAGCACCAAGAGGAACAAATACACAAAGAATAGCTCTATTGCACCACCAGGTCCAGCTAAATCTCCAGCTAGATCTGTAAAGTCCTCAGACAGTTTCTCTTAAACCTGGTTTGTAAATCAAAGTTTAGGATTAAAAAGGGAGTCTGTAGGTTGGGGCCTGTTTAGCTGTTGCAATATAGCCAGACCAAAGTGTTTGGCCTAGATCTGCTCTATATGTAAAGTGCCTTGATGTAACTAAGCATGTTTGAGAAATTAATGAAATTAATGCAGATGTTGGGCAATGTGGCACATTTTCTAAATAACTAGAGTAAAAAAAAAAAAGAGTGAAGCATCTGGATCATTGGCCAATGACAATAAATCTCATGTCACTCTCATCTTTCTGTAACACACATAAACTATCTCTATAACTAAAGTAATATCCATACAGATGTTATCAGAATGTTAAAACACAAACAAGAAAGACAACAAAACAAACAAGCGTTGGTTACTTGACAGAACCAGTTCAAGGTAAACTTTGTTTATGCCCCTTTTTCTCCCCTTATTGTTTGAGCAATTGGAGTGTTATATGTCCATAGTAGGAAGAAGCTGTGGAAAGCAGCTGGATCTCAGGGGGTCGACCCCGCACCCCAGAGGAGGATGTTCCCACACTGTTATGTGCTTAGGTATAAATGCATTGCCTGGGATTATTAAGGACTGTTATCGAAATAACCAAAGATGCTGAAGACAACCAATGTATGATCTGAAAGACTGGACTTTTTAGTTCACTGCTTGCTTTTCTACAATGGCAATATTTTAATGGCAGATGATAAACACAGGCAGTCTGTCATACAAGTGTTATGACAGCACAAGAAGAGGTAGCCAAAACAACCATCCTGAGACTGTCAGCATCTATCCGATTCTGGTGTAATGTTCTTCTGTTGCCCATTTTTAGACAATCATCAAGTGTACTGAAGTCAAGTGCGGTCATGTTAAGGCTATTTTGGTGTTACTGTATTTTGTACTTTATTTTAGTTGCAAGTTGGTCTTGAAACATTTTTCTGACACTGTTTTAAAACAGCACATGGACAAATGTCGACACTGAACCAGGTTTTGCTCGCTGTAATTATTTTCCTTCCTAAATCCCCTTCAGTGTGACTGATGGGGGATAAAATCCAAATGCCAAAATGAAACGGATGTTACCATACGGCTGCAGCAGTTTAGCTCTCTCACATCAAACATCAAATAAACTTTAGGATAGTTTTTGCACAGAACAAGAATGGTGGAGCTGTTAAGCATAATTGCCATTGGACCTAAGTGAAAAGTTAGAAATACGCACATTAAAAAAGGTGTACCTATCCTTGAATGGTGCTCCATGTCAGGGTCTAATAAACAAGCCTCTGTAATAGAGGCAGCAGTTAAACTGTCCCTCCCTGCTCTTTTGCCTGTGTTTGCATCTCTGAGCACCACGGCATCCATAAAGACTCATTGTTTAGGCATTAAAATGGAAAGGAAAGGACAAGAGAGCACAGAAAACCATTGTTGAGGCATGAGGAGACTGTGTGACAAGGTGTCAGGTCCTGCAGCTTCAGTTTAGCTGTGTGTGTGTGTGTGTGTAATCAATGAAGTGTAATTTCCAGGTTAAACATACCTCTGTGTTGTTGCTGCACTTTTGAAGAAGCTCCTATTGAAAAAAAAAAAAAAAAAAAAAAAAAAAAAAAGATACAAAATCACATTTCTATCTAGATTCCACCACTAACAATAAAACACAATGCCATTTCTCCCATGCTGCATTATTCTGAAAATCCTCTCTCTTCTTCAACCATGACGTTTTCTGTCTGAAAGACATGGGCCACACAGCTCATGTTACCTGCAGCTTTTTAACTCTTTCCTGGTTTGGAAGGTCAATCAGGTCATCAATGTTCACCTCCTCTGGCATGTCAGCCTCCTGAACAAACAGACACAATCTTAATAAGTCGTCACACACACTAGTGATCTGGATCACCTCTTGGGCTTCTCCCGATGAATCCCTAAAGTCCCCCTAAAGATTTTGCATGCAGGTTTTATTCAACTTCTCAAACCCTTACAGACTTTGTAGTATATTTTAACATATCGAAAGAAATTTGTCAAATTATTAAAGGGGAATCACCCCTGAGTTTATCGTAGTCCATTTAGATTTTGAGAATACTACTGCATACATTAGGCGTATATTAATGTCAAAAGTTTCTGGGGTTCTGGAGTTCAGAGAAAGAGGAAAAGAGCTGACCACTCCTCTCCTCTGACAGCTGCTCCTTATCTGTGCTCCAGTCTCTGTTCAACATTAACTGAAATGAATAACAACACACCTGAATCTACAAAAGAGTTGCAATGGTGGAGTTGCATTGTGAGTAAAATAAGGTCCAGGTTTGGTAAGGAAGAAGAAACAAGAAAAAGATAGCAACTCTGATTCTCCCAGGGTTCTTTATTTTTAATCCTTATCTCAAACTATTGACTCACATGCCTCTCACTATTGATCTCTCACATGTCACTCATGCAGACACTTCCATTATACCTTCCAACAAAGCATTATGGCAATGTTCTATGTGTAACTTGACCAACCTGTAGAGCCAGTTTACATGAAGTTAAACATACCGACATCTTCTAAATGTTTTCTGATTTTACGACGAACTGGAGCATTTGGATTCAGCAATCACTTTAATGTGTGTGACCTGAAGCTGAACAGAAGCAATGTTCAATGTTCTCACAGTAGAGTAACAGGGGCTTGCTATGTGCAAACAAACAACCATTGTTGTCGCTGAGTGATGGGACAGCTCCACAGGCCCCTCCACACCAAAGGGCCGCACTGCCTGTGAAAAAGTTACAAGTTGTGTAACCATCACAGTGTAAAACCAATTAAAACATCTTCAAATGGACCATTTTCTCTTTCACTGTCGTATAGAATTCATGTTTTGGAATATGCTGATGGTTTTGGCTTTTCCTCTTCCTTTTTGTCATTGTTCTTAACTGTCCATGTAAGGCAGAAACTAGCAAAGACAGATCCATGTCTCTGAGAAGGGGACAGCTCTGGACCACATATTTACAGGAGGCCTGACCTTATAAGGAAACCCAAGCTGCCCCATTAAATACCTCATATATCATAGGAAGCCTCATACTGATGCAAACTTCTTCAAAATACAGCTCTTCAGATTCAGCTACGAGGAGAGAGCACCCGTAGCCCCCACACAACTATGTGAAACTCTCTTCGGGGAGAAATTGTACAATATATTAAAATATAGATCACCCAAGACAGTCTCACTCACTTGACCCGAATAGAGCCGATCCAGACCCTCGTCGATCCACTTCTCCACGTCCAGCCGCCTCTGCAGCTCCTTTCTGTTGTACTTCACGGTGACCCGTGCATGTCTCTTCGGGATGTTACAGCCGTGGTCCGGAAACAAGCTCCCATCTGATGAATGGACCTGCTCGTTTTCCTGCGGAGCCGTCCCGCTCGGCTCGTCAGCCATGTCTGCTGCGGACTGGTCGGACTGGTTTGACGTCTGCGGAGCTGCGGGAGGAGGGAGAGCAGTGCGAGGAGGCGACAGCTCCCAGTGAGCAGGAGCTGTGACTGCAGCAGCTGATCTGTCCACCCCCTCTCTGACACCGTCCATCAAATACACTCAGCGCTGCTCACAAGAGACTGAATGAGATTTTTTTTAATGAATCGTTTCAATTATTTTGTAAAAGTCTGTAAGTCAAAACTGTAAAGCCCAAATCTTGCAGAAATTGACTGAATGAGGTTTATCACTAACTAAAAAGCAGTTTGAGGAAGTTAGGCCAGTAAAGAGGTGTGGCTGCTGCTCAGGCAGCTCAGCCCTGAAGATCATCCAGTCAACATTTGGACCCTGTCAGCTGTCTGGAGAAGCGCCACAGGATGTGCTGATGTTTACCTTGATCAGCTGTTTTTGGAAAGGAATTAACGGTTTTAGAAACAAACATAAGCATAAACATTATAGCACGAAACTGTTAGCACCAAATTATCTGTGTAAAGATACAGTTGGGGGATGGCATCCAGAGCAGAGATCAAAATCCACCCGTCTGCAAATTAAGACTGCATTAACAGTTAGGGATGCAGTAACACCGTTCAAAGGTCAGTCTTTCTTCATGTGACTCTGTGCTGGTGCCTCGTTAAGGTTGATGACATATCTTTATCAGCTGAAAAGCAGAAAAGCTATTGTCTTAAACTGTGAGTAACAGTTTTTGACTTCCAGGAATAACAACACAAACACATCTTTTGATGCTGCAGTCACTACTGTTGGGATCATGCAGTACAGAGGAGAATGAATGCAGGCTTCCGGATGGACAGAGATGTCAGCATCTCAAACCACTCTCATCTCTCTCAAGATGAAAATATCCTCTGAAGATGTCTCCTCTGCGAGGTGCAGGCACTGGACTCTAACCAGAGTTCAATAGCATTTGAAGTCTCTGTTTAATTATTCAATTATTTAGCGAGTTTCCCTAAGAATGCATAAAAAATAAAAATAAGAAATAAGATACTCCGAAGAAACTGGTTTGGTTCGGGCATGACATCGGTTCGTGTCCATGGTCATGACAAAAAAATATTTGAGGCATTTTTCAAAATAAGGCCCAGGTGCCATATTTCTTTCCCTAAATTTTGATGATAACATTTTCAAGTGAATGCACAATGGTTAACATGTTCCAGACCTGTCCCACCGAGCTGGTTCTTATATTTTAATTAAACTTTTACATTGAGAAAAGATCAAGTATCAGTCAAAGCTGTTTTTCTCCACAGGGAAGCCATTATTCTATTTATGTTTTACCATTATATGCAACCACCTACACTCATTTAGGCCTAGCTCTGAACTGAAAGCACATTTTCATGGTTCAAGGAGGTTAATTCATGTGTTTGGTCAAACTGGGGATACAGTAAACCCATCTCTTCAGGAAAATTTACAGTAGTTTTCTAGTTTTCTAGCAGATGTGAGCTTTCCCAGATGATATGGTATCAATTTTCTAAGAGAGGGTTAGCTCTGGTCAGCTGCAAATGAGAGCGTGGACAGGTCCGCAGCTCTGATGTAACCATTCTGTTGGGGCTGTGTGCATGTGAGCTGGGTTACTTCATGTCTGCAGACAGCACTGCAGCCTGTCAACTGCTGGACCCATGCAAGTGAAGGTCTGATCTTCAGGTGTGTGAGGATTGTCAGGAGAAAGATAAAGACTTTACAGTCAATAACGTGTAAAATCAAAGTATTTGGACAGGTCTGTGATCTTATATGGAATCAAGCAGAACATGTGCTCTGAAAATTGTTACAACAACCACTGCACAATAATGGATGTGGCTTCAGTTTACAGTACGAGTTTAATGTGTGAAAAAAATCTTCAAGGAAATATTGTTCTGGGCATCCAGTATGACGCTAATTATCTTTATGCTATTTGTTATTAGGAGATTGCTTGTGTGATCATATTACACTTCACATGAGGCAGAGAGGTGGTGGTTTCTTTTTTTTTTTGTTAAATATTTACATCTTCAATTCTGATGTGGTACTGTGCAGGCTACACTTGACAGAGCAATATAACCATATTTTACTCACATTATGAGTTAACTGCTGTGACATTTTCAGCAGTTTTCACATCTACTGTTGACTCATGGAGAACAAATGTAGGCGGGTTTTATTGCACTGTATTTATTTTGGACAACCACAGTGTTGACATGTTGATGGCTTACATGTGATACCTGTGATTAGCTTCTAACAGGCTAACATCCCAAACCCCTGTTTGGAGGCTAGAATGCTTAAAATAATAGCAATTCATTCCCAAAGCCTTCTTTGTTTGTTCTGCTTCAATGACATATTATTTTACAGCAATTCCAAGTAATTTTATGATAATTACTGTAAAATATACATAAATTAATGAATGTAAATTAAAGGGTTTCTATGCTGGTCCTTCCTCCTCTGTTTATCAACACACAGACACCATCCACAACAGAGAAGGCACATTGCATTAGTACACAGCATTCAAGTGAACCTCCAGGATTTCATCAAATAAACAAATTTTAACCTAAAAAGTGATAAGACCGGGGCACAGGGCGATTAGCCATGGGAATGACCATCATTTGTGTGACCATGGCCCGTAAGGCCAGAGGTGAATTTGTGCTGGAGTGTATTTCCTGATGTGTAGGACCATCTAAGCTGATTAAGTGCTCCATTTTTGACTCAAAACTGTTTTTTTCTCCAACTTGATGCAACTTTATTTTATGTCTGTTGTCAGTGCCGAGCCAACAACAACGAAGTGGGATTGGTGTTGAATTTATTTTCCACCAAGCCATCAGGCCTATGAAGTCATTTTGCATTTTTATGTTTTTAGCCTGCACTACTGTTGCGCATTTAAAATAACTTATTTATTGTTTTTTTATTATTTTTGCAGCTACTTTTAAGGCCTTTAATTTATTAGAATATTATATCCAATAGTTGTTTTTCATTTTGTGTCTTGTCTTATGCTTCAAGTCAAAGAGATCCAAGATGGATTATTCTTGCTCTTTTTCTAATCACAATGCAACAAAGAAATTGAATATAATTGTTTTTTTTTTTTTTTACTTAAAACATATTTTGTTATGTTATCATTAACTGTCACCATGGCTCTGGGGCATCAGAGCCGATACAAGCACGGGCGACACCTAGTGGCAATGACAATCATCTACACAACCTTTAATATCTTTTCCTTACATCCCCCAAACATTTAGCTTTATTGCATTATGATAGGAAAAATGCTTACGTCGATTGCTGCTCAGAAATAAAGCAGCATCTATCCAGTTCAGGGCAACTTCCCAACTTTGGTACTGAAACCAAACCGTTCACTTTGACGATTCTTAATTATCCTTTTTTCTTTAGTATTTTTATCAAATCAAACAAAATGAAAACCACTCAGAGCCGCAGGGAATTTAATCACCAATAAACCTAGACATTCATGTCTTTGGATGGTGGGAGGAAACCCAACCAAGCACAAGGAGAACAGGCAAACTCCACACAGAAAGGCCTCAGGCCCGGGTGCCAAACCCACAACCTCTTTGTGGTCAGGCAACAGCACTAACCACTATGCCACCATGCTGCCTCATGGAATCACCATTAAACTAAAAGTATCATGTCTGTGTTTTCTGTAGTGAAGATTAAATCCTCAAACACATCAAAGTATTTCTTTTATTTAACATCACAACCACCACATAAAAAAATTAAATTATATGAATGAAACATGGATCATAACATAAACTTTGGCATGAAATCAAAATGGCACAAAAAAGAACAATGTGATCAATGATATATAAACTATATATATAAATTACAGTGATGGCTGTGTCAGTGTGAAAAAGCACATTTTTCACATGTCCCTGCTCTGAGTATATTTGGGATATTTCACACAAGTCTGTACAGCCCAGGTACATCAAGTATCAACCTTCATTCAGCATCATATAAATATATCTCTACATTTGTGACAATCAAAGTGAAGTTATAAACATAAGTTTTGAAATAAATAAATAATATAAAGAATAAAAAAAATGATGGTACGCACAATAAGGAAATAATGGCCAAAGGAAGATTGAAAAGCAAAACAAAAGTACTGTTTTTTTTTTTTTTAAATGAGAAACAATTAAACAAAGTCAACATATTAAAGACAATAACCTAATCAAACATATTTTTGGGCAGGTTTTCCAAAGGCGGTAGGAGTATTGTGACGTCCTGTATTTGGTTTGTGTTATAGGTCCTATGAGAAGTGGATTGTGTTATTTTTCTCTTTGGGTCTTAAAACATGGAAGAGCTTTGTCCCATATACATTTTCAATAATCTTTGTAAACCATCTCCATCAGAATAGAGAATGTCTTTTTTTTTGTTTGTTTGTTTTGCTTGTTTTGTTTTGTTTCATTTACATTTTAAATCTCCAACAGTTTTCAACTTCTGAGTCTGCTCCTGTGCATGAGGAGAGAGACGCAACAAGTGCTAATGTTCCTTTCCTGTTTGACCCTCCATGTTTCATCTCAGCCCTGCTCCAGAGCCGAGGCCAGCCTCATCCCTCCACATAAAGTCCTGACGCTCGCCTCTTGCTACATTGCTCTCCACAGGATTGTGTCTGTACCCAGATCTGCTGTCCGGGCAAAGGGACAGGCTGAGGCGAGCAGTGCTGTTGCTGATCTTGAACAGGCCATTAGGATTGAGGAAGGCCTCTCTCTCGCTTCCTCCCAGATTGTTGACCGTCTCCAAGTCGTTATAGACTGCAATGTCGCTCAGCTGCTTTCTCCCATGCATTCTCCTCCTCCTCCTCAGAAAGATAATACCTGCCACCAGAATCAGCACCAGAACAGCAAGAATGCAGGACATGGTGAGTGTGGCGGACGAAGGCTGTGAGGACTGTCGCAAAGCCGGCTTGAAACTAGGCTGAAGTGTGAACTCACAACTTGGACCCATAAAGCCCTTGGGGCATTGGCATACTGGCCCTGTGAAGTGGGTGAAGCAAGTGCCACCATTCTGACACGGACGGGCGCCACAGGCATCTGAGCGCACACTGCAGTTCTTGCCGGTGTACCCCAGGGTGCAGGAGCAGGTGTAGTCATTCACGCCATCCTGACAGGTTCCGGCATTTTGGCAAGGGCTTGAGGCGCAATCGTCGATGTTGATCTGGCAGTTGGCCCCACTGAAGCCACTCTGACAGCGGCACAAGATGCTCTGGCCGAGATCCAGACACTCTCCACCTGCAGAGGGGAGACACACTCTGTTCAGCATCCAGTAGGACCAAAGAAAACCCTTCATTTAAAGACAGCGTGTTAATGGGATCATATTTAACACCGTCCTGGTAGCTTTGGGTGTTGACAGCAACACAACAAGCTGTAGAATATGAAAGAGTGAATGAATAACAAGCTGATGTTAAACCACTAAATTCTGCAAGTCTGCAGTTCAGCCACAGGATGTCGCCAGCCGGAGATGGGTCTCACCGTTTAAACAGGGCCTGTTGCTGCAGCGGTCCAGCTTCTTTTCGCAGTTGGAGCCGGTGTAGCTGGGGGGGCAGCGGCAAGTGTAGCCCCCGGTCATCGTCTCCACACACGTGCCGCCGTTGAAGCAGGGACCATCTGCGCATGTCATGGCGATGATCTCACAGTTCTTACCGTAGAAGCCCTGCGGGCAGGTGCACGAGTAGTCATTCTCCAGGTCCTGAGGAGGGAGGAGGAAATGCTTTTATTTAGAGAGGATGGTGATTTTAAAGCTCATCGGTGGGCCTGTAACTTCAGGGTGGGATCAGTAAAGTCGCACTGTACTCACATTGCAACTACCTCCGTTCTTGCAGGGGTTGCTGTCGCACTCGTTGGTCTCCAGCTCGCAGTTGGTGCCTCCGAAGCCGGGCCGGCAGGTGCAGGTGTAACTGCCCTGGCCAGTGTTGGTGCAGGTCGCCCCGTTGGCGCAGGGCTTGTGGTTGGTGCAGTAGTTGAGGTCCTGGTCGCAGAAGAGCCCCCCCCCAGCCCTCCTGACAGTTACACTGCCACGGCTGGCTGCACGTCCCGTGGAGGCAGCCCGGGTAGCGGACGCACTCGGTGCAGGAGGGGCCCTGCCAGCCCATGCGACATGTACAGCCCCCTGGGGCCTCGCAGTAGCCGTGCCTCTCACTGCAGTCCGCCGAGCAGATGGCTGCAGAGGAAAGGGAGGGGGTGTTGATTACAATGGGCACGCCTTCTCATACATCTCACACACACGCACAGGGGCCCCCGTCCTGCTCCAGACTTCACTGGTGGTTAAGTATTAAGCCAAGCAGCTGGTAGGCACACTGCCGGAGAAAAATGCTTTCTTTTATCTCCTCCCCATTACACACACTCACCCCCTCACACACGCGCGCGGGCACACACACACACACACACACACACACACACACACACAAACACTCAGGGATCACCTTGAAAAATGAGTATGCCTAACAGGGGCCACAGTTCTTTCTCTCATTGTAACAGAGAACAAAAGGCAGATGGAGCACCACAGACAAAACCTAACACTACAGGACATCACATAGACAAAGACATAACTCTGTATTCTTTGAAAAGATGCCTGTTTCTGTAGCCTGTAGCATATCATTCATCAACCATGAGCTGAGTAATAACATTAAGACACAACAATACATGAGCAATGATTAAACTTGAGCCCGTTTTGTTTTTCATGGAGGGTAAAGGTCTTGGTTGCCTTATCCTGCAGTTTTGAGTTCTTTTAAGTTTGGTGATTTGACTTAAAACTGTTTCAATACTCTCAATTTCTTCATTAACTCAGTTTTCTTCGTTCTATGTAAAATACATTTTTTACATTCTTAGACTGAAGGAGAGTTGAGGACTGCAAACTGTCAGTTGTCGTAGTCTACAGAGGGACAACTTTCATTTTACTGATTTTATTTTATTCTGTGGAACCAACTTGATTTAATACCATTGAATTATTTTCATTTTGTCGAGGCTGAAAACAGTAAGTACGTTTATGTTGAAAGGTGCCATGTAAACAAAGTATATTATTCCATAATGTGTATTTAATCTTTTTGGCGTGAAACAGATGTGGAATGACGTGAAATCAGATTCTCTCGGTTTCATCTTTAAATCCAAACATTTTGGGGCAGGATCCGGCGTGTCTGAGGGGGAATACGAGCTGTTGGTGCTTTAACTTACGTTCAGAGCAGTAATTGCCCTTCCAGCCCTCCAGGCAGATGCGGCTGCCCTCCTCGTCGCAGGTGTAATGGCCCAGCGTGTCGTCCCTCGGCCTGCAGTAATCAGCGCAGCCATCTCCGAAGTAGTATTCGTCGCAGAAGACATGGTAGGAGTAGCGCAGCTCGCTCTGCTCACCGAAGTGCACGTCCTGGGACCAATCCTCCCCAATGGCCAGCCTCCTCCGGGTCGCCAGCCGGCTCACCAGATTGTTTTGGTTGTCTGCAAAGAGAAGATGAGTTGTTGTTAATAATGGAAACGGTGAAAGACTGCGCGTCAAGTGGTGAGTCCAGTGAATGAGTGATGGCACTACCTGTGTATTCAGTTGGAGATTCTGCATTCCAGGCTTCAATGATTAAGGAAAATGTTCCCTGGAACAGAAACAAACATAAATGAATTACATCCCAAATAAAAGTGACTTTATGATATCAAAATGATATTTCTGAGTGAAGTCCTGCAGCGCTGATGATGTGTGGTGAAGATTTACCGGCCATTTGAAGTGAAAGGGCACCCTGATGGGTGCGCTGCTGGAGATGGAGGTGTGATCGGCCCTGATGACGTTGGTGTGCCCGGTGCCAAAGGTGCAGGGCGGCTCTGCGGAGATCACATCTTCTGGGTGTTTCAGGCAAATCCTGAAGAATATGTGGCAGTCCCTGTGTCTCCGACAGATGCGCTGTGCCGTGTGGAAGGAATGAATCTTCAGCTCAAACACACCAGAGGATAAGACCTGCAGAGACATGACAGTGACATCAGACGCGCCTTTTCATCAAGACATGATCAGAGTGTTATTTCAGCACAAATAGACGCCAACTTACTGTGTGCACTAAGGCCAAAGCCAAGAGGTATCTTAGGTAAAGGTGTGCCATTTCCTCTCAGAGTTTGCGCTCCAGGTCTAAGTGAATGTCTGCATCGACGATGTACAAATATATTCCCAAAGTGTCTCAATATTGAGGAACGTCTTCTGAAAAAAAAAATTCAACTCTCTGTTGTCTCTAAGTTATCCTTTAGGTGCCTTAAATCCTCCTCCCCCTGACGGTCTTCTCCTCGGTTCCTTTGTTTGCACTGCACTTGTTTGAGTTCTTGTGCGTAAAGGCGCACAGAGGCTTTATACCCGCAGAGGCTGCGCGTCACAGGCAGCGAGGCGGAGCCGGAGCAAACCTCAGGGGAGCAGCGAAGCACAGGAGGCCTGTCTGGGGATTTAGACAACCTGCGTTACATCTGGACAGATTATTCCTAATAGGAATATTTATAAGAAGCTGGCGCAAGCAAAACATGTTTAGCTTCATGAATCTCAATCAACAGTAAAGTGCATCTTGCTGTTGGAGATAGAGCTGCGGAGTCTCAAAGGCCTGATATGAACCTGACCAGGGAGGATTAAATAAAGCTTCGTCTACAACTGTCAGTTAACTTTATGGAAGTGTGGAGATATTTGCCCCAATTTCGATGACAATTAAAATGGGAACATTCATCCAAAACAATCAGATTTTTTCAACATAGGAGTTTGGTCAGACAATGTCACAACATACAGCGGTTCAGCACCCCCGCATTTCATCAAACAGTGATTTCAGTAATTCACTTTGCTGTGACTGGGGATGATTTAGAAGATGTTTTCACTTTTGGAGATTGGCTTCCTGTAGACAAAGATCCGAAGGAAGCGGGGAAGAATAGCGCAGCTTCTCTTTCTTTACAGCCAACATTATGACTCTGACGCGTGTGCGGTGACAGAGTGGGCGGGGCCGTATTGTCCTTTTAGCGCCTCTTCTGTTGAGCTCATAGGTCTGGAATAAACTGAAATGTTGGGGGCAGGGTGCGTGTTGCTGGGGGTTGAGGATGGGGTGCTTGGCCTATCATGTTGCTTTTGTCTGGAGCTCATAGGAACAGCTGTATGGTAATCAACGGCACATGGTCAAACCCAACTATTGTCTCAAAGCGTCTACCCTCAGCACCCACACACGACACACACACACACACACACACACACACACACACACACACGCACGCACACAAACCGCTAACCCCTCACTAATTTAGGAAGGACTCTGGTCGGCTGTCGGTTCCAGCAGCTGTCGCCTACAGGGGTGGATGGGAGGGTGTAAACACACCTAAACTGTATTTGCACAGACTAACTGACCCAACCATCAGGGCTGTTAAAATCATTGATAAACTAATAGGCAGCCCCAGGCGCAATGCCAGATGACATGAGTCTTTGCAGAACTCTAAAATAAACGGCTGATGTGTTTGGTTATTTTCCCTCCGCTTCATCCAGTTCATTTAGACACACTGCTGCTGTGATCTGACTCAGTCTAAACACAGAAAATTTTAGGATGTCAGCTACTATTTATTCATCTCGCTGTCATGCATGTGTGGTGGTGATAGTAGGTGGTGAAGGTTGAGGTGGGGGCTGGGGGACCAATTGATATTAAAATGAGAAGGACACGTGCCTGAAGTGGCCGCCTGTCTATACTGGCACGCTTCCCTGCAGGACAATGTGCCTGAATAAGGGAGGAAACTCAGCCTACATATACATAGGCTGAGTTTCCTCAATAAAAACTAATTTGCAAACTTTTGTGTCAAACCATGAGGCCTTAACAGTTTCTATAAGTGGGCCCTTGGACTTGAGATGTGGACATAATTTATAGAAAACACAAGAGGAACAACAATCTCCTCTCTGAGGCTGTTTGCCTCCTCAGATTCTCCAGGGAAACAATTAAATAAATAAATCTGGGGAGGAAAAGAGATAAAAGACATTCTCACAACAAATTGGACATTTTCCCCAGAAAATAAGTGAAAAATATGCACAATCCTCAATTCTGTCTGAAACACTAAATAACTAAAGTACTTAGCATTCTAAGTCATTCATTCATCTTCTACCACTTCTCTGTTTCCAGGTCGTGCTGGAGCCAATCTCAGCTCACATTGGCCCCACGCACAGGAATCAAACCTACGACCTTCTTACTTAAGGCAACAGCGCTAATCACTACATCACTGTGCTGCCCATGTTCCAACTCATCAAATTTCATTAAACATTTCAGGATTATATTTGTATATCATATTATGTCCATGTGGAATAATACTTGAATACTTGTGAACTCTTCCCCGACAGTGTGTGTGGATGTGTGTATCTGTGTGACCACCTGTTACTATACCTTATATCTAACATATCTCTTACAGCACTCATCTCACATTATCATCATCACCTTCTTCTCATTCCAGGATAAGGGGAGGTTTTCACTTCAAATGTGTGCACTGCTTTCTGCTACAGTACCTGCTGCATCTCTCTCTGAAGTAGGATGTGTATGTCTTTGTGTTAGGAGAGCAGATGGACAGTGCACCCTCTCTGTTTGTCATCTGTATTCCTTGCAGAAGTGTGACACAAGCCTGCCACAGGGCATGGGAACCAAAGAGGAGTCAGCTCATCCCCCTACACCTCCCATTAGTTTGAGTGGCCGGCATCTGTCTCGTCCACAGCCCACAGCAGCTTGGGGATCCTTCTCCCCAAGGGCACTTCGAAAAGGAGAAGGGGAGCTGCTGCAAATCTGACCCAGGCAGGCCCTCGGGGGAGAAGTCAGCCTGTTGTGGCCATTTCTGAAGCCTCAGCCTGCTGTCTGCCTATGGGACAATAGGAGGTGTGGAGAGGGTGTCTGGTGGGTTTTGATGCTTCGTTTGTATGTGTGTGTGTGTGTGTGCATGCGTCTGCATGCAGCCTCAAATTTATGCATGACATTTGGTTGATCTCATTCAGCATCATGGTGGATGCTGAAGCACTGTTGGGTACCAAACAAGGGATGTAGGCGTGCCACTTCCCTGCTGAGCAAATTTATGGGTTAAGTCAAAGGAGGCGTATCAAGTCTAAAGGTGCTGTCTCAGACAAATCACTGACTAATAATAATAACGCTGACATATACAGCATCTTATGACTTTCCTTCACTATCCATTGTCATAAGTCATGACATCATCATTGTGAAACACTGTGGCCTGTTGTCTCAGGCCATCTCCAGCTACTTGTATTCTTGTGGTGTTGACTATCTGGGTACCATTGTGACAGTCAGTGGATGGCTAAGACAGCAGGTGAACATTTAGTCCTGGAGATGGTGAGTCGAAGCAAACAAATGGTTGAGAGTGAGGATGTGAAAGACAAGAACGTGTAGATGGCTGAGTCAGAGCATCTCCAACACTGCAGAACTGCGGGATGATCCTGGTCTGCATTTTATCATCATCTGTCAGTATATATATATATATATATAACCCTAACCCAACCTACCAGAACAATTTAGTGTAAGAGAAGTAAGGGCCGATCAGTGATAAGCAAGGAAAGTAAGTGATGTAAGCGGAGAGAAGAAGTAAAGTAGAAAACTTGAATCAAGTACATATTTTTAGTTAAATTTCACCACTGAAATAGAAATATGAGTTGATTTTTTTATGAAATATTTTTGAATTATATGTAGATGGAGTTAACAGTAATCGTACACATTCACAATGTGCATGTGTTGATATTGTGATGTCAAAAGTACACAACCCAACAGAGTCCATGAATGTCATGAAGTAATGCTTCTAATAAACAGCATCAGTGACAATGAGGCAAAATCTGATTTTCTTGGTCGTAAAGGTCACAGACCACATGTTTGAGTTTGTCCAGATGGTCTTGAATGGGATTCATCATCTGTTACATATTGACAAATTTTCTCATACCACAGAGGAACGTCTTTGGTCCTTGTTGCCAATTCCTGAAGCATTTTCAACTATAGTAATAAATGACAGACATAGTGATCGTGTAACACACGAAACAGGCAATAATGTGTTTCCAGGATTTCTTTGTGTTTCTAGAGATCCTGTGGATGGATGCTCATTAAAAGCTGCTTTGATGGTGTGACGTTCTCAGCTTCTCTAAGACAATATCTGATTATTGTCTCAACATATGGAGGTAAAGAAAATCTGCCTCTGAGTCAGTGGCTACATCACAAATTATTCCCAAAACAACGGACACATTGAGGTAAATCAAACTGAACTGTTTGGCTAAGCGGCAGACATATAATTACTCTTTTGTTGAGGACACAAAACCCACTGTGATAATAATATAATCTCATCCAAGCTCAGAGATAGGGCAGTCTTCCTTCAAGCCTACCTTTCCTAAGCCAGCCCAGACTCCTTCCTTCAAGTGGCAGATGGTAGATGAAAGAGGGCGCTGGGAGGAACGAGGGAATGGGAACAGGTGGGGGTGAAAACTGAAGAAAAAGAGAGGGCACAAGGGTCAACTGGGGCAATAGAGAGGGGAGGAAACATACATATAGACTTGCAGAGGGACAGATCGATGGATAGATTTTTCTTTTTCTTTTATTGTCCTTCTTTGAGTCCATACCTCTTTTGCCAGATGTCCACCAAGTCACACAAGATTTTTCCATAATTGAGATTTGGAGAAAATGGTTGCGTAGACTTTTGAGAAATATTGAACTGAGTCAACTGGCTATATCCAGTTAAGTAAATGTATTATCTATTTGGTTTTGCTCAATTAGTTTTTAAAGTAATGAATATTGGTATATTTTTCATCTTGGACTGGATTGGAGTCAACCATGTGATCATTCACCACGTGCACTACTACAAAGTAATGCAGCCTACAAAGGTATTTTCTCTATTGAATTTAACAAGGAGCACTTGAAGTGTAAATATTCACATTCTAAGTTCTGGAGACAAAGTCGCATTTTTTTTCTTACGAGATGTAGGAGAGTTAGCACTGAGCAGAAAATTGTTTTGTAGGCATTCAAAGTGAATAATGCTCTTTCAGAGGGGCTTAAATCTCAGGTTTAAGGGCCCCGTAAAGCACTGAAGGTAAAAGACCAGCCCACAATGTGAATACAGCTGCCTATTCAGAACCTCAGCCCCCTAGCCAGACACTAACGCTGCCCCCTGCCTTCCAGCGATGGAGGAAGGCCCAGCAGCAGGCTGTTGAACTCTTGCTGTGACCCATCCTCCTCCCCTCTTTGCTGCAGCATGCCAGGCCTCAGCAGCTGTTTAACCAACCCAGGCAGAGGGAGCTGCAGAGGAACAATGCAGTTTGAGTTAACTCTCCTTTCCATGTGTGTGTGTGTGTGTGTGTGTGTGTGTGTGCATGTGTGTGTTAGCATCATTATTTCATTGATAATGGGGCTCTACAGGTCAGCATCTAAACATTCTAGCATCATTAACTGCACATTAATGATAAAAGACAGCATTGCATGTTCAAAACAAGCATCTGTTAAGGCACTACATTACATTTAAGAGAAGTAAATGTGACACATGAGACTCGCATAGAGTTTAGCTAAAACTTATAGAGGTGACCTTTCTCAAGGGGAACATATCATCCCAAGACAGTATGATTATCAACATAAGAAACATTCATCTTGATGCAAGAGACTATCTCTAAATCACCATGGTTGAAGGGGTGCAGTATTACAATTGCTTTCATTTTGTTGCAGATGTGTTAGTGCAGGATCCTAACCCTAACCCTAACCCTTATTTGTTACACTTCTCATGTGTCCTTTGGCGTTTCCTTTGGGATTAATAAAAATTTACATTTTCAAAACTGATAGTTGCACATTGGGCCATGGAGATGCACAACACTACTGTGTCTGTTTCCAACAAAGGGAACATTTTCCCTGCCAAGGCATTTCTTCCTTCACTTTCTTCTATATGCTTATTAGGGTATAGGTGGGAGGGCAACCATTCACACTTAACTCTACAGGCAATCTACAAACACCAATTAACCTGATATACTTTTCTTTAGACTGTGGGAGGAAAAAGACCGTTGGAGCTGGATAACCCAGAGGGGACCCACACACATACAGGGAAAACATAGAAACTCCAAACAGAAAGGTCCAGAATTTCAACCCAGAACCTTTCTTTTATGCTCACATTAAAACTATATTCTGCTTTTAGAGCGTTTCCCTTTTTTCTTTCTTTTTTTTAGGTTGTTATTCTAAGTAAATTGTAGAAAATGTAAAAATTTGGTAATGTAATAATAGTGTTAAAATGTTTCAATTAATATTTTAGTGAATTGAAAAATACTGATAAATGCTAAAACCTGAATGCACAAGGTCAACCTACCATCTCTATCCCAGTAACATTGTTCAGTCTCAAAAGTTGCTCGGACCCATCCAAACAGGAAGATCATTAAAAACTAAACAAATGAATGATCCTCCCTCTCTGGAGATTTGCCATCAGCAGTTTCTGGTGCAATTTAAAGTGAAGTGAAGTCCTGGAATATAAAGTTCAAACATGATTGATGCTTGATTTGTGCTACATTAAGACTATAAAGAACTTACACCACCTGAAATAAATGGCTGTGCACTTTATATTTTACTGCTGCCCAGCACATAAATACACAAAGTGAGTTGCTTCATGTGGTTATATGGTTTGTCTCCTCCTCGCACAGTCTCACTTCTCACACTGACTGTGCAGCAGAGCCCCCTTCTGGTAACTCTACCAACCTACATCACCAGCACAAGGATCAGGATGGACTTTTGACTCTAGCTAACGTTGATGAATGAAAATCTATACATAAATACATTTATGCATTTGTATACATGTGTTGAATATTCAGTACAGTACCCCTGCTGACATTTTCCTGTGTAACCGGTCTGTCCTGCCACTGGCTTCCTGCGTTGCGTTTGTGTGAATGAGTCTACAGTTCTCTTTGTAGCCAGTAGGGAGAGTTTGTTATCGACGTGCATTGACAAAACGGTTGGTGAAATTACTAAAAAGAACCCAGGTTGTAGTTGCACCATGCGGTTTTATTGTGGACGGAAGTGAGCTCATGACTCACTTTTAACCAAAAAGATACTAAACCTACACTTCCCATGGAAAAATTATGAAATCAACTGTAAAGACATTGCAGGAGTCCAGAGGGAATGGAGGAAAACCAACATAACTGCTCACTATGAGAGCGAAATGGTCTACAATAATGCGATCAAACTTGCAAGAACCTCCCATTTAGCAAAACTCACAAAACGATCCCAAATTCATTTTTATAACATTCGAATCTTTTAATAAACTGATTTGAGTCTCCCCTGGTTCCTACAGATGCTCTATGTGAGGACTTTGCAGACCACTTAAGAAGTAAAACTGACACAATTAGATTCAGTCTTCAACCCTACACATCCTAACACATCTGATTAATTGCTTTTACCTGAGGAATCACTGGAATTTTGTCCTCCAAGTAAAGCGAGCTACCTGCCTTTTAGATCCAATCCTCATATCACTTTAAAAGCAGTCTTATAGATTCTTTGAGTATGAGCTTTTAAATATTGTCAATTGCTCTCTTCAGGTCATAACACTGGTGGTGATGCCCCTTCTGAAGAAGACCAATTAAGAACCTGGCATTCTTAGTAACTGCCGACCTGAGACAAGTTTTTGAAAGTAGGCTCAAGATCCACATTTTTAAACAAGTTTTTAACTTATCTCTTGTCTTTTCTTAATTTCTGGCCCACCTGCAGGGGTGTCATCCTGGGGACCTTTCTGGCCTAGCCGGAGGGGGCCCTGCACCATGGCTTTATTGACATGGTGTGGGAAGCACCATCTATGGTTGTGGGCTGTTTTTACTTCTTCTCTGGTTTCTTGTTTTTTCTTTCTGTTTGTTCTTTCTTTTTTTTTTTTTTTTTACACCGGTGAAGCACTTGGTGTTGTGGATCTGTATGAAAAGTGCTTCATAAATAAAATTTGATTTCATTTGATGAAGGACTTACATGAAGGACGTATCTGCATTGCTGTTTTCTGTACTGTCAACACATCCCATATAAAGACCAAAACCAATGTTAGGCCTATTAATTGGTACTGAAAATGGGTCCCAAATCTAAATCCTTCTTATTTTAAAGATTTAATACTTTCTTAAATCCGATGGGCACTTTAGCTACGAGAAGATCTTCCTCAAACTTGTGTGCTATTTTCAGAAGCAAATGAATACATATTTGATACTCTGGTGTGCACTGACAGCAAGACATGGTAGGAGATGAATTCAAAGGAAAACTACAGTGTTCATGCTCACTAGTTATGAAGGAACATGTCAACAGTGCAACAGTGTGGCTCATTCGTGTTTTTAATAGTTTTCAGACAACAATGAATGGGACTCTATGGCACAGAAGAAACAGTAACAGACAGACAATACTTTGGTTTTGTTTGGTTTTGGTCTTTGATGGTATTTGATGACACCAAGAAAACACAGAATAAGATCCCATTTATTATTTAAGATCTATGCATAATTTTCATTTTATATTTTTTGCATTTTTATCCTTTCTATCCTTATGAGAACAATCAGTCTGACAAGCAGATCATATTTTAGCCCCAGATGCTAACATGTATCTTCTGAATACATATGGATATAGACTCTAATGGATAATGCAATTACTGTTACTGGTGTTACAAAATGTTCTAGAACACACCAATTACATCACTGGACCACTGCACTCACCCTCCATTTTCATACACCACACAAATAAAAACCATTTGTTTCATTTTGGCTTATCAGCAGGAGCACCCACATTTATCCCTTCAAATACTAATTTGTAAAGTACTAATTATCAATACTGAATCAGATGCTACCATTTTAATAAGTGTTGAGTCACATGACTGAGTAGTTAATTACACAATGAGAGGAAGTGTCTGATGAGACAGAGTGAATGGTGTAGTATTAAAGCCAAGAGATTAAAACACATATTGGACAATATTTGAGATGCCACAGCCAAATAAGAGCAAGATAACATTATCATCAAATAAAGATGTTATATGCAGGAGATGGAATAACACCTTTAATCTGCAGGTATGAAGCTTACACATCTGTCCGTTCTCCAGGACTGTGCTATGTGGTGGAGTAATTTTTGCCCTGACACAGATATCCTAAATGGATATCCGACATACGTTGTTAGGAAATAGATGTTTGTTCTGTTTAAACACATGAGGGGTTTATTACATATTTCAAAAGAACTTTATGAAACTTTCGTATTCAAGTGTTGTTTGCAATGTAAAAAAAAAAAAAAAAAAAATCAGACAATCACAAATAATTCCATTACAGGTACTTTCAAATTATTAAACAAGTTAGCTTTCAGACATATGGACCATATAATGGTCAGGTGCAGAAACCCACTTACCTTTACAGTACATTTGATAACCTCTAGACATTGGTGGAAGAGAAGGGTATGACAAAGACACAGAAATGGATTTGATTAACTGACTTGAAAATGAAAGACTCATTATTGTGTGTCAACATTGAAAGTATGTAAAGTTTTAAAAGTGGTTTCTGTCCAATAAAAAATGTTTTACAATGCAAGTGGTAAGAGCCTCACTTTCAGTAGCAAAAACAACATAAAAGACCCTCCACGTGTACTCTCTTTAGGGCTGACGTTATTTGTCAATCCACTTTCATGTAACTACGCTGGTAGCAATCCCATCAATGAGGAGTTTTAAAATATATTCACAGAAAATCTGTTACTATGAAAAAGTACAGTAACCAGCAGTGAAGTCCAAAGGAACATACAAAGTTCCTGCACCAGAAGTCTGTGTATGGAGTCAGTGATATAACTTAACAATTAACACTTTGTTGCTATAATGCTGGCCTCCCATTCAGTTTGTCATGCATGAGTGCAATAGCTCCACCCGTGAAGTCTCTGAGAACCTGCACCATCTCCCGCTGGAGGTGCAGCGATTCCCGTACAAACTCCTGCTGAGTCTCTGCCAGTTGCTGCACTGACTCAGACAGGAGCTCCAGGGAGCGAGAAACTGTCTCCAGCAGGATGTTGGTGGCATGCTGCTCTTGAAGGCTCAGTGATGCATTATGTAGCATGGTTTCCCTTGTGTTCCCTGGCAAGGGCTGGCCAGGCATCAAAAGGGTGGATGTTGATGTCGAAGGTCCAGAGGACATCTGAGGTGGTTCTTGTTTTTGGATGCAGTTGTTTCCTTGATGATCCTCTGTTGGTTTTGTTGCTTGAGTGGGAGGAAGCAGGTCTTCCTTTTGATCATCGTCAGAATCACCAAATGCAGCTTCAGTGTCTTGAGTTAAACAAAAGTCAATCAGTGTTTTGGTTTTTCTAGAACATATATCAAAATCTGTCTTCATCTGTGCGCAAAACTTGACAACTCACCTTCTGCTGCAGGTACTTCATATTGCACATCATAGGCAGGTTGTGGTGTGTCCCCTGCAACAATCAGAACATTCAAATACAGCTATTTGGATACATTTCTCCTGCATAAGATCATATCAAATCATATTTATTTAATAGCACTAAATCATAACAGAGTTAAAGATTTTAGCCCATCTTTTAAAATGAACTATTCTGTGGAGCAAATTGAGAGAAGGTGAAATTATGGAATTTATGGGTAACTTTGTGTCTTACGCAGACACAGCAACAGTGACATTTAGACTGAAATTATGTACTACTGTAAGGCAAAAATTGATCCTCTTTATTACCTGGCTGTGCACTTGTGGTGTAAGAGGTCGGGGGAGGCATAGATGTCATGTCCAACCCACCATTCGGAGAGCTTTGCATTCCCATCATATCCTCTTCTTCCATTTCTTCTTCCTCTTCTGGTACATCATCATCATCCCCCAAAGGTCCAAAGTCACTTATGCTCTGGTCTTCCTCGTCCATCTCCAGGATCTGAAGCACTATTTTCTCTGTCTGATTGAGGTCTCTGGAAAGACGAGAGTTAAGGCCCCTATTGGGTACAGTCCCTGACCGCATGGCAGCCACTTTCCGTTTGGTGTCACACTTAAGGTCAGACCATTTCTTGATGACTTCGATAACTTCACGTTGACACTCCCCGATCTCATTGACACGTGCCGTGATCTCTGCCCATGTCCGCTTCTTCATGTCTGTTGGCACACCACGGTTGAATTTGCCTTTGAACAGGAAAAAAAGGAAATGCTATTTTGTCAGCGATTGGACCATATTCATGGCTTTAGAAAACTGCAAATTTATGGCCATTTCTAGCATACCCTTGTGCACCCAAATAATTTTTTCCCCTCCACTGACCCATGCCCAATTCATGTTTTGGTTAAACCAGAAACAGTCACTTACTCATTATCTGACAACCCTTACACAAAGCATAAGCACATCCCCCGACTCGAATGAGATAAAGTGTTGGAGGAACATACCTACAACAACCATGCGATGCTTCCTCACTTCATCCAACAATATGTGGACTTCACTAAAGGAGAAGCGAGCTTTTCTTTTCTTGAAGCGAGTCACACTGTCTTGGTTGTAGTATATTGATGAAGACATCCTTCACAAAGTCAGCAGTGATCCAGCTGCTTGGTAATTTCCTGTTTGCTCTGCTTTGACTTCTCCAGCTGTAAAAATCAACAGTTTGACTAAACATTGCAGTTCATCATTGAAGCTCAGATTGTGGTCTTTTCTTAGACAGTTTAGTCAATGAAAGCTGTACTAAGGAGTATTGATGCACCGATGTGCAGGCTCAACAGCTGAGCCGTGATCGTGTGTACTCTAGTTAGTTTATCAGATGAATAGATTTGTACTGGCTTCACTCCCCCTCCGAGGCGCAGGTCACATGTACAGGTTTACTTGTTCTCAGAGCTCAGCAAAGAAATAGTGCAGGTTTAGTGTGGCGCTAACACTGTTAGCACTGGATGAGTGAATGAACAATGGGTGATGCTATAGTGCACCCACACCGTAGCTAGCTAGCTCCGACTAGAAAACATTTATGGTTACAGTCAAACCAAACCTTTACTTACACTACCCGCCTCGTTTTAACGACAAACAGTCATATCATTTTCTTACTTCAACGTAGCATGCTATCTGTCAGCTGTGTCTGGCTTACTGATACACGACAGCACAGGAGCTCTGCTATCTCTGCAGCAGGATGCTAGCTAACGTTACGTTACAGTCTGAATGACGGCTAACCATGCACTTAGTTCACCTAATGTTACTTGATGAGATGCACGTTCGCGGAAATACATGTATTGAAATGTTTGATATACCTTCAAGTAAGAAAAGGCTGGTATTCAGTCCAAAAAACGTGAAGATAAACTTCCTTATCACCAAGGTAGCTATAGTCAAGCTAGCCAGTATAACGCTAACGCTACACAACAGATATCCGGTTAACGTATGGACGGAGGTGAGACCCGGGTGATGAACATGGCAATCGTTTGGCGTTTGTTATAGCACATTAGCTTACAACTGGTTTCGCGTGTGGCTTATAAATATGACAACACGAGCTTAGTGATTTTATTTGTATGATTAGGCATTTTTCCTGCCTTAAGAGACTCCGGGTTTTATTTTGAAGGAAACGGTGTGACTTGTGCTGCGGACTGCAGGCTTGATCTTTTCCAGAGGATGTGGGTGCTCACCTCAGGAGCCCTCCGGCTTCACTCTGCTCCGCTCTACCACTCACCGTGAAACTCTCTCTGCTTGGTGGGGGTGGGTACTTGTGTGTAATCATGTTAAAAAAAAAAACACACCAAAAGGTTTTTATTAAAGTTTTATTCAGTAAGTTTGTAAGCTTACGCCTGAAATTAACAACTCGTATATACGTCAGCATTCAGACGAATGAAGAGCATTCAGATACATTATAATTCTATCACTGAGTTTTGTTTTGTTTTTTTTTTTTTAAATCAAAACAAAAACCCACTGCTCCACTTTTGATTTAATTAAGGGAAGCATCACACAAAACATGTATCTAACGTTTATAATGTCACTAAAGTTGTGTCCCCAAGGAGCCACTAACCTGCGGATTCTCCTCTCGGCGGACCATCGCCCGCCGTACCGCTGGCAATAACCTCCCAAAGCCCGGCTTGCGAATCCCTTGTTTGAGAATTTCCAGCATGCACCGGTCTGCGTCCAATGATACCACTTACCCGTTTTTTGTAGGAACCACCTTTATTGTTGTGGTCCTTTATCTTCCTATATTCTTGTTTTAACTTCTCGATCTTCTCTCTACATTGTTTCGTCGTGTGGTTGATGCCCAACGAAGCTAGCTGAGAGGAAAGGGCAGCAAATACTTTTGTGTTCCGCTTAGTGGAATCAAAATACCCTTCTATTTCCCTTGTAGAATACAGACTGAGTGAAGTCTGAATTTCCCTGTCAGCCCACCTTTTTGCCGTTTTTCGACATTCTTTTACTCTTTTTCTTTCTTCTGTATTTACTCGGCAAATGCTATCAACAGTCTTAAAAATTTGCGGCGTTGGAGGTACGCCTACGTCACGCAAAGTTCCTATTGCGCTGCGAAAGTACCTACCATAAACCAGGGACCAGACTGACAAAACTTTAATAATCATCATTTAGATCTTAAGAACAGATTGGATAATCTTACTCTAAAAAAAGTAACTAGTTACTGCGAAAACTAACTTTTGAGTTACTTTAAAGTAAAAAATTTTTTAATGCTCAAACGTGTCAGAATTTGGAGCCCACCTTCACCCCTCTTTAGCGAAACTTAAAATAAATTTGCATGTTCAATTATAAGATGTTTGAGTAACTTTGAATTACTTGACACTGACGTAGAGAGGCTCTTTTGTCCAGGGCACAATGTGCATTTCATGATTCCATTCGTTCCTTTAATTTCTTGGAGGGAAAAGTAATGACTATACTTCTAACTTGTAACCCTATACTTCTATTCAGAGAAGGCTACTTTTGGATTATTTAGGCTCGCCATGCCTGTTTCTTGTTGATGATTGCGGATCGATGCCCGCATGTGGCCAGTTTTGGTGTCGACTACTCAATTTATGTATGACCAGTAATTAATAAATGCAAAATACACCCATCAGCCGGCAGCATATTGAACTGGTCTATCCAAGTCTCGTCACCAGAAGAGCCACGACTTGTATGTTTACTCCTAGCAACAGCACGGCGAGGAGTATGTTGTTAGCCTCATAGCACAATTGCCTAAGTAAGTTTTTGGCCAAATTGTGATATTTGCCTAACCTTCCTCTCCAACCACTGCTGCGTCACTTTGCCTTACTGCCTATAGCCTCAGCCTATCAGAACGCAAAATCACCATCTGCCTCAGTGATCTCTTTGATTTAGGTATTTTTTCTGCTACATACGAAGATGGCAGACTGCATGAGAAAGAGGGATCTGCAGACCACAAGGGAGAAGCATTAGCTCCTCTTTGAGTCATCTGATATGATAGTTCATATTTTTTCACTTTTTAGAGAGTAAATGTACCTTCAGTCAATCAAAGGGATTAGGAACTGTTTGTTTGAACGTTTAATCACATTTTCTGGAGCCGAGAACAGTTCGTGACCTTCACAAGATAGCTGCTGGTAAAACCGGAACGTGTGAGATTGGCATATTTCCAAAAAGCGTCGAGTGGGCAGAAATACTCTGTGTTTGTACAAAAACAGGACTGTGTGGTGTATGTATAAGCACCAAGGTAGGAAATATAGATGAGGATACCTTTACTCCTCAAACGAAAGTAGAGGCTTTTGCCCTTCACTATGACTGACTCACTTCCGTCGTTCCTTGCGTGTCCAACTATGTGTGCCTCAGAATTTCGGTAAACACCCGCACACCCCTACTTCTGAATGGGTTACCGTGACATTTTACCTCAACCAATTGTCATTTATGTGACTGTCTCGTGCCCGCTATAACAAAGGAAGAAGAGTAAAACAGTCTTTGCCTCTCGGTTTAGAAATCTAGTTGGCCGGGGGGGGGGAGACAGCTTCAATTATAATAGCCCACCGCACGGTTGGCAGTAAACGGTGTTATGGATGGGGAGAGTAATCCTTTTGATACTCATTACTGAAAAAAAGTATCGCCGTTATTCCCATCACTGGTGCGAATATGCGAAAAGGGGGTTACTTTCTCCAAAAGTTCTAAGAACTATGGACAAGTTCTTCCGGTGCGAATGCGCCTATTGTTGCTTTTCTTTCCACTGTGAATGTTTTAGGGGCAGATCCCTGTTCAACATAAACGGCATTATATTAGTCAGAGTAACGACTCAAATGAGCCCAACACAAAATGATGGCAGTCACCAAGACATCCGATACTTTAATTCTAAATATGGCACAGGTATTTATTTTACCAAATATTTTTGTAACAATTTAATGACAGTGCTACAACCAAATGGTTTAAACCCTTAATAATGCATCTTCTCCACTGACGACATGCATGAGTGGCAGATACCCCACCAGTCAAAAGTTTGGATACACTTTCTCATTCAAATGAATAGGAAAGTGTGTCCAAACCTTTGACTGGTGGTGTATGTCAGTTACATATTATAAATTCACACATTGTGTTGGCAATTATCTGCTTCAGGCATTCATAGTTAAGTATACAGTGATAAATGATAAAGAGATCAGTGAGAGAAGACAAAGAAGACAATATGCTAAAGTACAGTAAAGCACTAATAGCATTAATATTCAATAGTAAATTACCAGCTTGCTCAAATACAACATTGTCTCTTGGGATATTAATGTGAATTTTATTAAAGATAAAAAAAAACACATCTATTGAATATATGCATTAATTAACCTTTAGTTTATATCTAGTATTAGGTCACTTTGAATAAATTTGGGAATTTAAGATTTATTCATTAGTTTGTGGCTGTCAAAAATGTTTGGGTTCCTAACTGCTGTGCATCAACAATAACTGCAGTGCAGAGTAATGCAGTGTACAAATCAAAGTATGATGTGCTTGTGTTAGGCTTTGGTGCAAGTGATTCATACTGCATTCATCTTGCTAAAAATGTACTCTCATTTTTTGGTGAACAAGAATCTCTCCTCTGTGGCCTTTCGCTTTGCATTCAGTGTCACAAAGACCCTGAATGCAACTGTGTTCAAACAAATATGATTTATAAAACCATCTCATTCCTGAACATCTTAAGATCTATCTCCAAAGACATGTAATCCCCCAGATTTTCGCTCCACATAACCAAATTAGACCTTCTCACAGCTGTATGGGTCTACAGTGGCCGGCATTTTCCAAACACTCCTGTTAGCTACACAACTGTTGGGGCGGGACTAACACCATATGAATATATGGAATTTGCTCACTTCCTGCAGTTTTCAGAACAGCTTCACCCAGCTCAAGCTTGTGCACAACGCTTAACAGCCATAAAACCTGTAAAGCCTGCCCCTCTATGTGAGTAAGTATAACCTAACCTGTCCCAACAGGTGTTAAAAAAAAAAAAAAAAAAAAAAAAAAAAAAGCACAACAGCATAAAAGTGGTCAACACACATTCAGCCTGAAAAGAATCTAATAAAAAGGCAAAGAAAAGGTGGTAGCAATTTGAACTGCACATTGTGTAAAGTCTTTTCCACAAAGGTGATGAAGTAGGTTTTCCCATTTCCCACGTTGTTAACCTTAAACTTGGCTTAAGGTTCCAATATTGTCAGGGCTTATTTCAGTTGAAACTACTCAGTGCCTACTAGATGAATTTAACTAAGTTGAGCTGGACTATTAACAAAAGCTGATTCCGAATTGACCATGTAAAACAAATTCATAATACTATCATATATTATGCTCCTGAGGGGTGTTGGCTTCATAACTTTGAGTGGCATTTTTATTTGAAATTGTCATCACTGGGTGCCAGTTTGTAACTTTCTTGTGTTTATACTTATGGTTTTTTAGAAATATGAAAAGCTCCACATCACTTTATTGTATTTTCAAATAAAACTACACACACAAAGCATTTGCTGAGTAAAACAAAATGCAGGTCGGATGGTTGATAAAATAAAATGGCATAAAATTTTGGGTGGGGCAGATAAAGTGGTTCCCCTGCATGTAGGAGAGACATTGTCTGGACTCAAGAGTACATGGTCAACTGAAGCCACTGAAAAGACAAGAACAAAGATGACCTTTTAAGCATTTCCTACAAACTTTTAGGAAAACCAAATTCCAGTAAAACAGCACTGGTGATTATTGATATTTGAGATAACTTTACCTCCTGAACATTGACTTTGATTGTCCCATTGTTATCCTTATCCAGGGTTTTGAAGGCACCTGAATGAGAGCAGATAATAAACATCCTATACCTCGAATTCCTCGTCGAGAAATCAGTTGTTTTTTGGAGTAATCTTTAATACTTACGGCACATGGCATCAAGCCTCACAAGGCAACCAATGTAGTTATCAAAATCCATGTTCCCATTTTCGTCACTGTATCTGCGAATTATCATCTGGAACAGCTGGTCATTGAGGGGGAAGCCTGATGAAGAGATGAACAGGTGAAAATGCCATCATTTTACTATTAAATAGCAATTACATAGATGTCTTATGTGCACAGGCCCAAGGCTGAGGGCTCTAAAACAAATATATTCAAAGAACTAGTATGATATTCAAATCATTACACGTTTATACAGCTCCTCACAGATTAAGCTTTCTTTTAAGTTCACAAAACATTTGACTGGCACCTCATGTTGATCAAGGTGCTGAAATACTGATGAAACTGTTTGTGTTCACCTGCTGTTCAGGTCAGGATGAGAAACATTTTGCTTGCAGGAGCTACACCAATTCTAGTCTCAGCTATTCCATATTTGATTGAATAATGTGTTAATTAATAAACCTAATCCAACATACTTTTTTTGACAAATTAATAGTTAAGCAAATTCACTTGTAAATTCTTAGGACATCTATGGCTATTGTTTTACCTGTGGCTGTTGCGTTGGTGTGCACAAAATTTGTGGGGTCATTTCAACTATTTAAAAAATACTCACTCACCTGCTGCTTTGAAAGCATCCGGGAGCTCCTGTGCACCAATGACACCTGAGCCATCTGTGTCGTAGGACTTGTACACTCCCTAAATAATGACAACCCAAGTATTTAAAATAGTTTTTTCATATCTGGAGGCTTTTGCTGGTGAGCAGGTACTCAACCTAGAGAGACTAAAAGTAGGAATTACAGAGAAAATGTTTTCTTTCCACCAATCAGTTGCTGGTGGTATGACCATCAAAATTAAAATTATCTCTTGTAAACTTTCTCAATACAACATAATATTAATGTACTTGGATGATTAAATCAACAAACACCAGCTTTGTGTGACAACGAATGCAGACTGAGCTACTACTTTAATGTATGTGAAAAGAAATGAAATGACCTGTTTCACAGTGAATTTGTGTCCTGAAATAAATACATTTAAGATATTTACACATAATAAGCACCAATTTGTACTTTATAACCATGATCAACATCTGATACTGGAAGCATTACTATTAACTACAACTGTGGAATATAAACACCAACCACAGGAATGTAAATGCAATAAGACACAGATGGGCAGGAAGAATAAAATGAGCTGACTGTACTTGCCTGCCATTTCTTTATATTGTTCCAGAGATGTTTGAATTCATGAAAGCCGAGTTTTCCAGTGCTGTCACTCTGAAACAGCATTAAGGACAATGGACAACAATCTTCCTCTTTAACTCCAGCGTAGATAAACAATTGCTCTATTTGCTTAAGGCGTATTTTTACAAGCTTTCCTTATTCGTATAAGGACAGAGTATTCAGGGCAGCTGGGAACTAATACCAACTTTTTGTCCAACTTGTTCATAACACTGCAGCTAAGGATCACACAATTCTCATTTCGCTACATTCATGCAGTTTCCCACTTAAATAAGTCATTACTGTTGATGACTAAAAATATATATGAAGAACAAACTTTTGTAATCTGGCTCCATTGTATTTATAGCTGAGGGAGTCTGATGTCTCCCCAGTTTCAAGGTCATTAAACCTGATCATTCAATGCCACAGGACAAAATGAACACAGACTCAGCTCATCTGTGTAATTCTGTCTTTGCAGCCAAATCCTTGCAGTAATTTGCCTCAATATTTCAGTGTATGTCCTGAGTCTTAATGAGCTGTGGGTGTGATGGAGCATGGTAAGCCAACATCTCTTTTTATAGCCGACTGCCTATGGATTTGTTCTGTCTGTGTATTTTTACTGCACTGTCATTGCTGCACAGTACACAACACAATAAACCCTGATAACATTAGACAGGATACATCCATGACTGCCACCATGCTCCGACAAGACTCAATGCTGAAACCATCCGTCTTCAGATCTTCATCTGAAGCATAAGGGGAAACAGTCATTCATCATTTTGTATGTACACAAAAATATACATATATAAAAATGTAGATGTACCACATACACACATGCATAAAAAAAACTACACAAGAATGCTTATCAAATGCAAACAAGTCTTACGCTTTGAAATGATTCTGTTCAGGATGTTCATCAGCTCAGATGGGCTCACTTCCATGTCCTACATGACAAATATTGAACAGGGAAACACTAAGGAAAACCGTATAGGCACACAACTTTATGCTGTGACACAATGGCTAATAGAGAACTTTCTTTAAAAATTTTTATTTAACTTTAAGCAAAAATATTTTGGTGTCGATGAAATAGAACATATGTTGTATATACTGCTTAGAGCAGACAACATTCAAAGAGAGATTCACCTCGCCAGCAAGTTGCTGAAAGACTCGGCGGAACTGTTTCTCTTCGTCACTCTCATGCTGCTCTGCATAAGCAACCGGCCTGCGTGGTGGAGGCTGAGGGACAGGGGCACAAGCAAGGATTAGAAACTGCGATCTCTCAAAGTTAGCAGTACATTAACAGGGACATGGAGCCGGTGATGAGATGACTGTCACTCACAGGTTCAGAGGGTACAAACTGGGCTGGGTCGATGTTGCTGCAACGACATGATCCAAAGCCAAAATTACCATTTATACCACAAGCAATACTTATTTACTTGAGCAAGTATTTAGTGCTAATTCTTACCTTACAACATCAATGATGCCACCAATAAATTTTTTGGCAAAAAACATCTTCTGTCAACTGTGAATGCCAAAATGCAACATATTAGGGAAAATACATATACACCAACAGCCTGAGTGTCTTGAAGTGCCAAAACACCAAAAGCAGAATTCAACGTCTAATGGAAATATTAAACAGAAAGCTGGAGTGGCTGTATATTAACCATCACAAACAGTTGTTTCAACGCCAGTTGAGCCCGTCACAGCTTTGCCGTGTTAACAAGCTTCCCATTACAAATGCTAGTAGTACTGACCAGACAGAACATAGTTCAGGCAATGGCGTGTCTTGAGTTTTCCTCAAGTAGCTAGTTTACGGCACACCCACTAGTATCCTTAAAATGATTCCTGTTATAGAAAACAGTGCCACACGAAGAGTGCAAAAAAAGATCACATTTGAAGGTTGTGTGTGCCGATCATGTATTCACAATAACGACCATTAACTATAAATATATTTAAAAAAAGGCCCATTAGTAAGAAAATATGTCTCATTTCAATATTTGTGCCGAAACGGCGTAAACTCAGCTCTTTAGCTTATAACCCGGAGACGGAGCTAACGTTGCAGCCCCAACATTAATATTATGTCAGATTAGCTCTCCATTGTACTGACTCAAATTCATAGAAAGTTCAATAATACAGTTTAAACACCATGTAAACCGTGCAAACTCTTTACAGCACGGATTTAAAGAAGCGCTGAAGGTAGCCTGAGTGTTAGCACCGCTAAACAACCTTAGCCTTTAGCTAAAATCCAGCTAACGGCTAAAGACGTAATCTGTCCAAACCAAATACCGAGCCCGGTCTGAGGCCACGCTGGGCATCAGGCAAACGGGCTTTGTCTGCGTAAAAGCTGGCAGCTGCATTTACCGTGGGGCAGCAGGAGTCGGTGAAGTTGCTGGCAGGACGTGTGGCTAAGTTTTGAGTGTGCTTAAATAAACCAGAGTCAGCTGTCAGGGAGGTCGGTGGACACGCCCCGAGCAGCCGCCTGGCGCTGCAGGAGGAAGTGAGTGATACCGCAGCCGGAGCAGACTCTGCAGCTGCCGGACACTCTGGACGACATCGCACCAACAGACCGGACCCAGCAACACCTGCTGTCCATCAGCGTGCACCGTGTCGCCGAGCTGCCACCCACGGTGCGATGAGTTTGTTCATAAAAAAAAAGATACTATTGTCACATTGTCAACTATTAGTTGTCCTCAGATGGTAGTCAGATTTCTCTGGTTAGACCATCGTTGTTGCATTTCTCCTCTCTTATTTTAATGGTCGTACAGATGAATGCATTTTTGCGCAGGGCTTAAATCAGTTTGAGCCTCTTTCTGTCTCCGTCCCTGTGATTCCACTTAAAAATTTTACTAAATGCTCCTGTAATGTTCAACTGCTCCCTGCTAACGTGTTATATTAATTCAAGTGAAAATGCGTTGTGATATAGCTGAGGTCACTTCAGTCAAAATAGGTTTAATATCGAAGCTGTAAATCATCATAACAGTTTCTGCTCAATGTGAACAGTTACATGATGGGATTATTAGAGCTGTGCAAAAGCACAAATTAGACTCATTTGTATTATATTTAAAATAAGGTAATTAGTAATTATGGCATCCATCTTTGTGTCTATACAATATATAGATTTATGCGTCTGTAGATCTTTCTCAGTCTCTTCCATCTGTCCCATTCTCACTCCACTATCACTGAACGCCACAATAAACCAATTACACTGATCTGAATTCATTTAGAAACCTCTATCAACCCCTTTCAAGTACCCAGATTAGGTTGTGCTTTAAGATTTGCATGAGACTGAAAACTCTCCATTAGAGCTTCAGCCAGGGATTATACTTGCCACAAATCATCCACTTTTACTTCGCTTTATTTATAAATGAAGCATATTCAGTGGCAGTTAAAAAGACCATCTTCCATCAGAAGATTTACCAGTGGACTTGGGGCATGTTTAAAAATGAGAGCACACCACATTGAATAATTAAACACAGTTTAATGAGAGGGGAGAAAAAATTGTGTCGTCATTTTACTTGACAAAATCCTACTCTGTGGTAATTGGATCACATAAACACTGATTACCCCACACTCAGAAGTGATTGTGTCAAACTGTCATAGGAACTTTTTTATTGTGCATATCAAGATAAATTGCTTTTGTACAGGTGGAGTCTGAGGTTTCAAATACAGCAGACAACTCAAGTTAAACGCTTATTGTGCATATCAAGATAAATTGCTTTTGTACAGGTGGAGTCTGAGGTTTCAAATACAGCAGACAACTCAAGTTAAATGCTATTGTTCATCCATTCCGCTGCCCTGAAGGCCTTGGGATTTAAGATCCAGATGATGAACCACAACATACATAACAACATGGGATCTTTTCCTTTTGTATTATTCCACCCTTGATCTCTTAGTTCTGTCATTTCCTGTCATCTCACCAAAAAAAAGAAGAAGAAACATTTAGAAACAAGTCATGAAACTCTGCAGTTTAGCTGTACAGGATTATAAATCAGTGAATAAACTAAATGATTACTTTGCAGTCTTTGCAGGATAATACAAACTCTAGTTTGTTTGTTTTTTTTTTTTGTATGGAACATATCGCAGAGATTCCTCCCCAACTGGCACGAAAATGTGTGAATATTAATCATACGAATGTTGGCAGATAAAATGCTGGCTTTAATAATCTGTCCTTCCTGCCTGCCACAGCTCTGCTCAGGCCGGGGTGTTAGAAACAGAACAGCTCTGCCCTTAGGGTCATCTGGCTCAACATGAGATGGAACCTGGTTGAACAGCTGAAAGGCAGAGCCTGCATGTTTATCATGCTACTTCCGAGATGGTACCACAGCCCTGTACAGATAACCGTTGAAGTCCTCTGGACATGCAGACTTTTTTGTCAGTGTGCTGACATGCCAGTGCTGATGGTGCCAGCAGGTGGAGACAGAAGGTATTTGTGCTGGGAGCAACCAACTGTATCTTCTGCATTTTCCATGCAAATACTACAGGTACAGGCCTTTTAGATAAATCTAAATGTGTCAGCAGTTATACAAGTATAGTTTCTTCTACATGGCTGATGTCAGACAAATAAAACTGAGGGTGATATGCAAAACTGTCCTTTTAAACATGATAAGGTTATTCATAACTGTTTTGAAGAAATCAACTCATAGAAGGACACTAAACAGAACATGAAGGGTGCAAATTTTATTTGTTGGCATCTTCTTAGCTTTTAATTGTATTGAACATTGTAGCATACTGACTTTTCATCATCTGCAACACTGACTATGGATTAGTATGAGGTCTAATAAAATTTTAACTGAAAGGTGAGGGTAAATTTAGTTTCATTTAAGTCCCCCATCCACTTCTAAGTGTCTTTTACACAAATAAGTGTTTGTGTAATTGTGAAGGTTAGACGTGTAATTGAATACCCCGATTCCAACATTGTATCCATGCTTAGTGATGATGTAAGTGACCAAAGTCCAGTGATGGAGGAGTTTAGTGTCCAGTGCAAATGCTCCTTCTTTGATATAAATGTCTGTAAGAGCAGCTGATGCTGTACAACATTTTCAGTACCTGGGGACAGTAATTGATGACAAGTTAACATTGACCCAACTACTGATGTTGTTAATACAGAAGCACACCAGCACTTGTACTTTTTATTGGCAGCTAAATAGGTTGGGATCCAACCTTTATGAGAATGCTTTTCTGTCTTTTGCTTAAGTGAGTCTGTTTTAACATTGTCGTTATTTGCTGCTTTGGTCCCTTACACTGAAGATCAGAAACAGGTTACAGGGAATTCTAAGAATGTGCAGTATTTCTAGACACAAACCTTAACAGAGATAGTTTGGGTCATTTCATCTGCTAACAAATATATTCTACATGAACAATAGATTTAAAAAGTAATCTTCGGTGTAAATTGGTTGCATGTCAACTGATGTGTGAAGACTCCTGTAGATGACTGGTTTTACTGCTGGGTGCACAACAGATTGCAATAAGGAAAATGACCATATCTTATCTTTCCAAACAAGCTCCTATACATTACTGAGTAAAATGTCTTATAACCTAAATGACCATAGAGGTTGCCCATAACGCTTATAATCTGTTTGCACAATAAAATTAAGTAAAGGATATGATATGACATTATTTGGATTGTCTGTCTTTTAAGATATTGTATTGAAAATGACAGAACACCAGTTGATCATTACAAGGCTGATTAAAGTGTTCACTAACCTGTCTGTATGTGTTTCAAATAATCAAAACAGACCTTTGCAAGATTCCTGTCTGTCCATCTTCAATGATTTCCGTGCTTTTCTGACAACACTGCACAGTCAGTCATGAGGCTATTGTTCTGACTCAAGTCTCTTGTTTCTTGGCTTTAAGGAACAGACAGAGTGGCAGAGTTCGTACCACTGCTGCTCAGTTTTGATCATAGCTACATCTCTTCTTAATCTCCTGTGGTCACTACTACTGTGGCTGCCTTGACAGTGGAGACACTATGCCTGCTCTTTCTGCACTTCCAACACTCTCAACACATTGAGAAATCATATTCATAAAACACAATGGCCACAGTGAACAGCAAATGAATTCATAGCTGCTGCTGCCTTTAGTAATTTGAATTCGTTTGTCCTTGTATAAAATCAGTAATAACTTCTTAGTAAAGGCACAACAATGACAGTGACAATTATGATTCAGATTTTTTCATGAACTCAGACCTGCAGTTTTTTCCCCATATTTTTCATTTTCATATTTTTCAGTCTTCAAAATTATAGTTTTGGCTGCCACAACTGCTCTTTACTAGGATACCAAATTGTATATACAGTACAGGCAGCCACTGCATTACTGACACCTACCTAGATTATGTGAATGCACCATTATTTCCTCAAACAAAACCTCCCATATGTCTGTGGGTTACTCTGCAGGGCTTTGTAGTCAGAGCTGTATTATGATCAATGGCATTTACCGCAAATGAAAAATATATTACCAGCATATATTTTTATATATCTGGAACCTGATATTTAAGATGTGATAATATATGATGTGCACTGCAGAAATCTGATATCTAATATCTATCCTTCAGAACCCACTCCAGCTAAAATTACTCCATCCATGAAATAGAGGTATCCATGGTTACATCAGGAGCCATGTTCAAGGGTGCCTCAGTGTATCTCTGTTCTTGAGCAGACCCCACCTTTTCCCTCATTCATGATTTGAAAGAAATCACTGTGCCACCTCAAGGTATCCGATGGTTATGATTTGGTTTTGCAAATGAGATTTGCAGTGAATAATTTCAATCATATTGATGAAGACAGACTGGCTATTAAATATCTCTGAATTATGAATGCAAACCATATTACATCTGGAGTTATACCTTCTCCAGTTTAAGGGAATGAACGGCAGAGCTAGTGCAGAGGCTGCAGGTTGAAATATTGTATAGCAGCATCCCCAATACAACATATTTGCAGTCTTCAGAACAACCTGTTACCTTGACAACGCAATTTTATCATTCAAGCCCATTGCTACCTTCTCTCACAGCAGGAATCAAATGTGCCTTAAAAGTATACTGATGCAGGATTTTACACTTCACACCAAGGCAGAAATGAGACATGGGATGGGCTGAGATGTGCACAAAATTTAGAGTTATAACATCATTGTCGCTGCATTCTAAATATTTTTGTTATGGCATGGCATTCAGAAGGATAAACAGGAGAGGATTAGAAAGCAAACTTCATTCGTTTAAACTGGCAACAAGTTATTCCCCAAATACCAGGGTCTTAGGATGGTTACTATTTCTGATCCTCAAGCACTTATTTGCAAGTTAGTTTGTCATTCTGATAATTGTGTGCATTGTGCGCATTGCATGCAAGCTTGTTTCTCTTTTACTTAACTTCGCAAGCATCCTTGAAGAAATCTGATGATTTTCAAAATGCATCTATTTTAAACTAGCAATAAATATTTATCTGTAAACTCTGGACACCCAGAGCAGTCAGAGAAGGAAAATACTGCATCTGCGTTCTTATCAGGATTGGGAAATCAGGTGGGATCGATTCCTCATATTGTATAAAAAAACAATGTGAAATCCAAAATTTCAGAAATACTCAAATTGTAGCCCCAATATATAAACAATATGTTAATTTCATATTAAATAAAAAAAATACAATTAAAATAAAAATCAATTTAACAACCTGTCATGCTTTAATTGTTGTTGCTCTATCCACTCCCTGCATTATTGGTCTAAATGCTGTTCCCTCTTCCCAACATCAAAAGTGACCAGAAATAACATTCTTGTGAGGATGCAGAGAATGTTTTTATTTTATCTTTGACTCTTCATCTAAATATGCCAAATGTAGGCAAAGGCAAACTAGAGAGACCAGTCTTTAAAGAACCCATCAGAACATTTCCTTTTCAATTGCAGAATATTAATTGCATATCAGGTTGCTAAGAGAGCACAAATTCCCTGAAGAAATACCATGGCCATGATCTCGGTATAGCTACAGCCCTGTATACGTGATGTCACCCTCCCTGCTTGTGTATCTGAGCTCAGTAGATTAAGAATGTATTTGCTGGATAATGAAGAAGGTCAGTCAGTGTAGGAGGAATGGCTGTGTGTTAGGTGGCTCATACAAGTCATAAAATAAAAGTCATGACAGTCTGATGTGCTGAAGAACGTTGAACGTTACCCACTAATTTTGAAATCTGATTTAAATGTCTATTTTCAGGTGCTAACTGTAGCTCTGTGTAGATGTGACTGTGCTCTGAGTCTGTAATAAACTCACATTTGCAAATAGAAAATATAATATGAGGGATCTTGATGACCTGGATCATCTCATTCACATTAAACAGCCATGATGCAGATGTAGTATATTGGTACATTGGACACATATCGGCTCATGCTGAATACCATATGTCAGTCACCATCCCCACAAATCCTACGTATCCTCGACTCCTCCAGCAAATTTTAAATTAGCATCCAGTGAAATAGCTACTGGATGAATTGCCTCAAAATGTAGTTCAAGCGTTCAGGTTTCCCAATAATTTTGGTGATCCAATGATGACCACAAGGTTAAAAAAATGTGTTAGCTATACATTTTCTCACACCGAGGCAGTGCGGCAGCAGTTAATGTTGTTGCCCCACAACAGCTCCAGCACCACCTGCAACTCAGAAACAGACAAGTGGCAGAAGATGGATAAATGAATCAGTGTCTAACCCCCATGGGATTGGCATTTGTGGTTTTGAGTAAAATTGTGATGCTTCCATTGCATTGTGACCAAATGCCTGCAAAAGTAATGGCATCAGCATAAACTGCATCGCTGCTTATGAGCAAATGTTGCATGGTGACACCCTAAAGCAAAATACTGAAGGCAGTAAAGATTTCAACCCTGTCATTAAGTTAACAATCTGAGGTCAGATTACATGCATCACTGTATCTAAAATGTCACATTGTCCAAAATGCGTTAAGTTATAAGTTACAAGTTATAAGCTACAAGTTGCCAGGTGCTGAACTTTATCAACTGATCCAACAAAGGATTACTTTACTTTAACTTTATCCTTTGATACCCAAGGAGTAAAGGAGTGAATCTCATCATGGTTCATCAGCAATGAACCTATCAGCATTCAGCGTTCTTGGAACCAGATGTAATAATTCTAGTTATCGGCTGTTTATTTACAACAACATATTTATGTGTGTAAAGAAAAGGATGTTAAAAATAAACCTTACATTTCCATGTATTATAGCATTCTTTTTAATTCACTGGTACTGAAAAAGGTATCATTGTGATATGAAGGTATGAATATAGCTACAGTCTTGCTTCTTCTGGCTAAATTCATAGTAACTGAATATGCGCCCTCTCATGCTATGTGACTAGGCCTGCTCTCAGGATGTCACATCCTGCAGTCAGTTCTGTTAGTAAAACAACACTCTGATCAGGAAACTACCATCGTAGCTGCGCCCCATTAGTCAACCGCAACAACGGCGTGAATGCGCTAAAATAGTGGAGGGGCCTCAGGCTGTATACATTATCCTGTAATCTCTCAGTTTATTTTGTTGAAAACTGTCTATACTCAAATTGTGATTACAGGGAAGACAAACATTTGAAGCTGTTCCTGGGATGCTTTACAAACATCAACAAAATGTTCATGTTTGTAGATGGGCTCTGACCAAAGTCACTGTCACGCTGAAAGCAACAGAACAAGCTTTTCAAGCTGAACAGCATAAAGAGGTACTACATGTAGTATCCATAGTCTAATGCCCTGCCCTCAAAGAATACACTGATATGAATCCATGTGAAACAGGTTTGAATTTAAGGCTGATCTTCACCACAGTTGTATCTCTGCCTGCCTTGTCATATGCAGCACCGTCATCATGTAAACATACTGATTGTTTCCATTTAATATGTGCTCAGATTCATCTCCTCAGAAATCCATCTATTCATATAATGTGTTGGTCGCAATTATACAAACTCTCAATCTCTTGCTCAAGTGAAACAGACCAGAGGGTTGAGGTGGAGAATAAAACAGAACAGAAGACAAGTGATGTTAAAATGAACATTTATAATGACTCTTTGTTGCCGTCGCAAAAATAATCTTTAAAAAACAATTCAATTATTAACACTGAAATGCTGACTTCACTGGTAGTCCACGAGTCATAAAACACAACTCACTGAATTTCTTTTACAAACACAGTACTACAGTTACATTAAATAGTCATTACCGTTAAATCTATTAATGAATAATGTTCAAATAAACTAATAATAAAAACAATGACACTTTTAAAATCCTCTCATTCCCTCACCATAGTAGCTGTTGTCTCTTTTAATCAACAGTGTATTCATTTAGAAAATATACTGCTTCTGAGATGTTTCTCTGACAAAAGCAGAAAACAGACTGGCAGCATAACAATAATGGTACATGAGCTCAAACGTCATACAATTAGGGTGATGTTTTTCAAGGGGAGTGGAGATAGGACATAACCATTCCTGTGATCTAACATTTAGTAATGTAGGCTGGCTGCCTTTTGGCTCAGTGTGGAATTATTTGGCACTCTTGCTGACAAATATTTGCCATTAAAAGCTTTCAAACTTTTGCTAAAATGGCACAAGAAGGCATTTTCCACTAATTTCCAAACATATTCAGAGGACTTCTTCATTTTAAAAGACATATAAATGCTCTCCCAGAAAGCCCTTTTAGGTAGTTAACACTGTGGACTTTCACAGATTCTCTTTGTAACAATTGACAGAACTACCAAAGTCCTGTCACTGATATCCAAGAGAGATGAGAGACCCAATCAACAAACATCACTTTGCTTAGGTTGAAGTTTATGGTTTTATGCTGTCAGTCCATTTTTTTTTTTTCGGAAATGGAAAGAACAAAGGTTAAACAAAGTAAAAATCAAACCCCGAAAAAAAAAAAAAAACAACTTTACAATAACATGAATATGTTTGCAAGGTACGGGCATGCTTTCTTCAGTTTACACTTAAGCAAGCGTTCAACCCTGCAGAACTGTCCAGGTCACCAGAAAACAAGAGAACAGCCTAACAGACTTTGACAGTAAAAGTGGCGTAAAACTAACATACATGAGTTCTTGGGGATGGAGAAGGTCAACTATGTTCATGGGAGGTTCAGAGGGTCAAAGACAAAACATGGCCTCATGTCTGGTTGGCAAGAATCTGTGATTTTCTCAACATGAAAAGGGCTCAGAAATACCTTAATCAGTTTAAAGGGCGGACACAGTAGCAGGTGCTCATCTCAATGAAAGACAAATTGTGATATTGTGCAGGCTGAGAGAGGGTGTGACTCAGGTAGAAGAGGTTTTAAGAGTGGAGCGAGCAGCTTGAGACAGTTTGTGGCGAATAAAACCAGTCCCAGCCTTCTAGTGAACGGGCTCCGTGGGGGCAGATGAACATCCAGAAAACATTTGTAGGGGAAATAAAAGCAAACATGACAGGTTTTGGAATGATATTTGCAGTTTGTTTGGCATTCAGATGTGAAACAATAAATACAATAACAGGTGTTTGCAACTAAAAAAATGAGACAGAAATATCATTCTTGTTAGTTACTTGGCCTTTCAAAGTCTAATAAGTTTCCTCTGATATTCAAAATGTTGAGGTGGCAGAGGCCATCTTCCTTTTGCTGGTGCCGATTACGTATCTCTCATCTGACTTTTAATGTCAGCCAGACCTTGAGCTTTGCATCCCCCCAAATACCTTCCCCCCAGTGCTTCAACACCTATTAGCTGGAGAAAATAATTGAAAAACATTTTCTGGTTTGCAATTTAAAGGAAAAATTATGCAAAAAGTAGAAAATTTAACATGTCTCTCTTGGTTTCACTTGTTAGTTAGAAACAAAGCACTCAGTGATTGACACGAACCTCTGCTGAAGGGAATGTGAAGGAGAATCCTTCGAGGTGGGAAACAGGTGCTACTTTTCTATTTTGTCTGAGACTCCAGCCCTTTCCATCATTCATAAGACCCAACAGGATCAGGGAACAAATAAATTAAAGTAACATTGGTGTAACAGTAAAGAATGGCAGAAAGGAAAAAAAAAAACAACTTTTAAAAGCCAACATGATTTGCTTCATTTCACACCCAAGATGATCACTGATCAGTAAAGTGCATTTATGCAACACCAAACAAACAAGATAATGTTGACAGCGGATCGGAAGTTGTGTTAAAACATATCTGGTTCATGACTCTGGCCATCTGAGGCCTACCTGACTATAGCTGAAATCTGTTATTGAGATAGATATTAAGTCTACATGTATTTGACAATCCTGCCCTGAATTTACATTAAAGACTGATAACATTCGACAGAAATGAAAAAATAAAGAAAAAAGAGAAAAATTAAATGGGTACATTCATAGATTAGATCTGGGCTTTTAAGCTGTGACATAAAAAAATCATGGGACAGGTGATATGAGGTTCAACCTGTTTGTAAAAATAATGCATGCTGGATATCCTAAAATAAAAATTAGAAAATAGAAAAGAGCAAAACACAAGGAGCCAATGCACTGAATAACATTTCACGTTTGCTTGTTTCACATTTTTAATACTCCTCACTGTACCTAAAAATTCAAAAGATCTTCTCTGATGATAATGAACTCTGATGACAGATGAACTTGACTGACTGAGAATTGGATCTGAGATGTTAGTGTGTGTGTGTGTGTGTTTGTGTGTGTCTGTGTGTGTCTGTGTCTTTTTTTTTTTTTTTTGGGCCAACATGACAATAATGAGCTCCCTCCCAACTCACAACATAAAAAAAACAACTCTTTTTTTTTTTTTTACATGAGGTGAGTAAACTTAAGTGCTTTACATTTGACTGCATGCAGTGTTATGTCTCTGAATGTTGCGAGACACCTCGCAAAATTTTTGTAATTTTTTTTTCCTCCATAATTTACTTTGATACCATGCAATAGAAGACGTGCAAAAAGATAACACCTAACTCCACAAACACATTTTTGATTGTTAATGGCTATGTTATGAATGCTTATAACATGTTATGCTTAGTCCATGCTGGCCTATAGAGACATTTATGAGAAAACAGCAGTACTTAAGCCACAGGTCAAACAAACACACAAGGATGCATGGAGTGTAAAACAACATGGATCCATAAAAATCACAATCTTTAACTCTTATTCTATGTACCTATGGGATAAAACAATGCACAAAAGTTCTTTGTCCTTTGTTTTCTTAAGTAATGTATTTGATTATCTTTTCTTAACTTAAAAGACAGTGTTTGATTGGCACTTGATCAGCACTTCTAAACAAGTTATTGATATCTAACATTTGATCGCACATCTACAATTTCAGAAGCTGCAGAGGTCTAGTTTGGCACAGGTTGTACTATGGAGTCTATTATTACTTTTACTATCTTACCAATACTGTATAGTATTCTATACACCTCGTTTTATGCTCCAGCCTTTCAGAGCATGTTTCTAATCAACAGACCAGACATCTTTTCAACTAAAATATTTTGTATAGTTTACTTATCAAATAGCAGCATTTTCATAACTTACAAAAAGTACATGTAAACCTATTCATTCAAAATCTTAGTAATTTCAAAGGTTCATACAACAGACATAAAACACAAAACAGGACAACATGCTACTATATTGCTTCCAATATTCTTTACATTTTCTTACTGTCAAACTAAATCATCAATGACAGAAATATGGACACCACCGGTCGATGATGAGTCATCATAATGCACAAACAAATCGCGAAGCTAATCTTAATCAGGCTTAGTTGGCACTCTCATCATCCACACAAATATAACATAGTTCACATTGTATCGACAACGCTGGACTGCATTTGGACTACAAACTAGAATAGCTACAATAAAGTACATATAGATCATATGACATGACATATTGTATTCCACAGAAATGAATTCTAGTCATTTTCAGATAAGAGGATATGCATAAAGGATGTCATTGTTTCGGCTTGAGGTCACAAACAAGTTCCCACCTTACTCTCGTTGTATCTTATGCATTCTGTCCTTGCTATGCTTTGTTTAGAGGCCGAAACTTGAGCTCAGTTTGTTCAGCCGACGTATGAATATTTATTCAACCAAGATTTGCCTTCTTCTGAAAAAAACAAAAAAACCAAAAAACAAAGAAAAAAACCACTTCCTCTTCCCTTAAAAGGCCATCGTTCACGGACTAAACCTTCCTAGATCTACTTGTTCTTCTTATAGAGGAAATTTGATACTTGGAGCTAATGTTGCTGGTTGGTCTTGTGGGTGTCACAGTTTTGGAGGCAGGTGTTTTCTGTGCATTTAAGCCTTGTGAACTCTACGGCCTGGGAAAATATTTTCATACCCTTATGACCTATAGTGCATAACTCCTGCCAGCAGCACACCCGGCACACCGCCCATGACGAGACAAGACAGGAGGAAGGAGAAAGAGGGGGAGAGCACAGTGTAGGAAGAAGCACAGACAGGGATTAGGACACAGGAGGAGGAACTTCCAGAAAACGGTGAGAAACGGCAACATGCAGGGGAATAAAATGTTGAGAGAAAGAGGAAAGTTAATGAGGGGCAGAGAAATAGTATTTGGCACAATGTATTGATCAGAGAGCCTTGAGGGAGAGCTCTCTGCAGGCAAGCAGTCCAGTTGCATTGATAAAACATCCCCTTGTTTTGTGCTTGTATCTTATTATATGCTAAAATCTTGGGCAGTAAAAGGTTATCTCAACACTATGATTAAACTAGTGGCCAGATTGTAGGTATGGATGAAGCCTTCCAGACACGTGGTGAAAGGAAAGATTTCAGTTAGGAAGAAAGGCTCACTGTTGTGTTTATGTTTAGACACAAAAAATGTTTTCAAAACATGTTCAAATCCCTTTGCCTTCAAACATGAATTATGAAAATGAAAACAGAGGAGAAAAAAAAGGCTACTCATTAAAATTTTTCACAAAACGGGAGCAGTTCTGATTTTCTGGGACGCTGTACTCAGCACCAACCCTCACAGCCATGTGTTCAGGAAGCTGGTCATTGAGCTCGGATTGATGGGGGAAAGATTGAAAGATGTTTTCAGAGTTCAGGACACAATCTGCCAAAAACTGTGGTGGGAACAATTTGAGGTTTCACTGATCAGAAAAAAAGCCTGCTAATTTAAGTGCAGGTATTGTTAAACAGAAACATCACAAGACGCTGGAGTATAAATGCTCTTGTGGAAGATGCCCCATCTGTCAGGATTGGTACGTACTGTGTGTGTGTGTGTGTGTGTGTGTGTGTCTGTGTGTATGACATAGATGTGCACATTGAAATATACTCACATCCCCAGCAGGGACAGACACACTTTACATTGTGTTCTTAATGTCTCACAGTGCAGTCTTCAGAGACCCAGTGTACTCAGGATGAACACCATGGATAGCAGCACAGGAGGAAGCCAAGGTAATCTTCAAGTGCTTATAAATGCTCAACACAATTAGCCTCCCTGCATTAGACAAACAATTGCCCATAAAAGACAATGATGCCAAAACATTTTGTATGTTGTATTATGAGCTCCACTTGGAGTCAGTGAGCATTAATATGTTTTGGGAACAATAACAGGCTGCCTGGATGAACTACAGAATTGTTTTTTTTTTTTTTTTTTTTTTCTTTTAGTCTTGATGCAAATTGGGAAGGATGGCTCAAAGAAAAAGTGAGTCCAACCCTTCGTTTCAAGTGTCAGTCTACTTCCCTTTCATTAGTGTGTGTCTCTCGACTATTTGGTACCCTTAATGTAAAGGCAATAGTTGCTTTGTTCACAGATATTGGTTCATACAGCTTTTCTTATCAAAATGGTTTTGCAGTGCTTTGTTCTCTTTGTGAACTGAACTGGTTGAACACTGCTTCAGGGTAGTCTGAGTTTTTGTGTTAATTCTTGGGAGTTGCACGTGTGTGACTAAGGCAAAAATACTGTCAGGTTAAATCTAAAGAGTTGCCAATTTTTGGGAAAAAAAAAACAACAACAACAACAAAAAAGAACTGCATTGGAAGCGAGGATGGATTTGAAATATTAAGACTAGGCTGCTTTTCATCATAAAATCCTGAAATCAGTCCTTTTTCCTAAGGTGAGAGGCTGGGTCAGTTCCAATGGGCTACTAATGGCTGGATGAAACATCATCTTTTTTTTCTAAACCAAGTAAATAGATTAGTCATCAGAGATATTCTGATTTCATGGTAAAGGAGATATAAACCTAATCCTATAGCACCAAGAAAGGGTTAAACAACAACTATATTTCTGTGTGTTTGTAGCTGTGACTGAATATGCAAGTATGTCTCAGTGTTTGTGCGCTTGTGGGAGCATTATCTATGTGTGTTCATGTAAAATATATTTATACATTCCTGTGTGTCTCCTCTATCCTCTCACATTGATTATTTACCCCCTGAACTATTCTTGCAGACAGCAACAGTGAAGTTCAGACTGGGTTTGAGTTATACATTTCTTTCACTGCAACACAACATTTGATCCCTGTAAATAAAAAATAGCAATAGGCTAATATTGTTTTTACATTCAGATCAACCTGCATTCACAGGTTTAAATAATCTATTTGTGTTTGAATGAGACCATGTCAATAAATAAAGGATGAAAATATAAAATACCCAAATTTAGAAACTTCAATTATGATATGAGCCAGAATTCAACATATTTCAAAATAGATGAGATTTCTTTAAAGAAATTCTACTCAGATTGCTTCCCCATAGACTGAGATAACCTCAGGTGCTTGTCATAAAACCTGTCCCCTGTTAACAATGACATCTGCATTGTGTACAAAGAGCGAGGTTTGTAGAACAGCTCTGTTAGCTGGCTGGAACTTCATCTGACACCCTCAACTCACCGGGAGCTGAGTATTGCAACTGATATTAATTCCAACAAAACCAAACCCCCCCCAAAAAAATAAAAAATAAAAAGAAAGGAAAAATAAAAAAACAGCCATGAGGTTTTGGAGGAGGGTGAAACCGTGCGGTGTCACCCTTGAATCTGCAGCTTGGCAGTGGACCAGTTCAGCTTACTCTGCTCACCATCGTCAAAAGGACTCGACACAAACTTTTAAAAAACATCAGGACGTCAGTCCTAAAAACACATTCACATATCACACACACTTATCTTGGTTGTCTCCCCCACCTCCTCCTTTGTGATTCTCTCATTTTATACTGAAATATTGAACAGATATTTGGACATTTCTTTTTTTTCTATTCATCGTGACCCTCTCAATTCCCTTCTATCTGTCTTCATCCTTTCTTTCTTTCCTCTTCTTTTTCCATTTAGCCCACCTTTTGTGGGTTGGTAGCTCGCACACCCTGCTCGTAAGTGATCCGCTGGCTGATCAGATACTGCGCTGCTTGTGTAGCGGCTGGCGACCCTGTTATGGTAACTTTACGGTTCCGAGTACCAGGAATGAACTCTCCCTTTTTGGAGATCTGGATGCGGGCTCCCGTTAGCTCCTGGTACTCTACCAGCGTTTTCCCTCCTTTCCCCAAAATGGCACCAACCAGATTCTCGGGAACAGCTATCTCAACCACGTCCTTGGCCCCATCAGCCAGCTTCTCTGTTGCCAATAGGGAGGAGGCCATCAGTGGGGATGAAGCATTTAGGTAACCATTAGATGCCCCTGTGGCAGCTGCTAGAGAACCCAGGGAGAAGCCACCAAGGCCTGTAGCAGGGTGACCAGCACTGCTGGAGGCATCGCTAGCATAGGAGGCCAACAGGTTAGCTGCAGCAGCAGCAGCCGGGTTAGCACTAGCTGCTACTGCAGCGAGGACTCCAGAGGCAGCTGCAGGATTGAGGCCCAGCCCAAGGGTGTTAGTGTTGTAGCCATAGCTGGCCAGTGTATTGAGGGCTGAAGTGATGGCCAGCAGATCATTGCCAGAGAAGCTGGACATGGCAGCAGGGAACGCGCCCATTCCCGTCAAGCCGGCCTGACCCAGAAGGCTAGAGGCAGTGGCGGCTGCTGCGGCTGCATTGGGCAGCACTTCAGCGGTGTTGGCATAGGGGGAGCCGGTGGGGTTGGAGTTTGCCACTGGGCCCGAGACGTTAGAATAGCTGATATTGAGACAGCTGCTGCTCTGAGGGTCCTCCTGGATCTTCTGCACTATTATTTCCACAGCCTTACGGTTCTGCTCAGGCTCCCCACTGATGGTTACCACTCGCTCCTGGAGGTTGATGCCCTCTGGCTTCTGGGAGAGCTGAACCCAGGCCCCTGACTGTTCCATCACTGCTTTCACTGTGGCTCCACCTTTGCCAATGATCAGTCCAGCTGTGCTATTAGGCACAATCAATTTGGCCTGCAGAGAAATAGAAAGATTGAAGTAGCAATAAAAGGTAACTAGAGATATATTTAACAGCATAAACGGTCAACAGAGAGAGGGATATCTCTCACTGAGTCAGAATACTATACCAGCCACCACTTTACTCAGCAATTTGTTAATCCCAGGGGTTTAGGCAGCAGCTGCCACATGGCTCTGTCTCACTATGAAAGACTGTAGGTAAAAATAACCACATACACTCACATTTTCCTGACCCTGCCACACTGTGGGTCACGGACCAGAGAACAAATAAGACTAGCAACTTATAAACAAGGTGTCCTGGAGGGGTATTGTCCCTGCCACACACTGTCAGACCTGCTTGACTGTGTCTCACCTGTTTGACACGGTCCGGGTTGACAGTGGTCTGTGGCTGCAGTATGCTGACCGGTTCAGGCTTCTGGGCGCTCTGGGGCATCTCACGCACTTTCTCTGCGATGAAGTTGTGGACACCATTGAGGGCTTCGACTGTACCCTGTATCAGACAGACGCGTTCTGTTGTTCCTGCGATGATATGAGGAGATAAAGTGACTGGTTATTCTAAGGTGCTGGGAGTGTGTACTTGATGAACAGATTTGAGGGATTTGCTCAGGCCGTTTACTCTTACATTAAGAGGTATTGGTAATGAAAGATGTTCCTTAACATTTCACAAATGGACCAAATTACTGGGTTATTCCTCAGTGAGTTATTCCTCACTTCTTCCCCTTACACAATCAGCAGAGAAACAGCTGAAAGAAAAAACCGTGCTTGGTTAGGGAGCCATGGGAGTGGGGTGCTTTCGGGGGGGGGGGGGCATTCCTCCCCAATGATGTAACTCTTTCATTGCTGTAATGCTGAACACTAAGCCTGACCATGCCTTGGAGCTCTGACAGACCAAACACACACTTGTTGCTCTTCTGGGCGTCTTTGTATACCCACACTAATGAGCCAACAAGCATTCTGTTGCCATGGTAAAGGGGCTGATCCATGGAAAAAGGTGATGCAACAGTCTTTTATACTTCCTCACAAGATTTTAAAAACACCCTCCCTTGTGTATGTACCTTCCTGCACTTTACTTCAACATTTGACTGCTCCTTGGGCCGCTTCTCATCAATGACTTAACACATGAGATACATCTGAATGAGGCAGAATTTTCATTGAGAGCTGTCACGTCTCCCACAATGATTGGGTAAAACGGAACAGCTAATGATGTGAAGTTGTGTCTGAGCAGCACGGCACCACTTCATCGTTGGCATTTCAATCGGTAATTCAGTTAAACCTCAAATTATACAGGTCAGACACACATGTGCATCTGCTGAAATGAATTGAGTTAAATTAGTCAAAATCAGAGCAGATTGGCTTCATGCCAAGGGAAGACATTTCTAAGAAAGGACTGAAATGATCAATAGGTCATTTCAAGTGCACCAGGAAAGCAAAAGAAAATTCCTGATTAGTTAAAGTGGGGGAGAGGGCATCAGATGACAGTAGTTATTTCCTTAAGTCTTTGACAATAGCTCTAACAAAAGGAATGGACATGATGGTCCTGCACATTGTACTATGTTCCTGACTGGATTGCAAAACCAAAATAAAGTTGCTATGCAACCAAAACTATAAGTGAAAGCTTGCAGAGCTGCAGACAGTGGCACAGTTGGCGCCCTCTTGGTGTTTTTGCACTGCACTTGCCTGTCTGTCATTCACTGAGGTGACAAAGTGCTAGACTGAAGCTTGCGAATGCAGGGACTTGACCTGATGTGATTTTGTATGCCAGCACACTTGTTACTAACATTTCAAAATGACAATACTACTCATTACTTTAATTACACACACGTAGCACTTCAGGTCACTGACTACAATGGACATTTTCAAAAACAACCAGGGTCAGTTGCTGAAAATTTATCAGACAAGATAAGCAATGGCTGTTATTCCCTTTTAAGCCTATGCACTCTTATTTTCCATTGTGTTTATTAACGTTAAGTGTGTTGGAGGAAATGGTAAGCACTATGCCTAGCACACACAAAATGCAAAATATGAGGAATTTATAACCAATATATGGGACAAAATTTTTTGAACCCCAGAAAAAAATCCACAATTTTAATAATGATGTTACATTAGTCTAAAATATAGGGCTTGATTTAAGAGTAACCTCTATGCTTTCCCCCAAATTATAAATTTGGCTCTTTTGAGGGATGATACACATCCTTAAAAAGTTTCATAAGCCTTCAGCTCTTGAGAGGGAGAACCTCTTCTGGGTTTGACACAGAGACCTGAAGTTAAACATCTTGTGGCCTGGCAGGCCGCAAACATGATGTCTACTAACCTTTAACTTTTGTCACTGATGAGACTGCACAAACAGGATGTGAAGCTATCCGAATTTTACATTTTTACTATCCACCCTTCCTAAAATGCTTGCACTGTGTTTTGTTTTGTTTCTTTCTCTTAGGAAGATGAATTTTATTTAATAGTTTGAGTCGCAGTTAGAGTTTGCTTGTCCTCTTGCTGGTGGGGGGAGAGAGAAATGTGTCAGTACCCCTGAGAAAGCACATCTGACTCTCAGGTCTTCTATCTGGATACTGATCGAAGATATTTTCTGCGCTTTTGCTGAGTAGATTGAGCGTCTCTGTGATTAAAATCTGCCTTAGCTTGGCCAAATCCTTGATTCAGACTGTGCCACACATAAAGTATCACCCATAATTACTGTCATCACATCAACAGATTTTTAAACTAATTGTTCACACTACAAATTGAGATGGAATATTTTAGTAGGTATTCCCACTGCTGAACAAATTATTCATCATGCCACATTGTTGCAATATGGCATGTAAACACCATTTTTAAAAGTGGGGATCCTTTGTAACCATGCCATTATTAGCTGATATCTCAGAAATGCTCTCTGGGGAAAATGTTAACATTATATCGCATCCTGACTATATATATATATATATATATATATATATATATATATATATATATATATATATATATATATATATATATATATATATATATACATGTATACATATATATACACACATATATATATATATATATATATATACATATATAAGTTTGGACACACCTTCTCATTCAAATGAATAGGAAAATATGTCCAAACTTTTTGCCTGTACTGTATACATATATAATATTTCAATGCTGGGAAAAAATCTTAAATAGAATTATAGGGTGCTTTGCTTCTTTTACCTGGTTCAAAGCCTTAGCAGTACTTATCAGTAAATGAAGGCTTCAACATGACTGTGGGACATTTCAAAGAACTAGATGCATCATTTAGTGATAAGGGAAAAATTATCAAACTTTCAACAGGACCATGGGCAATATCTACATCACAGGTGCTACTATAAAATGAGTCACGGCACACCACAAACGAAGGATTTTGGTACACATATATATATAACTCATATTCTACAAAAGGTAAATGAACACTAGTTTGATACAAGCCCCAACACAAAAAAATTGAAGTCAAATATAAAATCATTCATTTCATTCGATAGATTTATCATGATGTTGAATGTGACAAGAAAATCTGAAAATTATTGAAATGAATTCAACTGAAATCATGAATCATATCTAGAGCTGTTAATGAAAATATAATAGAAATTGCAAAATGGTCAAGTGCAATATGCAAAGTAAAAGAACAGCTATTTTTTGATAAAAGGTAAAATACATCAAAATACTGTTGTGCATTGGTGTGTGTCTATATGTTGGCCCTGCAATAGACAGAGATATAGTGACTCCACTCTTGCTCAAGGCGCAAGCTGGAATTCCAGCAGCACCCTGACAGAGAAGCGGATGAAAATGAAAAATGAACTACTAAAATGACCACTTCAACTAAAATTGGACAACACAAACATGATATCTGCCAAAATAGAGTACATTTTTCCCATATCAATCAACCTTGTGGGCTGCAGTGATCTAAGTGACCACAGCAAGTGTGACATTAAAATACGCAATATTTGTAATCTCCAGGAAGAACAAAGAGCACAGACTTTCATGGCAGGACTTTAATACTGGTTCAAGTTAAATGGAATCTTTTACTCAAACAGAAACTGTGCATATGTTCGGGACATTTTTTTTTTTTTTTTTTTTTTTTTAGAGTAATACAATTTGGTGCACTTCTTCAGGAGCAGGATGGTGTTGGTGTTCCCAATACTGGGCTGACCGGTGGTGGAAGAAGTAATCAAACACCATACTTAAGTAAAAGTATAAATAAGCAAAGGTAAAAGTACCACATTAGCCTTTTTACTTGAGCAAAGGTAAGTACTTGCTAAATGTACTGCCTAATGCAGTGGTCAACAATATCATTTAAGTGTGCTGACTGAATGTATATGGGCTGTACCATTTTAATTAACAATGATACAGATGATGCTACTGGTAACACTGACATAAATATCATATCAATAATCTGAAAGGTTATTGTTTTTATTGTGTTTGCCCTGTGTGACACAGTTCACACTTAGACTTATGATTTTTTATTTATTTATTGAAGTTTTTTTTTTTTTAGGGGTGACCTGTAGAGTTAAGTGCCATTAACAAAGAAGACTGCTTACACCTTCAAAAGTTTTTATGTTACTATAAAAACATCTAATGAAAAACCATTTGTATATGAGATATGAGTATGTAGTATGTACGTGAGTATATAAGACTGTCAGACTATACATTATCGCGCTTATTATATGGCTCCTTACCAAAACGATAAAAGAAACTTCACACAATATTTAATTTCAATTATTTTATTGTCCTGTCATTGTTTCTGCTGAGAAAAATTGACTTTCTAGCAAACAGAACTTTAAAGTTGCATGTGTTGCAACATGTTAGATACAAATGACCATGAATTGCTGCTACAATAAGTGAACAGACTACTTGAGGAATAATATGAAGGGTATGAATCGGAAGAAAAAAACCCCTTACTAATGGCAGCGGTCGTTAATTTCTTGGAACAGTCATTATGAGAAATATTGGATGGTCCATTTAATTCAATAGAATTCTTTGCGTTCTGTGGAACCGTACAATAGCTTAAAATAAGACAAACAAAATATAAAACCCACAACGTGACTGTAACGTGTAATGCAACGCATTGTACAGTTGTAGTGGTGTAGAAAGTATAGATATTTGCTGTAAAAAGAAGTAAAAGTCAGTATCCACAACTAAATCTTACGTAAAGTACAGATACATGAAAACCGTACTTAAGTACAGGAACAAAGTACTTGTACTTCGTTATATTCCACCACTGGGGCTGACTCATAATAAAAAATGGCAATGGCCATGTTTATGCTAATTAAGTAACCTGTCACCAAGTGCAACAGCATGGCTCATTGATGTGTTTTTAATAGCGTCTAATCAACAATGAATCTCTGTGGATAAAAGACAAATCCAGCTCTGAAAACACAGACAATGCCCTTTATTGGGACCTGTTCATTGTTGGTTCTGATTTAGATTTGCTGTCAGAAGTATAGACTACGAACACACATCGACTTTGCCTGAATGAGTATCGCAGAAGAAAAGTTCTGCAGATTGGAGACGAGTGACGAGCTGACTAAAGCAAGAAATTAACTAGAAAGCAACAGATCATGTGACACTGACTCATACAGTGGTATTACGAGGACAGCTTGGTGTAGGCTGAATGGAAATTCAATGCATTTATTCCAGCAGGTCAGCTCCATGATCATTCTACTGGGGGAAACATTTTGCACAGTGGTAAAGATGGACACCATGTGTCATCATGCTATGCACGACATAATCAGTGACGCTGCACGCAAAAAATATATTGTTGAGAATGCTATGGCAACTCCAGGGACAGAGAAAGAAAGAAATTATATTAGAAGGGCACTGAGAGACTGAAAATCTCCACTAAGGCCACTGTCAAACCACACACACCAGACCAGAGAGGAAAACATTTCAAATGTACAATATCAATATATGCTCCAAAATGTACTGACCTGTCTCCTCATCATTCACAGAGCAAATGGTTTCAATACTTTGAGTATAATCCATCTGGCAAATAAGCAGACAAAAGTGAGAACATGTTTTTTTTGTTCTTCTCACTTATGGTGAACTTCTGAACTATGGCATGGACTTGTCAAAATTATTGATGTCAAGTAGTACACAACTTGTTTGATTTTTCTAATACAAAATTAATGATAACTTTATAGAAAGTACACAGCAAAGCTAAAAGGGAGTTTGTTTTATTATTATTTATTAAGAACAAAAAATCTGACTTAATTGACAGCACACTAGTTTCTATCTATCTATTCAAGCGCAGAATGTTAAACCGAAGTGACTGCTGATAACTTGTCCTATGTCGGGACTGTCCAAGGCTCATGGGTTATTTATTTATTTTTATTTTTTTTGCAGGGCTGACACACAGAGACAAACAACCAATCATTTTCTACCGTTTATCCGCAAGCATCAAATGGGATGCTGAAGCAAATCCCAGCCAAAGTTCTGGACACTGGACAGGTCGCCAGTCAGTCACAGGGCCAACACATAGACATATACAGAGACAAACAATCAATCACACTCAAACTCAGACCCACAGACAATTTACAGTCACCAATTAACCCAAACATGCAAAGTCCAGTCAGAAAGACCCCAGGCCAGGAACCGAACCCACTACCTTCTAGCCGTGAGGCAACCGCGCTTACCAACACAGGCAGCCCAAAGGGAATAGCGTCTTACGATGAATAGTTATGTTTCTGTTTTTGGTGGCCTCTAGTGGCAGTAAATATTTCTGACAGCAGTGTGGAGGAAGTTGAAGCTTTTGGTTTGAAACCAGTCATTTCTTATGAAATTTTCCAAATCTTAAATTGGATTTATTATTGTAACCATGACAACATAGTTTGTCTAAGATTAAGGGCAAACTTTTTTCCTAAACATAAACAGACCATGACTGTTGAATGCCTACAACCAGAGCATAAAGTTTTGAAATCACAATGTTTGCATTTATTGCCTGTCAATTCCAAAGTGTGTATTAAGAGTGGTTAATATAGTTGCTAATGTTAACCAGTTAGTACAACTAGTTCAGGTAGATGTTGATTGTTTAAAAGGATCATACCAGAAGTCTACTACTCTACTGCTACTCGCACTGTTGGCCAAGATTTACATTTAATCCCCTTCATGGGTCTGGCTCCAAAAACACTGGATAGCATCTTTAGGTCAACCCTCCCTGCCTGCTATCTTTCAAACTCCAAAACTCCCTAGTCAATATAGCATAACACAACATAATCATTAATCAGTCAATATCATCACTGGTGCTTTGTCAGAAAACTGACTTCAGCTCCAGGAAGGCATCTTTCAACTATTTTCACCAGGTGACAAATATGACAAGAAGTCTGGTAACTTTACATGTGAAAACAGTGGAGTGTCCCTTTAATTTACCAACCTGTCATTATTACTATTAATACTACTGTTAAAACCGAAAAAAAATTTTAAGCTGCCCTGCATGTACATGCACTCTTGTTCTCTGACACCATGTTACCACCATAAACTTGATAAATATCTTTCAACAGTGCAACAACTGATAGTTGTTCTCTGGAGACACTGATATGAAGCTGCTGCAATTTCTATGAGTTTGAGTAAAGAAACAAATATCCACAGAGACGTGGCTGGAAAAAACAGACTGCTGCTGTTTCTTTATCCGCTATTTTTCAAAACGATACCTCCACTTGTATTCTGTACAGCTGTAGTGTACCCTCATATGAGGTTACACACTGTTTTGATTGATATTTTAATGATCAAATAATGGAAAACATACTCCCAGTGTTTCTATGACATCACAACAACCCAATCTGTTTGTGCTGTACAAAGTAACTCAATACATGTTGTTGGCTGGGGCCCAGCTGCAGAAAGTAAAGGGTTTAAAGTTTTGTTTCTAAGTTTATGTTCACATGGTGAACTCCCACAGCTCTCTTCACAGCTGCTTAAATAGGCGGATGTGTGTAAGTAGGTGAGAGTAGGTGTGTGAGTGTGCTCAATGCAGAGTGCTAGTGGGTGAATGCATAGCATGCTGCATTTAGGAGGGCTCAAGACACTGAGCCTTGCAAAAGTTCACCTGGGTGCAAACTAAATTCTAAAACTAAAAAAAAAAAAAAAAAGAAAGAAAAAGAAGCCAGCGCCCATGTGTTTGGAGGCGAGCATGCAAACTAAATTTTAAGAGAAGTGTGATGTAATCTTATCTGGCCTGAACTCACCCAACTACCAGGAACCAAATCTGAGAGAAACAGTAAGTGGGGAAGAGGAAAGAGGAAACTTGGCGTATGTTGGAGCAGCTTGAGTACAGCTGGGAGAGGGGTCATGTCCACAGAGAGAGATTGAAACAGTCTATTTCTGGGCCTGCCCCCCTGTCCCCTCGCTTGCATACAATCATGCATCATCCACACCCTTCACTATCTCTGCTCATCCATCTCTGTCCACCACAGCAGGGCCCAGTTGTACAGCTCCCATCAAGACCTCGAAATTCACGGTTTCATGTCTTACACTGACAGATGGGAGATGTGAGGTGGGTGGGAATCTCAGACTGAGCCTTCAAAGAGAGGACTGCAGAAGAAAATGGCTGCATCAGTTGTTGTCCCTTTATTTTTTTTCTCTAGTGTGATTGTGCTGTAGTTGGAGTATACTCATGCTGCCGCAGGATGAGAGAAAGGGGGTGTGAACTGTGAGTAACAGTATTAGCTTGCTGTAATAGGCCAAATCGCACCTGATTCCACACTGAAGGACGGTGAACAGATGTAGCTGATAATCATGACATGCGGAATTACTTGCCTCTAAAAGTCAGGACCATATTTGTCATTGCTGTAAATGTTCTGTTGCTTTAAACGTCACCAAGTTGATCACACTAAAAGCAGCTACAGGTTTTCAAAGGTTTAGCCTCTATTGACTTCTGAAAGAGTGCCACTCTCAGCTATTGTGCAGTGTACAGTAGCAGTCGTTTCATTTTACTTGTGTGGGCCAGAACAACCACCCAATCAAGTCCTTGCCAGCACTCTCTCCCTGAACTCCTCTTCTCACTCATCACTATAATGAATAGGGGGATGGGCAGAGCAGGTGGTGGCCTATGAACACGCATAATCCAAAGAGAGAAATAAAGACATACATCACACCCTTCATTTGTTTCCACGCCATGGAAGTATCCACAATCAACTCCCCCTTGAAGAACAGGCCTGGCCTCATGTTCAGGGAATTTTGAGCAATGCCATGTGAACATGTGTGCTTTCGTTGTGGCTAAAAGAAACATGGTGAAAGGAAAAACTACAGGGAAAAACATTTGCACATGCACATCCATTGTTCCCTCTCCACCCTCCATGCTCTGTACTTCTTTGCCCTGGTAATAAAACTTGTAACTCCTGGCTGAAAAGGTCAAAATCAAACATGAAGAGCATTTTTCCTGTCTATTATAGTGTAGCATTATTGTTTTCTACAAAAAGATAAAGTGAGTAGTCTTCTTCAGCTGATCCGACAGAGGTCATGGGACTAAGCCTGTAAAATTATGATGGAAAAATGAGTAACGTAGAGCAATGTTCTCTGTGAGAGAGGGAGGGAACTGACAGTGAACCCTATTATTTAAAAACATCTGTAGCATTTCTCACAATCACATTTTGTTGGATTCATATTTCATAGGTCATTTGCGCTGCTCTGCTATATCATGTCTAAAGAGGTAATCATATATTCTGTTAAAAACTATACTACTACAAAGGGAGTATTTGTTTGCATGAGTTATCACAGAAAACATCTGGACCTAATAAGCAGCGAAACGCTCAGCACCTGTTATTTTTCACCAGGTTGAAGCATCCTCTGAGGCATGAAGGACAAACACCCAGAGTCCCCTACAACCCAGACATTTTGTCTGGAGGATAAGATGGCTCGGTTTTAACCTCCATACTGTCGGGGTCATCAAGCTGCGAGAGCATCCTTTTCCTTTCCCCCTTTTTTTGTGGCTGACACTCTCCAGCACAATTTAACTTTCTTTTTTTTTCTTTTTTTTTAACAATCCCCTGCATCGCAGCACTTTCATTCATCTTTGGTTGGTCAAATGTCACTGACATGCAATTATTCCCTCCATGTCCAAAAACTGAGACATACAGGGGTGACCACAAAAAAAGGAACTCCTGTACTGCAAATCCTTTCAACCTGCTAACAAAGCAACTTCACTGAAACTGCCTGCAGACTTCAATACAGCAATTGACAGAAGTAACTTCTGCATGCATCTTCATTCCCTCAAGGACAGAGGGATAATCAAATTCAGTGTTTAAGCCTGGTGTGGGATTAATATGTAATGCAACTGCTCATAGAAAGCTAAATAGCGAGGATATTATCAGATGCTCTGTTACTTCAAACCATTACTTCTTCAGCTGGGCAGTGAGTCAGAGCCCTCCTTTTATGTACGTGTATATATGTATAGGCTTCATTTCTGCCCATCCAGTTTAATTACGAAGTGTTCATTCTTACCTGGGTAAAAGTCTTTGGATTTGGACAGCTTAATGGTGGCACCCGTCTCTTTCTGCAGTTGTACGATGGTCTGGCCGCCCTTGCCAATTATAGAGCCGGCTGCATAGCTGGGGATCAGCACCTTCAGGAAGTACTCACCCTCCTCTGGGGGGGGACACATAAAGTGTGAAAGGGTCACATCTCGTAGAGTAGCTGCACATCATCGTCTACATTTTAATAGCTCCCAACCCCCAAACTTCTGAACAAGCAAAAACTCGCCAATGGTAAAATACAGCTTTGACATGAAAAAAGGCGAAAAATGCAACAACATCATCATGCGTCTGTTCTCCTTTCGTTTCTGGGTGGAGACGTAGCCCTTTGAGTTCTTTGTAGTTTCCAGCACATTCACATTTTATTAGAGATTGGTGACATGTTCTGTGTCCTGTCCCAGTTTTCTAGTGGAGTAAATGATGACCTCCTTTTCAGCTTGCAGAGGTCTAATTTTAACTGTTTTCAAGGAGTTTTAGCAACCTCTGACTACATACAAAGTCACGTCCAGTGTTGCTAATCACTGTTCACATGTGAATAAAAGGAATGTTGAATTAACAATTCAGTCTGAATGTGAACTGCATACTGAGAAAAAAAAAAGTTCAGCATAGAAGACTAAATGCAAACACACAGAGTCATTATCCATGCAGTTGATGAATACCAATACAAAGTGATCCCTCGTAATCAAGAGACGTGAGAAGAGCATATGGGAACCAATCCCTCAAATTTGTTCATCGGGTACACTGCCAAGATGGTCTAAATCTCCTCCATTTTGAAAGGGGTTTCTGTGGCTTACAGTGGCTTGTGGAAGGAAAGTGATTGACAGCATGTCAGTTTGAAGAATTTGCAGCCAAGCATGTTTCTCCTTTTCAGCAGGGAAAGTTCCCTCTTCTACAATTCTGATTAAGAATTAATCAGCACCAAAGTGGGTGAAGTATCTGCCTGAGAAAACCCTGATCACATTGAAGGCACTAATCTAGTAAAAAGCAATCAACCCCATATTGAGCTTAGACCCAAATACAATCAGAGAACCTGCCAACAAGGCATCAAAAATATTATATTTATAGATATGGGGCAGCCGTGATTCCCCATTGAATTACAACCGTTGCATCGATGATGTCATGGTAAACACTCAGCACAGGTGCGTACTTAGTAATAAAGCACCCATACAAATAATCTCCTCTGCATGCAGTTTTCGATGCAATGACGTCATGTTCAAGCCCTTTCAGCAGCCTCAAGGGTGACGTCACTGGAGTGAGCCAGAGATGTAAAAAGGAACTGTCCAGCTCTGTGTGACTGGGTTTCTGACACGTTTTCCAAAGTATCTGCCACACTTCTGATTTTGATTGCGGTTTGGTGAAGCAGTGAGTCCTGTCACTGTGTCACCGTGTCCTTATGTGGTGTGGAGGTATATTTGAGGTGGACAGAGAATATGGATGGAGGGGGGTAGGGGGGTGGACCACCCTGCATTGATAGCAACCTGTTGCCTCTGTAATGCACTCATTGGCTTCAGATGTGAATGAACATGGCAGTGTGACATTAAGGGATTTCACAGCTACCAAGTTAGCCCTTCTCCTTATTGCATTAATATGCCCCTCATGTTCCATTAAGACACAGGCTTGGTTTCCTGCACATCACCCATAACCAATGGCTCTGACAAATATACAGACAGTTACATGATTGTGAAAGGAATTTCACTTTTGATTTTGATTAATTCGCAGCGGCTATGGAGAATTCACAGATCATATTATTCCAACTGCAAAAATGTACTCTCCCATCAAAGCTTGCATACATACATAAATATATATAAATGTATAAATACATATATATCAGGTGGTATATCTGGTGAATATTTCATTTGTCTGTGAACATCCTGACAAAAGGAATGACACAAACCTTGAAATCGGCATCACAAATTCAAAGTCAAATCCTCTCTGGTCATTGGGTGGTCTTTGGATGCTCCTGCTATAATGCAGTCAGCTTTCAGTTTTTCTCATAACGAATAACAATAAAATGACCTTGGTGGAAAAATAAAGATCATGCATGACTGACACGGTCGCCATAAAGCTTCTAAACCCTCCCTCCCATCTCAAGAAATCTGATACTGTAGCTACACTATGATTTTAATTTCAGTGATGTCGATTGTAGGATCCAAACAGCCAAAGACCTGTTGTTGACAGACAAGCCCAAACCCACTGCGTAACTTTCTGCCCATCTTCAACCAGAGTAAACCCAGCAGGGGAGGAAGCCAATGAGATTCCCTCCATCACCCTCGCAGCCACGTTTGCTGTCATTAACCAATAATTAATTCTGTCCTAGTGTCTGAGATCACAGTAACAGGTTTTAATGGCGTCATGTGGTAGAGTAAACATGGCAATCTGTTGCTGCAATCCGCCAGGGAACGGGAGCAGTGGGGCACATTGCGAAGCTGAGCCAGTAGGGTGTTAGTTCAAACCCCTGCTTCCAATACTGGAAGGGTGGCTTGGAGGAGACACACAGACACTGAGCCAAATGTGTTTAGTTAAGTCACTCAAGGGGGGTGGGTCAGGAGGAAATGCCTTGTGACTGTCCTCCCTCCTTCCCACTACCCTTCCAAGTACCCATTCTGCATTTCAATGGACTAACCTGCTGCTGACAGGCAGCAAGGACGATGGAATAAAAATTAGCAATAATGGACAAATAATCTTGGTATGAAATTTCACACAGTCTAGCATGATGGATAAATTCAACAAGTCAGACAAAAAGAGTTTGAGGCTTACCCATTCTGAGATCTGCTGCTTCTCAAGTCCTCTGTCAGATCGCCATCAATGCCCGGACACAATCTCAAAGAGGGGATCTTAACATTAGCCTAGGCATAGGTGCAATGGTAGTGTTGAGGAATGCGGCCAGTCGACCTTTTTCACCGAGGTTTAATTCATCAGTGGGTGCAGAAAAAGAGATTTCACCGCAGCATCCAAGCCATGCCTGCAGCTGGCCAGACCCTCAATTGTCTGAGAAAATGCTAATGCAGGCTCTCAGTGTTTTCAGTGAAAGACGGCACGCATTGTTCAAGCCTGCATCGGTTTGAAGGGGGGGGTCTTCCCTGCCGCATCACCCTTTTCACTGCTCTCATCCATATTCATCGAGTGGCCTGTCCGTCTGCAGCAGCACGCAGGACTGACACCTCAATCAGCCAATAGCTTACCTCCTCCCTCCACCACGTCATGTCCCCACCTCCCGACGCCGGTACCAAAAAATTTAATTTTCTCTCCTACCCCGCCTCTTTTGACGCAGCACTATAAAGTATGGCAGTCCATTCACTCACTTTTTTAAGTGGAAAGTGACAAAGGTGAAGAAGCTGAGTAAGCGGGCTTCAGCTTTGAATGGGGAAGCATGTAGAGTGACCTTCAGCAGTGGCTGAAGAGGTGTATGGATAACATAAGCAGATGATGAAGGAGGTGCTCTGAGACAGCGTGCCTTACGCCACCCACCCTCCTTTCCTGCTTTCCCCCACCCCCAATCCCTTAGACGGCCATGTTTGAGAGGGCGGAGGGGCTCATCAACCATTGCAAATGGCAGTGCCGCAGAATGGTGGAGGGGGGTGATGAAGCCAATCACTACGCCTATAAATCTTACACCGAGAGGTATCTTAAGTGGCTAGATGTGTGTAAAAACTGCAATGTGCATGTGTGTCTGTATCTGTGCGAGGACATGGGGGTGGGGGGTTCAACTTCATTTAAAACTGCCTTTCAGGAAATCTGCAAAAAAGGAACTCCTTTTATTCCTCGCTGATGATTACTTTCATCCACAAATCAAACCCTAACGCTGGCCCATTTTGGTTTGGAGCGAATGCCTTCCAGAAAATTCTACCAGTCTCTTTACTGAGCGACGCTCTAGTATATAGACACAACCTCCCTGTAGACTCCACTCCCTCTCACGGTCTATCTATCTCTCCTTTTCACTCCATGCCTCTCATTCTCTCTTTCACTGCCACCTGGCAAATTCACAGTCCACTCACGTCACATCACTCTGCAAGGGCACCTGTGTCCTTCCCACCAAAAATAAAATAAATAAGTAAATAAATGAAAAATTAAAAATACAGCTCACATTCCTGTGCCAACCTTTCCATTAGCAACATTACGAGATCATACCTAATCCCTCAGCCATACAACCTTTTGGAGGGCACATGCTTGCCAGCAACATGGACTCAGAGTATGGGTAATTAGAAAGAGAAATGAATGAAAGATGCTCATTCGGGGAGGAGAGAGAGGCAATGCTGATAAAAGAGGAGTAATTTCCCTCATTCAGTGTCCACAGCTCTTAATGCACAATGAGGGGCTCAGCTTTGAAAGAGCACAGGCTTTCTTCTCTTTGTTGTAACTGCCAGTCATGTTAATGATCAGTTTGGGAGGAATAACGTGATCAATATCAGACATAGTCAATGGGTTGGTGATTAAAGGGACAGCTAAGGATTATGATGCTGTCTACCACTGTTACCAAATAGGCTGCGGGTTTGCAGATTTACACATTAGACATATAGATCCTATGAATTGGGAGGTGATGCTATGAGCTACTCCGACTGCCAAGATGGTCAAAATGCGCTTTACATGTAGATGCTAAAAGGGAGCCTCTGCTCCCAAGCTCAGCTCCAAACCAGCCTTAAAGGTCTCCTTTAAGATTCATTTCACTTACCAGGGTGAACAGTAGATCTGCTGCCTGTAAATCAAATTTTGATGACCTACTGTAAATGCTAACAGACAGAATGCTAAGCTAATTTGTACTATTGAAATGTCAATTATTTCAAAGTAAACTGTTTTGAATACATTTTAATCACTTTACACACCTTAAAAAAATTTCATCAGGTATCACCATTTTAGAGGTTGCATAAGCTGATCGGTCTAATAACAGTTTAGCAAGAACTAGTCACTCCACATTTAAGCATGTATCGGCATAGCTTCACTCAAATTCAGTGGGGAAATAAGGCAGCAGGTGCATACATTTTTGCGACTTTGAGGGCTTCAGTACAAATCATTACAAGGCCAAGCATCTAAAACTAAGCATGCTTTTAAGTTTTCTTGTCAGTCAGTTTCCAACTCTTCATATATAATTGTACATGTCACTCTGTAATTTGTAATGTGTTCAGCACTGAAATACAACAGGGCACCCTCTTCAGTCAGATACTGCTGTTTTCAAATACTGATTCGACACATTGTTAACGGTGTAGCTGAAGGTTCAGACCCCTTGAGTCTCTGATACAAAGTCTCCTGAAAACAAGCTGCAAGCGTATGATAACATGATAGCAATTACAAAGGTAAAAACATGTTCTGTTAATTGTGCATTTTTAATATCTATTGAGACTTTCTATTCCAGTTTCACACTGTGAAGCCAATTATATTACCTTGATACTGAATGTGAAGAACACCATCTGACTTTTCTGTGCTATAGTGGTGTTAATGGAAGACACACGGAGGCGGAATCCACTCTAAAACAATGTCTGGTGGTACAGGGGTTTGTATGTGCCGCACTGAAAGGACAGTTCTGATATGCAGTGAACCGCAGCAGAGATACTGTCACAAATAGGATGTAAATGCTGCTGTCGGTGACTGATGATTTGTCTGGGAGACAGCAAATTTTCAGTAACATATGGTGAATAAACTGTCTACTCTCTGTAGACATCTATTATTAAGTTATTAAATAAGTGTTTCCTGTGAGCTGTGCGGACCAGAACAATCAGAAGCTGAAATAAGATGTACAGAGGATGGCGGGCACCGAATGAGCCGTCATCCGCGCTGCTGCCTCAGATGACTAATAAAGCAAGTGTGCACGCCTCAATCTTGATTCTACAGTGGCCACCACCACTAATTCCCCTCAACAAAAAGAAATCAGGGTAAATCTTGCCATGTTCTAAAATTCTGTGAAGTGTCTGCTATTTTCAATCTGTTCTTATCCTTCCAATAAAAGTGTGTCGAAATTTTTCACAGGGATAAATGAAACAAACAGCAGCATCACCCAGCTCTCGCTGAGCACTTGCATGTTTCTGATTATCATTTCGGTCATAACACCATTATTCAGTGTTTTAACAACAGAAATTTTCTAAAGGATGGTAAGGCAAATATCATGTTGTGCTAATGAAATATTAAACAGACGTGGAGAAACCTATAAATAACTTGTATTTGATAGGAAATTGGCTTCAATTGGTCGTGTGTGTTCCCTACTAGCTGTGTATATCTGTATCATTCCCACCTGACACTTTTGCCTGCTTCTTAATGTACATTACACTCCTTACATTGTTCCCTTACCAACTGACTGTTTCTTACTCAGTTCTGCATAAGAAACAATCTCCAAGATTACTGATATGAAATCTACAAAGTCAGGTGACTGCAACAGCCCTGTTCCTGTCAGTGTTCCCAAAACAACACTGTAATGTCCAGGATCAGCTTGGGCAGAGCTATCAGCATGTTAATGTATCTGAAAAAAGTAAAGGGGCACAAATTTGTGCTGGACTTTCACAGGGGAGCAAGAACAGGAGTCACCGAAAGCTCACTAATGTACAAGAGTGCACATCAGAGTGCATCTCTGTCTTGGGGGACAGTCACAACACTGATGGAAAAAGGGGGTTAATGGGAACACTACATACAAACCAACACTTTCCCACTGAAGGGAAGGCTCCAGAGCAGGACCTCCAGATGTGGGGCAAGTGTGATTGCTTTCGAATTGAAAGCTGCCTTGAGCTAAAGAGGTCACCCACTCAGCCTGGCTGCCTGCGGGGATATGCAGTGTGGAGAAACAACCACAAACACAGTCCAAGTGCCAAATGCACAGGTGCTTCATGTTATAGCTTGATATGAGGCCGGATCCGCTTCCATGTTGCATGTGGTGTTGTTGAGGGTGTTCATACTGAAGAGGAGCCAGTGCTTTTGTGCTGTTGCACTTCACCCGGTGCGTACAAAGGCTTGTGCAACAACGCAGCGCGTTTCATGTGGGGAAGCCTCGGCGGATGAGCTTTTTCTTGTTGTGTTATCTCTCTTACCTCCAGTGTTGGTCCTCTTGGTACAGCCGGCCTCCTCCGTCGGAGTTTCCAGCGGTCGTTTGCGGGAGTCCGGGTTATCAGTCTCCATATGAGGCTGTTGCAGGCTGTGGAGGTTAGGATTTGAGTAAATCCCGTTATGGTCCACCGCTGCTCCGCCACCACCGGCCATCATCATCTTTCTTTCCCCCCGGAGCTCTAGATAAATTTGCGCAACAACCACAGCGCCCTCACCACCACATAGCCCGACGGCGCTCACCGCAAATATGAACGACAAGTTTGGGGAGCTGGGATCGGTCTGCAAAGGATCAAAAGGCGAGACCAGACTGGGATCGGGGGTGTCCTCTCCCCGCTGCCCCGCCGCTCCACCAGTGCGCCCCTCTCACTGCTAAATTTAAAATGCCATTGAGTGAAATGCGCTCATTGAACGCACTGGCCGTCGCTCCAGCAGCATGCTTATTGTTGACGCGCTAAACAACCCGCGCCTTCAAATAAAGCTACACAACACACACTAGCCGTGGAGACAAGAGCAACAGCTTCGAGGGGAAAGCGCTCGAAGGCAGCTCTCTCAAGTCATCTTGACGCCATGATCCTCAGTGAAGTCCTCGGTGTGAGAAGTGCAGCTGTTGTTATTGTTGCTTTTGTTGTGTGATGGGAGAATTTAGCAAGAGAGCTCCAGAGAAGACCACAGTGCCACTGACCGGCCGAAAGACGAGGCCAGCGCAACTCAAATTTGCCTGAGGGCAAGGGAACGCATCATGGCTGTCAGTCAAGTGTTTCAAACTCATTTGGCTTCCTCTTATAGTTTCTGACGCGACGCTTCTCTGGCGGTTTCGTCTTTCTCGTCTTTTAATTATCTTCAGAAAATAGAAGAGCTCAGTTATAATGTCACGAGCTTTGATGATTATGTAATAGTTTTTAGTAAATGTCTCTTGGCCTTATGGTCTTAAAATGCACTTTATGATTTATTAAACCAAACAATTAAAATGGGAACTATTCATAAACAATTTGTATCCTCACAAAAACTTTATACGATAGGTTTTAACTTAGATTTCTGACCATGTCCCCTTGGGGCTGCGGAAACGGTGATAGGTGTTTAGAATTTGTTCTGATACTTCATAGAGAGCGCCTTTAACTGAGGACATCATTAGTGACTGGAAACTTGTGTAGCTGCGATGCTGCCTGTGCTCAGCTCGTACACTAAACAGCTCACACTGTAAGTGACATGAAAGTGAAGAAGATAATGACGCTCAAAAGAGAAAACAACCAGAGACATTGAAACTAGTGTTTCACCTCAACAGCTGGGTTCAATTCCTTTATATCTTGACAGAGTCAAGAAAGCTCCCCAGGATGTAGGTGGACATGTTTCTCTGTCCATGATCGAGAGAAAACTTCCTGAGCAAAACCCTAGAGGACTCATTGCCAAATAGAAAGACTCAGAAACACAAAGAAAAAAAACAGTGCTGTTGTACCTGAGATTTATGGGCTGATTTCTATGTTGAAGTCTCATTCCCTTCACTAGTATGTGTTCCCCCTTTAACCTGCACATGACTCTAACCACAACAAGTGGTGGATAGAGTTAGGAAAAGGTCAAAGGCCACCCAGGAAATGTCCTTGGCAATCGGCTGATAGGGTGCCAAAGAGGAGGAATTGCTCCGAACCCTCTTAAGAAAAAAAACTCATAGATGGCTGAAATAAGGTGTGGAGGAAAAAAGGGCTACTTTGTAACCAAAGCCACCACCTCACTGCTGGTTCTGTTGTGGTTAAGGGATTGCAATAACACTATTGCGGTAAACAGGGTGAAAATCCTAAACAGACAGTCAAACCAAAGTGCTTTTCGGAGTGAAGAGGATAAGCATCTCTAACCTGCCAAGTCTATCACCTGATCTCAGTCTGAACTGAGGTCCTCCTGAAGACCAGACTGAAGACAGAGAGTCCACAAGCTGCAAGTTCTTGGAGAGGATCACCAGGAAGGAAACAAAGCATCTGCGGGTCAGAGAGTTCAGTCATTAACTGCAAAGGATTTTATGATGAGGATGTTTGACGGGGGAGATAGGGGTTAGGAGACTTACTCTAATCAAAGCTGAGACTTGGCCCTTGTGAGTATCTAATATTTTATTACCATTTGATTGGACCGGACTAGAACTCCAGTTACATGCAATAGTTGCTGGCCTATAAACACACACTTGAGCTGACCAGTTGTTCCCAGCTGCTTCTTGATCCGTTTATAAACTGGTGTCACAATCACTTAATTAGGAAAGGAGTAAAATAATCCTGCTCCACTGACATCTGTGAGCTGAAAGTACAATTCTGTGTATAAATACTACATCAAATGTCAATCAAAGCTATTTTCAAAAAGGAAGACTACACAAGATAAACCGCAAAAAAAACCCCAACAGTCATCATTTATTTTCTGAATATTCCAGCAGATGGTCTACAGCACATCAGCTCATAATCTAGACATAAACAAAACAAGACAAGCAAACTCTGGAACATTTGGAACAATTCAAGCTCTTCCATCAGTTTTCACCTACCTCCACCTACATTCAACAAGAAAGCACAAAGCCTTGTGTCACTGTCTTGACTTGAGATCTTCAGGAGTACATGCCCCTGAGAAATCACTGCATCTTAAAATAATAACACTTCATTCTGAGCCATTGACACCCACAAGTGTCAATAAAATGTCTGGTTTTACTTAATTCAATGTTGTGTGAGCTGCGCACAAATCTCTTTTAGCTGTGGCGTCTTTTCCCTCAGTGTGTGGAGCTTCAGCTGACTTCACATCAGAGCTGGCTGTAAGCGCTGTCACCCTCTGGGCAAGCCGCTCCAGGACCAGGTCAGCAGCAATGGTAAGACTGTGCTGAAACAACAGAGGATTATAACAACACAACATCAAAAAAGATGTACAGAGGTAAGTTGGTAGGTGGTAGGGTGCAGCAGTTGTGTTCTGTGTCAGTGCATTTGAAGGCATAAGAGAGACAAAGCTGATGATGCGCATGAATTGATATCTTAATTTTTCAAGTCTTGGTTGTCATTTTTCTGTGGCTTGATTGTTTTGTTGGATAATTTAAGTTGCTCAGTGATGATGACTGGCGGTAAAAGATACATCAGGCAAAGGCTGAAAATCTACATTTCATTAAAATGTTTTGATTATCTCAATTACAGGTTGTGTTTCTTCTGGTGGCCACTAGAGGTCAGCACTAATTAGTTACTTGTTTCAACTGGCTACTCAGCTGGACATAATCTCTTTTCTCTATTGAAGACTAAACCTGAGTTTTTACTTCAGAAGCACATGAGCTGTAATGCAGAACAACTGGAGACACTGACCTGGGAGGAAGCTACACTACAGCATTATGGATCTACACACCTGTAAAATATGAAGCCCCTTCAGTGCGAGGACAGCCAGCTCTCTCAGACCGTCCCCAGTCAAGTCTAAGTAGATGATGGACAGCACAGGACTCTTGAAGCTCCGCCTCCACTGCAGCTGAAACTGTCCGCCGCCTGCTGGACTAAACTTGTAACACAAAAGTTCCTGCAGAGCAGAGACAGGAAGAAGACAGTGTTGTAACAGCTCACTACATCAGTCAGTGATGATATCTGATATTCTGTCAGGGGCTGGAGCCAATCCCAGCTGACACTGGTCAAGAACTGGAACATCCTGGACAGGTCACCGGTCACTGTGTGTCAGTCAGAAGACAAACAATCTTTCATGTTCACATTCCCACCTACGGGCAACTCAGAGTCACCAATAAATTGCACGTCTTTGGACTGTGAAAGAAAGCTGGAGAACCTACAGGGAACACAGACAAAAATGTCCAAGGCTGAGGAGTCAAACTCAGAACCTCCTCGGGGCAGGTGCTGCTGGCACCACTGTGGTGTCCAGCAGCACAACAAGATTGTATTCATCCATTTCTGTAAATAGTCCACCAAAAAAAAAAAAAAATCATCAACTTCCTCCTTTTTGACCAAGAATTCTTTAAAGCTGCGATGGCCAGCTGGGTCTTTTTTAATGAAAAGGTAACGTGTGTGTCTAGTAGACACAAGTATGCTTGAAGTTGACAGCAACTTCAGATGCTGCAGAGTCAGAGAGCATGAAGAGAGATGGACTAGCACTAAAAATGAACTTTAAAAAGATTCTAAAAAACAGAATATCACCAGCATTATCCTATAAAGTTCTATTAATAAAGTCCATGAGAAAAGAGAATCTCTCACCTGTCCATATGTTCCCAACAGCACTTCCTTCTGTCCATCAAAATCCAGGTCAATGACAAGAGCACAGAGCACTGCGTCCCATTGGTCACTCTCCGAGAGGCAGACAGAGTGAGACAAACCACACTCCTGGATGTCCCTGAGAGCACAGACAGACAGATAAATCACTGAATTCACAAAAGCTACACAAAAGAGGAAGTCTCAGTAACTCTACCTGTACACAACGGCCATCTCTATTGTGCTGGTTACCAGCAGGTTGTAGCTTTTCACTTCCAAGCCTGAAATGAAAACGCAATAACCTTGCAGTTCACTGCAGTAGGTGAAAAGGAGTCAAACAACAGCAGTAGTAGAGCAGTAGCATACTTGTGTCACCTATGGCCTGGTTGGGCTCAATCTGGCAGCTCAGGGGAAACAGCAGCACTGTAGAGATTGGACTGTCAAACTGGACCCGCCAGCTCTTCAAGACCTCTGAGGAATAAAATACACAATATCCTTAAAACACAAACTAACACAGCTGAAGTGTATCAATGGTTGTTGTATCTTTCATTCCCTGTAAAGAAAGGACAGAAATTCATGTTTAATAACAACGAAAAATACTTACCACTCCACGATGATGTGACAATGCTGTTGATGAAAAGGTCAGATACACTACAAGTACAGACAATATCATCACTAGAAGTTACATCAAAATTAAATTTGACACTACAAATCAAATAATGCAACTGTTACAAATACAGTTTGTCACAGGACAGAAGCAGGCTGTTTATGGGGTGTGACAACAAGGTTAGAACCAGAGGAAACAACCTTGAAAAGACGTGTGAACACAGAATGAGAGCTGTTTCTTCTTCCTCTCCTTACCCTGCCAATATTTTAGAAATACAGAATCTTTTGACATTGTAAGGACAAATGTGTTACACTGTGGGATTGCTACATGGACATTGGTGTCCTTGCTTCACTGTGGGGATTTTAATAGCAAGGAGGGGGCAATTAGGGGCCATTAGGGAGACATTTGACATGTCACAGCTGTGGATAGTAAAACAGGGTCCTGGTGCTGTTCATGCTGCCTCACATTTTCACATCTAACTAGAACAGGATCATTCTTAATGTATAAAAATAAAACTTGAGCTCTCCCGTCAATAACAACTGTCAATATCTGTTGTGAAATAGGTGGAATTCAGACTGCAAAGGGTTGCATGATATGCAAAAGACATCATAGATATTATGTGGCAGATACTAAGATTGGTATTTCAGTTCAAATTATCAAGTGTCATTTGCACCGACAAATGTTAAAATGAGGAATTTTTATTTTTATTTTTATTTTTTTTGGAGGCGGGTGTTCCTTTACATCTGGAGAGTATCTTTTTGAGGTCAGGAGAGCTCAATAACTATCACTTATGTTGTGACATATTTTACAAATCTTGCCATTTGGATATTGCGCTTAACTGTGTTGGGATATTTTTTATATTTTAAATATATAAAAAAAAAAAGTTTCAGACACATATCCCAGCCCTTTCTGTGAAGAGTTTACATGTTTTCCTGGTGTCTGTGTGTCATCCTCACACAAAAACATTGACATGAGGTAAATTGGTGACTCAGCCCATGCGCCCCTTCTGCTGGCACTGTACTAAATGAGCTAAAAACCCAGATTATTATTGACGCTATGTTACTTAATTTACTCGTCCTTCATGTATAACGGCAGTAAGGATCATTCATTCATCATGCATTTGTGGAGAATAACTAACAGCATGGAGCTTTAAAATCAGCTGTATGGATTGTGTCAATACTGGAATTTATTCAAATGCTTTAGAGCAGTGCTCTGAAAATAATTCACATCAGTTTTGTTGAGACTTGGACCAAGAAGAACAAGGAAGCAGACATGAATGTTCCTTTGTCTTATTTTGTTGTTTATAATAATGCTGACAGTGATCTGACATGAATACAGCAATAGCCTCCCTTTTCTGCCTGTGTGTTTGTATATACAGATGTTTTTCTCGCCCCTGTAAGAACAGGAGGAATGACACAACATCCTTGTCTGCGTTTGAGTCCAGTGACCTCTGGTAATTTTCTCAATTTTGTAATAGTAGTCCATTCGATCAGAATTAGGACAATGTAAAAGAAGTCACTTGAGTCTGAGCCTGAATTAAGGTTGATGCATACTAGACTTTCATCACAGCATAAGTGCTGTGGAAAATTTCTAAATTACATTCTATTCTATTTGTCTGACTCACCTGGTCCAGTCTGGTTCACTAAAGCCAATCCAATACAGCCGTTCTGACAGCCAAATGCAGAGATTCGCTGACCATTGGCTAAAGTCAACATGTCCAACCACAGCACACTGCACAGAGGGAGGAGGAACACAGCACAGCACATATACAATTATATCTAGGATTGTTGACAATGTCTGGTGCAACAATGACAAAAAATGTATAGAAGTTTTGCAGTTTTACATGATCCATAACACCTTATAACCAGATATTTCTTCATGATATTATTATTATTATTTTCATGCCCCACAATAAGAAGGTTGTGGGTTTGGTTCCCAGGCCTGGGGCCTTTCTGCGTGGAGTTTGCATGTTCTCCCCGTGCTTACGTGGGTTTCCTCCCACCGTCCAAAGAAATGCGTGTTTGGGCTAGTTGGTGACTCTAAATTGTCTGTAGGTCTGAGTGTGAGTGGTTGTTGGTCTCTGTCTGTCTCTGTGTGTTGGCCCTGTGATGGACTGGTGACCTGTCCAGGGTGTACACTGTCCTCGCCCAGAGTGAGCTGGGATTGACTCCAGTACTCCCACAACTCAGAAATTGATAAGCAGTTGAAGATGAATGAATGAATGAATGAAGGCCATAAAATAGGTTTGTATTGTTTCATGAAGAGAGGTTTCAACCATCTATATTTTAACAGTATTAAAACAATCAGACCAAAACTGAGGGCTAGTTCACCGTTGGCAGCCAGATCACAGGATGGGCAGATCCCCGGACCAAGGCCCTCACTTTCTACTCATGGTCAATTTGGTATGTTGGCAATGTCCCTAAATTATTTCTGTTTTTGTTGTATTTTATCTTTTGCCTTTATTTTCCTATCCATCCCCACCACATCCATCCACAGCTTCCAGAGCTACAGTCAGCACAGACTCACTTGCTGGGCAGTTGTTGTAGTTCAGGGAAAAGTCTCTCTACTGGCTGCTCTTCAAACTGGTGCAGGGAAACATTCTGTGGGAAAAACGTAGTTCAGACTCAATGAAGCTCTGTTTGCAGCAAAAATAGAAGATGTCTCCCAAAATATGCAAAACTCATCACTGTCACGTTTAGTCTTTCTCCCTCAAGTGTTTATCTCTTTAAATCTGTAAATCTTCTGTCTGACAGGACACGTGCCTTAATGTGAACAGCTGTTTCTGTGATCAAGGATGGCCTCGAAAGCTCTGCTCTTTTTTTTTCTTTAGCACTGTTTCATGAGAACTGGACAAATCTATCAACAGAACTAAACCAAAGCTCCATAACAGCCTCTAAGCTTAGATCTGACAGTTTAAATTAAGGAATCTTAAATTCTAATAAATTAATAGACTAGATAAGGAACACGTACATTGTTCTTTTCAGATATTCATGATAATATCATTTATGTTTTAATTTCCACTACAAAAAAACTAACAAAAATCCCCCCCCCCCAAAAAAAAAAAAAAAAAAAATAGACAACAAATTTAAGTAGTCAAATAATGAAACAAATAAGGTAAAGTCATAGGTTCAGTGTTTTCAAAGTCTCACACAGACATACACACAGGTCCAATCTGTGAGCTGACCTCCTTGTACAGGTGGATCCTCTGGTCATGGCCGCTGAGCAGAAACACAGTCTCACTACCTCCATCGTCACAGTGGACTCTGACACACACAGGAAAGGTTATCCAGTCACACTCTGTTATATGTTCAGCAACACTGATGACAGTTGTTCTCATCTTTAAGAAGAAACTGATCTTATTACCTGTAACAATAATGAGCGAAGATTGTAAGAGTAGCTAGAATTGGAAAGCAGCTGCCGTGGCTCTTTTGTTTACTATACTCAATGATCACATCATAGTGTAGATGTAGATGTGGAGAGTGGAGATGCATTGAACAAAGAATACTAATGAAAAGACTGTGTGTCACACTGTTCTTTTTGTTTAAGCTTTGCCACTACCACCACCAGCGTTTTGTCCATCCCAGGTTCCTGAAGGAAAAACTATTCTAAAGAGTGTGACAGACCAACGCCAACAACAGACCTGCGTGCTTTACTGGTTTACACTCTCAAAGACTTACTCTGTATGGTAGAGCTGGAAGGGTGTGAACTGAAGTTCCAGATTCAGACAACTTTCTGCAATGAGAGAGAAGCCAACATGAGAAGGTGAAAAATCTGGTAGAGTGAGCACAACCATGTCCTGTCACTCACGTGCAATAGACTCTAGGTTGAACTCTGAGCCAGGCTCATAGTCACAGTAGATGTTCAGGAATGGAGTTGCTTTGTCACCAGAGTCCTGCAGAAGATCAGCCATAGGGGAAGCAGCTTTAAATGTGGAAGGTTTTCACAACATTTCAAGTAAACCACACACGTGAACTTTAATACTACCTTTATGAATGTGATGCCCACCACCAGGCCTCTCTTGGGTGGAGACTTGGTGAAGGCGTCAATTGATACAATTTCAGCATCAACTAGAAAAAAAAAAAGGTTGGATCAATTCTTTGCAACATCAACCAACAGTCAACACACACAGAGGACACATAAATGCAGTACAAGCTTCAGGACAAGCTTACTGCATTCCTAAAAAATAATTACATTTTTACTTCCAACTGTTTCAGAGTTATGGTTTTATGTCACTATTTGAAGCACTGAAATGAATAAAGAGAATTGTTAAATATTGGTTGCCTATGAAATGGTGAGCTCCCCAAGCACATTTCATAAAACTGGTTTTGACACAGATAAAAGTGGGTTGGCAGTTCAAAGCAGGAGCTGGAAAAATCACATCTGGAAAACTACATCAGGAAATCTATGTGTTTCCTGCAACACAGGAAGGATACCCATAAGCACAAATTAATCTATTAGTGCTGTTATTGGTTTCTTTGAGTTTTAAGCTAGAGACACCATCTTGAGAGGATCAGCGCTAAAAGAAGGCTTCTGCATTTAAAACAACAAAGTGAGCCTATAATGCTTCAGTTATACATTTAACATTGATTAAAAAAATTATAATTCAATGTAAACTTAAGTTTCATTTGAGGATTTGTGTAATTAAGATTTTACATTCAGTAATAATTAGCAATTATATGTCTGAAACTTTTTATTTCATATTTAAAATATAAAAAATATCCCAACACAACACAGTTAAGCGCAATATCCAAATGGCAATATTCAGATCCTTTCCTTTACTGTGATGTTTGAGTTTCACTGTGCAGCTTGATGTATGTGCAGACTCTTACATAAGATGCTTTTTATAGATTCATTAAAGGAGGTAGGAGATATTGATATAAAAATTAACATTATTATTATCTATTTTTAAAGTGCAAGACCAGGTGAAGAAGTGGGCCAAGAAGATACAGATGAAATAGATGTTTTGTGTCTAAGTTATATTTTTGAACTAGAGACTATTTACATATTCAGATTCAGAGAAAATGTGTGTGTTGGCTTCTTATAATATGGAAGCACTTTACTCATTTTTTGTGTATACAAAAACCAAAGGAGACAAGACTATTTGACAAAGTAGGCTAACTTTATATGCCTTAAACCTTGTCTGAAGTGTAGTTTTGATTAAAAGGTAATAAAATTAGTCCAGTATAACTATATGTCCAAATATAATCAGAAAAAAAAATCTGAGGATTATCAGCACAAAGTGATTAAATTACCCAGAGTCAACACTGTATAAAACAACTAAATAATTATTAATAATTATTATTGATGTATTAATGTGAATCTGGTTGCAGCCATTAACCATTTTAAATGCATTGGGCTGTTGAATCTATAGCAGGGCAGCATCTTTACTAGGCCCCTAATTTATTTTTTAAGCTAATAATAGATTTTATAATAATACATTTTATTTATAAAGCATGTTCAACAGTGCTCAAAGATGCTTTACAGGTAGCAATCAATAAAATGTAGATCTGACAGAATAAATAAAACCACAACAATAACAACAAGCAGAGATGGTTAGAAAAAACAATAGAAAGTAATAATAATAAAGCCAAACAGACAATCAAACATTAATGGCGTATTTGAAGAGGTCATTTCTGGGCAATTAACTGAATTAATATATAAAATAGACAAACGAATTTGCATGATATTAAATAATAAAATGAATGTAAAAAAAAAATCTGTTTTATTGCATGCCATATTTGTACTGAAGCATATTGCTGGAGGTAATGGACTGTGATTATTGTGATGATAAACCGAAGCAAATACTCCATTGTATCCTATTTTACCAAATAATCCAAACGGATTGAAAGACATGAGCCTGGCAGTGGCAGCAGTGTGTTGGTGCAGTCATACCTGGGATGTAGGTGAACTGGATCTCCTTGGCCACAGGGCGGATTTTCTGCTGCAGCTCCTGGTACCTGAAACTCACCACCTTCCCTTTGAGCGTGGCCGCTAACAGCTCCTGCTGGCCGGCCTGACACAGCCCATAGATGTTGCTCTGTGACGGGAAGCGACTGAAGCTTTCCTCCACGAAGGGGTACGACTCCCCGAGCATCCTGCGCAGGAAATAACCGACTAACCGACTTTAGCACCGAAGTTTGGCAGGTGCAGATTTCATTGTGCTCTCGGGTCTTAGATGCCCACCACCACTCTATTCACCACAGCTTTAAGCTAACACCGAAAAACCTGGCTGTTTATTTGAAAATACAGTCACACGACTAATACTTCCTGCTCTTCACGCTGAATGGCAGCTGTTGTTTTATTTTATGCACCAGAGTCTTATTCCAGATACCTTTATTTCTGCCGCAGAGTAACTTCAACTGTTTACACACGGAACAAAACATCCGGGTTTGAGCAAAGCTGCCTTCAAGATAATCGGATATGTGAGATTCAGCGATCTGTATTGACTGTGTTTCCGCTCTATGGCTCGGCCTAAAGGGTCAAATAAGGTGAAAAATAAAGCATTTAAGGCAGAGATTACACTTGGGTTGACTTTGCATCTCCCACTTTATCCTACACCTTTGAAATAATTTCGTTTTTTCTCTTGTTTAGTTTTGATAAATTGTAAAAGCATAATTTTAATCTTTACTCTTTCATTCTTGACAGGTTCGACCCCTGCTGGGTGAATATAACTGGTTATTCTATGACCAAAGTCACAGAGGAACTTTAGTCGTTATCTTTTTTCTCTCTTTTTACTTTTTTACTTAATTTACACAGACCCTGAAGGGAACACGCGGTGTTTCTTCTTCGTGATTTCGATAACAAACTTTATCGCTTAAATCACATGGACACTCCTGCCCCCAGCGGTTCCAGTCTGCCACTGCCAGCGAGTTTTCTTTCTTCAAAATTGATTATACTCCACTGCATTTTATTGAGACTCTCTTTAGCTTTATCCAAATAAAAAGCGTCAAAAATACAGTAATGAATGTAATCTACAAAAGCAAAATGTTTGTCCATTCAGAGTCAACTGTATATGATGCAAAAATCATCGTGTGTGTGCAATTCTTTATGAAATTGTCATACCATAGGCGAACTTGAAAGCATATAAGAAAGTGCTATTGTCATTAGAAATGCCTTTTTCTTGGTCAGTCTGCAGTCTGCCACATGAAGATTTGTCCACCAGATGTCAGAGGAAACTCAGTGAGGGGAAAGTTGTATGTCTCACTGCTGCTAAGCCTTGTTCCCAAGAGCAGAGATAAACTGCAGCCACTATAAACGCTGTTGGATTTACACTCATGATGAGCAAGTTTATTGAAATGAATGTCTAGTCCAGTGAACATTCACACGCTTTAATGTTTCTTTCTGAATTGAGAACGACTGTAATGTCCTAAATGGACACATTCTACAGTTGATGTGTGCTGTAAGACAGACAGATTTCTATGAGAAGTTTCTCAGACATTTTCAAGAGAAACTTGCACTTGAAACAAGAGAAAGTTTGAAAGAGCATCATTTTCAGCTCAAACATTATTTAATGGACCGCTTACTCACTACAATGAGATCGAAACACTCAGGACTCTCTCATTTTCATCCTCACCAAAGTCATGTCAGTAAGGCCATGAGATATATACTGTAAGACTGACAGCCAGGGAGAAACATTCAGTAAATTAAACTGCAGACACACCTTCATTCCACGGGATCATGGATCACTGATCTTAATGAACAATCCGAGGCCAAGTCTAGCCCTACAATGAAACAGACAGCTTTTCCATCAAATTATATCTGATTAGTTTGAAATTTATAGCAGACTTGGTGTAATTTACTACAGCACAGTGAACTGCTGAGGACTTACCCGGCCCTCTGGAGAAATTCCTTTTTATTTTACACTCATAAAATATAAATCTGTAATAATTACATGTCTGAACCTCATAAGATTAGCAATAATGAACAACAAAGCTGAATGGCAGCAACTACAAACTATATCTCCTCATGAAGTATAGAAACGGTGGGAGGGAAAGTTTCTCTTGCCAGGAACAGAAACACTGGACAACTGCAGGTCTCCAGGTACTCCTCTGGAGGTGAGTTCTTGAACTCCAATGGCCCAGACATTGACTAAACCGAACAAATATGAAGTTGTTGTCAATTATGAAATTACTGTGGTTGTCAAAAGTTCAAATGTAATGAATGAAATTCAAATAAATAGGTGTAAACAGTGTGTCCAAACCTTTGACTGGTACCAAATATAAAACTTACATCCCCCCAGGTTGTGAATACTGCCTATAAAGGGATATACAATAGAAGTAGCAACCTTTGGTTTTATAACTTTTCAAAGACTGTTACTGCTGTTGGACCTTTACACAGTGTGTGTTACATTGTCCAGGGTATGCGGCTGGGGTGAGACAGAAGGAGGTGAGCCCTGAGAGCTGGTGGTGCATATTGCGACAGTTCAGAGGTGGCAGTGTGCTACACCCCCACTTCTCCTAATGCCATCTGGTAATCCCTCTGCAGGATTACTGTCCACTGTAATCACTCATCCTCGACACTGACACACCTCACCTCACTGCAACTCCTGACTCATAACATACATACACACACAGACACGCACACACACAGGTATCTTGCATAAGAAGTTTATATTGGCTATACATGGATGTAAAAACAGGTTGAGCATCACTGTGCAGTTATTCCCTTCACTGACATAATAACAACAATGATGCAAATTAAAACTTGAATCTGCAGTGAGAATATGATAATGGCTTTATTTCTTTATTTAGCTGAACATTGTGGAGATATATTTGAAGCTTTACGTAGTTTATAAAACAGGATTCATAACAACATTACTGTGACAACAGTGACAACAAACTGTAAAATGCTTGTTTGATATCAGATAACAATGAAACAATAGAAAAAAGGCAATAGGTCAATATACAGTTGATAAAGCTCTAAAATTGTACTATAGTTATGTTTATCTGAAATGTGTTTTTATTATTTTATAAGTTGTTTTTTTTTTTCATAATTTTTATTTTGGGTCCTCTGTTTAGGAACCTAGGTTCATATAATCGTTTCTGTTAGTTCTGCGAAGACAAAACCTAATTCATACTCCATAATACTAATGGTTTAATACTGCAGGGGGTGTTTTTCTGCAAAACCAGTACTTCTACTCGCGAGACTTAAAGGGAATTTTGCAGCTAATACATTGGGACACCTGTGTCATACCTGATACCTCTAATGTTACCTATGCAGGAATTACTCAATGTGACCTGACAATATTACAACATAGAGATCCCATAATAAACTGGAAGTAGTGAAGGTTCTATCAGAAATATGTTGTTCATTCAAACGGCACAGGGGAAAACAGCGGCTTGCGCTGCGTATTTGCTTTAGACTTGCAAGCCGAGCATTCAATCCCCTCTCCCAGCTGGAGGCATGCCGGTGACTGAAACCTTGGTGTTTGGTTGATTTGACTAAGCAGTCACTCCCAGTGTTGGTCCCCCACCAGACAATTGAAGTAGCCTGATAAAAAGATAAAAATTTCAGGGAGTAGTAGTAGTAGTTTTGTATGACAAATAACATTCAGGTCTGTAGGCCTGATCATTCTCAGGCTTTCATTGCTGCTTTTCTCATCTCTGCCACTGTGTTATATAAAGTTGCATGGAGCATATAATCCAAATATAAGATCAAATATGAACAGGCCAAATGATGTGGACATGTTTTTCCATGTTTAATTAGTTCATTTGTAACAACATTTATCCATCTTTTAGTGAAGTGATGTCATTTTCATTAAATCTAGCTGCTGGAATTTGATCTAATTCAACTAACTGAAATGTAATAATAATTATAAAATATCCAAAATAATGGTAATTTATTGACACAATACCAATCAATAAAAATGAAAAGATATCCTTTTTTCTATCTCGGAAATTTGGGGAAGTACAATTGCACTTGGCAAACCAACTGCTTGTTTTTGAGTCAACTTCATAACTTGAAATGATTACTTGAATTGTATTTATTTTCTAGCACCTCGGTTTGAATGTTCTCCACTCTCCACTTTAAGTCTATCCATCTATAGTTTCAGAGGGGAGGACAAAACAGACAGCTGTTTAAGTAGATATAGTCTGGACATTTTACCATACAGGAAAAAAAAATATCTTAAAATGATATCTTCTCTTGCTTGCTCATTGAAAAGCCCAAAATCTGTAAATGAGGTATTTTTGTTCATTTCAGAACTGACTGCTTGACCCAAAACAGCAATCTTTCATTTTTCAATAAAGTCAGTGTGCACCAGAGGTTTGACCTTTAAACATAAACAAAAAATTGATGAAAAGCTGACGGATGAATAGAGAAAATAAACCAGATAAGCCTGCTAATTTTAGAAATTATGTTTAGAAAAGACATAATTGCATTACATAATTTTTCAAATGCAGACTTGCAATTGAAAGCGTTAAAGTTACAATATGTAGTTTGTCAACTTCAGAATGTCATATAATTTTATGTTGTTCAATCAGTGAAGGAGCAAAAATGTATTGTGCCTGTTCATTGTTTGTTTGTACTGCACATGTTTATTTTAGTTGTGGGTGTGGTTTCACATATTTTGCTGTTCATGTGTATGTAGAGATACAAACAAAGAGGATGATATGTCAAAACTAATGGACCAATCTATGAATTTATGAATTTATGTGAAGTGTAAAGAGCTCAATCAAGCTCCTGACCCAGCCATAAATTGTAAATGAGGTTGGAAATTGACGTCAAGGCAAAGAAGCAACCTGCATTCATTCCAAAAACCATCAATTGTTTTTTAAAGAAAACTAATTACATTGAAATTAGGGTTTATGGGGAAATGTCCCCATTTCTCACTTGATTTATTGATTTATTGGCTCAGTGAACTCTTGACTTTTTTGTCACTGTCTCTAGTACTGTCTCTAGTACTACTATTCAATACAACATTATGTTTGAATTTTAAATGATCCTTCCATTTAGACGAAAATAGGCCATCAAAACAGCAATTCACAAACCAATGAGAGGTGGTATGACAATTCAGGGTCCATGTCCAAGTATTTAAAGCCTGATTGTTTCACAGAGGTGTGACTAGACTGTCCCATTTAGAAAGGCCCTTTAAAGTTGCAAAGAAATGTGCCCTTCTTTTACGAACCCAAAAAAAAAAGGAAGAAAACTCCAACATGTGGATGCTTCATGGATAAACCCAGCACTAGTTTCATTGCCTGCTGGTAAGAAAAGTACACAAAACCTGAAAAGACAGGGAATTTGCACTCACGAATGGGTTTCAACAGGAAGTGAAGAGCAAAACCTCAGCGTTTTGTAAAAAAAGAGAAGCGTTTGTGTTTTATCAAGATTGCTTGAAGACAAGAGCCATGCTTTGACAGGCAATGACCATGGAAAGTGTTGATAAAAATCGTTTGTGTCTCAGACCATCACATTGCAATTCAACTTTCACAGATTATGATGACAACAATTTGCAGACCACATGCTTTGAAGGATACTGCTGAATTAGAACACTCCTTTGGACTTTTACCTGCTTTTCTTTGATAGACATCACATTATCCAAATGTTTCAGCAGCAGAAGAGAGTCGCTGAGCTCACCTTGGCCTTTTCAACAGCTGAAAAAAACTCCAGAACATCCCTGAAGGAATACAAACAAGAAAAACTGGCTTAATGATATGGTGATCATGTTGATAGACAACAATTCCCATGATCTCTTGCTGTTACAGAATCTCACCTTTTTTAATGCTTTGATTGAGAGGCCCCTTGTGGCAAATGTTACTGTGTTTGCACTGATCATACTGAATTCACATAACAAGACACGATTTGACAGATTTCATTACATTTCATTACATCATAACATTTTAAAATATGTTTTGCCAATATGTTTTCTCCTTCCTGGAGTCTTCAGGTCTTCCTGTTTAATGTATATATGTATATACATATATATATATATATATATATATATATATATATATATTAGTTTTGAAATAAACAGCTGTCAACAAACCAATGCAGGATATCATAAATGAAATCTGATCTCGTCCCTACAGTGCAGATGTAAGGTTAATGGTGACAGTATGGAGCTTCAACTGGTGACCCTAACAGGACTGTGAGGGGGTTGGTTGGGTGGTTAATGCTGGTCTATGCTGAGCTGCTAGTGGCACCTGGTTTGCTCAGAGGAGATTATGACGAAGTGTGTGTGTGTGTGTGTGTGAGTGATTGGGGTTGACAGCAGCCTCAGTACTGCTGGCTAGCCTGCAGATTTAGCCGACCTGTTTTAGACACTGTAATCTGGATTAACTGCAGCAGTGTGTCAGTGGGGACGAAGAGCAGAACCTCCCCCATCCTCCTGCTCCTCCCCTCCTTCTGTGTGCTTGCTCCCCCTCCTCCCTCCCTCCTCACCTGTCCACCTGACTTACATCCACCTGTTTTATTTCTTCTGTCCCATGTTCCCGAGTTTTCAGGTGTGCATCAGCCACAGCATGTCGAAGCCCAACTCTGTTCAGTGATAACAGAAGTGCCTGTTTGCATCATTCTCCATGTGTCTCTATGACTGCATCTTTAGGGGGGAAGGGCAGTCGGACAGGGATTATATCAGCTCAGTCCTCTTCCCTACTTCCCTATTTACTGATGCAGCTGCAGGACGAACTGTTCCACTGCTGGAAGAAGATTGAATCATCAGCCCCAAAAGTGTTTGTATAACATTTAAGATATTTTTAGTTGAAAAGATAAGTCACGGAAAAGATACAAGAAGGTCCCACCTCACTGTTCACATTTTGGCCCATGATCACATGAATAGTACAATACAAAAGATCCTCTTAATTAATACAAATGCAAATCAATATCAGAAACTGAAAAGTCATGGAAACATACTTTAAATTCTGTCCAATAAAATGACCAAGTTATAAAAAGTTGGGGGCTTCCAGAGTACGATACCAACACAGACTCTGCATCAACAGATAATGGATCTTTACGGAGACCCCGCACACGTGGAGTCTCATAAGTACGCTCACTGCTGTAGTCAAGGAAAACCAGGTGGGACAGCAGGAACTGTTCTCCAGGTGTAAAACTGAGTCCTGTCTGCAGTTGTAGGTTTCCATCAGGTGCAGCTGTCTCCTTCTCTGAATCATCTGTCCAGGTTGCACTCCCTTTTCTACATCACTCCACAATGTCTCCACATTTTCTCACTTTTCTTTTTTCTCTCTATGCCATTCAGTGCACAGACTCATCCATTTCCATTTTGTGCTTCTCGTTCTCTCCTTCCTCCTTTCCTGTTCCACCACTGAACAGATTTCTCTGTCTTTCCTCCCTTTATCTAGAGATAAGATACTTACTTTTCAGATAAAGAATATTATGATAAATCAAATGAGTTTTGTTGGTTTTGTGCATCTGGGTGTTGGTGGGTATTGGTGTGTGAAACAGTTTTTGAGATAAATGTAATGAGAAGAGCCAATTTTGAGTGAAAATATGAAAGACAGCAGATGTTTAGCAGGTAAAGATATCAAAGAAAAGGAAGGAGGGAGGATTTGAGGGCAAAATAAGAACTGAAACAAATTTTCATTTTCATCACCATTTATAAAAAAGAAAACATACATAAAAAACTTTTCCCACTGTTGTTTCCCACTCGGGTTGAAACTAGTTAAAATCAGCATCCGAATTTTTGTCACAAACTATATTTTTAAACTGCTTTTGTTCATGGAAACATATTATATTATTTATTTTTTAACAGCTTTCCTTTGATACTTGCAGCTTGATAAAAATAAATGTTTCTTCAAATAAAACTATCAGACATAATACTAAACTTTGTGTAAATACAGTTTTTCTCATTGTGTAGCCTGTTGCTTTGGAGAAGTGTGTGTGTGTGTGTGTGTGTGTGTGTGTGTTTTGTGGGAGGGGCTTTGCTCGGCCACTTGCTGCCTCTAATTAGCAGCGTGTGCCGGTAAAGAAACTCAGTGGAGGGACTTCACCAAAGCGCGAAGGCATCCACGGGCCACTTCACCTTGTGATGACTTGACTGTGTGAAACTCGCCTTTGGAGGAGCAGTTTGGATGTTCAGTCTGCTCTGCCGCTGAACTGAAGCACGTTTAAAGCCGAAAGTGCAGTTTGTAAACAAGAGAAAGACAGAAAAAGCTGTCAGGAGTGCGTTGTGAGCTGCAGGACGGTGCTGGTGCTGTTCCGACGCACAGACCTGTTGGCCCCGCTGAGCTGAGGGGCCCTCGGCTGTTGTGTTGCGTGTCCGACCTACAAGTCAGCGACAGGACTTAAAGCCTGCTGTAAGGATGATGTCCTACATAAAGCAACCCCATTACACCATGAACGGGTTAAATTTGCCTGGCCCAGGGATGGATGTGCTGCACACGACCGTCGCTTATCCGTGTAAGTAAAAACTGCTTTATTTTTTTTTATCACATAAGTGTAAAATGTACGACGCGTTTTTTTTTATTCTTCTTATGAATCGAGCTCTTTCGTTTTTCTACACGTACTTTAAAGTATGAACGGTTGCTTATATGATGCGCAAAACGCGCGGAATGACGCGCAGCACAGCGGACAAGCAGAGACTCACCGATTTTGAATTTGTTTGTGTAAGAGCTCGTGTATCAACGAAAAAAGTTGAATAAATAAGAGCTGGTGAAATATAGCCTGTTATATATCCTACACTGCAGAGGCCAGTATTTCAGGATAAGTTTCGCTCTTGTTGACATGGTTTGATGGAACGCTTTCACCCTCCACATGACTGCTGTGTTTAATGAACAGACTGTGATGATCTCAGCTCGGAATGATATTTGACATGGATTTCTTACTTCTCCTGTTTTTCTACCTTTTCCTTCACTAATGTTTTGACGTGGACTGATATAGACTGACTACAGATGGAGACACTTGCTGTACCAAATGCCATGTTTTTGTGAATTATGTAATTTCTCACTATACTTGTCCTTGAACAAACATGCAGGGCATTTGGATGACTTTTTGTTGACACTATAGTACAACATAATCACTGACTGCTAGAAGCATGTCACATGCTGGGCAACTGCTTTTTCTCTCCAAATCGATGACAAGAAGCATGTCTTCAGCAGTATTTTATTTATGAATATCTTCTCATAGAGATAGGCAGCTGGAAACAACAAATGAACAAATGATGACTTAAATAACTGCCTTTTAAAATAAGATGTGGCCATCGTTCACATTCGCTCTGGGCTGTGCTGATCATTCATGTCATGTTTCTGTTGCTGCCAGTGACATAATCCCCCCCATTTCTTGGTTTTGCAGCTACACCCCGGAAGCAGCGCAGGGAGCGTACTACCTTCACCCGGACACAGCTGGACATCCTGGAGGCGCTCTTCTCCAAGACCCGCTACCCAGACATCTTCATGAGGGAGGAGGTGGCCCTGAAGATCAACCTGCCTGAGTCACGTGTGCAGGTGCTGATGTGGCTGAAGGCCAGATGATGGAGGGTTTCCTGGGTTGTGGGGATTGGCAGTACAGGGAGACATGCCATGTCAGGAACTTTTAAAATAGATCTTTTCTCCTGACAACAACATCATCACTATCCTATCCTATCTGCTGCATCACTTCAAATATATATGCCACACTCTTGTTTGCATCCTGTGACCCAGACAGTGTTAAAGCGTTGTGTGGTTCTCTTTGCCTCTCCAGGTTTGGTTTAAAAACCGCCGTGCCAAATGCCGTCAACAGCAGCAGCAGAGCAGTGGCCAGTCCAAGCCCCGCCCTCCCAAGAAGAAGGCCTCTCCAGTGCAGGAGCCCAGCGCCCCTGATCCTGTCCCTAACCCATCTAGCTCCTACAGCCCTTCTTCTGCCCAGTCAGGTCCCAGCCTGGCACCGAGCTCCAGCACTGGAAACACTGCTGTGTCCATCTGGAGCCCGGCCATCTCGCCCCTGCCAGATCCCCTGGCTTCCTCCTCAGCTCCTTGCATGCAGCGACCCTCACCCTACTCCATGAGCTACGGCCAGCCGTCAGCTTACACCCAAGGCTATGCCAGCACCACTTCCTACTTCACCGGCTTGGACTGCAGCGCTTACCTGTCCCCCATGCACTCGCAGCTGTCAGGCACCGGGGGCGCTCTCAGTCCCATCACTGTGCCCTCAATGGGGGGCTCCTTAAGTCAGTCTCCAGCCTCGCTGTCATCACAGGGCTACAGCACAGCCTCCTCTCTGGGCTTCACCTCCGTTGACTGCCTGGACTACAAGGACCAGCAAGCATGGAAACTGGGCTTCACTACAATGGATTGCCTGGACCACAAAGACCAAAACTCCTGGAAGTTCCAGGTCCTCTAGAAAACGAGAATTTGTGGCGTTCATGTGTGTCAGCATATTATGTTTCAGTGAATCCCATGTGAGATAGTGTGAGGCAGTTCTGCTGGAGGATTTGTCATCTCTGATTCTCAGTTTCTTGTTTTTAAGATGTTGTTTGATTTTCTAAAGGTGACCTCTGTAGAAACCTTGTGATTTGAATTACTTTGGGGATGAGAGGACTGTGGGTAAATTTGACTGTCTTTAATGCTGCCTGACTCCAAATCATGTCTCTTGTCCTCCTTGTGCTACATTAAATAAGAGAACAAAAGCCTTTAAAGAGTGTGTAGGAGAAGGCTGGAGTCCTATGTATGAAAACACAGCTCTCCTTTTGACATCAGCCACATGAACACTGCACTTCATTATTTTGTTTTAAACCTGCATTACCATGTAGTGAATGGAGACCTGCTTTAATTTGAAAGGTCTCTCAAGCATTAATTTGAAGGGCCTTTCAAGGTCTTTTAGGTCACTTCCTCTTTCAGGATTGATTTATTTTAAGCTATTTATTATTATTTTATTCTACATCTAAATATGTAATTTGATTGAGTTTAGACTTTTTTGTGAGTGTTTGTGGTGCATATTACAGTTTTATTAGTGTTGTCTCTGTTTTATTTGTGGAAAAACATTAAAACTTTGGTTTAGTTGTGTGACATATTAAAGTGATTTACTCTTTACATTTCTGTGTAGTGATAATCAATGAGATTCTGCTGCAGTTTGTGTTTGTTTCTAGCTTGGGACTGGGCAGAGAGGTGAGTGTGGAGACTGGGCACAGCGTGGATGCAAAGTGGCCATGGTGAGTTCTGGTCTGGGCCCGACCCATCATGTTTGTCATATGGCCTGCATGGCTCTCACTGGCCCATCTTGGTTATTTTAGTTTATCTGATTCTGGGAGTGTCCCAATCCTCTTAGCCTCCCTTCAGCAATGCCCTAAGTGAATTAGTTAGGATTATTGCCCTATCCCCCTCTGTCTCTCTGTCTCTCACCCACTCACTTCAGCCTCTTCCTCCCCTACTTTTCCAGGCTCTGTCCCAGCTCTTTCTTCCATCTTTTCTATCTTTGTCTATCTTTCCTCACTCTGTCTCTTCCACTCTGCAGTATCTATCCTTTCTACCTCTGCTTGTTCCCTCTCCTCGGGTTGTGAAGCTTTTTGCCCCCAGTACAACCTCCAGCACACCTGAATTATTGGCAGCAGTGAATTCATTAAAGCTTGCTTGGGTTTTCTTTTTTTTTTTTTATTTGTCCTTCAGATATTTATCAGCTCGGTAGTTGCCCCCCACACCACCACAGCCATCCTCCCCAACTCCTCTGATAATAATGGTAATCCTCCCATGACCCAATTACTGCCACGCAAATTGAACAATTTTAACCATTTGCGTGTGAAATGCATGTGAAAATATTTCATTGATGTGTGTATTGTTGTAAGAATTAATTTCAGTTACTTAACAGCCTTTTCAGCACAGCACAACAAATCCAACACACGTAGTCAAACATGTACTGATGATCTCTGTGTCATTCTTTGCTGTGTGTTTAAAGCTAAATTGAAGTGTAAAGTAATCATTTCATTTCAGTTATCATAAGATCGTCAGCAAATTGAGCCTTAAGTCTTGATTGTCTTGGATCATATTAGATTTGTGCAAGTGATATATAAATACTTCTCAACAGCTAGATTTATTTATGATGTATAAAAGAAGTAGTAATTCATTTTGGTTGCTATGTAAACTATATCTCAGCATGTCAGAAAATTTAACTGTAAATTCAGATCTGCTCCAGTCAGAGGAGTAAACAGGAACAGACACATTTCAAAGCATTTTTCTGCACTCAGCTCTAGCCTAATCCCATTCTGTACCCACTTTAATCCCTCCGCCCTCCCTCTCTGTGGTGTGATTGGTTAATCCATGCATCCGTGCATCCTGGTTGGTTAACCTCTCTTGGAGGGTGCAGTGCACTTGTAATCTTCCCCCTCAGCACTGAGAGTTTCAGACAGACATTTGTGCTGTAATCCCAGGGAGGAGCAGATGTGTGGGGGATGGACAGCAATGAGCAGACCTTGAGGAAGGTGAACACGGGAAAAAAAAAACCTCACAGCATGGTCTGAGAAAGAACATGCTTCAGGTCTGGGTTTCCTTCACTTAACTGTCCTTGTTTAAAACAAGGAAAGATGAAAAAAAAAAAAAACACTGGGTGAAAGTCATTGTTGCAGGTCAGAAAACCAGAGGTTTAGTAACGGCTTGACTTTACTTCAAACACTCAGCAGCAGATGTGTGACATACACCAGGTAGGCTCACCCCTCCATCTAAACAGGAAATGGCAAAAAGCTTGACCAAATAATTGAGGCAACAAATTAGGAAAGTTCATGTAGAATTCAGTTTGTTCAGATGAACTACACCATGAGGTGGACAATGTGCACCTCACTCATATTTTTACTTGAGGCAAATTACTTTGATACTTAAAAACATGCTTATGTTCATACTATAGTATTTGTTATTTTATTTTTGTGTCAAGACATTGTTGCATTGTTCCACATTTACAGACTGAATCAGTCAATTGACAGGCTGGTTGACCGGCTGACTGACTGACTGAAATAGCTGCAGAATAAAAAGAATGAGCTTGTGTACATTGCTATAAAATGCATACAAATACACATTTAATTTTTGTGATGGAAGAAAAATCTTCTGCTTTTTTGCCATCATTAGGACATTGACTAAGCAGCAAGAATAAGACTGGCATGGGGGTGTACTCTGTATCTCCTTTTTTTTTTTTAAATAAAAGAAGAAGGTTTATTTCTATTACACTGAATGATTCACAGAAGACCTCATACATGCACAAAAGAATGTTTATTCTGCTGACTTAAAACTCTGCTGGAAAACAAACAAAGTGATTTCAAAGAAATGTAGAGGCATATAAAGTATTAAAGATGCAAGAACCACAAGTGTCCAAAAAAATAAAAACAAATGCACAAACAAACTAGAGGTTAAAGTCTAGCTAACTGATTATGATACTTAGCTTTTTTATTGTTGTACAAGCTCCACAGAAGAATATACACAGTACAGCAATATACAGCATATCAATGTTGCCTTATTAAAGCCACTGGCAGGCCACTCTATGCTCTTCCTCTCTCCATTTAGCATGTCTCAGTGAATGATTTAAGAAGTGTTAACCTCAGAGGTTGAAGAAATATTGAGAAGCTTCATCTAACTAGAAGTATCAACACTTGTAACACAATGTAACAACATCTTGTGTTACTTAGAAAATGAATATGTGTATAGTCTAGTTCGCTCAGAGAGCCATGCGGCCACTAGAGGGTGATGACAACTCTGTCCATGTCTGAACTACCTCTGAGGAAAGTTTAGCATCAGTGTGATTCAAAGTGACAGAGCTGCACTTACATCTCAGGGATGAATCAATTCTCTCCTCCTAGACGTTGTCACCTATTAAATTAACTGAACAAACAAGCGAAAAAAAAAAAACATATAAACATTATAAAACCATGTGAGCAACACGAGGTGTCAAGATCACAATTCTGCAGGTTGACTATGCTACTACTCTATTTGCAAAGCACTGAATGAATTTCACTGGGACAAAAAAAGCTTGTTGAAATTCTGGTGTCAGTGATGTTAGGTGTGGTTGGTTTCTCACCTTTAAAGGAGCAATATTAGTCTGTGTAGTGGAAATTCTCCCTGGGTCCCAGTTGAAAATCAGTACCTTCATCTATACAAACAGCCGGACTGAAGTTGGCCTCAAGATGCAGACCCAGGGTCCACAATAGTGTTAAGTTATTTTTTGACTCAGCCAGCTGTACAAACAAGACTGATTAAAAGAAACAGACACAAACACATTATACATCCAACTTACCAAGGAGCCAAGCTACCGTTCGATGATTTATCATGCAGAAGACAGACGGCTGGAGTCTGTAGAGGCTGTAGGGAAAGACCCTGATCAAGGTTTCCCCCAAGTGGCTGCTGTGTTCTCATGCACTGTAAACAGCAGCACACTGCAGTCACTCACAACAGGAAATCACAACAGATCAGATTGTTTTGTTTTAACACCTATTTATTACCACCATAATATGAGAAATTTGGAAAATACAAAGATCAGCTTATTTATACGTCTGAAAATCTCAAGGAATAAGAAAAATATAAAAGAAAACAAATATGAGGTTATATTGTGTATCACAAATTTTGAGAAAGGGAACAGATTATATGCTCAGATCTACAGTGTGCAGGAGACACAGACCCTTAACATGCAGAGTGTAACGTTCACTACGTTAATTCATATTGTTGTGAAAAGTCCAATGCTTATCAGTGAAGAGAGAGAGAATAATATGTCGTGACTGTTCTACAGTGAACAATTAAATTGAAGAGATGAGGAGATAATACACCATCACCTTAGTGTGGTTGCCTTTAGAATACAAGTTGTCTTGGAAAACAAAGAAGCCCTTTCTGATTTTCTATAACAAACCAGATCACTGTAAAACAAACAAACAAACAAACAAAACAACAACCTAACAACCATGTTGACAATATAAATTGCTTTTTGTCTTGTTTTGATAATTTTGGAAGTGGTTAAGAAGAGATGGTCATCCATGACTTATATGTGTAAAAAAAATAGACACCATATCCACAACGATAATCAATATTCTTAAGCAAGAGATTCTTGTTTGTTGAGTACAAGTGGTTTGGAAGATCAGAGTACACATATCCACACCTACAAACCAACAGACCAGCACCCCTCCACCCCCCCACTGCAGATCAGAGGTGGAGGAGGTGGACCCAACAGGTACAGTGAGAGGGGAGGTGGGGTGTAGAGGGACGGACTGGCTGGGAGGGGAAGAGGCATTGTGATGGGTTGAGGCCTCAGGGCTAGTTATAATAGCACCCTGCTGTGGAAGTTGCAGCTCCCCTTAAGCAGACTAGCCCCTCGGACACATCCCTTTGCTTTAACACACAGTTTACTACTACCAAACTTGCGCCCCAGAAATATCCAGGTGAATTATGTTCTGAACCAGTGATGCCTGTTTGAGTGTGTGTGTAGACGTGTCTGATCTGCTAAACCTTTTACATGCACAAAAAGGTACCCTTAAACATTTGGTGAAGACAAAAACCTATAAGAGACCAGACTTCAACATATTTCTATCGCTTCATAACCAAGATTACTCTAAAGTCTACTGAGAAGCTGGGCAGGCTGGGGAGAGAGCATGAAGGGGCTGCGTGGAGGTGGGTGGGTGGGGAAGAGTGAAGAAAGGAGTGGAGGGACAGGTAAAGAAAAACAGGACAGGGGTGAAATATTGACGAGGCAGTCTAAGCGCGCTCTCCACGGATGCGGCGTGCCAGCTGGATGTCTTTGGGCATGATGGTGACACGCTTGGCATGGATGGCACACAGGTTAGTGTCCTCAAACAGACCCACCAGGTACGCCTCACTGGCCTCCTGCAGGCAGAATAACATGAGAGCTGTGTTATTGTTAAGGTTTCAATAACATACTATTGTGTCTTTATTTGTATATTTTGTGTGCGCAGACAAACACACACACACACCTGCAGGGCTCCAATGGCGGCACTCTGGAAACGCAGGTCGGTCTTGAAGTCCTGAGCAATCTCCCTCACCAGGCGCTGGAAGGGCAGCTTGCGGATCAGCAGCTCAGTGGACTTCTGGTATCGACGGATCTCTCTCAAAGCCACAGTACCGGGTCTAGTACACACACAACCCAGCATGAATATATGAATATATATATATATGAACTAACTTTCCACACATTTAAAATATTTTAAACTAAACTGACAAATGAGAAAGAAAAAAGGTTTTCTGAAGTGACTTTCAAATGCAGGAATACATTGAACACTTCAAAATTGATCTATCCCTATGTAATGTTTCCTTTTGTTGATGACTCTGATCTAGAAGGTTTGGGCACTGAGCAGCTCCATTAATAGAAAATAAATGTAGTTATACAACCCAACAAACAACTTGCAATTGCACAGTGGACATGTAGATGTAGATAACTTTAATATTGCCAATTAAACAAATACTGCATTTAGTCCAAACAAAAGGTTTCAGTAAATCAAGCGTTCAAGAAAAATCTGGATCCATTATTTTATTGAAAATTTTCAGAGCACTTTGTTACTAAAGATAACGAGATAACTTGTGAAGCACCTGTAACGATGCGGCTTCTTCACTCCACCGGTGGAGGGGGCGCTCTTTCGGGCAGCTTTGGTTGCCAGCTGCTTACGAGGAGCTTTTCCTCCAGTGGACTTACGAGCAGTCTGCTTGGTACGAGCCATTACAACACGGTATCACCTGAAGGGGATGTTGAAAGAAGAAAAACATACATTATTTTGATCCTACTGACGTTCTTCTCACGGACCTTGGAGAAGCTGTTTTGTGTAACCTCTGATTATAATTTCTTTCACATTATTATTACATCCACAATGTTTCTGCTCTATTACCATGGGCGATCATCGTGATGATGGGTACAGTCAATGCTGCCTTAATGTGAACACTAAGTCTGGAGCCCTGAAACTTACAAACTACTCGCTCTCAATGCATCAATAATTAATCCTGATAGATAACCAAATAAACCGTACAAACATGTACTTTTATACAGATACCTATTAACCCCAGTGCTGCAGTTGATAAACAAAAATTACAGCTCATTTCCCTTTCAACTAATAAGAGGTCCTTCCTCACTAGCAAAAAGCTTCAGATTGAATGTCAGTCCATTGAGCATCAATGTTGAGATGGAGGACTCTTCCTACTGTTAATCATATGCTGACCAAACGTCCACTTTTGCCCGGACATGTCCACTTTTCATGTCCTGTCTGGGCGTCTGGGGGGGATTTATAAATTCATGACTGTCCTGACTGAATTTTCAATCCATTCTATCCAGTTTTCTATCCATACAGGGGAGTCATACTTCTACTTCTAATTCAATGGCATCTTTAAGTCAACGTCATGTATCATTTTAGTATCTCGAGGCCGGGCTGAGTGTCCTATTTTTTAGAAATCAAAATATGAACACCCTAGTTTATCATCAGTGTTTGACTGTCAGATATCGCCATCATGCCCGTCTCTTCACGGTCAGCAGCCGTCATTCAACCAGCAGGGAGAGCGATCAGTTTCTCCATCCAGCTCAGAGTCCAGATGTTGGTCACAGAGCCGCCTGGGAAAACTTTTCCTCGGCTTCGGCAGCTGCACAAACAGAGCGCACCGAGCCAGTCCGGACGGCGGCAGCTCGCAGCTAAACGAATCACACCGCAGTACAGGTCACTGCTGTGAAACGCACCAATCCGCCGGGCCAATGTCGTAGCCACAGACCAATGAAATTCCATCATGCATCTCCCAGGCGGGACCAGAGGCATTAGCCCCGCCCCTTACCGCAAGATTATGGCCGCAGACCGAATGAAGCGGCCAACACACAGACGACGACCGGGACGTAAACTTTGACGTTTTTCTTCCAAATCCCTAAACGCGCACACACCAGACTACCCACAAAATGTAGTAGACAAGTGCAGCAACCAGAAAAGAGTCACGGGTGAATGAAGCTGCTTTGTCTGAGGCGGAGCGGCCACAGAGAAGCCGCCGCTGAGAGTGGAGCAGATAGAGAGCAGAGAAGAACGGAGCCCTTCTTCTCCCTGCCCGGGCAGCAGGCAGCTACCTTTTCTCCCCCAACACAGCGTCGAAATAACACGCCATTTCAGCGCCAAAACTACCTCATCTGTCTCATTTTCACCGCTAAACGGTGAATAGTATTCCATGGACTAAGAAGTATGAACAATTTCTAACTTACCGGGCTGAATTTAATGTCTTTTCCTCGCAGGAATACAAGTGTGTTGTGCTTGTCTGGCAGTGTCAGATATTTACTATCTCTCACACAATGGAAGCAGGGAGAGCAGGAGCAAAATGGCGGCCGTGTCAATCATCTGTCTCCCATAATGCAACTGCCTGCATTTGTAAACATTGGAGCTCGATTTCTTCGGATGGGTCGTTTTAGTTGTTAACGCTGTTGTTCGCCACTGCAACGGAGCAATATGATTATAATAAATATGTACAATTTTATTATTCTATCATGTTAGCTGTGAGTGTTGATAGTGTTTTTGACCTTTTACACAAACACAAACACACAAGACACAACTAAACAAAACAAAAACAAAACGGATGTTCGAGAAGACCAGAGACTTGAACTACATTTTCGAAAAGAAAGAACCACGAAATAATAAAGAGAAAAAAAAAATAAATAATTTTTTTTTTTTTTTAAAGTCACAAAGAACCATAGAAAATATGAGACACACTGAAAATATATTTTGGCCAGTGTTGAAGCAATATGTAACCCTACTTACTTGGAAAAAGAAGCAACTTAAAAAAAAAACAAAACAGTCTAACAGACACGAAATTGTGTTCTCTGCTTGAATTGGATCGCATGTAACGTAGCAGATAGTTGTAATTTGGTTATACCGGTTTACTGGCCATGTCAATTAGATTTAGATTTTTTTCGGTTGTGTATCTGTGTACCAACTGAAAGAAAAATGTGCACATTTACTAAAGAAATATGTCAGATATAATCAGTAAAGTTTCTCCTTCTTCCTTCCTCCTTTCCGTACATCTTGTTTGAATTAACAAAAAATAATAAACAGGCCAATGTTTTAGTGTGTTTTAGATTAGAATTAAATTGCTGCTAATATGAGTAATTGAATTATTTACAGAATTTTATTTGATTTAAAAAAAGAAGTCTTTCAAACGTGAATAAGAAAAAGAAGAACAGATTGGAAAAAAAAAAAACTTGTTGAAGTTTTTCCTGTGAATGTACAGATGAAAACAAACATTTTTATTTATGTATCCACATCATAGCTGAGATCATGTATGAGTAACATCTGCTTATCCAGTGAACTTGTTTGACCTGCCGATCAAAATATGCACTTTTAGGTGCAAAGCATGAGCTCAAACTTCATGTTTTGATGAATGTTTGACACCTACAACAGTCAAATGATTTTTCTTATCATTGTAGAGCCCCATGATGTGACCTGATTTTTTGATTGATGTGAAGTCACATCATCATATATTGGATACATGCAGAGTTAAAGGTTTTCATCTCATTGTCTTGCTTTGAGATTCGTTTTTCTCCGTAAAGTGTCAGGAAGTGAAGGAAGAATTTTACAGAAACCCATTTGAATTCTGTAATGGAAATATGAATCCCTGTAGAGAATTTTTCTTCTCACTTTGGTCAGGATAGATTAATGTTAAATAACGGCTGCATTTACAGATGTTCTACTTGCCAGCTGAATCTTCCCTCCTATTTCTTTTTTATTTTTTTTTTTACAATGAATAAGTTAAGGCGCGGATAGGAATATGTATCAAGTTAGTTTGGAATGATATGTTTGATGGAGAAGTTAAGTTATCAGGGGCCTTGTAAGTAGCAATATATAATGCATGTAATGTTGAACCAGTATTTAACTAGTTTGAAACGGTTTATACAGACTGTGCAATCCCATAATGTGTAATTGTTAATACACAAATACATGTCAACAGCGCTTTCCACTGATGCTGGAAACAGGAAGTCTGGTCAGAAGGATCAACAGAATGCTGTGTCCTTTATTTCCTCAAAGCAGGACTCAGGGATTATGTCGTGCAACTGTGATCAATAATTATTGAGGATAAACCTCTTCCTTTGAGTCAAAGACATTCCTATGAAATTACTTTAAACACTATAAATTTGGCTTTATAACTACTCATTTATGTCTCATGCAGTTAATGTACGTTTTGATTGAGAAGCTGTGAGTCAGAATAATGCAGAGCTGTATTAGAAATATCATGCACATATTAAAAGACATGGATCATAGCTATTCCTGAACAGTTTTATTTGTTTCATATCTAACTTTAGATACCCTTAGTTTGAGACAAGAGTGTTTTCACATTCAAGTACACAGTGCCTTACTTCAACACCCCATCTAAAAAGGTAGAGGCTTAAGATAAGGCAAGAGGAGCAAAACCTGCAAGCGATATAGAAGTCAAAAGTTACAGAGTACAACCTGGATTTAGACATATTGGAAACATATGGTGATCGCTCAATTATGGAGAAACAAAAGGGCATGGAGTACAATGCCAGTTGAATGTATTATACATTGATTTCCAGCCTGAAAAAAAACAAAAAACAAACCCATCCCAGATAAAAAAAAAAAAAGTAAAATAAAACAAAACACCAACAACAAAAAACATTCCCATCCCTCATTGTTTTGAATTCAGAACCAGTGAGTTGAAGTTGCCAGCTATGCCTGAACTGACAAGAATTATCCAAAGTGACCTTAAATATAACTGTGCAGTATGAGAACAGATTTGTATGACAATGATAGAACACAAAATAAGGTTTGTAGGAATAGAATTTAAGGCTCGTCACCAAGTTGTTTTTTTTTTTTTTTTTAAATCTACAAAGCAATGGCAACATGGCCCTCACCTCATCGTTTTGGAGGACGCTTTGCTCAGCTCTAGTTCCAGTTCATGAAAGTACCATGAATGTAGTGAGAAATTTAAACAATCTCTTACACATCTCAAGCTACAACACGCATACATCCATCTTCCCCACTTTATCCTGTTATGTGCAAGAACTGCGCCAAGCCATTTGGTCCCTCTTTGACTGAAGAACAGACAAATACCAAAACATTCCATTAGAAGTCATTGAAATCTGTTTATAGCAAAGTTACATAAAATGGCACATTCACAGAGAAAAGAAGACATTGATCACCACTATATTAACTGAAAGTAACCCATTGCTGTTCTGTGTCAATCCTCACACTCAGTCGGATTCTTCACGACAAACATGGACACAATATGTCGCCTACTTGTGTGTGTATTAGCTGAGGGATGGTGTGGTGACATACATGTTCACTGCTTCAATAACTTGTGCTGTAACATCCAGAAAGAACGCAATGGATAGTTAACGACACAGAACTGTTCTGACAAAAGTAAAGAGTGCATGCATTTCTAAAATGCAAACTTTAATCCCAGTTTATGCCTATACCCAACGCCACACCTAAAAAAAGAAAAAGAAAAAAAAAAATCCCTTTTACTACAGATTCTACTATATCACCATGAAAATGGTACATATACATATGTATGTGTGTATATATACATATATATATGTATATATACACATATATATATATATATAATTTTCATGGTGCCTGTTCAAAGTACCGTACGTCTTTAATATTATATGCATTATTGACTGACTACTGTCTCAAGCAGTCACAATAATATGACTTCTTGGAAAGTAACTATAGGTACATTCAGGACTTTGTGTAAAAAGTCTTATAATATTCTTTACAATTCTTTAAAAATACAGAGGGGCAAAAATATTGGTAATGCGACAGTCCCCTGTCCTGCAGAGGCTGCTCAAGTCACCATAACTCACCAGAGTCTTTCTTCTTCAGCTAAGGATAATTTCACACACACACTCCCCACGCTCATTTCATTCCGTACGTATCTCTGTCTCTGGCCTTGGCATGGCCAGGTCAGTCTGGATAAAGGCTCCCTGGCCCAGTGCTGTGGAGTATGCTCTGTTGCTGTGGCTCACAGAGAATCCTGGGGCAGGATAGGAGCCAGAGCCTCCACGTTTTTGAACAGGGGCCTGAGGTTGAGGTACCGGGTGGTAATCGTCCAAGTTATCATAGTGGGACTGCACTGTTTTGGTGCTGTGTTTATGATATGAGTAGTCTCTGTCCAGGTCAGGTTTGCCCTGGTTATAATGAGGCTGCTCTCGGACACTGTGAGATCGCTCCGGTTTGGAGCGGCCAAGTTGTTCCCTGGAAGCTGACTGCTGGTTGTCTGTACTGTGGTAGCTGCTTGCTGTTTTCACTTTAGTTTGGTGGTGGTCGGATTCAGAGCACTCGTACCGTGGTTGGAAGTTCCTCTTGTTGGGATGCTCCTGCTGCCAGTGTTTAGACTTGCTGCCGTCTCCTCCCAGCTTATCGTCTCCAGTCTCATACTTGGGCTCATGTCGGCCACCCTCCTGCTTCTGGGAGAGGCTGTGGCTCAGAGTAGCAGGAAGGGAGTGAGAGGATTGGCATTTTTTGGAATTGCTTTGCTTGGAAAGTCCATCAGACTTGTCACTCACTACATTTCCCTGGACGTGCTTGTCAGTCTCCATGTACATGAGGACCTCAGGGTCTGACACCATATGTCTGGGGAGGTAGTGGCCATCTTTGCCATCGGCTGCCACCAGCACAGTTTTACCTGGATCAGATTTACTGCGCAGGTGTAGAGTTTCATAGCCTGATATATCTGCTGGTGTGAACAAACCAACGTTGTCGTACTGAGAGAGAACAGGGCCTTTAATCCTCTGTCTGGCCCGGCTCTCCCTGCGGATGGAGTGCATGCGGAGCCTTTCTGACTCTTCTGGGTCCCAAGAGAGATAAGCAGCAGCCTCCTTAGTGCCATGGCCAGGGGGCATGTCCCTGCTCACAAAGCTGTGCTCCTTCCCAGGCGGGATAATGTGGCGAGCAAGGTAGTGGTACCCAGTCGCTTTTCCCCCTGGCCGGCTGGCAACGGCTCCTGGTTCTCGGTTGCTGTAGGAGTGGAAGTGCCGGATTCGGATGGTGCCGTAAGGGTCAATGTCATAGTAAGGTGTCTCCAAAGGGCTTGAACCAGAGTACGGGCTGTAGCGATACTGGACCCGCCCATTCTCAAAGTAAGGCTGCAGCTGAGTCACATGGTAGTCGGCCTGTGAAGATTGCTGCGGGGGCTGCTGGTAGGCTTTGCACTGATAGATGGGCCGGTGGTAGAAGAACATGTCATCGTCCGGAGGAACCTCAGTCCTTTGGATGGGCACTGAGCGGACAGTGGAAGGAACATGGAGTGAGTGCACTCTGCGGATGGTGGGATAGCCATGATTTCTGTCATGGCTGTAACTCTGAGGCCCTTGCCCTGGAGATACAAACACACTACGGGGGTTTCCTCTGGACTTCATGGAGTGGTGGTAGGACCTGGGGCCTAAAGTGCTGTATCTGTTGTCTATTCGGGCACTGTAAGGTATCTGAGGTTCAGACTTGGACACATATGAGAGGTGTGGGGGGACGCTGTCTGGCCGGTAGTGGTGTGGCATGGACTGTGGGCCCAGAGCAACAGGCCGCTGGTGGTAATATGCAGCTCCTTGAGGTTCTATTAAAACTGGATCTGCTTTAGCATGGTACAGGTAGGTAGGCTGGGGCATGGATGATTTACGAGGAGAAAGAGGATGATGAGGCACAGTGTCCTCATGATGGCCAGGCACCGAACCATCATCCAGGATGTGATAGGAGGCTTCGGTTTGGCTGAGCGCTGCGGTGGCCAGTTTGCTCTCAATGGTGCGTAAGGGAGGGGCTGGAGGTTTGGGTCCGTAGGAGTCGTGGTACTTTTCTGACTCTGTGTGGGGCTGCACAGGCTTAATGGCCTCCCAAGGCTTCTCAAGAGGCTCTGCAGTGGTGGGGGTGACTCTTGCGCTGGCTTTTGAGAGCGTCGGAGGCTGGGGTTGGCCTTGTGTCTGAGACTGCGTATGGGGCTGTGTTTGGGGTGGAGGCTGTACTGGAAGTTGAGCCTGTATCTGAGCTTGTGTTTGATGTTGGAGCACTGTGGAAGCCTGCTTTTTAGGCTTCTGAGCCACTGGAGGTGGCAATTCTGATGGTTTTGAAAGGACTTGGGGAGGAGTAGAATCTTCCAATTTGACCTGAGTAAAACACGACAAGAGAGATTCTTATAAACTTAGGAATTTACAATCAACAAGCGGAGAATTGCTGCAGCACATACCTCAGTTAGCTATCTGGTTACTAGGATATTTCCCTAAAGCAGCAGCTGTATCACATACATTAGATTTGGAATTTCTATACCCTAACAAGTTTTTTTTTTTAAATCTTTTTACCTCTGTGTTTTATAGCTTTAAGGATTATTGCTTACTGTTGGATTACAAATAGTAGATGCATTGTGCAGTAAACAACTAGATCTGTGGATATTCTAAAACATTACATGCAGAAATCCAAACAAATAACTTAAACCTTCAACACAGTGGTAATTTATCTATTGACACGTGGCTCTGTGAGTGAAGAGAAGACTATGGTCCAGACAAGCAACATGAGATAAACGTCTTGACTCCAATTTCAATTCCAATTTTTATATTACAACAATCTAAGATAATAGTCTCATGGTCGCTTCATATTAATTTGTAACTAGCAGACTTGAACGTGGTATCAATTTTATCATGTAATTATCAATGAATTTATAAGCACCAATCATTTGGTACTCCCTCCACAGCTCACTCGTTCACTAACTTCATGCAGTGGAGATGAATTGTAAGCACTCGTTATCAGAACAGTGTGACACATACCTCAGGAACAGGCTGAGGTAGGACTCCAGTGTCTTTGCAGCTGCCAGCAGGTGTGGTAGATGGAATGGAAATACATGAGCTGGTATGGACTGGGATATGTCCCACAACAGGCTGCTGCCTCTCTGGACTTCTCTTGGTTGGAGACGTCGGGCTGACTGAACTAGAAAGTGTTGTGCACTTGTAAAGAGGAGTGTCTGGCGGGCTGGGGTCTCCACGTGGCTGTGTTCGAGGAGGACTTCTGGGGGGCTTGGGACTGTCTGATGACTTGGGAACTGTGTTGGTTAACTCTGTTGGCTGCAGTTTGACTGGAGGACTAGATGTTGGAGCAGATGGCACTGGATCGACAGTTGGTGCAGTGTTGTTTGGTGGTGGGGAGCTTCCTTGTTCAGCGCTCTCCCCAGAGGGAGGGAAATGTGGCAAGTCCTGGGATTTAGTGGCCTCCTGCGACTGCTGAAAGGGCAGCAATTTTGGGGGCTCAGAAGAACTTGACTGAGAGTGGATTGAAACCTGGTGGGCAGACTCGGCGAGGGCCAGGGCCAACATGCGGGCAGCATTTTTAGGAGGGGGAGGAGGAGGGGCAGAGGTGGGAGCTGTAGAGCTGAGGGAATAAGGTTTTAGATCCTTTGAAGAGTCCAGAGCTACGACTCCTATCAGGGACACAAAAACACAAGGGAGCTAGAGTTGATGAATGAAAAAACAAAAGAGTGGAAGGTAAAGTAAAGATACAAGAGGCAGGCGGAGTTTAAGGTGCTTCAACAGTGGGAAAAGGCGGGAACGTTTAGTATGGCCCTCAGAAATCATTTGACTACATTTATCTAAAGATGAAATCCTGGGAGACTCCATGTAGAAAGAGACAATTGCACAGATCAATGCATTATATACACATCACTCTACATAGTAAAATATTAGGACAGCGAGAAACATGGCCAAAATTTCCCTTCTTACCTTGGTGCTTTTGGCTGCTGACAGCTGCTGCCTGCTGTTTGTTGTCCTCTCCCTTCAGCTCTTGGCTGTCCACACTGTCAAAGGATGCCAGTTTGGAGTGCAATTCCATTTGGAAAGCTTCACTTAGTGATGGCTCAACTTCCCTCAGGAGCACGCTTCCCATAAGAGGAGGAGAGTCCTTGGGTTTTACAGGGGTAGATAATGGCTGTGGATGCACAGACTGTCCAGTTGTATTCTTGTCACATATCTCTGTGGAGAAAAGTTCTGAAGTAGAAAAAATTGTCATACTAGCAGCCTTTCCACATTTAATAGGTGTCACAGCCTGTGTGGGTTTGTCAGTGTAAGAATAGGAAGTGGTCATTCTCTTCCTTTCCACGTTCTCCTCAGTAGCTGGACTGAAGTCTGTGGACAATAAGGGGTTGGTCAAGCTGCCAAGAAAGGAGGCAGAAATATCAGAGCCATTGCTTTTGCTGCAAATGCTGCCAGGGCTCCTCTTAAACGTGGAGGCCGCGGCCCCAGCTGGTGAGTCATCTAAGGGGAAGGCATAGGAGGTGTCAGGTAGACTACACTGGAAAGACATGGGGTCAAAGTCCAACGAGGCCATGCCTATGTCAGGTGGGCTGAGGTCCACATCTTCACCCGCAGTGCGAGGAGGTGAGATGAGGGCAGGCACACAGATTGGCCCGTCATCTCCATCACTGTCCTCCGTGGCGTTCAGGTTGTCGTAGGAGTTGCAGTGCTGCCGGCTGTCCAGCAGCTCACCATTAAAGGAAGCTGACAGGGCATCGCTGCTGGAGCGTGGCCTCCGGGGACGATATACCTTGGACTCGCCTGAAGAAGGACAGATATATAATCAGAACCATTTGAAAAAGGGCCAACAATGAGTTGTGTGCAAGAGTAAGACTCTAACCCCCTCACCGTCAACATTATGCAGGGAACTCAGGGACTCTTCACTTTTGGCTGATCTTAATGTTGCTGTGTCTCCTCTGCCTCCTAAAATGTGAAGGTTAAGCCGTGTCAGTATTCCTTTTCAGTTAATTAGACAATTCCTCTCAGAGCTCCTTTGTAATTCACTTATGGAGGGAGGACTCACCAGCAAGAGCCATGGCCTTCAGTTCATTTGGCTCACTGGGATTTCGATGAAGCTTACGCTTGGACATTCCAGAAGATTTGCCCAGGTTGAAGAAAGAACGCCAGCTACCAACAGGAGACTTCTTGGATTTAATAGGAGGCCTTTTCCTATAATTAAAACATGGTGTAAGACAATCAGCAACACAAATGTTTATTATTTGTTTTTAAAAACTCTTTATGTGTAGAATCAGATCATCATTACTTTTATAAAACTACACCACAGACAGTTAGGCATCCAGTGTGTCCTTTCAGCCCACTAACTGCAGTGCCACCACCGTCCATTAGAGGAAGACACATTCCAGCATTAAGCTGTCATACATGTCACCCATTAATATGAACTTTTTCCCTCTCAAATTCTACGTTGATATGGTTTGTAGATGTTTTTGGGAATTATACTTTGTATTAACTGGACTTGTGGGCTGCTCTCTAATAACAAGAAGGAGTCAACAAACCTCTCTGTGGGAAACTCGATGACTGTGTGGAACTTGCCCTGCAGGGCAGCTGGACCTTCGCCAACTTCAATGTACTTGCTGTCTTCTGTGACAGGAGAGTTGATCTGAGCCTGAGTCCTGGCTTGGGCCTCCTCCAGACTTAGAAGTTTTGTGGAAGGTGATGAAACCAGCAGGGACTTGGGTCGTGACAATGAGTTGTGACCTGTTGATGAGTACATAGTCAGAATTACAGAAATAAATTAAGCAGAAGCAGCAGCTGGCAGTGGAGCGAGCATTTGGTTGACAGTTTTATGTATTTCATGTCTCTACATACCTGCTCCCTCTCGTATTAACGAGCTGAGTTTGGCACTGAAGAGGACATCCACATGGTTGAGGATGAATTCCACCACCACTGATTGGATCCTGACTTCCATGAAGGCTGCTGTGCCACTAAAACAGGCAGATTCTATCTGTTTTGACCTTTGACAACAACAGAAAAAGACACTAACTTTAATTTAATATTAGGACCATTTTCAAATTAGCTGAATCTAATCCTGTCCACCTCATAATGTATACATAGTTACATTTAATATAGCTGGTAAATGCACTTCACACTCACCCATAGAGGCCTTCTAACATTCTCACACACACACACACACACACACACACACACACACACACACACACACACTAAAGGCCATTCGGATTCAATATAATTCTCAAGCGTACTTTGAAGGAACCAGGATTGAACCACCAACTTTCTGATTAGTAGATTAGTAAAAAACCTTCTCTACCTACTGGGATAAAATTACTTTGATATGTGTTTGCGTTATTATGTGTAATATGTATTTGCTTTGATCCCTCCACTGGGGTAGCGCGCCCACTATCATAGCTTATTCAGATCTGAAAAAATCTGAATAACTTTGGCAAATTACTGTGAATGGAGGCAGCTTTTAGATGATGATTAACACGCTGGAAAACAAAGATTACAAAAATGACTTTAGCAAGGAGCAGCATCCTACCTCAGCAGATTGGGAGCCCAGACAATGGCCAGGTTCTTGCTGTGCATGTTGGTGATGTAGCTGAATGTTGCCAGGCGGGAAAGGTGTCTCATGAGGAACTCCAGGGTCCTAGGAATGAAATATGAATTTATTTAGATTTAATCGGGTCCCACTAGTGATGTGCAGACTAACAGCCAGTGCTGCTTCTTCACAACAGCAATATTTCACTCTGTGCTCAAATCCACAGGGTCTGCCACTTAGAAAGTTGGATCAATGTGCTTTCACACAGGATGGTAAACATTTGTTAATCACCACCAGTCTAAATGTCATGTGCAAGCTTTATTATATTCTCTGTAGTTTAGTTCTACAAAAAACTTTTATTTTGACAGAAATAAGAGCAGTAATCTGGCAGTAGGCAGGCCTGCCAATGGGGGGCAGTATGCCTCCATACTGACCTGTAATGCGGTGGGGGAAGCTGCTGGATGACATCATGGATCTTGATGAGCCGCTCCTCATCCGTTGCTGCTGATACAGCCTCCTTTAGAGTCAAAACATGGCACAAGATGATGATATAGGAAAATACTGTAAAAAGTGGCGTGTACCACTGCATCAACACCAAGCTCCCTCACACATCATCCCAGGTTCACACCACTAAATGGAACTTAAAGAGAGTCATGAGTCTCCCCTCTCTCCTCTCCCTAGCTGCCATAACAACCAGCAAACATTTACTTCATCCTCAGAGACAACTCTGTTGTGCTTGGAAAAGTTTTTATTCCAAGTCACACAGAGTGGTTTTCTGCATTTGTAATGACAGGGTGTGTCGAGTAGATTGCTAGTATTTAAAAGGCTTCAACTGATTCATTACTAAAATACAGAGAGAATCTCTACTAGATAAATTGCAGAAATTAACTTTCTTTCCAATAGAGTAGAATTTTCCACTCAATTATCAGCAACACCCACATCAGTATCCTTTGGGGTATTTGTCTGAAAGCCCCCCCCCCAAAAAAAAATAAAAAAAACAACAAACAAACCCCTAACTAAAAAGTAAAAAAGAAATAAATAAATAATAATAAAAATAAATCACATGATTTAATAGTCAACAGGCTTGTTCCCACACATTAAATTGGTGTGATATAAGTGTGTGAGAAGTGTTGGGTGCTGCCAGGGGCTCTGCTTACAGAAAATTTCTCATAGAGCTGGTAGGTGAGCAGGGGGTTGGGCAGCTCTCTGAAGTAGAGCTTACACAGCGAGCCAACACAGTGGATATCCTGGATGTAAACATCTTTGGTAAGGTCAGGGATCTGTTCAGAGTCAAACTCGTGCCTGATGAGAGGGAAAGACAAAGACAGACTGAAAAACTTAAACTAACTCTGAGGAAAACTATCTGAGTAAATGTTTACTCTGGCTTGATGGATGGAGACAAGACAAGCTCAACCTTAACATATGTTATTTAAGTTAAAATAAACCAAAGTTGTTAGGAATCAAGCTGTACATGAAGACAGTGATGTGTCACACGGCCAAGGTATCTGCAGGAAGACCCTATTCAGGCCTGGTGTTAACATCTGTCACAGAAGATCCAATCACAAGACGACATCTTTAAGATCAAGGGTAAACACACTCAAGACACATTGAGGATGTACCTGAGATCTGATGTGATGTTGTGTGGATGACACTGAAGGAGGATCTACTAATATTTTACAATTTCAAAGACACAAAGTTAAGGTTTTCTAACCCTCTAGGGCCCAGCATATAAATAAAATAAAACAGTCGGGTATCCCAATAAGATGCATCATATTGCTCTCTCTTTTGTTACACACACAAAACTTTCCCCTTTTCCTTAGCAACCAAATGCTGTTCCGTGCTGTTGCCATATAATTTTTTTGATTAGTTGATGTGGTCCATTTGTCAACCAACAGGAAAAGGGGTGTCAAGTTTCTTTTTGCTTGTGAGCTTTTTCCTTAGAATAGCCTGTTTTTACCATTCCTTGGTGCACCAGACGGACACCAAATGTGACATTATTCGGGGGGCAAGAAAAGGCGTAAATTATTTATCATAAGTCTGGTTTTACTTGGCCTAGCAACACAATTTGTACAATTGGTACATAGTTTGAAATCCACACTTCCAACACACAACCCTCAAATAGAGGCTCAGTGAGGCTGCGTCTTGCTGCTACATCATTCAGCCAGTCTTGTGATTTGAACATATTGGCACATCTGGTGACTCCATAGTGTCAACTATAACATTCGTGTGAAGATTTACTCAGAGCCATTTACATATGTGTATATTAAAATCGAAAATGGCACATCCTACTAATGTAATTAGTCTCTGTCCATTTCTATGACCTCCATATCTGAAGATGATATTTAGTTGCAATAAGGCTCTGCTTGTATTATATAATCTATTCATTGTAGCAAATTTTTATGAACCATATTTTAAGTGTTTTAAGTAAGGATAACTGAAACTAAAACACAATTTCCCCCTCTCCAATCATTAAGATTCTGTCAGCACTAAAATAACTAAAATTTTTTACAACAGATTGGAATCAAGCAGGAGAAAAAGAACAGCTCCTCACTTATCCAGTACATGTTGCACTTTACAAGCCACAACTATAAATGCTGCAGTGTCCTTAACCTGATGCGACAATGTTAGACAGTAAAAAGCGTTGATAAGGAACAAGTGGATGTCCTGGTTTTTTACTCCTTTACAGATGCAATAATTTCCCATGGAGCTGGTGTGATCATCAACTACCGTGGGATAACATTATATAACTACAGCAGCTTGCACGGATCTGAGTTGTACTGAGTACTGAGTTATGCTGTGCTTGTATGAGTGTTTTCTACCGTAATTTCTGAATGTTGGAGGCGATTCCAGAGAGGCGGTAGATGCCATCCACCACGCCGTGTTTCTCGATGAACTCGGTACAGCTCTTGAGGACCTGGGGCACTGTGAACACAAATGGTTTGTCATCACATAACACATCTCTCTCAGTCAATATTTGTCAAGTCTTTGCTGACCGCTGCAGGGTCAAGAAGGGGGTGGATTCTCTCTCTGAAGTGTGCGCACACTGAGGTCAGGCTGTAGTATAGGGGTTTTTTGGACACAGGGCTGAAGACTCAGCAATATTGACCTGAAAAACCTTTCTTTAGTTTCTGGAAGCAAAAGCCCTTTTAAGGCTGAGGGTTGAATCGTTTGAACCTTGGAGAGAGGAAGGGCCTTAAAAAATATGATTATCTCTATTGGTTTTGTTGGTTGGCCTTAAATATGTTTTCCACAGTAATGCAGTTTTCTTGATACAGAAAATAGTGAGATAACATCTATGAGCGAGAAAGCTGCTCAGAGACACCTCCTACAGCAACCATGAGTCATACAGGCATATACATATATATATATATATAAATAAAAGGATGATGGCTAAGTGTCTGAGGAGATTCCCAGGCCTCCCTCATCTCTCACATCATTCAGATGAGTGTGCCACAGGCTGAAGCAGCTGTTCAGATGGATTCCACACATAGCCAGAGAGAAAGCGAGGCCAGATTTGAGTAAACTACATTGCATTGTCAAGTTGAGACAGGGACAATAAGGATGGATAGTTCCTCTTCAAGTAGGAAGGTTTTGTTTTGAGGTCCTCTTACCACAAAGATACAAAATACCTCTTCAACATGCAAGAATTCATCCTCTTACCCGCAACAGTAAAACAGCTGCTTGTGTATGATTTTAGTGATGCCCTTTGAAACACTCAAACTGACTCCAGTGTAGCAGGAATAAAAAATCTTTTGGCAGGCTTACAATGAAAGCAGATATGTGAGGGTTACTAGTGGTTGGCAGCAGCCTTCTTTGATGAATGAAGGTAGAAGTTACTCTTCTCAGATCAACAGTATGAAATTGGTTCTAACAGAGGCATTGTGAAGGAAAAAAAAATAAAAAATCAGGGACATAATGCTTCTGACCTTCAGAATTTGGATGGGAAAGAACTGTGTGGAGGAGTTACAGTGATTAAAGACAGCTAGTCTGCGATTTAAAGTATCAGAGGATCATTGAAGAAAATCAGAAACAGGCATTATTATATTAGTGAAGAGAACCAAGTCGGAGATGTGCATTGTCAGCTTGACATTGGCACCAATGGAGGCGCATCACTTGATCTTCTGCTGATCTACAACAGCATGATTGAAAAATTACGTTTGTGAAAGTAATGTTTATTTTATAGAGAAGATGTTTGAAGCTCTAACTTCACATTTCCCCCCCGAAAGTCTCAGTTTATTTATAGCAACAAAAAGTCCAATGGGCAGTTACAAAAAACATTGAGATATATGACATAAATAGTTACAGTATAAGGGCTTTGAATCCTTTTTAAAAAATATTTTTCACTCAATGACAAATTTGACACACGTTCAAAAGCATCATTTCATCTCTCACAATTGGACATAACTGGATGAAGACACAGTGAATGTACAACTTTAGAGACAGAATCACTGCCAGTGCCACAAGTTATCAACCATGGCTGAGAAAAAACAAAAGCAAACAAATTTAAGATTATTGGTCTGGTTATAAACTGAGCTCATCAGTGAACTTTTATCTAGTGGCTCCAAATACAAGATCTGTTTTGCTTCTTCAGTCATGACTAGAGTTGCATTCATTAGAACCAGAGATGTCTTCATCAGGCTACAGAGGCTCTGATAGTACAATCAGACAATATTATAACGGTATCAAACAGATTGACTCACAACATGTAATGACAGGATATTAAACAATGATATAGGAAACATTGAGCACAGAAAGAAAAATAACTTAAGCTGTGAATTGTCACAGTTTTTGCCACGTAAATAGTAAAGCTTAATGAATGAAGGAAAGAGTGCAAAAGATTTCTGTTTTTGTTTTATGTTGAATTCAGCATCTCCTCGTTATTTTCTATTTTTACATTGTGTGCAACTCTTCTTGCTCTTAAAAAAATGTCTGCACATGAATAAAAGAATGTGCGACATGATCACAGTCAACAACAACAACAAAAATAAATAAATAAATAAATAAAAAGATTCATGTGTAGGAAGGGACATACCTATGTATGATTTTTGTGTGTATATATCTTTTATACATCTGGCCGCTGATCATCTGTACAAACTGGAGTAAATCACATTTTAAGTTTGAATTGAATGTCACTTTTATAAAATGTCTAATATGGATTTTGGATTAGGAAAATCCTTAAATTACAGTGCTAAAGTTAGCAAATCTCCAGCCTCCATTACATTTTTATATCTAAGCAATTGTCGGCCGATAAAGTAAAAATTTTAGTTATTAACTTGTTTTTTCACTCTACCAGACCACAGTTATTTTTCATTGCTTACAAGTCAGGAATCAGAGTGCCTTGACTATTTGCCCCAGCGAAAAGTAATAGAGTGGCTTATCTCTGCCTGTAAAGGTAGAGTGGGTTTACAGAGGTCAAGGCTCTAGATCAGACCACTGATTCAGTCTGATCTGCGTTAATGCAAAGCCTAGATAAGACCAACTCACTACAAACAAAATAATGTCTGTCACCATGAATAAATGGCTTTTCAACTTGGTGGAGACACGAGCTGAAGAGAAGGTACTGATTACAGATGAACAGCAAAGTACACCATCACAATGGCAGCACAATTGACCCCATTGTCCATCCACTGTCACAGAGACTCTGTCAGCCAACCTGCCTTTAACAACTAACATCACATGTTAGAGTTTAGAGTTGTTTAGAGTTGTTGCTGGGCAGATTAGACAGAGGAAGGCAACCAGTTTCTTCATGTTTCCAGTATTTCTAAGCTAAGATGACATTATGGACATAATGATGGACATTATGGCATCAATATGAACATGTCACTCTCTCCAAATGAGCAAATAATCCTAGCAACCAAAATGTCAAACTATTAATTTAAATTCCTCAGTGAAGAATTGTAATGTGAAAACGCTTTCATGTATTTCAATGACAGTGTGAGATGACTGGTGATCTTTGGAAGTGACATTATTATGATTTAATCTAAACAGCTAAACAAGGAAATCTTGAGCTTGGATTTAGGGAGGGACTGGATGAATAAACACCTGGTTGTGCTTACTGTCTGCCAGAAGAAGCATAGATGACTGCGGGAAGTACTGCTGCTCTCATGTGTGCATGCATGTGAGTGTTTCTCACCATCATGTCCAGAGTTGAGGAGGTGCTCTCCCAGGTCACAGCCAAACACCCTCTCCCGGAGGATGCCCCTCTGCTTCAGCTTCTGCTTGGTGGGTCTGGACTTCATGAAGGAGCGTAGGAAGGTGATCAGCTTCCCGTGCTTTTTAGACACTGAGAAATTAAAGTAGGATACATGTTAGTACTCTTACACAGATGTTTACTCCACTACAGTAAGTGTGGGTTTGACACCAACTCAATTTTCACATAGGCTCTAGGCATCTGAAGTGAATGTGAGTGAAACCCCATACAAGGTGCTCAACGTTATCCCATTGTGTCTTTCAGCTTCATTCTCATGCAAACCCTTCCTTTATGCATGTCTGGTTTCCTTGAAGTGAAAGCTATGTTCTTAAATACCAACTCCCAGGCAACTACAAAGGAATTCTCCACATCCAACACCAGTGTCCTCTGTCTGTCTTCAGAACAAGACAAGAAGGGAGCAGATCTACTTAAAAAAAACCCAGCCCACATTAATCAGATACTCTGCCTGGGAAAGGGTCGTAAGCTTCTTAAACTACACACCAGTTATTTTCTCTGGTTGTGGATGTGAAAAGACTCGGATGAATCAAACAATCTGCATTTTTGGTGAGGAACAATGGGACTGGAAAAAAAACCTCACTGAAAAGCACCCGCTGTCAGCAGCTGGTAAGATGACAGTAGCAGTGTTTTTCCACTCGCCCCTTTAACTTCACTCAGCTTTGCAGATGACTTGAATTTGTCCCATGAAACTTTTGATTTCCCTTTAACTAAACAGTTATGTTAACACAATTTGGTAAAGTGATACTAGAAAAATTTCTTTTTTTGATTGACAAGAACAGAAAATCAAGCAGGGATGCAGTAAAATATGTGAAGCAGAGGCTCTTACCAACCACCACATTTAAGTATCATCTGGCCTTCTTTTTTTTTTCACCCTCAAAGCCAGTTGGCAGCACAAAGATTTTGAGGTAGACATCACAAAGAATAAATCAAATTAAATCCTCTCACCCTAGTCCACCCTCAGCTCCTCTCCCGTCTTCAGTGAAGAGTCATCTTAGATCTCACCTTGTGTCTCCCTAAACTGCGTCTGTCTGATGGACACTTACACTATACTGCCCTTCACACTGACTTCAACAACTCTGTAGTTACTCCTGACTACAACTCTGAAATGTTTCTGTAGCATGGACCTCGTGGCTGTTCCACGTTCAAAGAGAAAATGGTCATGTAGATAGTTTCAAAAAACCTAGGGACACTTGCTTTAGGCTTACTAGTTAGGACAATATTGATGATGTCCATCAGTTATCCTATCTGTGATCAGAGTTTTCTTTCAGCCACACAACATCTGGAAGTTTACTTTCTCTTTCCTCCTGTCTCAGGTGCTCTGGGCTAAAATGGAAAAACTGCTATGTCGCATCAGTTTTATTTATATGCCTTGATTTTAAACACAGTCACGATCACAGCCCACCTCCCTTCCACTTCACTCATGTGCTTCACAGACTTGATAGATTCATTTTTATCTGCGTTGGCTCTCAAAATAAACCCACAGGCAGCAACATTTACTATTCAATCACATTAAGGACTCATCTTTGGAGGGGTACAGTTAGTCTTTGCTGTTTGCTGCCAAACTGATCCCTGTTGCTTTGATTGGGATACAACAGAAAGTAGGCCACTGCTTACCAACCCCAGAAAGAAAACCATTCAACTGAGGAAAGATACAACTGCACCGTGTGTTTGAGCATTTCAGTGTCAATGCATCTGTACTTGGTGATTTTACTTTGACTAAGTGATGAATTTCACTAAGAATTATTCTGAAACAGCTGCTATGTGCCCCCCTCCGACCCGCACCGCACAAGAGACCATTAAGTATAAATGATGGCGTTTTTGCATGCTGAATGTACACCATACAGGTAGAGAGCGTAGCAGACTTAATTCACTCAGTCAGTAAGAGCATCAAGGCAGGAATAAAACTTATTACAGGAATGGAAACTTTGTAGTTGAATTAAATAGCATTATGTTTGCAGAAAACCAACTAATAAAAATATATGCAGAAAGTGAGTGCATAAAAATGATTTCAGAAACGCTGTGATGCTCACTGCCACTTATTCATTTGTACCTTTAAATGAAACAGGCCAAAAACAAAGTGCATGAAAGAAAAAATTTTCAAATGGTGAAAGATGAGCCAGACTAGTTATGGTTTTCTCACTTTTTGTGTGTTCTTCATGGGTTTATATCTATTCCACCAGTGTCTTCTTGTCACAAATATTGCAATAGTGATATGAGTCAATTCATTTTCCATGCAAATTTTTAAAAATGAAGATAATTTGTAGGCGGGAGCATCTCTATGGCACCACAACATTCACATTGCTTACAAAGCACAACGTTATGGCACATTTTACTTGGATACTGCGCTTGCTACATTGAGAGTTTGATTATGTTTCACTTAATGGTGTGGCACTAGTCGGAAGCAATGTTTTGAATGCAGTGTATCTATTGTGTAGTGTTTTCCTGATGGAGCACAGTCAGCTCTGGATCAACAGAAGGTCTCTGAGCAAGGATCTGCAAACAGGAGCCAGTGGTTCCTGTCAGGGAAAGGTGGAGCCAGAGTTCAGCTTTCTCAGAAAATCCTTCTTTACTGCTTTACCCAGACAAAAAACTGCTCAGGCAGTTTTGTTTTCTCACTGTTCAGGCATCAAAAAAAAAAGGGGGGGGTATCATGTATGGAAGGAGGTGGGGCTTACTGTGCAACTCTGTTGGCAACATCAGTTTCATTTATGAGCCCAGGATGAGTATAAGACAGGACGAAGAGGAGCATGACGACTCTCCAGAGCACAGGCAGGGTTTCCCATCTGCTTACTGTAAGGCAGCCTGACAGCCTGAGGGCCAGAAGCTGAAACTGTTCCGTACTTACTCACTGTTGAAATCCAGCTGGTAAAAGGCATTTCATTTAGGACAGAAGCTGCTTCCTGTGACATTAATGAGAAGATTTATAGCTTCTGGGCTCAGTGTTTTTGTTTTGCAGTTTCACAAAGATGGAAGTCTTGCAAGCAACACATTTAAAAACAAATAATAAGTTCAAAATAATGGTCCCTACATTTCCCAGAAGCCAACTTGGACCCTGTCTTTTATTAGATAGTTGCTGGAAAACACTCACAGCTATTAAGCTTCACAGCTATAGTAATAGCATAGTTTCTGATGCAGGCTTTTATTAATCAATTTTCAGAATCAAGCGCTATAACCCTGATGACATCACTATAACAGTAGGCCTTGTTCTAGAGACACTGGAGACTCAAAGAATGAACAGGACAAACCAGGACTAGTGAATTGATCTCTGTAGGTAAAGCTGATGGAGTGGTACTTTAACACAAACAGCTGTTTATGGAATACATTTATTCCTTTATTTTCAACCACTTATCCAAACAGGGTTGTGGGGGGTACTGGAGCCAATCCCAGTTAACGTTCAAGGCCAGGGTGGGGATAGAGATATACAGAAGCAAACAAGCATTCACATTCACGCAAAAACTTACAGGCAGTCTAGAGTCACCAATTAACCCAAATCAACCTAAACCATTTACACTGTGGGAGGAATCCATAACACCCACACAGACACAGGGAAACATGAAAACTCTAAACAGAAAAAGTCCCAGATCTTTCTTGCTGCAAGGCAACAACGTGAACCACCATGGCACTGTGTTGATCTGTTTGTGAAATATTTCAGCAGAACTTATAGTCTAATATTTGGAACCAAGATATTTAAAGCTAGAAAATGAGAACCAGTGTTCAGAGTTTAGAAAAAATTCAAAGAGGCCGATAAACACTGACAGGGTTCAGTTCCAGCCCTGGACTGTGTTTCTATGATAGAGCTTTTCCCTCAGTGAGCCCAGTGAGAGGCTGCAGGGGACCAAGGACACCAAGCATTACGGCTGGAACTATCACAGTATCATGGCAAGCATCATGCTCCAACCCCAGACCACATTAAGTTTACTTTAGCACAGATTGGAGGATAATAAACCTCCCTCACAGCTCAACTACCTAAATGAGAGCAGTGACACCACAAAGCCAATCAGTCGACTTCATTTACAGATATTTGATGCAACAGCTGTGTGTGTCAGTCTTCTCTGAATACACGCACGTAGGCATGACCACAGCTCGTCAGTGCCTCACTCTTCAGCCAGCCGCTTGCGAATCAACAGTCACTCACTCACTCACACACCCACACACACACACACACACACACACCAATGTAGACAATGAAGCGGGAAATTCAAGTCTTTTCTTCCCCTCCCTACTTAATGTTGTTTCAACAACATGACATGGTTGACTTAGAAACAATTTCACTGTTGGATCTTGGCTCAAATGGGATTTCAACAAACACCCCCCCCCCCAAAAAAAAAAACAAAAAAAAAAACAAAACAAAACTGTGAGGGACTTTTAAGACTCATTCCCTCACATGAGTGACACCATAAAAGTATTCAATTACCTCTAAATATTTTCCTTTAGTCAAGACTCATGTTTCAGTCTAAGCCAGTTTCAGAGTAGGTCATCTTTTACAGCCACTTAAACAATCCAACATAATCAGCTGTTAGTATCACTTCCTGATCACAGCCAATGAAAAAGCACATTTGTCCATTGAGAGGCAGCAACCACAGATATAATATCATACTAAGATAACAATAACACTGTGTTTAAGGCTATATAGCACATATCCTCTTAGAGTTACTGGATGGACGCCCACTGAGTAAAAACAAGGCGACTGCCTTCAAGCTAGTTCAGAGTGAGTGAGCCACTTGGAAAAAAAGAGCTTATGTACGCAAAGACAGCAGGAGCAGAGCCTTATTGTCCAATCTCTCAATGCACCACTGAATACAACTAACAGAGAGGAAGACAGAGGGGGCTCTGTCAGCCCAGGGTTGGCTACATTTTGGCTTGTTGGCTACCACTATGGACATTAATGTGAGGAGATACTTTATGTTTATACAGATGTTTCACAGCTGTGGATCATATTACAATATCTCTACAATATCTACAGAAGTTACTCACTGCAATCCGGACCGAAGTGTTTGTTTAACTGTATGGTATCGTAATACAACCGGACATTATAAGTATATTGCATATATAGTAAGTTATGTAAACATACCCTATGAAAAAAGCGGAATATTCTCCGCACTTCTTTAAGATCAACGTAGGAATAATCTTCGTGTGTCTGAAACACGATCTGTGGCACACAGTAAAGTTTTCTTTGTCTGAAATAATCATTAACACAGACGAATGACAGAATAAAGTCACCACACTTGGAGGCTGTTTTCTTACCGTCGCTCCATAACGCCGGACCTACTCACTGGGTGTATTACAGGGCTTCAAACGGGTCCAAAGAACAACAGTTGACTACGGTAGTCTCCACCGACAGCTGTTCGGTCCGTGGCGGAACTTGTGAGAGCGGGAGAGGTTAGGTGGACGGGATCGGATCGGACCGGAGGTCTGCCCTGTCTGTTCTGACTCACTGTCTCTGCTCCAGCTTACTACCAGCCCTCTGCTGCATTCACGTGCTACCGGAAATATGATTAGCACACTCTACCCATGCTGTGGATTTATAGATTCTACACTTGGGTAAGAACTGGGACAGCCTAACCCTAAGACAGCAAAATCACTTTAACAACAGTATAAATAAGACCTAAAATCTGCTACATATCACCCATGTCCAAGGTGAGTGGCTTTATAAGCCTTATTGTGTTATTGAAGGTCTGTCCAGACGTGACAAAAATAAAACACTTTGCACTACAGTATAGCAAGATGACTTGCACACATCATGCACTCCTGCTGTCTCTTTATTAGTTTGTACATATACAAAATTTTACCATTCCGAGAGCATGTAAATGAGGAACAGGAATTAATCAGTTAAAATAAAAATTTGTGGTTAAACAGTGGAAAATGCTCCTAGATTACACAAACACGCATGCACACACACGTAAGCACAAAGCTAACAAGCAAGCATATGACAATTAGCACGGATGACCCAGCATTGACTTTGATTTAGCTCTCCTTTATGAAGGGCCCCTTGGTCCCCTGCAGACATTATCTTATTTCTTTAAGTAGATTGGTCCCTAAGCAAACATGAGTAAAAATAAAGTCAAACCATTTTTTGTTCATCCTGGATCACAAGACAGAGAAAGACTGTGACTGACTCTTCTACTGCATGCCGAGATCTATTTAGCTTGTTACAGCACATTTATCACTTATGACAGATAAATCACCTCTATCCCAAAAGGAAAGTGAACACATAAAATACAGTAAGCACACAAATGCAGTAACTAACAACACCAAACCTCCTACCTACATGGTGCATCTAGTCCCCCAGACCAAGTCTCCTGCACAAGATTTTCCACACAAGGTTTCCAAACAAGGTAAAACCCTAACCCCTAACCTACAGTGCAACCTTTGGATCCCTGAACTTATCATTCAGTGTGGCCAGTGAAGCAGCAGGTGAACATTACCTGTGTGAGAAGCAAAGCACCTAACCCAGGAAACTAATCGCCAGCCCTTATGTCATAAAACATAACATGATGAGAACTTACTGTTTGATTAACTTATCATACATTTGCTATTTTGCATGGATGTGAATAATCTATTTCACTGCTGGGATGTGGGATAATGAGGAAGTGTATTTCGGAGCTGCATGCCAAGTTCAAGGCTATGCCTGCAGCAGGCTGTGCTGACTAAAGCAGTAACAGGGCTGTATACTCAAATTCCTACCTGTGAGTTAGACATATGGAACAAAAGAAGTATGTGATAACTTGATTTAGACCATAATTCAGACCCTACTGAAGTACTTTACACTCTAAAAACAAGCTTGATAGCATGTAAGCAATTGTAACCTTCTCCCAAATAGAGGTGTGGTCTACGATTACAACCTCTTATTGAAGCTCCAGAGCAACACATTACATGGGGGAACTTGAAGAGTTTCACAGCACCAGGAAATGACTGGCAATCCTGAGGAATCAGAGGACAAATCTTACTTTGTCTCACACATTCTCTTCCCATTTCCCTGCTCTCTCACTCACTTAACCAGCTGTCTTGGCTCATATTTGCTCACAGCTGCCCTAGTCTCTGGCCCACAGACATGACTAAGGCCTGCACTGTGGCGCAGAGGAGGAAGTGTGTGTGTGTGCGTGCATGTTGCTAGCTTTAACAACCAGACAACACAAGAAAATGGATGGAAGGACTGATAACTTCTAGTTTCTCTAGCCTTATTTATAAATGGGGTCAGTGCAGCATGCAAAAATTTCCATGGTTTTACTGGGAAGCAAAGGTTGCAGTGAGAAGAGTGGATATGAGTAGAACTGGAATAATTTTCCAATGCTGTGTGGCTCCCTGCAGGAATGTGCTATTTCATTCACTATGGAGAAGGAAACAGAGATTCTTACTGTTGCAGGACAAAGCTTTGTGCTCAATGGAAGCTTTTACAGGCCCCCACATTGTAAAAGGATTAAATAAATCAAGGGCGGTTGAGACCCGGCACCACGGCACCCCTGCCGTGGCCTTTCAGATTCAACCAAACAGACACACACTAACACAACTGTGTGTGTGAAAGCAAGCTTTGAAAAGTAATATTATCCCTCCACTCTCAAACTTTTGTGTAAAATATTTTTTTTTTCTTTTACAGGCAGATGTCCTTTACAATGGACTCAGGGACATTCATTGTGACCCATATGAAGCATGTCCACAATACAGCTGGAGAAACATCTTGGAGAAATATGGACATCACACTGATATTTTCAAGAGTTAGGAGCAATTAAAATAAAGGAAAGTTTTACACACACACACACACACAACATACATGCTCTACTATTACTGCACAACCAGACATGCCTAATGTTTTCATGGTCCACCACCAGAGTGTAAATACAATGTGGATTAGTTTGTTAAAGGTCAAAGGCAGGACAGTTTATTCAGTTTGTGAAAGTGTCTCGTTATGTACCAACAACACAAATTGCACCAGATTGGTTTATTTATGTGGAGAGTGAAACTACAACCCAAGTCTGAGTGACAGGATAGATAAACAAGTTAAATACATCACTTGGTGGAGGTAGAGTTAGTGGTTAAAGGGGATGGTGCAACACACTGGGGGGCATTTGTCTACCTGAACTTAGGCTGTAGTGGTTTAGCGGGTCGGCCACCCATGCACTGTCCTGTATTACACTCTCCATCTCCAAGTCTGCATGCGGACCAACGGAGAGATGGACCAATAGGCAGATGAATGGATGGATGATGGAGACGGGAGAATCACCATAGGGAGAGAAGCACTTCAAGTTAGAGAAGAGATAATCGCTGTACTTTGGCACTATGAGGTCAGACTCTTCAAAAAGAAATGATACTTTGATGCTTATGAAAGAAACAGTTGTGCGGCAGATGCGTAGCATTGCAGTACTCATCAGTAAAACAAGTCTTTAAATAAGAGAACTTTTATTCTACAATCCTTAAAATGTAAAACCCCACATTTCTTACGGTCTGCATCTTCCTAAAAAGTCATTTCAAACATTTATAGTCTGTGACATTTATAATCTATATGTACTTTCTTATTGGAATTCAAATTGCCTATGAATGTGTGACAGACTGACAGGAAATGATGCAACCTTTAATCCAGTGTTGCTAATTATGATTTTCTTTTCCTGATATCTGTCTCACTGTTTACTGGTCACTCTCCCAACCCCCTCAGAGCTAAGCCAATACTTCCTACTGAAATTTTTTGGGCCGTTTTAATGGGGACAGGGAGTCATGGTGTACAAAAGAGAAGCTGCAATGCGAGGAGTGTGTGCTACACACATCCTGCTCCTTAGAATGGTAACAAATTCTCATATTTTGCTGCTATAGGGCAAACTACTTGTACCGTATGCTGCATAAAATCAGATGGAAGACGCTCATGGCATGATGAAAAAAGTTTTAAGCCACAACCGAACTACAACTAAGGATTATAACTTTACCTACAATCACCAAAACCCTGATATAAAAAATGTGATACACATGTGTGTGACAGATTATATGAGGTAAGTGGGTGGGGTGGATGAAGTGTGTATACCAGCACGCACAGGGGGGGAAGAGACTCCAAGAAGCAGGCTGCAGGCCAGAGCAGGGGGAGGCTGAGGCAGAGGAGTCACAGTCAAACCAAGCAATAAATAAAGACTCGTGCTACTGCAACTGTATAGTTGAACAACAGTGTTAAAGGATACTATCAGGCAGTGGAGAACAAGCAGTGAGTGCAGTTAAAACACAGAAAGACAGCTATAGCATCTCACACACAGTTATTTGTTCTGACATCAAATCAGGAGCTGCTGTCATGTTAAAATTATTGATGACAGAGAATCTGCAGGCTAAGTGAAACAAATACTAATACTAATTTTCAATTGAATATGAAAAAAGCAGTATGACAATGGGATGTATAAGGAAAAAATCTCTTTTAGTTGCATTCAAGGGCTTACATTATTACACTCAAGCTGCAGATACTCTGGAATAAAAAAAACATGATTGATAATAAGGATACATGCAAACAAAACAAAACAGCAACAAGAAAAAGAACCGTGCTTAGGATCGGGGGTAGGCAGGCAGATTCAGTCAAGTCTTGGCAGTAGAATGTGCACTCCAAAAGTCAACTCTACGCCACATGTTGCATTTCTCATCAGTCACAAGGTCTGGATCGGCATTTTGGGTTGAAACCTGACAGTCATAGCAAGATGACATGGGTGTCCAACAACACCTGAAACCTACCACACAAACACACCCCCCTCCCCCTGAAATTATGGATTGTGGAGGTTGGGGGGCTGCCTCCCCTGCCTTTTTCGCTGTGTCAACACTTAACCCGGATCCTGCAGCCTCGGAGGCATTTCAGTGGTTGGGAACCCTGTTAGCACTGGTTTAGTCTTTGTATTGGAAGAGTTAATGTGGATTCAGACAAGACTGGTTGGACATGATGTGAGCTGCAGTGGGAAGGTGTGGGACATGTGCATGTTTAGCTCGAGTTGTGCAGCGGCTGTGTGTTGTTAAATGCTCTATTTTATTCAAAGAGCTTATGTTATGCATTTCTCTTTGATGCTCCCAAGAGCATGCTTAACTGCTTATCTGTTTGCTCTGGACAGCTATAGATTAGTACAGTTATTTGCATAGTGCTGAGTGAATACAACATGATTTTCAGGCTATTTCAGGGTATGATGTGTTAGAATTGCATTTTTGTTCACTGCAATATGCTCATATGTTGAAGTTTTTTTTATCTTTGCACTGATTAGAATCTGGAATGTGCCTCTGTGCATTGAACTCTGGGTTTTCGACATAATAAAAATCTCTACAATATATAATTTGACTAATTCAAAATGTTCAAATAATGGCCTAGGGATTATAATGGAAATTCACTGTTGAGAAGACACACACACGCCGACACACATAAGCATCAATCACCTAACCACTTCCTAAAAAGCAGTCATACAGTGCTAGTGAGACATTATCTGTCATCACTGTCACATCCTCCCAAAACATGTTCTGTGAATGGATTTAAAAGGAAAAGGAGGAGAATGAGGAGCAGTACCTGGCTTTGGCACAGAGTTGGTCATGGACTGTGGCACTTTATCGTTTATGAGTTCCACGCACTCGCTGGGAAAGAAGCCAACCTTCAGAGACAGTGAGACAGGGAGGTGAGGGGGTAGGGCAGCACATTCAGAATCAGATAATGTAATGAAACTGAGATAAAGACAACATTGTGTCTGAGGAGATCACAGCAAGTCATGTGATTCGGGTATTAGAAAAACTGTGACATTGAGCATCTTGGGGCATGTGCTGACCAGGCGTTATGAATATGACCACATCACTGTTGTGTGCGGTACCTATGCTAAAAGATCTATTATTTTACTTCCATTTCCTTTTTCATAATCCAGATTAATTCTGTCTCTCTGCCTAGGATTCACATAGTTACAAAGTTACAAAGCAATAGATTACATGCTCTATCTACACAAGTGATTTGTGTTCTTTGTGTATGTGCATTTGGGCATCTACCCTGGCACCGCTGAGAACTTGAATTGCGCATTACAGGGCACCACCCGTGACATCACAATTGACCACCTCCTAATGGAGAGAGCCGGTATTGCAGATGTGTTAGTTGCCCTGCTCATCAGTTAGTTCCAGCCAAATGCCTAGGCTGCAGGTTATCAATGCTGAGCTGGTCAGAGGATCTTATGACTGTGGAATCTCTGAAGAGAAGTTCAGGTTTTGTTATGTTTGACATGTGTTGGGTTGTTTGACCACAATTTCAAGATTGAGGCATTTACATGGCTTCAAATATTCCCCCCAATCCTTCATGCCTCAACACACACAGGGCCGGAGTTACTATGTAATGATGCAATACAAATGTGAGCTGCAGTCTCCCTTCAATTTGTCACCTTGTCTAGATGTGTTTACATTGAATCACTTTGATTCACAGGAAACAAAACAGACGCCAGTAATTCCCATAGGTGCTATATTTGTGTTGCACCTGTGTGCACCTGATATTTCACTTCTCTTAAAGAGGTGCAAACACTCCCTAAAATGGCATACAAATTGTGATTTGTTTTAAATACACTGCACATGTTTCAGACCAACCGGTTGCTGCAGTCATTTGGTGTCCCTGCTGCACCACTGGCTCCATCAAAGTAGAAGGCTCCAACAATGCTGCAATGCCCATGTGAATTACATGTTTACATTCTTTACCCCTTGATCATTGTGATGGAGGATGGTCACAATTTCAGCTGATGTCTGCTTTTAAAACCCTTTCTATGACTCTTATGAACCCTATGTGTAAGGGGTCTGATAATTCTATGAAAGCATTTATTTGTTTCTCTAACTTGAGTTTATGGGTCATATTTCATTGTCCCACAGGCACCTGAAATAATACACTGCACCACTGCAGCCTTCTGTGTTGTTTATGCAAGGCTGAGTGCCCAAACAAGTAAATCTGGTTCTGATATCCTCAACATATTTGTTTGGATTTTGCCCATGTAAACATGCTAAACATGCATGTAATGTCTAACAACATTTCATAATTTGTTATTCTTCTGAGGTTTCTTAAAGCCTCTGAACTATCTGATGCCAAAAATGTCTAATAATAGCGTAATTCATAAGTTGATTTCATTTTTAAGTCTAATTTCCATTAGATAGAGCTAACAGTTATGAATATATTGTTTTGAAGCATTATTTAGTAAAGAGCGCATTTCAGTGGGTTACAGAATGATACTGAAGACCGTGGAGGAATATAAATTATTTCAGAGTGATAGAGAATCAAGTAAGTCCAGTAATCTGCTTCACATAAAACAGTGTTTGTAACTTTTTTCAGCAAACTCTACTGCTAGTGTTTGAAAACTACCTTTCAAAGCAGCGTTCTGTCCTTGTCCTTATAATACCTAAAGTACAGCCTGATCCAAAGTTTACCACCTGGGGAGGAGATGGAGATGCACTTGTTTTTATCCCCAGGTGTTTGTCAGTGAGCTGCGTACCTGAAAGCCGTGCTTTCCCCTCCACCATGTGGTGTCTTCTTTAGGGGGCATGTCTATCACTGACACAATGTCTCCAACCTGCAGACAGAAGATTAAACATGTGTCTGATTGTCCTTTTACCTCTTGCTGATAGACAAGACATCAATGAAGCTTGAGCATCTAATTGCAAGAACATAAAGATTGTGCTGAGTGAAGCAATTTGTCTGGACTTTGGTGTCCACCTTTTCATCCACCTCTGAACATTTCTATCAGAAAAGACAGATTAATTGGTCAGATCTTCATCTCCCCGTGTCTTACTGTCTGTCATGTTCAGTAGTATGAAATCTTCAGCATTAAGTAACAATAGATGAAGAAATATGTGTGAGGAATTTTAGTAGACTCCCAGAATATGGAGAGGCAAAGAGAGGATATGCATATTGCTGCTGTTGTCACCTCAAAGGACAGCTCGTCTGACGCCTGGGCAATGTAGCGCTTGATGACATGGGCGGCAGCGATGGCTGGCACATTGATGGACGACTCTTCGTGGACCAACAGATGATTCCCCTTGTTGTCAACCTGGTAGACACACAAACACACGGAATAGACTTACACGTTTGATTTCAATGTTGGCAGCCATTGGATTGAAAATTATCAGTTGACGACATATGTGGACAAATAAAATGAAGGGGGGATAACAGCTCTGCAATATAGCGTAAATGCAACAAAATGATTTTTGAAATCAATAAAGGACCCAGGTGATATGAACACATGATTTATACAGAGCATTAAGCTGAAGTAGCAGACAGAGTTTATAGCTGCTGGGAATGGGAATTTTTAGCTTTAATAAAACTACAACACACTACAGACATGAAAGTAGAATAAACTGATATGAAAATGTGGTTTTCCTAGTGTATCCTCTGAAATGACAGCAAACACAACAAAAGAAAACAAAGCTGAATCCTCGGTTTCTTCTGAGGCTCAACTTGACAGTTCTTCTTGAAGTACTGTGAAATTACCATTTGAATGACATGCGGTAACAAACACTCAGGTCAGATTCTACCTAGAGAAGAATGAAGTGACACAATGACAAACATTTTCAACCAATACCTACTGTGGGTGCCTGTTAGTCTTGTGCAAATATTGATGTATTATTACATCATGTCTAGCTTTCCTGCAGAAATAGAAACATTTATTCTTTAATGCAGAAAACTCAGCATGTCTGGCTGGGTTTGTTAAGTCTTAAGGTGCCTACTTCCACTTATTTTTTTATCTAGGTCTGCAGTTTCAAAGAAAGAACACAAAATCACAACCCCAGCAAGTCTTTAACTAAAAAAGGCCTTCTGCAGGAGCCTTATTCATAGCACAGTAGCTGTTTTTCATCTATACGTCAAACAGCTTTGAGACAAAAGCTTGATAACTTTAATATGATGCCATCCAAGCAAAAAAATGCTTTCAGATTACCCACTTTCAAGCTACTTCTTCACAACTGGAATATACCTAAGTGCAATAGCTGCCTTACCTCCATCCATGTGAGGGCAGGCCCACAGTTGATCTTGTTGTCAGCGATCGTTGAGAGCCGCGAGAGGTAAGCTAACAACATCTGGGAAACTGACTGACATGGAAAAGAACACAAATGGTGGAGAAACTCATTACACTGACCTCAGATTTAGAATCCATTATTATTTCATTATATCAATTATCTCTATTAATTACCATAATTAACCATCATAAAATCCTTCAATGTTCTTCAGTATTAGTGGTGGCTTATTTCAGTAGATGATGCTGTGTTAATTAGCACCATTAAAAAGCTTTTGTTCAGTATTTGAACTGACGTTTGTGCTTATGGGTTCATATTACAAAGGAAGACTTAGTTTTACAGTCTTTAGTGCCACATTTGTAGATTTTAGCTGAAGCTGGGAAAAAAACAAACAAACAAAAAAAAAAAAAACACCCCAAAACCCTACAATGAGAAGAAGGGCTGGTTTGAAACATCAGATCCTCTAAACCTGCAAATAGGTGATTGTAAAGCAAACCAAATCTTCACTCGCTTACATACGCACGCGTGCATGCAAGCACACACGGACCCCTCAGTAACAAACTAGTTTTACCAATTTGGTTTGATGCCTCTGAATCCTTTTTTGAACCTCAATCTGAATGGTCCATTCTCAAGAAATAAGCTGTGCAGATCATATTGATATCAAAACATAACAAGTGAAAGAGCTTTTATGTAGAAAAGTGATACCTTGTTGTCCTGTATTTTAAAAGTGAGTGGGTAGCAATTAGTGTGATTAATTTAATTCAATCTGTGACTATGAACAAGAGGGTTTAAGGGAAATGTTAACAAATGTATGACTGTAGCAGCAAAGGCTGCTGTTCATTAATTTCAAGTAAAATGTGAAGGAAATTGAGTCTAAATCCATTAGCTGTCCATATAGGAGTTATTTAAGTGTAGGTGTTTGTTTTCAGTGCTCACCTCAGACTGATCCGTTAGACTCTCCAATCGAGGCAACTCAGGGAGCTGTGAGAAGCGTCGGTCATAGATGCAGAGGTGTAGGTGTTTGTCCAGGACACGGAAATCTTCATAACTACGCTTCACGATCCAACTGCGACCCTTCAACAGCAAAAAAAAAAAAAGGGCAGCACATTGGAATAGTGGTTAGCTCTGTTGCTTCACAACAAGAAGGCTGTGGGTTTGGTTCCCAGGCCTGGGGCCTTTCTGTGCAGAGTTTGCAAGTTCTCCCTGTGTTTTCGTGGGTTTCCTCCCACCATCCAAAGACATCATAAATGGGTCAATTGGTGATTCTAAATTGTCCATAGGTCTGAGTGCGAGTGGCTGTTGGTCTGTCCGTCTGTGTGCTGGCCCTGTGAAGGACTGGCAACCTGTCCAGGGTGTACCCCACCCTCACCCAGTGTGAGCTGAGATTGGCTCCAGCAGCCCCCATAACCCGGAAAGGATAACTGGTAGAAGATGAATGAATAATATCATCATCATCATCATCAACAACAATAGAATACCTTGATTTTAAGATCAAAAATGTTATTCCGAATGTGGTATATTCATTGTGTTTGTACAAATCACACAGTTGTTCTGATGAAAAGAATGGATTAACACTCATCCACAGTCTTTACTTTGCGCAAACAAATTTATATTTTTTTCTTTTATTCCTCCATTTTGTGGGGAAGCACCAGACACATGAAAAACTACCACAATGATCCCAATGGTGAAGCATGACTGATGTTTGGAACGTCATCATAGCTAACCCCTCCGTGCCAATAGATTTACTCTTTGCTCATCACCATACTCTAAATCCTTCACACATCTTTGACTCACCTAGGCAGAAAGGGCAACTGTGCTAGAAAGCTGAACTTAAGATATTACTTCCGCATTCAACTATTATACTACTATTATCCTGCCTCAACACCTCCCACCTATCATTAGATGCTGGACCACTGTTTCACCACATCCAGGGTAAACAATTAAACATCAAATTTTGGAATGATACCACAGTGGTAGGCTTCATCAGCCAAGATTATGAGCTGTCTGGTAGTATTAGTAGCTCTATGTTGGACTGAATAAAGAATGCAGATTTCTATGAATCTATGAATTTCTATGAATATATCTGCAGTTCTATGAATGCCACGTTCATAGTCATATGGCTTCTGCTTAGATCGCACTCTCTTAGTGCTGACAACTGGCATCACCAACTGCTGAAGGACCAGCAGTGGCAGACACGGAAGCTCTGCAGAGAGTAGTCATTGGTCTCAGAAGTTTCCTCAACCTCAATAGAGGAATTTCACTGGAGATAACACCTCCGCCAAGCAGGGAACTCTGTTAATGACCCCTACCACACCAGACAGCTTCTGTTGTAATAAAGCTACAGCCACCAGGCTTGTCAAAGGTGTGTACAGGTTGTGGAGCTATTTGAAAGCTGATCAGTCAACTTCATATAAAGACCATCAACTCTGAATACCTTAACTTTTATTTTCTTCTGTATTCATGTAATTGTGATTTTAACTATTTTGCACTAACATCTTCTTCAACCACATCTATTTCTGGTTCTGTCTATTTTCGTAGGCAGTGATGCTCTTTAAATGGCTCTACTCAAAAATAAAAAAAAAATAGAAAATGGGAATCAAGTCTCCCATGGCCTTGTACAGTTTGATGTCTGTTTGGAAACAAAGAACATCAGCGGTGTCCTGAGCCCTTCATAGTAAAATGTATTAATGAAATGCCAACAAGTGCAAGTGCAAACCAAGAGATTGTTGTCCATGATTCCCCAACATTAAGTTACTTAGCTTCTTTTGAAAAGAAAAAAATCTGAGAGAGAATCTGAGGATTTGTTGTTTCTGGTTTATCCAGTAAATCAGCGATCCAAACCTCAAAACCCCATTGACAGAAAGGAGCAGTGGAAAAAGCCTCTTCTATGATTTGCCCTAGAAAACTATGCGTATAACATGGCCAAGGCTTGTGCGACTGGGACTGCAGTGCACCACTCAACCCGCTGAGTCTAGTGCTGTCTGAAAAGTGCTGGCTGGGGAAGATGCCACTGGGAGGGCTATGTGGGCTCAGGGAACTCTTTATGTCTTTCCTGTCCCACTTTCACATTGTGCTTCTGGTCACCTCCCCCTTTCTGGGTCTATGGAACTGAACCAGTCTCACTAAGCTGTGCTACTTTCTCTGTTTTAAGTTCTGAATTTACAAGGCCACTTTCTCTGCCCTTTCTTCAACAGAGCTGGTGTAGTTTTAGCTGTTTTCCGATGGCTGAGAGAAGTTGGAATTTCCAAGTACACAGCCACATGCTTGTGTGGCTTTGCCAAGGTCGTGCAAATGGAATATGATCTGTGGAGGGATATGCATGAAACCAGAATAAAAAATGTCACTGGAGGAGGCCAGGGCAGAGCTTCTGAGCAGCTGCTGCACATGTGTGCTTTGCTTAAGGCTTCACCTAAATTTGGGTTAATCAAATGTCTTGCAAAACTTTGTATATGATGTAATCATAAATAATTTGGCTGCTACTTTACATTGAAGTTTCTTCTTTAAAAGGAATTTTGGAGATGACTAATCTAACTTTTCCACATTGATGAGAACTCTGCAAAAAATTTAAGAGGCTCTAAGAAGTAGACAGATATAAAGATGCCAAATGAGAGGGAACACGCAGAGGGCTCTGCTTCATTAGATTTGATAGATGTCACCAGGGCCTGTTGTGATGCATAATTCAATGTTTCAGTAATGACACAGAAATATATTGAGAGTACAACATCAACAATTCAGTCAAGGCAACATCTTTATATTTGCAGGAATGTTTATAGTACTCAGAGAAAACCCAGGGTTTGAAGAAGTTATACTCCGCAGCCTTTTCTATCTGTCGTTCCTCAAAACCACTCACCCACACTGGCGCAGATCCACAGCTGTTTTATTTCAACTCTGAATTCCAGCATAACTTGAATTTTTTAAACAATAAGTTAGGTGTTTGAAAAATGTTTGAATTTGAGCCAGGGCTGAGCTCACAGGGAGAAGCACACTTGGTATCTGGACAGGTTGTACAGAAGTTTAGAGAAGAGTTGAAAAGCACAAATGCATTTGTACAAATGTGTTGGTGTATCAGATGAAAGGGTGACTGTGTGGGAGTTTTTCATTTAATTAAACGTCAGTATACAGATGCTTTTGGAGGTTAGGCATGTATCTGTATTTCTGTGTGACTACACCATCTTACCTGGCAGTAAATATGAACTAAGTACACCAGCTCCTTGGACTCATACCCGTTCCGTGTCACTTCACACTGCTCATCCCCGAGGGACAACTGGAAGACATAAATAAATAAATAAATAAATAAAGGGTTGGAGAGTTTAACAAGCAGCTTCCAGGGAAACAGTTCATCATAACTACTTTTAACTTCCACCTGAATTCAGTCTCAGTAGGAGAACAAAAAAAAATCTCTAAATGAAGCAGGTAGGTCAATGCTACATATTAACTCATTGATGGACATTTGCCGTTTGCATCAACCCCATTCATTTAAGAGGCATCTTACACTTTTGCTCATGTTTCATTTGAAGTATTGACATCCATAAAACATATTTATGTACATTTGTAGACCCAAAAAACACCCCAGTGTAGTTTGATATTTCTTCTCTCAAGCTTCTCTCTGGAGCTCTAGTAACAGACCAGTGAGCCAATAAGAAGAAAGGATCTGAATAAAATGTCTGATTATCACTTAGGTTATTTTCTCTGCACTATTTTTATTTCTTTCAGCATCAGCGCAATGCATGATGGTATAAATTACTCAGCTAGTAGACATCAATTGTACACTGGCCTGCAAAATAAATACAGAATAAAAAAATGGTTGTATTGGAAATAGGGTTTAATAATTTGCACAATATTTGGAAAGCACCCCAAAACACCATACTTCAGATTTGGTGGACTATGGAGAAACTAAGCAGTGTGTGATTTCAGACACCGCCTCCAAGAGGCGGTTTTAGCTTCTGAATCCAGGATGTGAGCATTCCTCTGTGGATTGATACCTTGCATTAGATGATGAGTGTACTTATGATGTCTGAGTGAACCGAGTTGACTGCCCACATTTTGATGAAATATAGATGAAGACACAAGAAACCTGGGGGGCCTGACACAACCTGCATCTGCTCAGTAGAGAGGACCTGAGCACAAACATATGAACACCTGTGTTAAGGCAGGTTTCCTCTTAGTTTGCAACCCAATCTATTGTGTCTACCTCAAAACAAAAGATGACTTTAAGACACTCATTAGCCCTGTTTTGTGTTACTTACTCTTATTGTCCATAATCCTCTGTCTTTATTCTGTTACTACAAGTAACTCAGGGCAAATTATCCCCACTTTGAGATCAGAAAAATAAAGAATTGATCCCTCAGACTTTGGCTGTACAAGCAGCGGACAGATGCTCTATTAGGGCCTGACATCAACCATTCAAGCCAACTAGAGTCTCATTGTAGAGAGCATAGAGACTGTAAATGTCACTGTCAAAGATGGATGATGATAAGTGATGGATTAATACACAGAAATAAAGCAGTAATGCTCTGGTCAAAGGATCAGACTGGTCGAAAGCGCAACCTAACCTAACTGTATGGAAGCTTATACATAACTGTGGGCATAGTATGGGTTGGGGGTGTTACTGTCATATTCCTTCATTATTAAGGGTACGACTTCTCTGATTATTCTAAGCTTGTAAACTGCATCACAACCCACACAGAGCAATCACACAGCAAACTGCAGACAGGGGAACTTAAAGATACAAATCACCACACTACACAATTTGCCCCACACTATGTCATCAGACAGGTCATATAAATCAGATATATCATCATCTCTCTCCCTGGCCTCTATCATATGTGACCATTATGAAAGACAATTAGTTTCTTTAGCTACATCTTCCTCCAGATCCATTACCCAAATTAACCTTAGATTTGTGTTTTCAATCCAATTATAGTGTTTTGGAACATTTTAATGCAGTTTGCATGAAATCAGGTAATAGAAAATACTTTCTCCTAATGGCATTGAGCCCGAGATGTTTCTACACTTCCATCTTCAACAGATGAATGTGCCTAATTTGTGTGCAGATATCACATTGAAAAAAACTAAAAACAAAACCACAACAAAAACCAGTGAGCTCAGCATAGGTGGTGATCTTAGTAAAGCTGATTTTCAGGAACAGTCAGGGGAAGGAAATACAGCAAAGACAGTCATTTATAACTCAGAACCGCAGAATTAACAGAGCACGACGTGTTGTTTTCAATATACAGAGTATATTCTACATCTAAGTATCAGCCTGTTCTGCTGCATTGAACTCGTCTGTGACAGTGTTGGTGAATGTGATGTTCCTCAGTAAAGCTGTCTCTTTAATCAGACAGTCCTTTACTGTGGGCAGTGGTCTCTTATTAATTTATTAAGGCTGATGTTAAAAAAAAAAAAAAAGAAAAACATGTAAAAGTGAATGAAAATCTGAATGTGAAAAACAGCATTTGATGATGAACATGTTTGTCTTGGTATAAAAACCAATGTCACCTCAAGTGCATTTCAATGATGTATACTGAAAACATTACAGCCTGTAACTATCTGGGCAACAAAGACTCTACGTCCCTCTATTGGAGTAGAGTCATATTCATGCTCTCTTACTTGTGGCATAACAACCTGCCAGGTGGGCTGAGGTCTACGTTTATTCAGTTAGTTTTAGGTTGAAGGAAGTCTCCATTAGTAACAGCTGACTATATTGCTCAAAGCCAGCAAATCTCAGCCTCTCAGAAACTGCTGCTTAAGATTCGTATTGTCAGAGGCTGTGTATGTGTGGGCTTCTCTGTTTTTCAGCGCTCATCCTGCTAAGTCACCTTTTGTCCACAGCTTTACCAATACTGTTTTCATTTTCTTTTCCATTTATCTCTTCTTCTTTGGTTAAATGTTAATCTGTTAGTTCAGGCAAAAGACATTTTCTGTGTTCACAACAGCCATAAAGAGACGGGCTGGAGGTAAAGGTTCCCCAAACAGATATTGTCAAAGCAATGTCATGCTGCCAATGGAGGGGAAAAAAAACCCCCCACACACACAAAGCCCAGACTAACAAACAAAAAAACAAAAACACCACCACAACACAGATGAGTTTTTGTTCCCATTAAAGTAGGTTTGATTTAAGTATAGTTGATAATGAAGCTGCAGCTGTAGGCAGAGCCATCATACAACAACAGTGCTCTTTTCTGTGACTGAGTCTCTTTGCTGAGACACAAACTAGTATGACATCAAATAACCAAATTTACCTCCCTGCTGTTTAAAATCAGAACCCAGAGATGTTTTCTCTTTAGAGAAGAGCCAGATAAAGCTACAAAAAACAAAACAAACAAAAACAAAAACTTAGAAACAGGCGTGCAAAACGGCTTTCTCCCTACAAGGGTTTATGGGTTTGTCCAACTGGGACTGAGGATATGAGAGGGATGGTTTTGTATGTCTGAATGTAATTTCCTGCCTTCTTTTTACAAAAACAAAATCTCAGTCTTGCTCTATGTAAAGTGTTGTTTCATGCTGGAGGAACACTGAATATCTGGACAAATTTTGTTAGTAATTTATTGAAACTCTGTTGATTAGCATGTTCTATTTCCTTTTAGATTCACCTTTAATAATCAACAAGATCTTTTGGTTTGGTAGCCTGAATCAGATAAACTATTTTTTTCTGGGAGAAATTACCAATGTGTTCTGTAAAGTCACTGCAGTGATTGGGAGCTCAGGCTGTCTTAGTGGACTCCAGAGACCTTTAACACAAAGTTAAATTTTTTTCTGTCAAGACAGAGGTTCTCTTTCCCTAGAAAACTGGCACCAACAGACATTTAAGGTCATTCTTATCAACTTCTGTAGCACTTGCAAAACCAATAGCTTTATAATATATATATATGCATGCAGGTAGTGGCTGAATAGCTGTAATGTGACCTTCTGATTATTGTACTGGGCTCTTCTATTTGAGTTATCATAACATAACATATAACATATATGCAAACATATATGCAACGATGTTAGAGGAAAGGGTTATTTATGGAAGTTATTTCTTGTGTAAGTAAAGCCTTTGGTTCAAGTCTCAATGAGTGATCTCCCAGAGTTCTACTAGTTATGTACTGATGTTTGCAGAACCTTTGACCACACATGTTGTTTATTTTGGTTTCTATAAGGACGGCATGAGTAATTTTACATATCAAAGTGTGTTTACAAGTGCTCGGAAGGACAACTACAGAAGTGAAAACCAGTATGAAGTGTGTTGTTGTTCTAGAGGGAGCTGTATGAATTCTCAATGTCCTCAACTCATCATCTCTGCTGCGGACTTAGGTCTCCAGGCTCCATTTTCCCCTACTAGCATAGCACAACTGAGTCTCTGACCCTCTGTGGGTTGCACTGTGGGTAGTGCAAGTGACAGGTTTCAATGAGGATGGACAGTGTGCAGATTAAAGGAAGATGATTATATACACACACATTTTTTGTATCCGTCAGTGCAGTCCTGATTCATTGCAGTGGTTGTTTTATGTCCCTTGTCACTTTCTAAATCTGTGCAATAGCTGTGTTATATTTCTAAGAAGCATCAGTGGTTTCTCCAACCATATTATTAGCTTCTGTCTATTTTCAACACACAAGCTGTGGTAATCCAGTATGCTGAGGGGAGCCCAGATGTGATGTTCAAGGTGCCTGAAAGCACCATTTCATTTTGTTTAAAAAAAAAAAAAAAAAAAAAGTCAAATATGAAGTAGCGGCTTGTTACTAACAGCTTTTCTAGACCTGAACCTTAGCACGATTAAAAATTCTATATTAATAATATAATATAATCACAGATAGTGTTGCTGCACCCTGGATTTTTTTTGTTACTGTTGGGTCAAAACATGAACGGGTGTTACAGTGATGCATCTTTCATCACTACATTGATGAGATTAACTTGTCACAGTATTGACTCTGATTTTGACTTATGGCTTCGACATGATACACAAAAAGACTTGGAGTGCATTTTGGAAGGTGCTGTTTATTTTTTGGCCATTGATGTACATCACCTCTGAAATCCAAGTCTATCATTGTGAATAAATAGAATTCTTATTGTCACATTAAAGGTCAAGCAACTAAATCAGATTTTGCTAAGCAGATAGTAGCTGGTGGATTAAAAGGCCCCATACATTCTTTTTTCTTTTTTTAATTGATGAGAAACAACATTATAAATTGCACAAGAAGTCACACAGCTGTCACAGTATAATCCATACTATGAGTATTGAATAAGAAAGCCTCCGTTCTGGAGGTCAATCCCCTGCTGGATAACAATTCTATGCTGAAGTCAGTGTTTGCACAAACATCTAAATACAGAAAAACAGTTTCTTCTTGACACAACAGTCATTTCACCAAGTGTTTTTCTGTTTTTAGCCAAATTACATCCTCTGACAAGATCGGGAGCTTGAGCCAAATCCTCTGCACCCGAAAGAGCAGCATGCTAGACAGGTTGTCTAGGCCCTTTTTCTGCCATGCATGCAAAACACCACATTATAATTTGATGTGAGTCCAACCTGCACTACACTAGTACACATGGCCCCTTGAGCCCAAAGCTTCACAGCAGAGGTGACTGCGATCCTGCTGGTTCTGAACAAACAGGATTTTTTTCAAACCATAAGCAGCAGAATAATTATGTGAGGACAGGGAGTTTTTCACAAAAATAATACTGAATGCTATCTCATTCTGATAGCAAAAGCCAGCAGGTTCATATTGTACATGATGCTAAAAATGGGAAGACACATCAAACCTGTGTGACATACAGAAAACCACTAGAATTTCAAAATCACAACTTTCCTGATCCTCAAGCTGGAAGCCAGGAAGATACAAATGTCTATGCTTTCTTTTTTTCCTAAATCATTTTATGTGCAAGTTAATAAAAGCAATAAGCAAATCCAGTCATTTTCCAAAGACAGCAAAGCAGAGAAGTTACATAGTCCTAAACAAATCCTTTCTGCAGAAAAATTAGTTTCATTTTAAACAGCCATTTGTTGGACACAAGCCATTTTGACGAGTTCTGCTAAAACGCAAACACAAATGGAAGGTGCTGCTTTTATAAGTGCTGAGCAGCAGCAGAAAAAAAAAAGACAGAAAAGAACAAAACGACATGGTAAAAGGAAAAGAGAGAGACTACTTACAGCCGTTTCAGTGGTAGTTCAGCCTTTTTTCCTTGTGCCTTATTATAGCTCCCACACTTTCCTTTCCTTCGAGCAGTAGAGCTTCATGCTCAGAGTTTCCCTCCTCCGACACCTGTCCCCCCTACTCTCTATCTCTCAGTGTGTGTGTGTAATTCAAAAGTGTGAGAATGGGCATCATTTCTTGCAGGATCCTGTTTCGTGCGTCCTAGAACACAAGTCCCCTCAGTAGGACATAAATGCCAGTTATCCACTTTCCTATACACACACACACACACAAAGACTGGGCTCTCCTAGTGTGAGCTTCAGAGACAGCAGGGGGGGTAAAAATATTAGCAGCAGTAACAGTGGTGTTGGACATGACAGACGTTGCAGGACTCCTCAATGGGACAGCCATCTTTTTCCCATCCCACGATTGTGATGCCCCATCTTGATATCCTTGCCTTGTTTCTGTTGTTAGCTTTCCTTGCTTTGTGGTCTACCACCCAACACAACTTGAACCCGATCACCAACAGAAACAATGGAAATAAATCACCAGGAAAAAAAAAGCAATAACAAAAACAAAAGTGTTTTCTTTCAGTCTAGTTCTTCTGCCGACCTCAGCGTCTGATGTGTCTGTCCATTAGCCACATGCTATTCTCTCCCTTTTCTCCTCTTCTCCCCTGTCTGACATGCTGGCTCACCCCTCCCCCTTCTCTCTTCCCTCTCTGGTTGGTATGTTCCTGGGACAAAGAGCAGGGATGAAGAGAGGGAGCGAGGGAGCAAAAAGAAGCAGGAGAGGGCAAGAAGCAGCAAAGATAAAAAGGGGAGGGGGTGCACTTGCAGGGGAGTAGTTTTCTTCCCTTCCACATGTATAGTCTGTCTCTCTGCAGTCATGCAGAGCGGTAGACCAATAAAAGCAGATAGAGGGAATGCACAATTCTTAAAGGCAGTTCACAGTGGACAGCAATAAACAGACAACTAAAGAGCTGAAGGACATCAAGGAGAAGTATGTCAATACGAGAAAAGTGGAGCTACCGCAGCACTAGGTCATCAAGTATTCACTCAACAATAAATAACCATGGCGTGCAGAAACTGGCAGACCACCACACTTGCGACGTAGAAATAGAGTCCCCCAAAATATATCGTCAACCTTGGCTCTGCAAAGCAGCAGGCTCTCTGGCTGGAGCAAAATAGTTCAAATGAAAACCAAAAAAGTGTAAAGAGAAGTGGAGGTTCAATCATCTGCAGTGACTTCATATGTACCATCCACACATGAGATGGATTAACACAACCTGCTACTGCAGAGGAGAATGGAGGGTCATGCCAACAGCCAGTCTCTCTGAGGAGGGCTAGCAGGATCCAAGAAAAGACACAATCACAAAGAGCTGCATGGGACCCTCAGAGCCAGATCCCTCTGTGGGCTGCTGGAGAATGTGCAGAGTCTGTGGGTACTAACTAAACTGAGAAAATCAAGCACAATAATACCATAGGTCCATATACTTCAGATAAACTTCAGCTTTGAATGGTGCAAACTAATTTACTTACTGTTATTGGTGCAACCTTAATTTGTTGAAGTTGTTTTCACCACACCTGCAACAAACATCTAATTCAACTGATGCCAAAAGAAAAAAACCTGTGATTGCATCAATTATTCGTCAAGTTTGTTTATACAAAAACATTAAATGACAATTGTTCAATTATACATTTCCAACACCTAAAGTTGACTGAAACAGTCACATAGCCAACACCAAATAGATAGAGATATTTCAGTCTAGCCCAAATGGTCAACTGATTGACAGACAAGTAAACCCGTAGATCCATAGCAGATAGTAAAATGTATTAAAATATCCTCAGTGAACTACAGTACAGTACAGTACAACAGGAACAGAATCAGTTTGTTGTTTGAAACCATGGAGCATTGTCAGGGAATTACTTTTGATCTTTTTAATAACTGTCCATCATCCTTTAAACACCCACATTATTTTAGACACTCAAAAGAGCAACACTTCCAGTCATTCCATATTGCTCCCCTGTGCTTTCACTACATTTCCCATGAGTCTCCCTATTCACTGCTGGAACTGTAGCGTAACTGAGCCGGTCAGGTCCACTGAGCTCTACACCAAAGCTGCAGTTTGAGAACTACTTCTTTAACCATTTGTCTGCCACCACATAACACAATGGACAGAGACTGGTCTGAAATGAAGATGGCAACAAACCAGGGACCAACCACATATTCCAAATACTGAGGACGTGGTGTGAGATTATACAGCTCGACTATATGCACACCATAGGTTGAACCCACTCATTATTGTGTTATTTTCAAAACTGTGGAGAAGACGAAGTTTGCAGATAACAGAGGGGTAATGTGATTAAAAATAATGGTTGCTCTCTGATGATATTGTTTTCACACTGTGGTATTTTTAGCAGATTGCAGAACTAGAGGGGTTTAAAGCAAAAAGCTGCCTGTAGGGCTTTGTACTTCTGAGCAGTGTGTAAAGGGGGCTCCCTCTGAAATCATTACTGAAGCTATAAAAATGGATGTAATGGGGGACTGAGGAGCGCAATGAGATTTGAACACATGGAGAGAGAGAGATGGAGAGAGAGAGAGAGAGAGAGAGAGAGAGAGAGATCGCTGTAAGGGGATGAGATCATGACTTGGAGGGGGTTCACAAAGCAAATCCTATTATGAGGAGAATTTTCTCACTGTTGTGCATTTGCACATGCACACACACACAAAAACAAGTACGAGTTCAAGAACAAGGGCCTCACAGATGAACAGGAAACGTGTGGCTAAAAATGGATTTGCACCTTAGTGTAGAGAGTATAAGGTCAATATATGGATACTACTAATTCAGGCCACCACACCTCACAGGTTGCTGCAGGCCTATTACAATCACATGCCAATGTGAGCGTGGTTAGATAATGCACTTTGAGGGTACCACTTACACATACCAACCAGGATGTGGGCGCTTAATGGACTGTATCCTTTCGAAGCATCTCAACAATCCAGTTTTGCAGAATGACTGGAATGTAGAAAACACTCAACTATCCCCTGGTCGGCAGGATATTGCAATTTTTTATTCTTAATAATCATGAGGCCAAAAAAGGGGTTGAGACGTTCCAAACATGCCTTCAGTACAGAAGCTACCTCAACAGCTCAAACATTCCCGGGTCCCAGGCATTTCCCCGGCTGGAGGCCCCCCAGGTCAAGCATGAGAAGAGAGTACGATTTGTCATGTTTAAAAGAGGAAAAGGAAATAAATCTGTGTAGTCAGGCTGCAAATGCCATAACAAGAGCGAGTATAAGGAAGATGGACAGGGCACATTATGTTTTTGCGTTTTTTCCTGACTGGCTGGATGTCGGTTCGGTGGATAAACAGTGAAGTGAAACATGAAAATTTCTCTGGGTATGGGAATATACATCTGTATACAACTGTAAGGCATTTGCCTCCAGACAAATGCATGTTTGGCATATGGCTGCACAGCCACTTCTTATATTTGCTGACCTGAATACTTGGTACTAAGCACAGCCTTGGTTGAAAAAGCCTTAGGTGCCCAGCATGTGATGTGTTCTCATTTCCACATTACTTGAGAAGAAGGATGGGACAAAATATTACAGAAAAAGCACTCAAATCTAAAGTCAAAACATTAAATCAATAAGTAATCCCTTGGAGGTTGCAAAATGACTGACAGGTGAAAAGAAAATGCTTCGGCATAAATAGTTAGATTTAAATTGTCTGAGTATGAGAGATTTCTGAGCTCACAGTTCTGTCTTTGCTGTTTTCTTACTAATTTGAAGTGGATGGTGTGCAGCTGGAAAAAGGTGACATGTATTTTAAAAGGTGCTCTGTGCAAGCTTTTTTCTGCTGCACACACCTTGTTTCTTGGTCAATGGTGATGGTTACTTGCTTTAAACCTGAGAAATCATTGAATTAGCAAAACAATAACTTCAAATTTGATCTCTGCTCTATGTCTTTAGAGGAAACTGGACACTAGATGAATATCAAGCAACAGTTGAGATCTATAACAAAGTTATCGGAGACTGTTATCTTTACTCTGTGATATCTGGATGGATGTAATACTTAATGACAGGCAACACAAGACAGAATCAGAAGGGAATGTAAAGTTTTCTGTAAGTACATGAATTTATTACCATTTTTCCATCCCTCCCAATTGTACACATTTCCTCTGTGAGGGGTGGTCTTCCTACCTACTGCAGCCACCTGTAATTGCAGTGTTCACCACAGGTCTAATGGTGCAAACTGAAACTCTCTGCATGGAGCAGCACAGTCCACACAAGAACACACAAGAAGCTATAACTAGTGATGTTCTCTACATTGAACCTGAGAAAAATATTCAAAAACAATACCAATTAGACCCTCAAAAAGTTAAATGCTTTGAGTTTCCTGCAAAAAGATTTTAAAGATCCTACTATGGTAAATGGGCTGCACTTTTTCTTTCCAATTGACCTCTCAAAATGCTGGGCCTTCCTGTGCCTTCTTCTATTTCTCTTATAGTGCTTCATCTATACATGATCCAAACTAATGGAACAGTCAGAGGCAATTCAATATGAGCGTCTTCCTTGAAGTAACTTAAAGGACATGCAGATTGGAATCAAACCCCCAAATGCTTTTTTAAGTGGACAACCAGTTCCACCTCCTGAGCCACCATCACTCCAAAGCCCACGCTTGTGAAAAAAATGACAGGGGATCTAGGTTAATTTAATTTAAAATTTGTGTCTAAATTCAATATCATAACCATGAACTTAGTAACAGCATGGCAGAATAGTGGTTAGCGCTGTTGCCCCACAAGAAGAAGCCTGGGTCCTTTCTGTGTGGAGTTTCCATGTTTCGCCCCATGCCTGAATGGGTTTCCACCAGGTACTCCAGTTTCCTCCCACCATCCAAAGACATCACATTTGGGTTAAGTGGTGACTCTAAATGGTCCGTAGGTCTGAATGTGAGTGTGAGTGGTTGTTGGTCTCTGTCTCTGTGTGTTGGCCCTGTGATGGACTGATGACCTGTCCAGGGTGTACCCAACCCTCACCCAATGTGAGATGGGATCACGGCTAAGGCATAGAAGATACATGGATGAATGAATGAATGAACCTTGGACTTGTATTGTGACAGAGCAGACCGTCAGATTTTCTATAAGGCTAATGCAGAAAAATCAGTTGTTATTGCAACGCAAATTGTGATGACAAATAAAAAACCTGATATGCCTTTATATAAGGAGAATGTGATTTATGATAATATAACACTTTATTTTTCTAAAAAATTACTGCCTATGATTTAGTTGTTCCCATAGAGTCTTCCCTCACTATAATACGGTGCACCTATCAAGCTAATTCTTTTTTGCAGGTATATTGTAGAGGTGCCAAAATGTACAGCTTGAAAATAGTTTAAAATGTGTGGGGATATTTTAGGGTTTAAACACTATATATATATATTCCCCCCCACCTTAAAATTGATAAAAAATAAATAAATAATATATTTTTGGGGAGGTATCCATTCATGGCAGATTTTCACTTATTGTGGAGGGTTTGGAACGTAACCCCTGCGATAAACAGGGGACAACTATATTTCAGTAATTAGTATTTATCTACAACAGTTTTTTAACTACAGTTAAACTACAGTTTTTAACAATCTACCATGTTTATAATCCAACCTTTAACAGAACTGTCCTCCAACAACCATGAGACACAGAGAGCGAGGTAATGTATGTGTGTGCTCTCTGGCTGGTCTTTTGTTTCCTCTAACAAAGGCAGAGTGAGTCTAACTGTTACATCATCTTCTGCTTACAGGGAGCGGAGAGGACCTGTGAATGAACATGTGATGGAGGGTTTGACATCATCTCTTTGCAGGACATGGCTCCTGAGTTTGCCTTGCCTCAGCAAAGCGTGCAGGTGATGGATATGCTCACAATGGGAGAAGGAATTTATCTCTATGCATCTTTCTTGGTCCTTTGTGAGTGAGAGGGTTGAGTGAGCAGTGGGAGCATATTGTGTCATGATGCTCAGCGAAGAGGGTGGATGCATATGGCAGAAATGATATAGGGACGGTTGAATGTATGAGAAAGAGCAAAGACAAACTTCTCCTGGCGGAGGGGGGACACCAGTCTTTATCACAAGCATGGTCACATGCAGACACAAGAGCCTACTGCTCTCATTCACCCATACAGAAATCTCACCCTATGTAACTGCATGGGCTGCTGTTGAGATCGTGGGTGGGTGACTTGGGTGAGGGGTGGTGGGGGAGGGGGAGGGGGTAGGCTCTTCACAGCTCTTAAACTCAGATTAATTGCTGTAATTATGTTAAAGGATGGATACACCCCCCTTCTCTCTCTCTCATGCACACACACCAGGTCTAAGGCCACTCATTAGCCTCCAGGTTTATTATTCAAGAATCAGGACATGCTGATTTTATTTGCAGAAGTTGAATATAATGTTCATAATCATGGTTTTGTTAGTGAATAATCACCTCAAACGTAGGAACATTGTGTTATGATTAGTGAAATTACCTCTTTATGGGGCCAGTCATGCCACAACACCATACTTCAACAGTGACACAGATAGGACAGAACAAGGACTGACACTAGGGACCTGAAGGCCACAATAGGTTCTCCTACATGCTTGGGGTTTTCAGTAATCAGCAATCACAATCCTTCCTGCATCAGATTGTAAGGTGATATACATTTACATCACTTTCTTTGGTGCATTACATTTCCTACATACAGAGTCACCAAAGGTCCATCCTCAAGCTGTGAAAGAGACAGCTTTTCAAGAGAAGAGCTGTCTGTTTCACTGTACCTTTAAAGCACCACAGTGAAAACACCAAGACCTGAAAACAATAAATATCAAGAAACATTTCAATTACTTACACATGAGGAACAATAGTTAAATTCTGCAAGCATTCAGCAGCAGCTGACCAATGTAGCCTCACATACGAATCAGACTTACAATCCAAAGTTTTACCACAAGGATCAAATTGACACAACATTAGCAGAGAAATCTTTTCTATTCCACACATTTCTCTTCATTGGTAAAGCCTGGTTCATACTCTTCTCACAATGTAACAAGAACATATGTATCAGGAAATATTCATGTGAGTGAGTGATGACACGGAAACTTAAATGCACCTTGTGACCATCGTATAAGAAGCATATTTACTCGATAGGTGCAAAGATACAGGGAACAGCTGTTCACAGAGGTCACAGTAAAAACAAGTAGGGTATAGTGTGGTGATAGAGGTGTAAGGAGAGGAGCTGCTCTCTGAAGAGATTTTCAAAGACAGAAAGACATGTCCCGTCTCTCATAGACTTTAGTAATTCCACCATCAGGGAATCCCTGACCTGAATGCAAGAAATTCTTGTGTGATGGATGGATGGTGATGACAAATAGAAACACAGTGGCTGACAAAGATCATACACTTGTATGAGTGAGTTCTGGTATATGGGTGCACACACCAAGGTCACACTGAATTGGTGGCTTAAATTGGATTGGTGGAAGTGATATGGAGTAGTGACAGCATTATGTCAGAGACGAATTGTTTTGCTCTGCAGAGGGAGGTATGTGAAAATATCCAAAAAAGAAAAAGACTAGGAAAATAATGTTGTCATGGTTTTTGGACAAGACCAGCTTTTTTGGTTCTGAACTCTCCATTAATAGTAAAATGTCTAAGAGTGTGAACCACAATGTGGTTTATGTCCGACAAGATCGGACAAAATGACATGTTGAAGATAAACCATATGGTAGAGAAGGGAGGACAGGCACAGTGGGACAGTGGTGCTGGGGTCAATTAAGTTGTTTTCTCGGTGTCTGGTTGTGTTGCACTCACTGGCTTGCAGGGCTAAAAGAGGGCTGAGGGGAGCAGAGTGGGAAGGGACACTGGAAGCTGTTCAAACAAGACATGAAGGAGAGCAAAAGCCACAAACATTGAGGCTTCAAGTAGTCAAAAGGACAAGTGCTAAATATTCTGGTTAAAAGGATATACAAGTGAAATTCAGGAAAAGTGCCCCCTTCATTTGATACACATGTTAGGGCAAACAGAATCTAATTTCAACAAGAAAACTGTGCAGCTACAGCTCAATCTAAACAGCATGTGGAGTGGGTCAACAAGTTCAGTAACTGTTCATGGAGATATTTCAGCATAAAACTTCAGCAACTGTAAATGTTACATTGGTATTGTAACTACATGCCTTCGGGCAATTTTTATATAGACCCAGTAAACCAGAAACAGACATAATAATAAAATGTGCAGCTTTGCCAACCAAGGTCAGAGAAGAGAGGCAGAAAAGAGTCTAATAAAAAGATGGCAGAGCAGAAATGTGCTAAAAGATATTTTTAAGTGCATAACTTAGATGTTTAAGGAGCTAGATTCCACAATTCTCAGGATCTAATTTCACCAAGTGCATAACATCTCCAAAATGGATGATTGAGAAGCAAGAGTGAGTTCAGGGGAAGATTATGTAGATTTACACTGATGTTCCGGTGCAACATGTTGCAATGTTTTTTAGTGGTTGTACAATGTCTCACCATATCCAAGTTTAGTTGATGATCATCTTAGTTCTTATTTTTATTTTAAAGTAACTTGTTCTAAAAGGTGCTATATCAGTGAAGATATTCTGACTGGTTGCCTCATGTCTCAAGACAGAAGTATGTTACAAGAAAGTCCACATCCACCTATCTACGATCGGGTCGCAAGGCTTCTCGAATCAATATAATAGAAAGCAGAGCTAAAATCTATAGATTTCTACAGCAGCCCTGAAGACAAACTTACAATTTAATTGTCGTGTATGTATTGTATTGTGATCCATTTCTCTGGTTCACTCCTCAGAATGTTACTGATGGAAAATGACCTCCAGCTTGGAAGGGGATGTTTGGTTTCAAGCTCAGTAACAAGAAGAGGAGATGACAGGAGCTGCAGAGCAAGAACACGAGCAATTTATCATCCTCAACGCCTCAGAGCAAACACTCACTAGAGCCGCAGTTCACAAAGTGTGGGCCATGCCCCATTTGTGCAGGTGGGGCTTGAGAATGCCCCCTTGTCGAAGGTGGGTGATGATAGAAAAAAGGTTTTGAGACTTCCTACAGTAGAGACATCACTCCTATCTCTGTAATTGCTGATGATTTAACAGATATGGGTGTTTTTTCATCCAAGAATTCAAGCTACAACAGCCTTCCATCCACTGTCATAATCAATGGTCTGTTCGACATGCAGAACACATTCCTAATTGAGCTGCTCATCCTAAGGGTCTGTTGATGACATTCAGTTCCAATCAGTGCACAGTATATTGATATGTTTTGGTACCATTTATTTAAATGAATGTAACCAAGCTAGGCACATACACTGAATGTTGGGTGTGGTTAAATTCTTCATCAGACCCTGATATAATAACCCTCTAGACCTCTGAAGGTGGTAAGTCCTTGAAGTTGTGAGGTGGAGCCTCCATGTATCAGGAAGTCATTGTCTAGTTTATCCCATAGATGCTTAATTGCATTGGGATCTGGTGAATTGGAGCAAAGTCAATACTTTGAACAGGTCGTTGTTCCTCAAATCATTCCTGAATCATTGTTGAAGTGAGGCTGGGAGCATTATCATGCTGAGAGAGAACACTGCCGTTAGGGTATAATTTTTCCATGAAGAGGTGGTGTCATCTTCCACAGTTACAGAGATTAGCTTAACTGTTCTTAAACCGTGCTGAGAGCCCAACTGTCTGATGGCAGAGTTTCATCAATAAGTTAGTTCATTCTTTTAGGACGCTCCAACAAATTGCCACAGATGGAGAATAGAAATTAGTGGGCCATCAGCTGTTATAACGTTATAATCTTCATGCAAGAAGGTCCAAAATCTTTTAACTTGATATAGACACACACAGTTGTTTCAACAAGAGGCTGAGAGCCTCTAATGCCAAAGCAAATACTGGAAGTTTATATTAAGTTATATTCCTGTTTTTATCCCGGAATCAACAAATGCTCTGATGGTGCAGTCTCCTTGAAACTGTTGGCTCTCCTCACCCTACACAAACTGTTAGTTTTTGCTATGCAATACTATGCTATACAGACAGGAGAAGGAAAAACACATACAACACGCACTCTCACTCTGCCAATATCCAAAGTGGGCCATAAACAAAGAAAAACAAAAAAGACAAAAGAAAAAAAATAAATAAATAAAACAAAACACCCACCAAAAAAAACCAAAACAAAACAAAACAAAACAAACAAAACAAATAAAACAACAACAACAACATAGTATTAATACCATAAATCAAATACCATGAACAACAGAGCCAATACAGGAAAAAAAATATCATATACAAAACCACAGCTTTTAGTAGATAGCAACGTAATATATGAAATACCTTGCAGGTCATGTGACAAAGCATATATAGGAGAGACAGGAAGAAAAGGAAACAGCAGGACAACTAATGAGAACACAAAAAGAAGAGGCAGAGTAAGAAATTATATTGGACCACTACAGGAGGAACGATCATATCATGGAGTGGGACAGGGTGAGGATCATTGGATCGGAGAGCAATAAATAAAAACGTTGGATCAAAGAGGATACTGAGATCAGGAAGTGGGCCAGGGACACCATCAACCGGGACGGTGTGTCATTTATGCTCTTGCACACCTGGAATTCTTGGCAGATCTATCAAGTTTGCCAGGCTGGTCATGCCTTCTATGATGAACAGCTGATAAAAGACACATCAGCAACATTTCAGATGACACGTATGAAGAAGACTGGAGCTATCAGTCAAAACATGTCAAGTTCATACATTCATCTTCAACTGCTTATCTGTTTCTGGGTCGTGGGGGTGCTGGAGCCAATCCCAGATCACATTGAGTGAGGGTGGGGTACATCCTGGACAGGTCACCAGTCCATCACAGGGCCATCATACAGAGACAAACAACCACTCATACTCAAACTTACAGGCAGTTTAGAGCCACCAATTAACCAAAACATGATTTCTTTGGACAGGGAGAGGAAACCCACGCTCAGCAGAGAACATACAAACGCCACACAGAAAGGCCCCAGGGCAGGAACTGAACCCACAACCTTCTTATTGTGGAGCAACAGCGCTAACCACTATGCCGCCCTGCTGCCACATGTCAAGTTATTTCAAATGTCTCCTTCTACTTTGTGTGAAAAAACATCAAAAAATGCCTTTATATACAGTATTCTATCTCTTTTTATTTCCCTGTGTCATATTGGGTTTTCACAGTCGCAAATACACACATTAAACACATGGCACGTGTGACAGTGCTGACTCATTCCCAGTGTGTGTGAGAAAGCTGTTTAACATATGCCATCTACAAACACTGCAGCTCAAATCACAATCAAATAACATGTCTGCAGCCACAGTGAAGAGGGCTCACAGGAAGCTGAGCTTCTGCCAGGTTTAGCAGTATGCTGCACTGAGATAACAAGAGCACAATGTGGGTTTTTTATGTTACTTCTATGTATAAACCTCTATACGATAGTCTAAATGTTAAGAAATACAGTGTCTGTTAGAGGGGAAAAAATTGTTCCAATTAGTTTTTGAATCACTACAAATTAGCCGTACACATCAACAACAAATATATTTGTTGTTGTAACTGTTACCATCTAAATGCCCACAGTGCAGCTGGTCTGTCAGATTACATTATCAACAGTTGTTAATCAGCGTAAAATTTTGGTTGTTCACAGAGACAAAATATTAAATCCAAAGGAATCCTTGCCACAAGCAATTCAGAAGAATTGCAACATTTGATAAGAAATTATAACAATAGAATAGAAAAAGACAGAAATTCATTACATTTTCTTCAATGACTTCAATGAATTTAAAACCAGTCAAATTCGTACCAGAGTCATGTCTTGTCACTTGCTGCACTTTCTGAAGTTTCCACAACAAAACTTTGCCTCACTCCAATACTTCTTTGGAGAGGATATTTTTCCTGGAAATGAGCAGTAGGCAGAATGCCCGTCTGAGCCCACATCTTGGCCCAGTCTCGGTCCGACTAAAGGACTAAGGGACTTTGTAATTTGGAAATAATCTGGAGTCAAACTGTCCGGCTTCTTTGAAAATATAAGGCAAGTTAGGGTTCTATGTCTGCAATATGCAGTACACTTTGGGTTGAAGCAGCCATTGTTTACAATTTATTTTCAGTGAAAAAAAAAAAAAAATTAAAAAAAAATTAAAAAGGATTATGTCATTTGTGTACGGCCATGAGCCTTTAATTCTGAGCGATATTGTAGGCGTGGGCACCTCTATAGTACCACAATCCTTATGGTGCTAACAAAGCACAACAATCTCGTGACGCATTTTATCGTCTTCGGGAAAACTGCAGTTTCTGTGATTGGGTATTGCCCTTAATTATAAAGAAATTTCAATTCATTGAGCTACCTTTAGGTATCAAAGGTCTCAGTCCATAGAGAGAGGTTTCAGATCCCCTCTTTTGATTGGCTCACTGACCTGTTGTTTCTAGAGCTTTGGAGAGAAGTCTGTGAGATGAGATATAAAATTATACTGAGATCGTTTTGGAATATTCTAAGTGCAAAAAATAAGGATGTCACCACTTCAGATACAACATTGAAGACAAATATGAGATCATTAAACTTTACTGTTAAAGATCCAAGAGAAAGAAAATGGCAGTACCACAGACTAAACTACATTTGTATGAACTGGATGAACATGTGATATGTAATCTATACACTAGAGGTACAACTTGACAGACACATCAAGTAAGCACCATGTTGAGTATGAAACTTTTATCACAGGAATCATTCTCTGATTGCTCCATTCTGCATGTAAATTCTCCGTCATCACCTCATCAAGTATTAACATCATGTCAGAATAATTTGGACCAAATAAACAGAATACACTTGTGACTATTCATTAAACACACCCAACATGTTTGGCTGGTGCAAGATATTACACAAAATATATTGAATGACCTGGCGAACAAATACAGGATAATGAATCCTTTGCTAAACAACAAAGATGTGACTGGGTCTACATTTGCTCAAGAGAAGAGACAGGTATTGTGCTGAATATCAAAACCTAACAGCAGCAAACACTAAAGCAAAACAGAGAGAGAGGGCAACTTGAAAGCAACATGAAAAATCAGAGTGAGACAGTCATACGGCTCTGTGCCAGAGTAGCAGCCAGCTCACACAGCTGAGATAACAAAGGAACCTACTGCCTACAGAAAATTCACATTAGCTGGAGAGTTCCCTTTATCCGCACACTGAATGGGCACATGGAGTCTTTGGTGTTATCTCAGTTGGATCAACAAATCACCTGTATGTGAATTAGACATGTTTTCAGCACACAGTTTCTTTCTGCTCCCCCTACAGAAATATGTGTTATCAGCTGACTGCTGACCTCTACTGGTCCTTTATCACAATCACAAAGTCTTGGGGAGGTAAAGGTTCCGTGTACATGGTTGGGGTTACAGGAAACTGGAAAGGGATAGATTATTATAAATGGCCAAAGCCAAAAGGGGCAATGATATTCTGACCTTTCGACTCTAGTCAGGGTCATCTTCAAAAACCACTCGATGCTATGACTTCTGCAATATCCCTGAGAAGTGTGTTTCTGCTTTCAAACATGACATTTTAGTGATGAAAGCAGACTTTATAATCATTGATGCGGCACTTATACTGCATTGTACAGTTGTGTTTCCAGAATCTTTGTGAAGGGCAAACTGAACTTCCTGTGTAGAAATTGTGGAGTGTCCCTTTGCTCGCTCTGCTTTTATAATGAATTTGCTTTCCCATTAAATTTCTCGATTTTTATTTAATTATTTATTTTGTTTTTATTTTTTTCTGTTGATTTCTCCATTTACCCCAGTGAGTGGACAATCTGGAATAGAAAACCCCCAACAGTGTATTCAATCTATATCTAATATCATGTAATACACATTTTCATTGTGAAAATAGTTGGCAGATGTAATAAGATCATCAGTGTTAATTTAATTTGTATATACCCAGCGATGGTGAGCACAACCATCCTCTCTGGAAGCACGAACCAGTGTGAAGAACAAGGTGTGTGCTGACAGATTGGACCAGCAGGGCGCTGGCGATAAGATAACTATCAATATTTCAATATTCAATTGAGGGGTTTTTCTACTCACAACAACTAATGTATTTAAGTTTTAACCCGATTTTAACAAAAGGAAAACATGACTTTTTATGATTTTTGATTGATTGCATTGCTTCCAAGCTGCACTTTTTGCTAATAATTCTTTTGGTTTCAAAATTGAAAATGGCTGACTACCGGTGACAAATTTAAAACTCAGCTCGCAAACCAGTGCATGACATCACACAAGTTGACACTTGGGTGGAAAATATGTAATGGTAAATTGAATACAGAATTGAAAAGCTGCTGAGTCAAGTGAGGTGTGATGATCAAATGCAAGAACAGAAATCCACAGCCAGACGAGCTATGACTATAAGATGGATCACAGTGTAAAGCTGAATGAATGAAGTTGTTTTGTAGCCAACAGGGGCAACAAATGCAGATCATCAGCTATAATTAATCTTGACTGTGTTTGTATAAAAATCATCTTTCAATGTCTTACCCAGTACTGCAAGGCAATAACCCCAGACATTTTTTTTAGAGAAACACAAGACAAGATATGTTTTTGTGAGGAGGGCGATATCTGGTGACATTCAAAGCCATGTTTACACTATGATTGACATCTGTACCCACATTATCCAGATCTTTAAAAACTCCTGTGACAGGAACTACATTTAGCGTCATCAGTCCAGTCATTGGTTGAGGTAATAATCACTTGGGAGATGTGTGATGAGACTTTACATTTTTATGGTAAAGGAAACAGCAGGAACAGCTATAAGGTCTGTTTTACCTGAATTGTGCCAAAGTCCACATTTTCATAATGGAAGTGAGCGCACTCTGCCAGCTTCGGGAAGTGGCCCTTGGTAAAGCAAAGTCTGAAAACAGGACACACGCACAGTCAGTTTGGTTAGGACTTCATCCCCTGTTAATGGCGGCACATTGTGCATGACTTGTTTGAGATGGGAGGTGCAATGCAAACTGAGGGAGTAAAAGGAAGAGCAAAAAAGAAAACTACTCAGATAACAGGCAGTGAGACAATTACGAGTGATAAATACAGAGTTACAGAGGGAAAGACATGTCAGAGACAGAAAGGCAAATGTGTGTATTTGTATGTCTACTCACTTCTTCACATTCTTCACCTTCATGCTGGCTGTGCTGCTACTGCATGAGCGCATGAGGGGCTCTGTCCGCAACTCAGGGATCTCTGCACTTCTTGCCTAAAACGCACAAAATACACAAAAGTATTAGTGACAAACATGGTGCATACAAATAACTGTTACATTTATGACAATATTCCACTCATATTTTGCTTAATAGCACCAGGCAGGAAACTAAAAGGCTTTGACCTTTTAACCATCATTGATTATAAAATCAATAACAAAACAATCATAAAAATTGTTTTGTCTATATGCTGTTTAAAGGGTCAACACAACATGAATATGTGGTGGTCATATCTAGAGCAATCATGTCATCAGGTAGAACAGGAGGCAAGCAATTCGAGATAAAGCTCTTCCAGTTTGCTTATATAAACTTTATATAAACTGCCTCAGTGAAGAATCACTTGCTTACATTAATATTGTTGGCGCTATATGAAAGATTCCTCCAACTTCTTGAAAGATCTAGTCTTGTCCATAATATGCTGAAGTGAACATCATCAGATGGTGAATGTTTAAGTTTTGCAGTGTAGTTTTGCTAGATATGTGTGACTGAAACAATGTCTTTTCAACCTGCTTCGTGTTGTCTTCATTCTGCTCCAGTAATTTCTAATACTGGTTATTTAGACAGAAGCGCCCCTAGTTGGCAGTTCTTACATAATATTTTATAAGCCATCACATAACTGACTTTTTGAGGAGGCTTATATTAAGTTATAGAGTGGCACATACATTTAAATTAAGCTTAGCTGTCAACTTCTTCAGCACAGATACATCCACCAAGCCTTTTCTCTCCTGATAGCAGCCCTCAGGGTACTTGGTGAGACACATTCCGGATATGATGCCAGTCTTGCATCTCTATACTGTGTGTAACTCATTGGAATAAATGATGCAATTTAATTGTGATAGTGCTAAAAACTGAGTTGGCACTCTGTCCTACAGGAAGCTGAAAACCTCAACTATGATAACACTGACAAGCTGGATGCTGTGATGTAGATCAGATTGACTCAATTAAGACTGAGCCAGCTGATCACATCATTGCATCCATATTGCAAGGTTTTCTATTGCATGCTATCAGACAAACTTTAGCTCAGACCACCTATTGCAATCTGCAACCCAAAGCCTCAGTAAGCATCTCTGGTGTTCAAAAGATTCAACCTGAGTTAATACACAAAGATATAATTGCTTGCTTCATTCTTGGCACATAGGAGGAACCTTGATGGATTGGAGTTCTGCTACGTGGCTGAGGGATCTGATATCTTCCAAAACAAGATTAAGTTCTCCCTCTGGGGTCACCATGAAAAATCCAAATGTACTTTGGGTCAGATGATACAATATTTTAATAAATTAAAGACCGACTGTATTTTTGTATTTTATGTCTTTTTTTTTTTTTTTTTTTAATATAGCCTCCTGCAATATATTAGTCTTAGCATACTCCATGTTTGAGGTATTGATACTGCAAAAGGCTGAGCATCCTGTTAAGAGAATTAAGAGGGAAAAACTGATGAGCAGCAATCAAAGGAACAAAATGTAAAAAAAAAACTGAAGATTTGAAGACATTTATAATTTTTCAGCTTTCATTTAGCACCGTTTATACTGCGATGAATGTTGAAACCTGTATTTCAGTTCAAAACAGTGTTTTGTTTCCTAAAGACCTACACTGCACATAGTACTCATCTCTTGCTTCATTTGACATAAATTGAACTAAAAATCAAATGCAGCTGTGGTCAAAAAACATTAAGAGAACCTGGGGGAGGCTATTCTGGTGTGACCAGATTTTTATCTGCCAGCACCTCCTTAAAAAAAAAAAAAAAAGAAAAGCACATTTCTAGATAATACCGCTCATTTCCATGCCAAATTGTGCGCTGCTGCACCCTACTATCACATCAACTTGTTGCTGAGAGTCATACAGGTTGTCTGTGTCAGAAGAAAAGACAAGGGGGAGGGGAGTAGGGGATCAACTTGCGGCTGCAGAGGCTGTGAGCAGGTAGAGTCTCACTCTCAGAGGAAAATTAAGGGAGAGGGAGGGGGGCGGGGGGTAGCTGACCTCTGTATAATTATGATTCCAGGCCAAACTTTTGCTTCCAAATAAATTATATTTCATTCCTAAAATTATTAGAGGATTTATAGCTTCGTGTAATGTATTGGGTTATGTGAAAATGTAAAAATCATCCGTGAGAAAAAGCTTGCAGAAAGCTACCCTCATCTGTGGACTGCACTCAGAATTGGCCTGACCCTTCCAGTGACAGTAGGAGAGAGGAGTTTTTCCAAGCTGAAGCTTATAAAAACGTACTTGAGGTCAACAATGTCACAGGAGCGTTTCTCCGGGCTTGCCATCATCAATCATACAATTGCACAATAGATTTCATATGATCATGTAATTGGTGATTTTGCATCAAAGAAGGCTAGAAAAGTCAGGTTTTAGATTGCGCTTTACACCTGTACTTTCATGTGGTCAAGCACTACCTGAAAAGAAAGACCCAGGTTGAAAAATCTGCTACAGTCTTAGCACAGAATTCAGAATATGTTCATTATTATATTACTAGTATTATTCATTTATTTTATTTTATTCATTTGTATTTCTCCATTCTTGTTAACTGTTGTACTTAATAACATATGTAATAAAATAACATAAATAATATATTCCTGTATTTGTATGTTGGGGGAATTGGTTTGGGAGGGGCGATGGATGTTTCGGCCAGGACCGCCTCTGGGTGTGTTGACTGTGCAGTTTTTATTTCAGTTACCTGAAGGCAGATTGTTGGAAGCCACCTGGTAGACAAAAAAATTTCAAAATGAGGGCAACAAAAAAAAGGGGTTAGGAGATTAGGAGAGAAAACACATCTCCAGGAAAGTGATTTAAAAACTCAATTTAAGATAATTGGCTGTGTGGTGAAGCTGAACCAAAGAGACGCTGGTCATGAGGAACAGAGAGCATGAGCTGGGTCTGAGGGTTTCACACATTGAGAATGTGACTGCACAGTGGCAGCGAAGGTAGGATTCACACAGGCTCCTCCACCTTTATCCAGGGTGTGACCCAGGGTGTGGAGTAGGCATACGGAGGTGGGCATGGGACAGACAGTGCAACTAGCTGAATTGCTTCCCCCCCCAGAGCCACCCAGTATCTCAACAAATCAAAAAGTGAAAAACTAGAGAAACAATGTACAAAAGGGATCAACTGTGAAATGGTGCTGCTAACAGGGTGCAATAATGTTTTCTTTTCAATATGACTAATAATGTTTATAATCATGCCTTAAATTTCTCATACTCATTTAGTCTTATGTATTTGTGCATTGTCATGATGTGCTATTAAGCATACAGCTGGTAAAATAAGTATTTAACACATCACAATTTTCTCAGTAAATATATTTCTAAAAGATCCTACTAACATAAAATTTTCACCAGATGTCGGTAACAACCCAAGAGGGAAAATGTATTTAACACACTAAAATTTATTTAATACTTATCTTAATCATCCTGGCAGATAGCAGCAAATTTTAAATCAAGAATGTCTCGGTACATTTTTTCCAATCATCCTTCCTTCAATTTCATGAAGTTTGCCAGTGGTGTATGCTGAAAAACAGCCCCTCACCATGATGTTCCCACCTTCAAACTTCACTGTTGGTACGGTGTTTTTGGGTGGATATGCTATGCCATTTGACCTCCAAACATGGCATGTATCAGTTCAGGTCTCATTTTATACAGTTATTTATATGTGACAGTTGAGGTTATGTTTAGGTGCTTTAGGGTGTTTTACCCTGTACCACAGAAAGAAAACAAATGGTTGCGTATATTTGTCAATGGTCTTACAGTCAGAAAAAGGCAGTTTCACTCTATTAATACATTATAGGGTTTTGGGAATGTTGTCTTCCAGTGTGCCTAGCTCTACAGACAATCTACAATCTATCCTGCACAGTGCAACAGGGCATTGGTATGCTTACACCAAGTTGCTCAGTGCTTTCTCATCACCTCCTCAAATCACCAGAGACATATATAATGCATGGCACTCTAGTATAGAGTCCCTATTGTATCAAATATTGAACAAAGAATAGCAAACATGCAGTATTAAAAGTCTCGTCTCTAGTATCAATATTCATCAGCCTGGTGAGGTTGTTGTTTCTCTTTCTCTTCCCTTGCTCGATTGAAGCAAGCTCAAGCGATGGAGTTCCAACCACGCGTCGACCATGGGTGGCTCTACATGTTACCATGGAGATGGCCTCATTTCCAGCATGCTGTTGATGCAATAAGCAAAGCACCAAACCACAGATAGGAAAGGAAATAATGAATGATGCTCTCTGGTGAATGGAATCCAGCATGAAGAGGTGGGGTGAGATGAGCATGTAACACGGGAGTACGCAGATGGCAGGTAGATGACTATCTATGCAAAGGATTTGGAGTAGAGTAGTTTCAGGACGCCAAGAGTCATCTGCATTAATCATGAATGTGTGGTAGTCTTTCAGGAACAGAAGAGAGGAAGTTTCAGAAATAGAGAGACACAACAAATCAATCCAGCAGGTTAAAAACAGACACAGATAAGAGTGTGACAGGCAACAGGCCAGCTGAGCTATATGCGTTTAATACTGGGTCTGGTATATCACCAGTGATGCTCAGGGTGAGCTTCAGATGACCTGTGGTGAGCACAGGACAGTGATAAACACACCAGGAAAAACAAGAACCGTTTCATATTACTGAATGAGTGCAAGTCTATATAAAACTGAGACAAAAGAAACTTTTTGTATGCAAGAGTGTGTTCATATGTCTCACCATGGCACTGATGGTCTCTTCCCAATCAGGTCTCTCTCTGGGGTGGATGTGGGCCAGTTCAGGCACAATATCCTCCTCCTCCAGGATACGCCCAGGCCTCAGACTCCTACAACAAAGACAACTAGTTTATTCAAACTCTATTCCTACTATTTCAAATGGCTGATATTAAACTGCAACTGATTATCATTTTCAGGGAAAAAAAGAAAAGAAAAATGCATTAATAAAAGTGATAAATACTCCATTCTTGCTGTGTCTACCCAACACAAATGAAAAATCCAAATCCTACAGTACAAAACTTTATTTACTGTCATATGACAAGGAAAAACTGTTAATTCCCACTTGAGAATGTAGAATCAAATGTTCATTGAGCCAATCAACAAAATATTATCAAAATATTAACAGAATCAACTAATTGATCTTCAGTCAAAATTAAAAATGTAAAGTGTGCACTTGAAGATCAAAGGAGGAGCCCTTAATCTTATTTGAATCCATTAAAGACATGTAATGATAAACTGATGAACAGATGATTCATTTGGGTTGTTGTTGCCTATTTCCTTATTTTCTTGTTTGGTAAGCAAGCATTGGTTGTACTTGGTATTTAATTAGAAATGGATCAAACAAAACAGCTAGAGAACACCTGGGGCTACATTTTACAATTTGGAATATCAATGGAATAATCAAGAATAACAACATAATAATCAGATTAGCAACACAAACATAACATTAATCTTTAGGTGCAACCCTGCAGCGAAAGATGATCTGAGGTGATGCCTTCTGGTAAGGAAATCCAAATATATATATTTTTATATAAATATCTCTTTCGCACTCCTTTAGATGTGTGAAGCCGTAACCCTGTTTGTCTAACCTGTCGACCTGACAAAGATCCCGTATGAACACATTCATTCATTTAGGCAGTAGTCTGTACTATTTGTCACATTAAATTAAAAAGGACATTAATGTAACACTCTGGGTCCATTTGTAATGTAAACATGAATGTTTTTAATATTGCAGTTGGTTACTCAGCATCTCGGTCAGTCTCATTCATACAAGCAAGCCAGGGACCAGTGATGTCAGATCAAGCGAAAAGAAGGTTAAAGTGTCAAGTAGCTGTGGAACCGATTTCAGGACATTCTGAATGTGTTCAGAATCCAGGCAACAGCCAAAGAAAGGAGACAACGCACAGATGTTGGGTAATTTAGTAGACAGACTCTGTGTGCCTTCACTGAAAAACTTGAGGTTGATGGAATGTTCGTCTACACAGTTGTCTTCGTCATTTTAAAGACTACTCTTATTTCCAGAGAGGAAAGCACAATGGGGTTGAAAATACAATAGATCTGCGGCATATTATTAGTGATACACCCGCAAATTTGCGTTCATGCAGATGCAGGCACAATATCACAGGGGAAATTTTTAACCATCAGTTTGAATGCAGCAATGAGTCTAATAACCTTCAGGAGAGTTTACAGAGAAAGGAGAAGAGCTTTGCTTTGGTGAAAATGGATCAGTGTGTGGCAGCTGCAAGACAACAATGTCCACCCAACGTTGACACAATGCCACTGCATTGAGATAATTGGACTTAAGGGCTGAAGAGTCAGAGTTTAGATGTAGAGAAGTTCAGTTAGGAATAATTCTGTGTCCTCTCTGCTCTCAGATCCTCTCACACAAATCACACTAAGCTTATTCAACAGTCATTGCGATTCTGGCATTTTCTTGTAAAACTGCACATCCAGAGTTCCAGAAACCAGGACTAAAAGATACACCATCATGTTGATATCCAAGTGTTTCCTTGATACTGAATGACTTGTTTTCTGCATTCTATCAAAACCAAAGAATGTGTGTGAGAGTGTATCTTCAGTTATTTTCAATCACTACAACAGATGTCGTTTATGGAATTATTTCTGAGCCTTAGTTCAGAGACCAGAGGGAAACTGTGAGTACATGGAAATCCTTTCTGCAGAAATTATTGTCAACAGGAAAAAAGAAAAAAAAAAAACAAAAAAACAAAAGCAAAGACAACCCTCCTGCTGACAGAGAATTAAAATGGGCAAGCTCTGATTGGCTGTTTTGGCTCCAACCTGATTGGTGGTGGAGTCACTGGTTACTATGAATGTAGGGAAGAGAGAATTCAGTTACCTTTAAGGATAAATTAATGATTAGAATAACAATCTTATTTACATTTAAGCAAAACAAGTATTTTAGTGCGCATTTATGTATCACTACAAAATTAAGGCACATCTTTACAAATAAAATAAAATAAGGTCACAGGGCACATTTTTAAGCTTATTAAGGTATCCATTTTCAAAAATGTAAACCTATCTTGGTGAGAAATAACTTGACTGAGTGACCTTGCACCTCCACAGTCACCCTAATGACATCAGGCACATTCAGACCCCGGGTTACAAACAAGGTTTTAACAGCACATTTCACTTGTTAAGCGACACTTTCTCTCTTTAGAGCACCTCGGCATTCCCTGCATTCCTCGGTGGTGAGGCATGTGAGGAAAAAGGCAGTGTTCCTTCCAGCACCTGCTCCAAAGCAAGAAAACTCTGAACCTGGGGTGAAGCAGCACTTGCCCATCCCAACTAAAGCAGATAAGAGCAGAAGAGAGGGGTGAGTGGAGTGTTTCTTTCTCCAGCTCTGTAAGAAACAAAAGACCCTTCTATTTAAAATGGTGTGAATTATTAAATCTGCATTTTCCAACCACCTCTCAGTCTGGGTGCATAAAAACAACAGCAGCTCCATTTTGCTCGAAAAAGTAAGGCAATAAATGTCCTGGATTTATCCTAAGCCATCACACTCTCTTGTCTCCACTGTTAATGCTTTCTCGTTGCTGAACATCTGACTCGGCACGTGTTGCCATTCAGACAGGAACATGTCCCTCACACAGACCAACAACTCTGTTGTCACAGGATCACCAGTGCAAGCTTGCAAGTTTTCAAAGGAAAAGATTCACCACGGCAGCTTTATTATACACCTTCTTATGAAAATGCTAATTGAGTCGAAATAAGGCTGAAGATGCAATATCAACACAAAGAGAGAATGTGAACTAATGTTAGCTGGAGGAGACATGTGGCTGAACAACAGATAGTATCTTTTTACCATCTACAGTTGTTGTTGAACACATATATTGGGAAAATAACCAAAATAAGCAATGTGAGCAAGATAAAAAGGTATTGAGTGATCCAAAATGTCACTCCTCATACTTCAACTGCCCAGGCCTTGTTTTGAACATTCTTATTTTGTTAAAGTTAAAAACCCAAAGAGCTTATCCCTACATTCACATGTGACAAAGAAGAACTGAAGCTAGACCTCTGCACTATTTTGCATTTAAAAAAATATTTTAACAGTTTTCTGAAGACTGTATCAGATTTAATTAAGCATTAGTGAATGAAAAAATAACAGGGAATCTCTCGTCTAAATATTTTCTACATTTTCTACATTTTTACCTTGGAAAATGCTTTTACTTAAAGGTCTGTTTGGTTCGTTCGTATGCTAGGAAGGCTAATGATGAGATTCTTTTGACACGTCACGTGATCTGCAGACAGACGATGACACCAGAACGGCAGCAATTTTTACCCTCGAGTTAAATGTGAAATTAAGAAACATCTCTTGTTACAAGCTTCAGTCTGCAATTCAACATTTGGTCAGTTTAAATCTATTAGAACAAATCCATTCAGGAGACTTAAATTAAAGCAGCCAAGTGGCAGCAACCAGCACCATCCATGTTATTTGCTGTGATCAGCTTTTACAGCAAGAACTCCTAAGAGTGGACCATGTTTTCTGTACTGAACCAAGCACACATGGATACATGCCACCTTCAGACCTACCAATACTATCCACGAGAGAATATCATAGCCTTGGTTGGACGAGTGGGAGATCCGGTGAGCAAAACTTGAAGCTTGAGGAAGTGAACTCTTCATGTTAATACATAATGCTTCGGTTTGGTACGGATTATTTGCTGCAGTCATTTAGTTATAATCAAGAAGAAACTACTGAGTAACCCTCTTTTTGAAAGGGAAAAATGAATAACGAAACTATCTAGATAGCATATACCTAAACCTATATCAAGTTCTGCTGAAACATAACACATAACGAATCAGCCATGTAAATGAATGTGGATTACCTTGTTTGTTCTTGTGACTTAAAACTATAAGAAGCAACATGATGGAATTCACTGCTTGATGTTTATGGCTTCACTTGACCTCAGTGCTTGGAAAATTTGACGGATGAAGTAACTGCATAAACACGCTTAGTTCCATTTTGATCTCTCAGCAAAGATGTCATCAATTATTGTTACAGCAAATTAAATTCAAAACTTTGAATGACCTTATTCAAGTGGCAATGATTTTTGTTTTTTTTATTTTGCTTTTTTTACTTTCAAACTTAGATTAAAAAAAAATTTAATAAAATAAAAAATAAAAATAAAAAAGCGACCAGTGTCAACCCATGACAACCAGTGACAACCAACACCAACCAGTGCCAACCAACCACAGGAAAGAAAAGACTTAACAGCCTCCTGGAGCACGGCTCATGGTCACTAAAACCCAGTTGTATTTTACAAACTGATGTCTGAGAGTCAGCATGACTCCCTGTGTCCGACATGAGAAAACACCACACTTTGGAAATGAAATTTCCATGAGCTTTGATGAAATTATTTAAGCACCTCTTAAGACTTTCAGGATGTACTAACAACTTGAAGCAAAGAGAGTATTCAGGAAGGTAGAAAGGTACTTGTGACACCCTTTAACACCATTAATCCCATTATGATATTTAAATATCAGTGAATTATGTCCAGTTTCAATACAATATGCTAATAAAAGGTTATTTTTCTGCCTCTGATTGGCTGGTTAAAAGTAAAGGAACCGTATTCAAGCATACATGTCATTTAATCTGATTCTATTGTATTGATAGGGTGTAAGATAATGCTGACAACTGGTCAGGAAAACTGAAAATTGCAGTTTCCTTGGAATCATTCAGCACCACATTAAAGCTGTGATAAGTTAATTGTTACTGTCCTGAGCAGATGATCAAAATCCTTTGCACAACCAGCAGAAAAGTTTTGGGCAGCAACAAACAGCAATTAAGAAAGAGAAGGGATAAAAAAGGAAGCTGGAGGAAGCAATTAGTAGACAACGCATGGAATGTCAATCTTATGCAGGTTCCGGATCATGTCCAATGGTTCCAAGTCCCTTTCATTCAGCCAGCTGGTTAGCTCCTGTCCCATTGAGGCTGCTTCTCTGTCTTACATATGCGCAGCAGACAAGACAACAAGCCTTCTATCTATCCAGTTCCCCATTTACCTCTGTCATACAGATATTTACCCACTTACCGAGCTGGGGGAAACTGGTCATTGTATAATGTACCGTTTTACTTAGCAGAACCCAGACATAAATGTGATGGATAGCTGTATCTCTAACCATATTCAGTGAAGAGCAACATGGCTGTTACATTACTACCAAAGCAAAACATGGTAGAGCTGTATAAAGCAACTTAATTACTCTCCTCGTGCAGTATATGATACATGCAGGGAAGACTAATGGACACAGGATATTAGGGCTGATTAGAAAATGATGTTGTAGTCATTTACAAAAGGATTCAGCTATTCTGCTGTTACTGTAGAGTCATGAGAAAAATGCCAATTTGATCAGCTTGCAAATTACAATACACACACACACACGCTGATAGAAAATTGAGCAATGTGAATCGGCTTTACAGGGTGATGAAAAATTACTATCCCAGTGCACAAGGACAAAGTCACAAACAGGCCTCCTAAGGGTACGACAGTAAAAGCCCAGCAGCAGTCATCCTTCCTGTCTTTTCAGTCACTGTCCCATGTGATAGGAGTATGAAAAGAAGCCGAGAACCAGGAAATGCATTTTCGTTTTTCATAGTTAGAAGCAAAAAAAAAAAGGCTATATCCCGGGATAGAAACACTCAAAAACAGTGCCTCAGATTTGTGGAGAGGAAAAGTGGAAGGGCAGCCTGGACACTATTTACATAATTACATACACACCAGAGACTAATATAAAATGAACAAGCATGAATGATAGACCATCAAAGTGAGGTCTTCACAGTTTTAATTAGTATTACACAATCTATGCATGCTGACATTTTAGACATTTGGTATTAAATGTATGTATAACTCATGATCAACATAATGCAATTATGTTTCATAAACTACAAATCAGCTTTTTGGGTCAACTTTATATGCCTTTATATGAGTGAAAATGGACAGGCTACCCTTTAAATCACTGTTCAAGAATTAAACTATAAAAACTATATATTAGATTTCAAAGCGTCAATGTGGTGACATTACAACCTATATATTATACACTACATGTTAGCAATTACAACCTATATATTATACACTACATGTTAGCAAAACAAGTAAAGCTGAACAACAATATCCACAGACCATTGCAGCGAGGATTTAACAACTCCACAGTCAAATAAACAGCAACGAATGCCATTATCCCACATCAAATTACACTGCTATCTGTGCAGGCTTTAGTGCTGTCTTTTATCCTATCAAAAAGGAAACTCTGCTCAGGTGATTTGTTACTGCACTCCTTAAAGTTTAGGAGATAAAATAACTAAATGAAGCAGCACAGGCCACACAAACCAAGAGTAAGAAGGGGAAAAAAAACCTAAAACATAGCTTGTTTAGTATTTCTATGCTAAAACAGATCAACACTAAATCTTCTGCCTTTGAGAGTTTAAGAAATGATACATTCCTACCATACAATACACACCTGAAATGACCATCTATATGATCAGCGTATTTACAGATTAATGTCCTGTTAATTTAGGCATCCTCCTGCAGAGTGCTGTTATGTTGGAGCCTCATCTGTCTGAGGGAATCACAGTACAGAATACAGTTTTACAGCATTTTTACACTGTTTCTATGCTAACTCCCAGGGGCCAAACATCTCCACTCCACCCTCCTTGGTACTGGCCATTGAACTGCTGATCCACCACTCTCCACCAGGGTTCTCAGCCAACTTTTATAAAGATCCAGCCCTGCCCAAGTGCCCTATGTGTCCTCTCTGGTAAAAGTAACAATCTGGTGCAGTAGGCTATGCGTGAGCACGCACACACGCACACACACACGCACAGTGCATGACATCATTGAGAGGCAAATTAGCATGACAAACATTTCTTTTTCATCCTCCTAAATTGCTGTTCTTTCTCTCCCTTTTCACCTTGTCTTTTTCTCTTCCTGTCTCTTCTTTTCACTCACTCAATAGTAATACTGGACTGCTGTCTAATGTATGCTAAGCTGCTGCTGCCATGGTAACCCTGGTGCAGGATTTCGACCCAGTTCAGGTCTAGAGGGGAGAAGTGTGTGGGAGCAGGTGGAGGGGCTGAGCAACCTTAACTGTAATCCCCCCCCCCCCCCCCAACTCCAACACACACGCATCATTAATTCCAGCAGTGGGGAAACCCACATCCTGCTGCCATAGCAGTAACGCAGAGACAGAATTCAATGACTACCTTGAAACAGTTGTGTGCGCAGATTGTGTGAGTGATAACTAGCAGAAAGAGTGAGGACCTGACTGTACATCAGATGAGATCACCATAAAATGCTTGAGATAAAGCTAACTTCAACAACTGTACTGAGGAGGAGATTAGTAATATCCTGACCACACCTCTTACCTGATGAGAGGTTGTTGTGCAGGAAGAAATGCTGCCCACCGTCCCTTCCACCCCCAACAGAGATTAATGAGTGTTTGTTATGTGCGACCTGTGAAGTTACCCCCTGCATATGTGACAATGCTGTTTTCCCTAAAACATCCCTGAAGAACATGTATATGTACTGAATGAACAAGTGTTTTTGTGAATGCTAATGTCTTAGGGTGTGCATGTGATGACATTGCACAAGCATGTAGGTGAGGGTACAACAGTAGCAATGACGTAACTAGGTGAAAACTGATACACTTGGCCCCAATGTGAATGTGGTGGTCACTGGAGCTAGGAGGTGACTGTTTCTGAATGAGGGGTTTATAGCACTGACAGTCAGCGGTAGCAGTCACCTAGTTGCTATGGGATGAAGGGTTGTGGGAGGGGGTTAAATAGGGGGTGGGCTGGTGACTGTGCAAACTTACCCTATCGGCTCAGCTATAGCTTAGGCACGTCTGCTGATGCCCCCTCCTCCTTCTCTTCTTCTTCTTCTGCCTGCGCATACCCTGGTGTAATTTCTCCTTGAGGCTTAGAGGAAGCCAAGTAACACCCCCCTTCTATCATCAACACATACTCCAGCTCACACACAAGCATACTCAACACTGGCACTGCTACAAGGAAAAAACCAAATACTCAAACTACCAAACATGAGCACGGACAATATGTGCAGTGAGTCTAATGACACAGAGGAAGACACACCTGAAAAGAGAGGATACGAAGACAAGCTTTCTGTGTAGTACCAGGCGCGCACACACACATACACACACACACACACCTAATGACCCCTACTCTAACTATAAACAAACTAGCATGCTCATCAAACCACTACCTAAGGTGTGGTCCTTTCTCCCTACTCTTCCTCACTTCTTCATCTTGATGCAAAAAAGGAAGGAGGGGGCAGTCCATTTGCTGAGGGTGTGTGCATTGGGCTTACCTGTCCAAGATGTCATGGCTGGCTGCAGCTGTGGCTCCCAGCAGTCCTAGTGCTGCACTCCCCACCGCTGCGGCAGCCCCGCTGCCTGCCTCCATGATACTGACTCACTGCAATGAGCAGCCTGCCAGAGAAGCAAAGAGAGGAGGGAGGGAGGAAGGGAAGGAGGGAGGGGAGGATGTGGAGAGGAAGATCAAGAGGGAGAAAGCCGAATGAGATAAAAGAAATCACATGTAGAGGTATAGAAAAGGATGACTAACGGAAAAAGCTGAAAAAGAGAGTGGGGGGGTTAGGGTTGGGGGGGGGGGGGGGGGGGTTGAGAGACAGGAATGTGGGGAATAATGAGCTATCAGACAAGACTGAAAGAGGAGAATGAGGTAGAAGATTGGCAAGAGATGAGAGAAGCGGGTGAGGGAGAGAGAGAAAGTAAAATCATTAATTTTGTGTGTAGCATGTGAATCAAATAAGTCCTGGTGATGGAGCAGTGTAGCATTTCACTTCAGTGTGAACACATGGAGATGCTGGCACACATTCCAGTGTGAATCAACAGTCAAACACCAACACTGGCTGCCCTGCCATGCTGTGCTATGATGGCTGCACTCTAAGGTCTCTATCCTCAACCAAAAAAAATGTACTGGTCAGATCAATTTTTCCAGCCTATCCATTCCCTATTTAAAATGATTCATCTACAGTAGCACTGAGTCCAGACAGCCACTGACTTATTGGTATCCTTGTTTTCTAAAAAATAATCTCAATGCTTATTTTAAGCAGACCCACTGTGCAATTGAAGCTTTTCTAGCTTCTATACACCCAAGTATTTAAACTATACCAACACTAAGCTTTTGTACGTTCTTATTACTAATACTTGGCAATAAGGTCTTTTGATTATTTTATATATATATATATAGATTAGTTGTTTTCAGGAAACAACTCATCCAGAGAAGACTGCTCACTATTTCAGCGCTGCATTAATGCAAGCCCTAATATAAGGAAATGACATTTCATGATAAGTAATTTTTCTATCTCAGATAATTATGCATTTTATTTGTTTGTATAATTCATTATCAACCAGAACTTTTCTTTCAATCAGGGAACACACACACACACACACGAGAAATAAATCTTCCAGTCAGACAGGATGCAACAAAACCACAGTCTTCTCACTCATTGGAACAGGTCCATTGGGGGAGGTGACCTGTCCTAACTTTTGCTGAAGTACAACCTGACATCCTTTAGCAACACAAAACTTTGGAGGCTGATTAAATATATACACTGAAGTGTTGTTTGGCAGCTGCCACTCAAGCCAGACTTCCTGTCTCAGCAGCAGCTGCAGGGACACGCCCTCACCCAACCAGCCCCTTACATTGTTTCAATCACAGGGCCATTGAGAGGCTGAATGCCTTCTAAGACACATACATGGATAATATAATCACTTTACACCATAAACTCTCCTAATAATGCTCAAGCACTGACTGACACAAAACGTTTACTAAGCAAATATATCAAGTAAGAAGTAAAGATATTTTCCCCATACACTTCATTACAATCCAACTTTTTTTTTTTTATAGCCTGTTGTCCACTGTCCACTTTGACAGGCAGACTAATATTAGGACCCACCAAAGTGACAAACCATTCATTCATCATCTACTGCTTAGCTATTTCCAGGTCATGGGGGGGTACATGATCCAATCCCAGCTCACAGTGGGTGAAGATGGGGTACACCCTGGACAGGTCACCAGCCCGTCATAGGGCCAGCACACAAACTACTCCTCACACTCAGACCTACAGACAATTTAGATTCACCAATTAACATGTCTTTGGATGGTTGGAGGAAACCAGAGCACCCACATAGGCAGAGGGAGAACATATACTCTCCACAAAGAAAGATCTGATAGCTGAAACCATGCTTTCTTATTGTGGGGCAACAGTGCTAACCACTATGCTGCGGGCTGCCCGTGACAAACCAACGAAACTCTAATATTGTTGCTGCCAGATGGCATGTTAAGAATTGTTTGCTATCTCAGTCTGATTATACTAAAATAAAAGACTGTGACAAAAATAAAGAATCAAACTCTAGAGGTGGTTACCAACAAGAGACATTACAAAGTAGTCAAAAGGTAGATGATGAACCCACAAGTGAAAAACTGCGCTTCCCCTGGTTTCACTTCAAACCTGTTCAGAATTTCAATTCTCATCGGTAAAACAAAACAGGGCTCTGAGAATATGTTATCTGGGTCTGTATTGTTTTGAGGTCAGATGTGGGGCTCCAACATTTTTTGAGTTTTTCAAGTGGGACATGAATTGGGAAAGGCTGGGAACCAATGAACTATATAATTAATTAGCTAATGGTTTTAGCCTGAGGCAAAATGATCTACTTTTATGGGTAGTTCTCCCAGACAGTGGTCAGTTAATACCAGGTCAGGTTTTTGCATGTGAGGTATGTCTACTCCAGCTCTCATTTATAATTACTGCCTGTGCGCATATTCCTGTTCACGCAGTATACACTGGCATCTGCTGTTCAAAACTCACATTTACTGTGATTAAGGTTACTCTGGGACTAACAACAGTGCTCATCTCCTATCCAGTGAATCATCACTGTGCCCATAATCACAGCAGAGAACACCCTCTTGGGTATTATTGCTGTAATACGACCCACCGCATGACAACCTCCCAATGAAATCCAAATGTCACATTGTGAGCAGGCGAAAATTGATGGCAGACAATGTGGAATGACCTATTAGAGCAGAGAGGTGAGAGAAATGTCCATATAGACTGCTTTTTTGCAGCATTCAATGAGTTTGCACTGTAATCCCACAAAGATGACGCCAAGAGGAGAGGACAGAGATGGAGGAAAGGTGGGGGGAGTCGGGGGGAGTGGATCCTCACAGCCCACACTGAAGCAGCTGCTTTGGCCTCTGAGGCAGACTTGTGAGTATACTGTTGTGCTGGGAAGTTTGAATACACTCATCATGGGTACAAATGTCATATTGACTTTGGGCTTTTAATGATTTATTTGAACTGTTCCTTTTTCAGGGTGGAATGACTATACAACATCCAATGATTTTTAAAATCAAGAATTGGGTGCAAAAATTTATTTTGGACTGACACAACATCAGCCGTCCAACATCAATCACCTTGCAACGGCGTCTTCCTCATGCTGGAGGAGCAGCAAGTGAGTGTGTGCTGTGAGCTGTGGACCCAAAGAAAGCTGTGAGTCCAGACAGTATCTCTGGATGAGTGCTGAAGGACTGTGCAGCTCAGCAGGCTGGTATCTTTATCAGCATCTTCAACCAGTCCCTGAGTCAAGCTGCCAGCCATCCCTGCCTGAAGTCCTCCATCATTGTTCCCCTCCCCAAGAAGAACATCATCTGTGGTTTGAATGGCTATTGGCAAGTAGCACTTGTTATGAAGTGCTTTGAGAAGCTAATCAGTGCCCACACCACCTCCAGTCTCCCTCTCAGGATCAACCCCCACCAGTTTGCCTACAGAGCATGGAGGACGCCATCAAAGTTCTCCAATCTCCTCTCTCTCATCCTCAGCAGCAGGGGAGCTACACTTGGTTGCTCTTGGACTCTACATTTAACACCACCCACTTGGCAGATTGGTGACCAAATTGTCAGACTTGGGATTACCACAACCCATCTGTCTTTGTATCAAAAACTTCCTGGCAGATCGATCCCGGAGAGTGAGAGAAGTTCCCCACCTATCTTCAGCCATCAAAATCAGCACCGGCTCTCCACAGGGCTGTCTGCTGAGACCACTACTCTTCACCCTCTACACACACACACACACGCCTGTACCCTGACACACAACAGCAACATAAAATTCACTTGATGACACCACCGTGATGGGGCTCATCTGAGGAGGCGGGGTGAGTTGGCATATCAGGATGAGGTGGAGTAGCTGTCGGTGTAACACTGAAAACAACGTGATCCTAAACACTACCAACACAAAGGAGATGGTGTTAGACTTCAGGAGGACAAAAAAGGATGATATCCAACAACTGTTCAGAGGAACCAGTGTGGAGCGGGTCTCTTGCTTTGGGCTTTGGAGAGTTAACACCACCACAATTGTCAAGTAGGCCCAACAGAGACTGCATTTCCTGAGGGTTCTCAGGAAAAGCAACCACCAGACCCAAAAATCTGCTGGTGTCCTACCGCTGTTCCATAGAGAGAGCGCGCACGTGTCTGAGTGTGTGTGTGTGTGGGTTCGAAGCAGACAGGAAGGCACTCCAAAGACTGATAAATACAGCTAAAAAAATTTTTTTTAAATAAATAAATAAATTGTAGGCTGTCCTCTCCCTTCCCTCCAGGAACTGTTCAGGGTCCACTGTCAAAGCAGGGCACAGAACATACTCCAGGACTGGGCTCTCTCCCAGCCTGGACATTCTTTGCTCCAGCTGCTGCCCTCGGGCAGACGTTTCAGGACACTGAAGGCCAAAACAAACTGGCTAAAAAGTTTCTTTGCCAGAGCCATCATTGAAATAAGCACTGCACTGAGTAAATGCAAAAATGAAGATTGTGTGCATCTTTCAGTGTTACCATTTATTGTGTCTTTTGTTTTGTGTACTTGCTTTATCTTCTGGGACACTTGGGAAGGTTTGCACTTTAAATTTTGTTTTACAATGTATATGTACAATGACAATAAAACTATTCTATTCTCCATCCATCCATCCATCTTCAACTGCTTATCTGAAGTCAGGCTGCAGAGGTAACAACTTTAGCAAGGAGCCCTAGACTTCCTTTACCCCAGCAAGGCTATTCTATTCAATCATGATCACTAAAGAAAAGTTAATAAGCAAATTAAAAAATCTAAACCCAAACGGTATTGACAGTGGCAGCACATGTACCATCAGTTGCCACAGATGAATGAGTGGTGTGAATTGGGTATGAATGTGGAGAGAGTTCTGGACCCAGCGACATGATACACGTTGAAATTCATCTCTTCTCCTTGGCTATTGTAAACCACAGCTCTTAAAATCAGACACACACACACACACGGTGGTGGAGGGGCATGAGCACAACCCATCTGACATTAACTGTGTTTTTGTTGATCAATGCCTGCAGGCATATGCTGCAGACAAAAAAATAGAGTGTCATTGGCTATTGTGTGTAGAGGGAATGAATTTGTGCATTAGTTAGGAGGAAGTGAGTTTGTGTATGCCAAGCAGGCAGGGCAAAGCAGATTGAGCTTCCCACAAATACCTGATGCAGCAGAAAACCCATGAAATGGCCGACCTTGAGAGGACACAGGTCTTCAGCTCAGAGGAAATTAAAAATCAACAGTTAATTGTCTCTACACAGTGAAAATTCTTCATCCTCATCAGGGTAGCAGCCTAACTGAACATGGACAAACCAAATTGTGTCCTAACTTAGGTACGAGTCAACGAGTACCAAAAGACCCTTGGGAAAAACAAACAAACAAACAAACAAACAAACCCAAAACTGTTTCTAAATTGAATTTATATGACGACACGTCTGGTTCCTGTTTCCCATCACTTCAGTAAAATGTCAGTGCAAATGATTGCACGGTTTACTATCAACAAGAGATTACCAGCTACATAATAACATATCTAAGAAGCCCAACAAGACTAACAGGTTATTTCGGTTGTAATATGAATATTGATTTTGCAAACAAAACTGCATGCTAACTGCACGCATCAAAGAAGGTGACACTTGTGCTCCAGGATACTAGAAATATAATAGAAATGAAAAACAGATGAAAAGAATAAAATCTACAAATATTGTATGTGTGTGTGTGTGTGTATATATATATATATATATATATATATATATATATATATATATATATGTATATATATATTTTTTTTTCCCCCTATCATCTCTTGCTAATATTAGCTCATTTTAACTCCAACCACTTGCCGTAGCTCTGAAGAGCTGCTTCCAGCCATGTAATCAAACACAGGTTGAGCAGCATGAAATCAATACCAGGAGGGAAAAGTTCACCTCTGTGACCTGGTCCAGTAGAAGATACCGCAGCTGTGATTGCTGTCTTCACTTATTCACTACCCTGAATCTCTGCTTTAATTCTCTGATAAGTGAAGGAAAAGTCCTTTGAGACTGAGATGTCACAGTTGCTATGTGTCAACCGCTCTTATCTCCCTCCATCATCACCAACAGTCTCTAAGGCTATGTTTACATAGCAGGCCAAAGAGGCCCAAATCAGATTTTTTTTCCCCCTGTGTAACAGATTTGATTATTTGACAAAAGTGTAAACTGCAAAAGTCATGTAGAATCTGATCATTTCAAATCAGATTTGGGCCATTTTTATATGTAGTTCCAAACTGGATAGAAATTAGATTTTTTTTTTTTTTTTTTTTTTTTAATACAACCTGTATTAGATTTCAATGCGACTTTTAAGTCACTCTAGATTGACAATTGCCATAATTGTGTGCACACAGTACTCAGAACAACAAAGGAAGCAACAGAGGTAGAAAGAGATCTAGAAAGAACTCTGAATAAGGCTTGCAGTGTGAATGTAGTCGAAGTGTTTGGCCTTTCATTGTTAATGGCAAAATCAGTGATCACACACCAGCATGAACAGTCTTATAAACTACAATTCAATAAATTACGCCTAACTCATTTAATGATACGACAGTGCAAGACATGCAAAAATATAGCAATATATAATTAAAATAAATCATATTGTGATTATATATGTGCTATGAAATATTATTTAATCAATAAATTATTTTATTTTCACAGAGGGAAACAATTATGCAATGTTTTTTGTTGGGTCCTGTAAACAAACATCAGTTTAAATCTATATGAAAATTATTAGTAAGTTAGGTTGTCTCTGGAGCAACAATGTTGTGACAGTTTTATTTATCTAGTCTAAGACTTCCATTATCAGTCTTAACTGACATTTTTAATTGTTGTCAATTTGCAAGTTCCTTCAGAACCTAATGTCTGTTCAGATTAACTAAGGTTTTCATTCACTCAAGCAAAACAACCAACCATCAGAAAAGTTTATGTGCCACCTGAACTGTGCAGCTATTAACCTTTTTTTTTTTTTTTTTTTTTACAACTAGCTTATCAGACACAAAAGCAGCACGTCAACTGCATTCATTCAGCTATTGCAGGCAGCCTGCCAGGCCACCAGTCCACTGTTCATCACTCTAGTACCATACCAATACTCAGTTTCAGCTTCATTTGCTGCAGTGAGCTGACTGGTGCATAGCTATTGAAACACATCCTCTGTGAATCTCAATATATGGGGTTTGTGTGAAAAACACAGCCAGGCTAGCTGGTTTCACCACAGTGCCCAATACCAGACTACTTACTAACTGTACAGCTGTTAGCAGTTCGCCATACTTGCTCCTGAAATCCAAAGTAATGCAGTTATTATTTGATTGTTACATGATAACTCAGATTTTACTTTCATTAAAAGACTAGTTTAGTGAACAGAGGAACTAATATTATCAAGATAAAGTTTAAATCTGCTTCATTTGAAAAGAAAAACAAAAAAAACCTTGAGATAACTTTTTGTGTAATTTGGTCCCATATTAAAAATTTACTCAACATAGAGAAATCTCTCTGGATCTTATGTGATATGTGGCTCTTCCTGTACAAGATCACATTTTTACATAACACTAGCCAACACCAGCCCGTTAACCCAGGGCGAAAAACTTCACCCATTTGTGTGTCTATATAGATATTAAAAACAATCTTTACATTTCTCATTGAGATTACCTGGATGCCCGAGGGACATTTCTATAATTATTAGATAACCCCACACTGTATGCTGATTTAGGATGGAATGACATACTTCAGTGCAGTCATTACCTTCTGTAAGCCCAGTCTGAGTGTTCAGAGTGAAAACATGACACAAACGACCCACTATTGTGAGACTATGAAAATGATAATTCTTAAAAAACAACAACACAAGCAGGAAGAGAAAGAAACAAATGCACATACACACTCACACTTATGGTGTTCAAGCAGTCAGGCACAGTTGTTACTGATTGCTACACAATGCTACTCCTAAAACATGGCACCAATAATTAAGAGCAAAGTTTGATGAGGCAGCCGCATTACTAGACTGTGTGTGTACCGATGACTCCAAATGACCACAGTGGACTACCTGATTGCTGTGTTGATCTCGATAGCATTAAAGTGAGGATGTTTCTGTCTAAGCAGGTTGATCCATAGAAGTAGTTTCTGCTGCACCTGAGAGAGTTGTGTCTTGCCTCTGTATTCAAGACCTTCACACAAGAGACACGGAGCAGTTGGCATTGGGGCTTCAGAATATAAAAAGGGAAAAAAAAATTTAGAAGCTGTTTTGGCAGATATTGGAATTTCAGTTGGCATGAACATATTTGTGTTTCCCTTTCAGAGGTTACTCAACATTATTAACAGGCTAATGATGCTTAAAATGCACAAAAATTGGACAATTTCAATTCATTGTGCAGCTCATGAATCTGTAGTCCTGGCTACCTGCTGCCTCAAAATAATCTGTAACAGCTTTTTAATCCATAACCAAATCCACATGTGATTACAGGGTATCAGTGCATTCACAGAACAGGGACAACCATCACAGCTATTCATTTAGAGTGAGGCCTGGCTTTGCAGCTTTACAGCTATACCACAGGGAAAAGTTGAGACAGGCTCAACTTGAACAGGAGAATATTTTCTGACACAGCAGGAGAATCAATTACTCTCCATACAAACAAACACAGGCAGAGTTTTAACAACTCAATAATACCCAACTTCAAAGAAAATCTTGGAAAAGCTAATTATTGCATCACTACAATTTTAAATGCTACTGGGACATAGGAACGTAGACAGACAGGCATGTGGATAGCAGTAACACGGATGGTTTGGGAGCATCAGTGTCAGCTGTCAGTGACGCATAAATCACTCAGCACAGAGCAATTTACAGGCTCAGAGATTCTCCTGATATAACATCATTGACATCAAACGCACAAAGATTGCCTGTTGACCACAGCCCCTGTACCTGCTTGGAAAGCACCAACCATTCAAACTTATTGATATGCAAATCAGCCAGCAGCATCACCAAGACACGATGTTGAAGCGCCTAGCAACACCATTCAATTTCACTAAAAGTTTGCAACACTTTTCTCTCATTGTGTGTGTGCACGCGTAGCTGAATGTCAGCAGTGTTTGTGATCTGGACTTAATCACCCTGAGCAGGACATAGACTCTTCATCATGGCTCCTCCTTTCTACCATCACTTTCACAGTGCTTTAAATAGCAGAGTAATATATGTGAAACAAACACTGACTTTTTACTTGGAAAAAATAAGCTTTCTTTGCTTCAGTAAAAACAGTTTTTAACGTTTATCTAAAGTCGCCTTATCACAACCCTGACTGTGAACGTGATTTGCTGATTCCAGGTCACATTTATGATGTTATTGAAGACAAATCTTTCTTTCACGCAATATTTCATACTGAACGATTAAGTTCCCTGGACAAGCTGATAGTGATGTCTGATACTAACTTCTTCATTGCTTTAGTTAAGGCTGCTTAAAGCCAAGCATGACAGGAAGTTAAGAAGGCTCTCTGTGTGTGTGTGTCTGACTGGACTGCATAGTGATGACAGTCTCCATCAGCAGATGAGGATGAATAAAATAGGATTAAAGTAACAGATTATTATTGTAAGTAGATTGAGACACATTCATAACCATTTAATCCTCAACAGTATCTTCTTTGCATATTGAATAACGATGATGCTAAGAGGAAGAAACTATTTCTGGCGAAAACCATTTTCCCATAGAAACTGTAAGTGACTCACAATTCAAGTTCTTCTATAAAATTTGCCTTATTTGATCTTCATTGTCAATGACCAACAACAGTTTGGATAACCCAGTGTATCTTTCTGCAAAAAACATCCTGTGATCACACACAGCAAGGGTTACTGCTCATTATGGACAAGCAAGTGAGATGGAGAAAGAGGGGGAAGATAGAAATATATTGAGATACACACAACTGAAAAACCTCTGTCTCTCACTTTCTACCACTTATCTGTGAGGGTCATGGGGGTGCTAGAGATGTGGATAGACTGGCAGTTGTCCAGGTTGGACTGTGGATTCAGCAAAAGTAATGGCCAGAACACAAACACGTCGGTTTATTTCAAGGAACTTCAGATGGGAAAACACTTTAGGAAGCAGGTACACACATTAACTGACTCCTTGAACCTGTCATTCTACAAAATCTAAAATAAGGCCATTATAAATCATAAGGCTCCCCCTCTGTCTAATTAAATGAAAACAGATTTCGAAAAGATCCAAATAGTATGTTTTTTCCATTTATTTATTGAAATTAAAATGGCATTGTTGCATAGAGTCAAATTGACATCAAGTAGTCATGCAGCCTTGTGGCACAGAGAGTGAGATCAGCCAAACTGTGGCCCACAGATACTAATGATTATCCTAATGGTAATTTGCCACAAACAACTTATTGAGTTTTTTTTTTTTTTAATCATGATCTGTAATAAAAAGCATATATAGTGCAGTCCAAGTGTAGTTCAAATTGTCACTTTTGAAACATCTGCAGTTATCTTAACTACACACACACTTTTCACTTTTCCCTCCACCTATGATTGAGTTTAGTTTCTCAGTGTAATAAAATAAGAAAACTTTTCTATTTTAGTGTGCATCGCACTCATCTCACAGAGGGAAAAGTCCCATTGAGCCCGCAATATTTTACACATGAATAATCTAAAGGAAATGTTTGCGAGCCACCCCTGAATTAATTTTTGTTCACTCAGAAGCCATGCTTCTTTCAGACCTTGACATTTTCACTGCTACTCACTATTACTCTTGCACATTACATCTTGCAGTAGGTAGAAAAAAAAAAAAGTGTTTGTCTCAAGGTCAAGGTCCCATCTTTTCAATGTACATATTCGAAGTTCAGAAAACAAACCAAGATTTGGCAGCACATAACCTGCAAAAAGCCAAGGAGGGAACTGCAGGTATAGCCTTATTCAGATCTGTATCAAGTGGTCAGAAATCTGTTCACATCTGGTTTCATTAAGTGCCTCCACACACACACTTCCCCTGTTCTATAAAAAAAAAAAAAAAAAAATGTGCTGTTCTTGGCCAATATGATGGACAGATCAGCACAAGAGATAGAGGGGGTGAGTGAATCAGGGTTCTACTCAAAGCTTTCCAGTGAAATCAAGTTTATACATTGAAAGAGTCAAACATTTTCAGTTGATGCTGAAACTTTTAGGACCAATTACACCTTGATAGAGGATGTCAGTGAATGAGGCATTCCTTCAGTGTGGCTCAGGACTTATTTCTGCTACCACTGTTGAAGATTGTGGCCATATGTCTGAACATGTGCAATGGTAAAACAGGTTTTCCTGTTGATAAGAGAAGGAAAGGTCCTGTCAAAGGTCCTTCTGCACAACTCAAAAGGTTTAGCTATCCATGAGTCCTGTCCACTCATACAAGGTAAGTGACAGCAATAACTCCTGAGATGTAAAACAACCACAATAGAAACACTAATGGAATCAGAGAGCTATCTCACATTGAAGGGAATGTGGACTGATTAACTATGAAGAAAATGACACATCAGTCATAAGGAACGGCCTTCATTAACACGTATGCTGGAACCACTGCATGGGCAGGATTGCAGATTGCAGCTTTCTATGAAATGTCCAATATTGTTCAAGCAACAAATAATAATAAATTCATTCTATTGACAATTTCCTTTGGAAATAGTTGATTATTTTATTAATACATTTTTTGGATAGTGAAAACTATCATGAGTGACAGCCCTAGTACAAACTGGTCTACTCCAAATGCTGCACCAGAAATAGTGTAACCTCCTGTTTGACATGAAAAACACCAAAATAACTCATCTGGAATATAAAAGCATCATATTTCGTGATTGGATGCCAACGGTACTGTCAGCTCATGAGTCAGTCACACTGGAAGGTCACGGGGAGGAAGGACCAGCAGCTGGGTCACAAATAGTTTAGCTGACTTAACTATTATTCAGCTCCCAAGCAGGAGTGTCAGCAAACAGAGGAGTCTCTGGCATGTTTTCATCAGGCCTCAGTCTCACTCAGAGACAAGGTTCATTCACAGTTGTGCCATTGTGCTACGCTGCATTCGAATGGTTTGATAAAAAGGCTCAACCGATGATCTGAATCATCTCCACTTAGGAAACATCACAACATGATTATCTGATTACTCATCTACTTTGAAAACGCCACATATTTATTTAACTGTAGACTTCTTCAAGGTCCAATACAATTCAACAAAAAACAAAAAAATTAAAAAATAGATAAGAGACTCAGATAATAAATCTTCTGTAAATATGAACAGTTAAATAGAAATTACAAAAACAGGTGGCATGTTGGAGCTTGTTAAGCCTCTGTTGCCTTGTTGCAAATAAGATTTTAACCCCTGGTTCTGTGGCCTTTTTAACTGCAGTCTGATCACTCTCCTTGGGCTTGTGTGGTTCCTTCAAGGTTCTGCACCTTCCTCGATTAAACCAAAGAGCAGATTTAGGTTAAGTAGTGACTCTAAATTGTCTATAGAAAAAAAAAAGTGAAGAATTGTTCATATTGTATGTATATTTTTTCTTTATATCTGCCTTGCGATCAACTGGCAACTTGTCCATCATGTCCCCCACACTCACCCACTGTGAAGAGTGGCTCAAGCACACCAGAGCAGAGCTAATGGATGATGGGTGGACACATTTAATTGTGTGGGGTAGCAGCCAAACAGGACATGGTCTCAGAATGGTCTATGAACCAACAAACTGCTCAAGACGAGGCACTCAACAACTGCAACAAATTGTGGCACAATAACTGATTATCCTGTTTGTATATATTGGAAGCAAATATATTGACATAAAATCATACCACTCATTCAGACCAACAACAAACAGTTCACTCCTAGGAGGATGACCAAACCAATACAACAATTTCTTTCTCACTGATCAGAAGTCATCTTTATCAGTTTAGCAACTGATGATTGCATTTTAGCTGAGAAAAGCTTAAGTTTGTCTGACATCAGTTTCCATATGCCAACACAGTTTCTGAGTTTCTCAGACTTTAAACCAGAATAAGATCTTTGACTAAAAGCCAGTCCTTATGTGAACCATCTACCATTCACATTTCTCTCCAAGTTTCACACTTAAAACATCAAAGCAGGTTGTCTGTGTGTGGTAAAATTAAATGTATTGATCTATGATCTTGTACAGATGTTTAAACGTCTCCTTGAAGCTGCTTGGAAAAACAATCTCCTTCATTTGTGCAACACTGAGCCCATGTGCGTTTGGTTAGAGCGCCCCATTAGTCATAGAAGCCTGTTTAATGCAGTGGCATCTGGTTGGGTATTGGAGGATAAAGCAGAGGATTTGGCAAACTAGACTGCCGTTGGGTTAGCATCACGAAGGCTAATCTCACAGGCAGCAGGACTTGTGAAGATGCCAGCAGAAGACCACTCAGTGCTGTTGTGTACTGTAGCACAGGAGATAGATTTGGTTGCTCTGTTAGTGAGTGGGAATGCAGCTATGCAGGAACAGGTGTAGAAATGTGTAGAATATACTGAGGCACATGTTCACTCATCAGTTAAGCAAAAATCATCTACCGAGAAGTAGAGAAGAAGATGACAAAATCATTAACCAGGGTTACTGAGGGAATTTAAGAGGGCTGGTAGCGTGAATGCATTAACCACGATCAATTAAAAGGCTGCAATTTGCACATTATTGTTTTTATTTACTTATTTATTTTGAAATTATGTTCGTTGCGTTCTATTTTTATTCATTCATTCATCCATCCATCCATCTTCTATGGATTATCCATTTCCGGGTCACAGGGGTGCTGGATCCATCACAAAGCCAACAGACAGATACCAACAACCAGTCACACTCAGACCTACGGACAATTTGGAGTCACTAATCAACGCAAACATGCAAACTGTGCACAGAAAGGCCCCCTCACTTGCTATGAGGCAACAGTGCTGACCACTATGCCACCATACTTTGTGATTGACAAAAACAGCATAACACGAAAAATGTGATTTAAAAAAAAAAAAAAAAAAAGTGTGAATCACAGCCTTTTAACTGATCATGGTCAACTCTAGTATTTAATCAACATGTAAATGAATGATTTTCTTAAAATATGTTTTTATAACGTGGCTGCAAAATGCAAGTGATGTCAGATGACATTGAGGCTACAGTTTGTTTTCCAACTAGGTTGATCTCATTTGAACAATGCATTACTACAAGACGCACCCTTTTGCACCCTAGTGAGCAAAAGACGAGTTCATTAAAATGGAATTTTGTGTGCTCCTTCAATCCACACTATATTATTGGAGCCTAGAAACAGAACCCATCCTTTTTCAAGTTTTAAATTATTATTTTGGCCAGGGAGAGCACAGGACTCTGGCAGAAGAAACAACCCAAGAAAATTAAGATATGAGTCACCTGACCTATTGGAAAGGAAATCCAAAAGAAGAGAATCTAATGCACAAAACAGGAGAAGTATAGACGACCTTGGAGGCAATTTAGATGCTGGAGACTAAAACGTTTCAGAATAAGTTGCAGATCTGATAAGGCATCCACTCATGACAGCAGCACATAGCGCGAATATGATTAGTCAATTAGAAGAGAAGATAATACATCTGAAGGTGAGACGTGAAATTACCACATTGAAAAATTAGCTAGTGGAAGAGGCAGGAATGCCATTTACACAAACTGCACCTACAGCTTTTAGACAGCGAGTTAATATACAGGGTGTCCATAAAGTCTCTTGACAACTTAAAAAATTATTACAAAATGAGGAGTCTCTCTGCATGGGCACCATTAATTACACGAAGCACATCAAAACGATACTCGATTTCTTGCCATGTTCGCTGTAGCATCGCCTCATCATTAGTCACAATGGCATCAGTTATCTTTTGCTTTAGGTCAGTGATGTCTTTTTTCGATAGACGATATCTTTAACATAGAAGAAAGAAGTCCAGGTGAGTGATATCTGGTGAACAAGGTGGCCAGGGAATCAGGGAATCAGGCCATCCCTTCCACGGGTTAGGATTAGGGCATTTACCACTATCTATTTCATCAACAGCTTACCGGAAATACACAAATGCAATACAATTAAAAACTTTGATACCACCGAGTACATACTACAAATCTGAATATGATATCTCATCAATTACCCAATTGCCTGTAAGAATTTTTTTCAAATCGTAAAGAGACTTTATGGACCCAGCCATTTGGCCTGGGTCAGAATGCTATTTGGAGCCTTTTCCTTTGCAGATGAAAGCCTGATATTAGGTCTTGGTAGGTTATTTGATCAGTGGAAAAGGGGCTTTAGCAACTTTAGTCAATAAGGGCTGAAACGATTCCTCGAATAATTAAAGTACCGCGATTAAAAAAAATGATAGAGGATTTTCCTCTGCCTTGAGGAATCACTTAGTTTCTACAGAGCATGGTATTTCGCCTGGACAGAGCTTTCAATGCCGATAACTCTAAGTAAATGGATCCAAGTTGTTCTCCACCATAAACCAGCCAACTGTTCGCCAACTTCTAAAAACCTAGATCAAGGTTGTTTACCCTAATGGTAGAGTACCCTACCACACTGCAGCTTTGGGGCATTTATTTGCTGGCACACGGATAGTGACAAGAACCACCTTCACGCAATACAAAGTCAATGGAGAGCTCTTGATTGTTTTCCCCTCCAATGTGGACGGGGCTTAAATGCGTTCTGTCTGTATGGAGGAAAGACATGACGACGGCGAAATTGATGACAAAGATAAATGTTGATTGTCTAATAAAGGAAAGCGATTGTTCATTATTAAGTGAAATGTCTTATTTTTTCATTTATATTTGCAATTTTTCTTTAACTAGACAAAAAATGTTTTATCCAATTAATTGATGGAATTTTCAGTGGAATATTCAATTACTATACTCGATAGCAATAGCCCTGTAGCCTATTAGTTAGCAGGGATGTGAGGTTAATACGAACTATGGAAGTGCCTTAACTGAACCATTCATTTGGCCTCTGTATTTACAGGTATTTCAATTTGCAAGCACAAGGAAGCACTGACGTAATGGCACATCTCTCGCGTGAGAATGCTCTATCTCAGGTGTGACAAACCAAAGAGCAACACTTCAAGCTTAATATGCTGACAGTCTGTTCAGCTGACTAACTGCGATAAACCGCCATGGATCCTGTTTATTGTAAACTGCTGCAACCGCCATCAATTCGTAATAGGAGACACACCTTCTTGATGTGTGAAAAATTAAAATTCAATGATAAAGGTTTAGTCTTAAGGATTATCTTCTTCATAACACAAAAACAAGGAGCTTATGAATGGAACAGTTCATTTTTGGACATTGTTCATTGTTCTCTTGTGGTCTCTCACTAAGTGTGCATCGCCAGTTTCCATGTGACCAATGATTAATGGGGAAAAAAATATGTTGGACATATGAAGGCACATAAATTAGGCTCATTTAAGTTTTTTGACCAATCTCTTATTACATCAATGTCCAGCATCCATGCTGGTCATGCCCTAAGTCATATTGCTCTGGAGTTTGTGAGGGATGAAAAGACTTGTTAGTCACATTTTATTTTGAATAAAATTAAGACATAGTTAATCTTAAGGGTTACCGAACCTGTTGTCTTTGCGAGTAGTTACTTTTGAGCTATCTCTTCATTTTAATGCTGTGACACATATGCCAAGTTTATGGGACTGGTTTTTATGCGTCGTCGGGTGTTAGTATGAATGGAGATAATGATATGAACCTTAAACAGTTGTAGAACAGGGAGCTTAGCTTTCTTGGAGCCTGAATGAGCAAGATAAAGCTAAATCTAAACTGTCAACATCGAAAAATCACCACGACACTCACAGCTTAAAATATCTGTTAAAAGTGTAAGGATAGATTAAGAATATAAAGAGTGAGAAAATTAGCTATTTCAACGTTGCAAAACGAAACTTGAATATACTGAGGAACAGAGAGCTGTACAGAAATGAAAGTGATGCCTAAATATTATGTTTACAATTGACTGTGTAAACAAATCATTCAGTTCTGTAGAATACAACTTAATGTTTGTAGATCCAGTCAAGCAGAATAGTAAAACTACTAGAGCAGTGTTTCTATCTGCAGTTTAATTATTCAAACTTACATCCACTCCACTGGAAACTATTATTTTAATTGCAATGTTTACTTGGAAGCAGTCTTACATCTATGTCACTTCAAAAACAAAGAAGATAAGGCAGTGAGAGAAGTGTACTAACTTCACGAGGGTTCACATTTACCTCTTTATTGGCCTCCACAGTGCCATGGAATATTAACACAACCTTAGTGAGAAGTGCTTCTGCTGAGGTTTGGCGTCACTACTATGTGGAGAGTAGAGGGATGAGGGGGGTTGGCCCCTGGCCCAGCATGCTGACTCATTGTAACAAACACTAATAAATAAGTGATTTACCGGAGACCAGTCGACCTAAATCTCCTGGAAATCCGCGGTGAAAACGGTCAAAGGATTAGTTTCAGCTGAACCCACCACCAAGTGTGGCATCTCCTTCTTTAGTCCATTACGGTTTAGACGGTTAATTTTTATGGCTTTACATCTGGCATGAACTGTAAACATCATGGAAAGCAGCTTAGTCAACACGCCTTTAATTTTGTGCTTTTTCAAATGCTTTTTTTTTTTTTTTTGTATTTCCTTGTGATGTGGTTCCTAGTTTTTACTTTGTCATACGACATTTGCTGAGTAATAAAGTTGATAAGGTGGTATTTAGAAGTTGCTTTCCTAACTAGTAGGTAAAAGCATAGTCTGCTCTGGTTGTAGCTCTGGTTACAATAAGAGCCGAGAAGATGTTGTAGATGCTGTAATTGTCAACAACATTCAAGAGGTTTATACATTTCATTAGTGATACCTTGCAGAGGAATTTGAAAAATTGATTCCACAGAGAAAAGACCAAAAAAAAAAAAAAAAAAAAAAAAAAAAACATCCAAGTTGAAAACAATATCCGACCTTTCATTAATAAACATGCCAAGTTTTAATTTGAAGTGTTTTTCAAAATTTAATCTCTTATATGGACAAATTAAAACACAGTGATTCGCAATAAAAAAAAATGTTTTTAAAATAATTACCATGTGGGAACAACTGTCAGGTTCTATGCATCGGTAAAACCCATTTTTAATAAATGCTCTGTTTGACAGGCATGAAGGACAAGCTCCATTAACAGTCTCTCTATGGTCTTTCTAAATTAATTATTTATCGAAGTGCTGAGCATGGCCACCAAAAGCTAAGGCCTTGTGAAAAACAAAGTAAGTTGTCTCCCCAAGATAGATTTGACTTTGAAAACACACAATGTGAAAAGCAAATGGTTTGAAAATCACAATTAAAGATGTCTTATTAAATTGCAAGGGGCCAGTTGCAGAAAAAACACCTTAGGTTCAAACAAAAACAGTTGAGGGGTGAACCCTCCTAATTCAGTCCTATCCTTGAGATTTCCTTAAATTATTTAGTAAGTATTCAAGGTTATCATCTTATCTTTGTGAAAAGTATATTATATTAATGGCGAGAAGTGAAGATGATTAACAGGTCTCAGCAAATGTCTTCCAAAACCAGGTGACACCCTTAATGATGAAGGATTAGACCCATCACTACAGTTCTTATATCTTCCATTACAGAGCTCCTTGACAGACAAGTAATGATTGTACGACTGTCTACAGCTGGAGCCGTCCACTCTGCACAGCTCAATGATGCGCCTGAGTTTTATACTACACTGCCTTTCTGGTCAATTACAGGGGAAGCTCATCGTGTCCACATTGTGCCAGGTTAGTCACTTTGTTAAAACACTCTAAGGTTCCTAAAACCACAGGAATGTTGGACATACGGTGCATTTATTTAGTTACCTTTAATGTCAAAGTTATAACAAGAATGAATGGCTGCAAATCACCAATCTCTATGGAAACAATAACATTTTACAACTCGAAATGACTTCAATTTATCTAAACTTTAAGTGAAAAACTTAAGGCTTTGCAACTGGCTCCAAAAGCATTACAGTGTGAGACTACAGGAGGTGTGTGTGAAATATGTTGGCAGAGAGAGAGAGAGAGACAGTACAATTAGCCTAATTAAATCAAGGAAGGGCAGGACTAAAAGTGTCGAAGCACATTAGCATTGGAGCTCCCTGCTGAGGTCAGTCTGCAAATACCAAATAACAATGAAGTTAATATGGCAGCATGTGTTGGCAAACAGTCTTCTATTTACACATGTATCAGTTGCGGCACAACATTATCAGTCGTGGAGTTGTGTTTGGGTATACCTTTGGATCTCCTCAAACTCCTGCAGGAAAGAGACTGCATTTTAGCTGCAGAATACCTCACTAGCTTGTTGCCAATTTTCTGTCTGAAGTTTGGTGCTAGTCAGGGAACTACTGAAATCATTATGCAAATATGCTCTGAACTAAACTCTGGAACCACAACAGGGCACTGTGGAGCCTGGAGAAATGGGATACATTGACAAAATAAAAAGTTCTGATTTGCAGAGTCTTTAAGATGTGCAATTATGCACTATGTACTATTCTAGTTGACCCTTGTCTCATGGAATACAGCAGTTCAATATATCACATCCTGTAAAGCTGGGAGTTCACAAGAGACAGAGGTTTGTTTGTTTTTTAAAGACAAGTGGTCAAATCAATGCAGTGGGGACCAAGACAGCGTCTGTGATTACATCCTCCTCGTCTGAAAATTTGAAAGGCTGAATCCAAGTGTTTTACCCTAACCCACAAATGCACTGGATGAACCTCATCCACAATTCATCAATTCTACAAGGTGCCTCTTTTTCTAGAGCCTCCAATTGCAGTGAAGTCATTAGAATTCTCTCAGAAATGTAGCAATATGAATGTATTTATTTTTTTAAGATAAACCATCATTTTTCATCCTTAGTTTGAACAGCCCTGACTTTGCTTTTTGATCCTGCTTTTTGACAAACTGGTAACTGGTCGATTAGTTAGAACTCTTAATTTCTAGCAATATGATATTTGAACAAACATTGCTATTAAAAATTTCTCCAGAGAGTCTCTTTCATTATTTGCAAAAAGGTGTTAAACATATAATGCCTGACAGCACTGGCAGATCTCCTGTTGAGACAAAGTTCTTTCCAACAGCTGTAAAAATGTCAGTCCATCCCAAAGGGGCTGAGGGTCACATGGGAGAGGAGGGAGCTCTGTTACAAAACAAGAAGCTCCCTGTAGATCTACAGAGGACATTATACATACATATTCACAGGAGAGTCACACCTTCTTAAGGTGATAAGTAAAGCTGTGTCAAATCAGCAGTGTTCTCCTCCCCCTTCCCTTTGCACATCATAGGAGCTTTACTTAGTGACACATCTTATTAGGGGTGCTTATGGTGACGTAAATGATGGATAGCCTACATAATCAATGACCACATGCTAATGTCCAGACAAGACACCTGAAGGAGAGAAAAACCCAAATTCCTACTGTGGCTCCTTTCCATAAACCATCAAACCCACTAGGCATTGACTGTAATGACAGGCAATGACCCTGGTTCCTTTGGTGGTGCATATTAATGTGGTAATTTAGAGCTTTGGAGGAATTAGGCCATGACCAGGCAGTATGTTCAGCATCACTAAGTGACATTAGCACCTTTTGTTGCTCCCTCATAACTGTGCCAGCTTGCATTGTGGTGAATTTAAAGGAAACTTACTGCAGATATGATGCCATATCATTATGTGATGATTTTAGATATTATACCTCTGGTAACAGAAACAGAGTCCCCAAACAGATATCAAAATCCAGAAATTGTCATTAGGCCAGGATTTGATGTTGACATCCACATGACCACCCATCCTGACTCAGTGGACCCAGGTAGGTGGCAGTTAACGGTCGCAGAACAAACTTAAGAGGGGGGAAGATTTTTTTAAATAAATAAAAAATATCAATGTGTGACAACTTTTAAAACTCTCTCAACGCTGTGTTTTCCTCTGCCTCCTGATGCTCATCATTTGATGCCTTTTCGAAAGTCTCTCGTCTTTGGCCTCTAGAGGCTGGATGTCAAGAGAGTGACCTTGTTAATGCAAATCCCTTTGGTAAGATGAATACAAAGTCTGTCTGCCAAGGGACAGTATATGGTATCAGAGACAGGCAAGTCATGCTTTTTAACCAGTTTCATTTTAGTTAGTTGGCTTTTGTAACGTTACATGGGGAAGAAATGGGATGAAAACTTGCTCAAAGGAAATAGCAACGCTGTGAACTGTATTCTTACTCACAAAACAAATCTGCGCCAGCTCGAGTGAAGCTAATCATAATAGGAGCCAATCTGCAAATGAAAGCTATTCTCAGGTTAATGTCTTCTGGAGATGAATGGGTGAATGTGCATTTCACAACAAAAAGCTTAGAATAGCAAATGCATGTTTGTGCACATTCATTTGTGTGGAAAACTTAAATCTTTGACAGTACATAGTACTGAATCAACCAGGACCAACTCAATAGCTTGGCATCACCCTGTCACTTCTATCGCTATGTTGCTGACTGTCAGCTGTGGTGAAAACAATTTCTCCCAATCTCATTTGACTGTCAGGTTTCATGAGAGTTTCTGACAAACTAATAAACTAAAAATTACTTTTGGAGAACATTATATCACCATAATAATAGAATTTTGGGGCCCAGTGTCAGAAAGCTGGGTCTCCATCAGAGGACATGGGTCTTCCAGTAGAACAATGACCCAAAACACTCTTTAAAGCCAGTCAGAAATGATTTAAAACAAATTGTCAGAGTCCTGAATTTGCTAGCAGTGAGTCCAGCCCTTAATACCATAGAACAACTGTGGCGAGAGCTCAAATGCGCAGTTGTAAGAAAGCACCCTTCAAATCTGAAAGACCTAGAACAGTTTACAAGAGAAGAGTGGGCCAAAGGCTGGTGTGTGAGGTGTGAGAAACTAATTAACTGTTACACGAAGTGATTAATTTCAGCTATCCATTCTAGAGATGTGCTACCTACTATTAATTTGAAGGTGCCAATAATTTTTTCTGGTCCATTGATGGAGTTTTGTTTTGATCAAATCTGGCCTTTTTCCTCTGCCTTTTGTATTACTTTGATGCAAACAAAATAAGCAAACATGGAAATGCCAAAGCATTTGTAATTGCAACAATTTTCTGAGACAAGTGACAAGTGAATTATCTGACAGATGGGTAACAATGCCAATATTTCCAGCCATGAAAATAATAATAAATTGGGCCTAATGTTTTACTCTTTGTATCCAGCATTGGTAAAGGGCCCTCCAGGGCTTATAACAGTGGGAAGAGCCAGGGAAATATGTATCAGATCTTTCTCAGCCTTCTTTCCTAGAGTTGCTCAAAATAAATCCAAAAACCTCCTCAACAAATGCACATTTTCCACCACGTCTTCCATTTCAGAAAGATCAGTGATTTTTGCTTTAGCAGCACAGTACACACAATATTAAGGAAAGGCACAAACAACATTCCAACACACAGGAAGCAGAAACCTTCCAAATGGATTACCTTGAGCACAAGACAATATCTATTCTGAATTCTTAAATTTACCATAACCCAGTGTTCATTACAGGAATACTGTTTTATTTATTTTACATGGAGATATAATTGTATTTTCTTTTTTTGCTATAGTCTATAATTCTCTTTCTTTCTAAACAATTTGACTAAACATAATTCACTTGCTGTTGGGGCAATCTTTTTCAAAACGCCAAAATGAAAAACATACTATGTGTGAAAAGAAATGTCTCCTCCTCGCACTAACAAACAAATGATTGTTTTTATGAAGTCCAAATAAGGTATTGAGAGGCATCCTGTTATAATACAATACATGAACTTGACCTTAATGCTTCCAGACAACATGACACCCATCAACCTAATTAGTGGAATGATAAAGGAATAAAGCGGGTATTCGACTAATACTCTCAGTGACATACAATTGTGACCCACTAGACAACTCTAGGGGAGGCTGTGGCCGACCAAGCCCTTTGGTGTTACGCCCCCGGGGCTTCAGAGCATTCTGGAGCTCAAGAGCTTGTCCTGGAAAAATTAAATCAGGCTACACTGTAATGAAATGGAGAATGAAACACAGATGCATGTTGAGATGACATGATATGGATACGTACTGAAAGTGGATATGCCAAATCTTAGTAAGCATGCTCCAGATTTCATAGTTCCAATACGCCAATTAAATAAGTCCTGGACTTGATAGCAAAATAAAGAGAAAAAATAAGTTTTTCAACCTCAAACTCAGGGGCAATGCCTCAAACAAGGGTTCTTAAGTTTTTTGTTTTGTTTTGTTTTTTTCGCCCTCTTTCGGCTTTTCACTCTTTAGGGTGACCACAGCAAGTCAGCTTCCTGCTAGTTGTGCGATTGACTTGGCTGCAGTTTTACTCCGGATGCCCTGATGCAACCTTCCCATTTATCCAGGATTAGGACATGACAGCATGTATTTAACAAAAAGGTGGAGTAGATGAACAGACAGCTTCAAAGAACATGGATGCGACATGTCTCAGGCTGATTGATTTTGGTGTAGCCCTGTGTAGAGCTTTTAACAGTTTGGCAAAGACCAATGGACTAGATCACACTGCTTTAGAAAAACACAAGGAAGCTGTAATGTTACAATTTAAATCTAAAAAGCACACAGCACACTTATATATTATATATAATTATGTTTTAGCCATGTGACAACAGTCACCAACTGGCCTTGAACCAAGGACATCATGGCAGCTAAGACACATTTTACAGGAGTTTAATAACAACTGAATGCTGTTGTGTCACCACATAAGACAGGTAATAAAACATTCACCCTGAGTAGATTTACCATTAAGTTCATTTTTGAAAAAACTGATTCTTGATTTGAGACGGATGTAAAAAAAAGAACGACATATCTCCTAACTTATTGTCATCAGTTCTGTCAGATGAGAAGACAGTCAGCAGATTTTATCTACAGCTTTCTGACTAAATAAAATTACCTTATATCATATATGTTGGCAAGTTAACATGTAAAGAAGGTTGAGAGAGGCACTCTCTGTTTTTTTTGTTTTTGTTTTTTGTTTTGTTTGTAAGACGAAGCGAATGAAGTTTATGCTCTCAGGTTCTATTAAATAGCCAAAACGTGAGTTTTCTGATAGGACCATATTTGAATGCTTTCTAAATGAAACAAACACACAGGACAGGTTCTTACTGAATAATTCATATTTTTACTGCGTAAACTGTATAACCGTACAATAAATATGCTCATCCTGAACAGAGTTCTTTGTAAATAACTACTATAAATAAAAAAAACTTGATCTTAATTTTCCCCATTTAACATCACCTTAATTTCCATCGTAATAAATAAAGTATCTATCCATCTCTCTCAACAGTTAATCCATGTTTGTAACACGTTAATGCAATTAGTGTTGATTATTCAAAGCCAACATAACCATTAACACTTACTATTACAGTCCATCTATAGAGCTGCCTCCACTAAAGTCTGGATGCTAAGTCCTGGACTTGATGGCAAAATAAAGAGAAAAAAGGATTTTGTCAATCTGATTGATGATTTTGCAAAGAAGGTTTAGACTACTGGAAATGTTTCTGAATCTGAAGGTAATTGTTTGCAGTCACTTTGACAACAAAGAAGATCTTTGAGATTTATTAATGTCTGATATTTAGCAGTAATGGTGTGTTGATTGAGAATTTTTGTGCCTTTTTTTTTAAATTGGATCTCAGCGTGAATTTCTTTAAATCAACTTTTTGTTGGCTGTGTATTTTAATGAAAAACAGGCATTTATAACCTTGGCTGCTTTTTACAAATCAATTCATAATAACTGGCATCACCTTTCACTTTTTTTCTTTTTATTTAGATATTTCTTTTGTTTTTTCTAATGGCACCGTTCTTTGCTACAATGACCCAATTTCCACTTCAATCAATTGAATTTCTGTTTATGTATCCTTCTCATCAGCAAACAGGGCTGGGCTGGGCTATGTTCAAACAGACTTTCATTCTGCATGAAATAACAAAGCCTTCCTCAGACAGAAGAATGGGAAAGTGTGCAAAAACATGGGTTAGGGTTTCTGCAATGCAACATTACATCAGCCGACAAGGTTTTGTTTTGGCCAATCATACATTCCTGGTGAAAATTCTTTCACATGAACACTATAGTTCTGCCTGGAGGTCATCATGACAAGACAGTTGAAACCTGGATGCTGTTATAAAATCCATTCGTCAAACTAAAGCCTTCTGGATCATACCCCACTGTTTTAATGCAGGCCAAAATGTCTGTGAGACTGAGGCAAAACACATCTGTAAAGGCGGATTCAGCCTCAGTGCCAGAAAATGGTAACAATACTGCTGACAAAAAACATAGGAGACAAATCTCTAAGTCCAGGTACAAGTGGCTCTGGCAGCCCCCAGTGCTTACTGGATGCCTTCAACACCTTGTCACAACAATTTGCGAATTTCCACTTTTGGTGAGACAGCCAGCTAAACTCCTAACTGCATGGCTCATCTAAATTCTTCCAAATAGTTTCACACAACTTGCTGCCAAAAGGTTCCTGAATGAGAGCACCATTTTGTTGATCTGATCTCATTATCCTCTGCTGGGCCTTTGCGGGAAAACCCTAGCAACTCACTAATCAGCGACTATGTCAATGCCAGGATTGTTTACGGGGGAGTGGAATCTCCTTTGGGAATGTCATGGCATCCTCAGAGACCTGTGACTCTGCACCAAGCTCAAAACACAATGCTTTTTCATATTAAGAACAGAGGCTGTGTGACTGTGCGTGCAGGACAAGGTCTGAAAAGCGCAGCATATGCATTATGCATAAATAATGAACATGAGAAAGCAGAACAATAGATGCTCTGCCCCTGCACAATGCGTCAGTATCATGCCTGAGGTCAGAGGTCACGTCTGGCTTTGTGCATGGCCTACTGAGGAAAGATGCAAACAAGGAAACCTTTGAGAGCAAAGGAGGGTTCATGTACACAAGACAACAAAGGAAATCACTTGTTGCGTAACAGGAGAAAGCCTGTGCATGATTCTGGTTTTTATTAAATTAAAATTAACACTTATTAATGACCATCTCAAAATAGACGGGTCTGACAGTAATAGGTTTTCATATACCTCAGATTATTGTAGTAATTCTTTGATAAATCCACCTTCATATTTGTCTTTCTATACTAAAAGCTGATGATGAGCTCAGACCTGAAAACAGACCAAGCCAAGCTGAGCTTTATTACAGGGGTTATGTGGTCACTCCCACATTACCTGAGCAATATGACTAATGATTACATAATGCACAGGCAGCATTCAAAGACACAGCTAAAGTGGAGGAGACCCAGACAACTTGATGCAGCTCCTTATGCAGGCTGCCTGTCTTTGTTCCTATTAGAACCTGAAATGCTTTACTGTTACCCTGGCTTTGAATTTTTTTGGCTTCTTCCTTTCTTTGTGTATTAAATTTTCTTGCTGACTCATTCAAAATGTTAGCTCAGACTGCAGTGCAACAGCTTAATTTGTGTAACGTGCTACACAAGTAGCAAAATCTGTCATTTTTGGCCATAATGACAGATCTGTAAAATGTAAAACGATGAAGCTTTATTCCAAAAGGTCTTCAGAACAGAGATTACGCTGTTAAAATGACAGTGGCTAAGGAGTCATTTTTGTATATAAAAAATTTCAACAAACCAGAGAAGAGGAGCAACAAGAAGCATCACAATCTATGAATGCTGTGCAGTTGTACAAATGCGGATAAGATTTTATTGTTTGTTTAAACACACACGTATGTTTTTGCACTGCACTGACCTGTGACCCTGACAACAGGCTACATAACAGACCATGACGTGTAAACTGTTCCATCCCAATGATGTTGCAGTGTAATTGGTTTTAGAGGCGTGTTGCTGTACAATTTGTCATACTGACCAGGAAATGTCACACAAGGGAAAGGATTGGGAGACACCATTATCAGCGTGCCCCTGAGCAAGGTATCTTTATTCCAAATGTGTCAGAGATGCTCCACAGAATACATTTGTAGCCACATTTGTAGCTAGCTAGAGAATGACTAAAGGCTTCCATGCATATCGGATTAAATTGTAATTTAATACAGGATACGAAGCATCAGAAGAGCACTGGGGTTGTGGATCAAGTAACATGAGGGAGTGAGGCTCTCAGACAGTCCCTTGAGGATTGCAGCTAATTTAGTTTCACCAGTTCAAATGAAATCATTTTGAAAAGGGAATATAAAATATAAAAAGCGATTCTTTTCCGATGAAGGCCCAGTCTCAGCATTGAGAGATTTTAAGAAAGCCAACAGAACAATGTGCACCCTCACAAACAACTAGGTAGACCTGCACTTGTGTGGTCCAATAACATGATAAACCAGACTCCATTGAGAAATAAAGCTATTGGGACAGTGGTTGGAACAGTTTAACGGGGTTGTTGTCACGTTTGATTATAACTGGACACACCGGAATGAGAAGTATGATGAAGTATGACTCTCAGGGCAGCACTGAACTAAGTGGAAGTTTAAACTGCCCAGTTTTTGAATGCGTTTCGACACCGCCGGAGGATTAGCCAGCTCCATGCAGGCGAAGGCTGGGGGGGGGCGCACCACTCTCTATGGTCCACCACCACACACACAAAAAAAAAAAAAAAAAAACACACAATACACACATGCGCGCCGTGTGAGATAAAACAATACAATCGGGCAGGTTAACAGCGGTTCAGGCAGAGTACCGGGGAGGACCGCGGCTAACCGCCGTTAGCCTGAGTTAAAGTTGAAGTACCTGTGTCTGAGGTCGGGGCTGCGGCCGTTGACCACCGTCGGTCGCCTAGATGAGCTTTAGCTTTCTCCGTCTGGCGCTTCGCCGCTGTTTAACTCCCCCCTCATCACAGCTTCTGCCCGCGGACTCAAACGCCTCAAGCTCCTCAAATATTTCCGTGTATCCTTGTTTTATTGAGTCCCCAAACCAGAGGGAAAGCGCACCGACAGCGGTGTTCGCAGGGAGGTTAACTCCGAACAAAAAGAAGCCTCCCCGGGACGACAACGCTCCCGTTCAGCCAGCAGCTGCAGCTGCACCGAGGGAAAAAATAAAGACCACCGCGTTCACAAACGGCCCCGTCACTGTCCAAACTAGAGCCCGACCAACGCCGTGTCTCTGGCGGGCCACCGGACGATATTTTCAGGAATAAACTTGTTCCGGGCGGCTCGGAGTGGGGTAGCGGACGGAGCGGAGCACACGCCGGACTGGAGACCGAATACAGCAGAGCAGCAGCGTTATCACTGCGCCGCCTTTAAGTGCTGTCGGAAATGTCGGTGATGGCCGAGTCTAACGCTGGGAAGAAGCGGAGAGGAACATTTGAAACTCTTTAATGACGCAGCTGCGGAGCATCATTCTCTCATTTATGGCTCTGCTGCAACACTGAATCGCTCCCGATAATTAGATTCCCAACACGAGCCGACGCTATAACTTTTATTCTTCCATTGGATAATTTTATATTGCCAACGATTATGTATTTGATATGCAACAGCCAGCCAACGACCTATGCGTGCCCGATAAAGGCACATTTAAAATGATCTGCAATCAAACCACCAGTTTTATAAGAGAAGCTGTGCCTGTACAGCTGTTGTGTAAAGTTAAATAAAAAAAATATGGGCTGTTGTTTTCAATCGCCATTCAAATAAATCACAGCACAGATGTGTGAAGTTGTTGCATGGTGGGGTATTTAAACATTCACGACACAAACAGCTCACTAAGTGCCAGTTAACCCAGTGACAGGAGAGGCAATGCTGTTATCATCTTGAAATTGGAATTAGAGGGGAGGATTTGAAGCTGCTTGAGTCACATGCGGAAAGATGCTGCACAGTGTGGCCTCAAAGAGATGGGCTGGGATCGGGGAGGATCCAGAGTCCATTTTACAGCTGCTGCCTTTGTGTCTTTATTTTCAACCAGCTTTTTGGAACAACGCGTCTTTCTCTCTAATATCTGTCCCCTGAAACTGAACAGGGGAGGGATCAAAATCAGAGATGATATCAAGATTATGTCATGCAACATGTTCCCAGTAACAAAACTCTGAGACAATGTTACACACAGGCTTGGTCCAAATCATAGTTTAACTACACTTCATCACTTGCACGCATTTTATATTTTATTTCGAGATGTTCTAAGCTAATTGTGCAACTGATAACTGGCTGTGAAGTACAAAAGGCTGTTAGTCAAGTGTATGAAAAGATAGTTCATGTGGCTTGGTCACTGAATCTCATCTCTTTGCTCCTGCTCTTCTCAGACAGATAATCCCAGGCCTGACATAATTCACTTTCCACCTTGGAAGAAGCAAAAGACTCTGCCTGGGGATATAGGTGATCACTTGAAGTCATTCAAATTCTGGCTTGCAAAGGTTTTCTGAATTCTCCAGCACTCGGTGAAACAAATGTTTGTTGTCTACTTGTATATAACATATTCCATTGAAGCTGTTGGTCACACCAAAAATTCCCATCAGTGCATATCCTGCAGTCTACAAATATGTAAATATCCAGTCAACTGCATGTCGTTGTGGTATAAGTAATGCCTTTCATTTGAATAAGCTGCATGATGCTAGTGACAATACTGGTGGGATTCAGTCATCTGTGTTAATCAAATCAATCAATCATTTACAGTTTTAGTTGTCTCAGAGCATATTTCTCCTTTAAATTTCCAGATGGTGCTTCCTGCTGAGGTGGAGAGGAAAGCCAGGACTGAGCAAATCTCATTGTAAAAGACTCAGGAACGTATCCACTCATTTTGACTCCTAAAGCCTATAGAAACAGATTTGGACAAGTGTGACAAATTGGACAGTTGTGGATAATTGCTGCAATTAATACTGTGTATGTCGGTTTCTTCAGCTACCCTCCACACTGCTGAATTAGCTGCATTTCAACTTGGATGTGGAGTTGTTCTCCCCTTTACACCTCTGCCAGTTGCTGTTTGTCAGGAATTTTAAACGAGGTCGATGGTGACAGAAACACAATAGCACCTTCACTCTGGTTTAATCTAGTAATGTTTTAATACCAAGGTTTTCTTTTCCATGACAAGCACTCTTCCTGCATATTAAGATTCATCACACAATAACACACCGAGCCATCATTCCACTGATTGAAGTGTTAGTGAGCTTCACTTCCAAAATATTTTACTCAAGGGTGACCAATCCAATTTATCTCTGAGTAAAAAAGAGCCTTGCTGGGCTGTTCTTCACTCAGATTTTCTTAGACTTAAATGACAGATTTTGCCACTACAAGATATCACTGATTCAAGAAGGTTTAGTAGAAAGCCATGTTTTACCGAATGCAATTTAACACAAATCAGTGAATTGACCTGAACAGATTCATGAAGATACATGATCCAAAGCTGCCCCCTATTGTCAACATGTGCTGCACACGCTGAGTATAACTGACAACCAACAGTTCCATTTCCTCATCCTCAAATACCTACATCAGAGATCCTGCCCAGGGCACTTCTGGCTCACCCTGCTGTGCCTAATGCTGATTTATTATTCTCAGATCAATAAATCAATAAGATTTATAGTGAGAAAAACATCATCAGCATGTCATGATTTTCACTGACCATCAGTGAGTGGACACAAACAAGCTGTTGTTCAGTTACTCCTTTTTAATGCAAAGTAAAACCAGTATACAAAATGATTAAAACTAACATTTACAGACGTGGGATCAAAAAAAGACAAGAACTTAGACGAAAGAGGTTGCATTTACACTATGCATTTTTTGTATACTGTACATTTCACCATTATTTTCTATTTGAATTTCAGTTCATTGTCCACTTTTAAGTGGGTTGGTTTAGTTCCCGTGTCAGAAGCAGTATCAACAGACAGGGTCAATTGTAATTGTCAATTGTAACCCTAACCCTTTTAAGGGAAATGTTATATCACTGGAAACAATCACCAAAATAAAATACATTGATAAAGGCAGTAAAAAGAGACTGCATAAAAATTACTAGAATGATGCGGAGTGGTTCTAAAGACTGACTTGTATATCAGTAGAAGGAGCAGTAGTTTATGTGCACTATGAGTAATGATATGAATACTGGTACAGATAGTATAGATGAAAACAATCAGGTCTGTGTATCCAGGTTTCACTGAGCAGGTGAGTGATGTTGCTCATACTAAATCTCTAAACACAAATTCTTTTTTGTTTAAGTCTGGCAACTATACTCTTTAATTTGCCCTTAGATAATTGTGTGGTTTGTATGTTAGCTGTACGCAAGCAACTGGCTGCCCATCTCAGTTGTGCTCAGCCTCTATCTGAACTCAGAGCTTGGCAGTGACTCCAGATCTCTGTCACCTACCTGCGCTGCTTTTCCTCCTCTCTCTGAACATTAATGAAGACATGTTGGTTTCTGTCCATTTTTTTAATCTGTATAGAATGCACAGATTAAAGTGTGCTTTTTTTCTTCACCAGCCAATGGACTCCGTCACTTTATCTGAACCAAACAGGTCTATAGTAAAGTTAAAATGTATGTTTAGCACAATCCAACAAGAAAGCTTCTTGTTACTCATAATAACTCTTCATTTAGTAACTGCTCACAACAGAGCAGCACCATCTGCCATATAATTAGTAAAAATGTCATCATCATATTAAACTGAAAATTAGGGAGTTGTAATTTAAATTATAAATCTGAGTCCCTCTGCCCACCCAAATAATAATCATGCAGTCCCTTAATACAATTGAAGTACGATTGCAAACTGTTGAGTGGTGAAACAGTGATTTCTACCACCATCACTGATGTCTAATTACAGAAGCCACGTGTTACATCTTCATTTGAGCTTCATAAATATAAAGGAAAATGTTTAGTTGGCTCAGATCAACACACCTTGGCTGGTGTTCCCCATATGTAGCAGTCACCTGAACAGTAGTCATGCTGTTTCATCACAACAGCACAAAGAAATGTATGAAATATAAAAATGTATCACAATCTCTAACGATGAAAAGCTGCAAAGCATAAGCTTGTTAAGCACAAGGCTGTAGACTAGGGCAACAATCAAGATGGCAAGCCAAGTGCCAGGGTTCAGTTTCAGTGCTTCACAACTGTGGTCTAAAGAGTACTGTAGTCTTTATTTTTAAGGAGTAAAGACATGTATTCTGTCTGAACAGAAGCAATAAAACAAACAAACAGCCTGATTATGTTAATTTAGATTCTTCTGTGATTGAACTCAATGTGAACTCAAATGTGATTGAGCTCAATGTTATTGAGGAACCTGACTCTTACATCTAATATCTTTACAATAAAAGTCACTCAGATGAAGTGATTAGGAGATGAGAGGGTGCTGCAGTTCTCTTGTACTGCACTGAAATTAACCCTTGGGAACCCCTAGACACAAAGCCAAATAATCCCTGCATGCTACTGACAGGCAGGACTAAAGCATCTGTCAACCCTGTAACTAAACAAATGTGTAATACTGTCTCAAGAAGCATGTCTGACCTTGGAACTCTGTTGTAAATTAAGAATATTCATAAACAGCACAGAGAGCCAAAGTTGTCAAGAATGATATAAAGGGGCAAATTAGAAAATGATTGGACATTAACAATGGAGGAAGAAGATAAATCCAACAGGAGTCACAAATGTCATGTCGGGTAAAGGCAGCAGTGGCAACACCTGAAATTGACGCACAACCAACTGCAGAGACACAGACATGAAATGCTGGTTAAAAATGGTAATCTTCAAAAATAAATCCTCTGTGGTTATTTATATTCTAAAGAGAACCCTGGAATGTAGGAAAATATTTTAATCACTATGCTTTACAAATATCTAAATGTAATTATTTATCTAATCTTGAGTGATTGATCACTTTTTTCCATGAAAACTTAAAAATGAGACACAAACTCGTCAAGTATTTTAGCAGCATGGGGTAGCAAAATAAGTCAAAATGAATGAATGTCACATTGTTTTGAGGACCTGTAAAGATTTACTTTTACCAACCTTTTATAAGCCTTGAGTACCTCTACAGGTTGAGTAGAGTGCCATTGTACAGCCAGGTAAGCAGTTTAAGGGAAAGCTTGTGCTAGAAAAACAGTCAACGTGGCCGTCTGCCACAGACTCTACATTCATTCATGTGAATTGAAGGTAAAGGCCCAAACAATGTGATATTAAATTATATTTAAGTGCATCTCATTGGTGGAATATACCAATCTCTATCAACTTTATAATAGCCCTCAAAAGAATTAAGTTAAGCACTTAAATTTAATGTTGTGCAGTTATTAATTACAGAGAAATTCTATTCAGCCATTAATGGATAAACTACACCCAGCTGCTTTTTCAAGGTGGTTGAAAAGACACTCAGAATTACTTGCACCTATAGTCTTAGCCTGTTCTGACTGTTTGTTCCCTTGTAAAAGACACTGTCATATTCTACAGTCTCACAAATATTCGCACACACACATACTCACACGCACTCACATACATGATAAACACTACATTGCCTTCTTTCTCAATGAAAATATTCGATATTCACATTCAGACTCTGCTCACAATTTCTGCAGCGCATTCACTCAAGCACTTGCTATGCAAGGGTGCAACACATGCTGGGCTTTAACTGTCATCTTCGTTGTGGCTCTGAGATCGGGGCTTTTCTTGATTGGAGGAGCCTTCGAAGCGCTGTGAGGCGATGACTGCTTGGTGAGACATGCTCTTCCTCACTATGTCACCTTTTCTCCACAGAGTGATCTCCTGCAAAAATAAATAAATAATAAAAAAAAATCATGATATAAGTTTATCTGAATGACCAGTGGTGGTTTCTCACATCTGCCCTGCTAGGAGCTGTGAGTCAAGGTCAGGATTTGGACTTACAAAATAATAAACAATGGATATGTAATGCAAGTTTCTGAATAAGATCTGGATTTACAAAGAGAAATTAAACCCATGAAATAGTTATATTACACAAATCCCCGTCAACTTTTATCCTTCAGAAGTCTTGTTTGCCCAATATACCAAAATCAGATCCTGTTTATAGGAAATGTTAGGTGAGTTAGGTGAGGAGATTAGCACCTTCCTGTTATCTGTACACTATATTTGGAGCCACAACCAAATACAAATTAGTTTGTAGCTGTACGTTACTAGGATAACAAAATGCTGGTGGTAGCCTCAAACAGATTGGTATTGATCCTTCTCATCTAAGGGTCAGTCAGCAGGGTTTGACGTTCATCTTTCAAAATGTCAAACTTTTCATTTACAGTTATATAAAACATGTACAGTGGAAAATCCTTATTGTAGAAAAATAGGGGACCGCTGATTGTCCATCATTCACAAGAAAACTAAATAAATACTTTATGTAACATTATTAAGTACATAAAAATTGTGACCTAAATGTAGAGTTTGTCAGTGAAGAAATTATACTGTTTGACACTGTTTGCTGAGCCTCTTAATCTACACAATCTGCAAAAAAGCAGAGCAGATGGGCATGTCAACACAGACAAACATTTGGCTTGCACTACTCCAATGTGGCAGCTTGAAGAGCAGCCTTATACCACCATTGAAAAGGCCACAGTGAAAAGGCACACTGCTCCTTCTGCAGCACCGCCACAAGTAGGCGGTAATACATGGAAGCACAGTAAGCCTAAAAAAATGTCACTTCACAGATTCAAAGCCCATACTATCAGCATATTTGCTTTTGCATACTGCATATGGCGCTGTTGACAAATATTACTATCAGACAGATCATCAGCTATAAAGTTCCGTAGGTCTTTGGTGTCATCGCACACTTTAAGCACAATACCAGATGGAGAGAAATCAGGAAATGACAATAACAACGAAAATGTTAATCTTCTTTGTATTATATTTAATGTCAAAGTCTAAACCATTTTGGGAGCAGAACCTCAGAAAGTGTTGAAGGCAAAAACAATCACAACGAAGCACATAAAGATGAATGAATAATGTCCATTACATGAATCTAAAATCTCCATAAATAGAATATACACATGCCTTTGCCATGTTTAGGTTTGAAACCAGACTGGTTGTCAGAGTTTCAGACATACTGAGTAATATAGGTCAGTAATAATCTCAATTACTATTTTATTATTATTATTATTATTATTTTTTTTTTTTTTTACATTTTTTTTTCTTTAATAAGAGACACTAAGACAGGATTTTTTTAACTACTTGTTTCTTTCCAGAGTTCATTTGGACCATTGCTTTGCATTTTCCTTGCAAGCAAGTCACACATCATGACGGACCATGTTTATGTCTACCTGTCTCAGCCTAGGCTTCAGATGCCTTTCTAGCCTGAATTCAGCCTGAATTTCTCCAACACATTAATTCTAGTGTGGTTTGGCTTTGTACATCTTGGTCTTATATGGAGGCTTGCTTGAAATAAGAAGCAACTCCACAATATCACCATACTGAGCACAGCTTGATACTATGTTATGGCATCTTGCAGTTAATATTAGAGTTGCAGCATGTTTTGGTATTATATTACTCAACAAGGTGTCAGTGATATATATTTCAAGATCTTTCTCAGTCAAGTTCAAAGGCAAAAAAGTAGGAAAATTAAATGGATATGCAGGTAAAGAAAAAGGAAGATCAGTAGTGGCAAATTAATTATTAATTCTCATAGCCTCTAAGGAGTCATGTTTATCTACCTTGCAGATTCAATGAGCTAACCATGAGTTGGAAGACAAGCCAACCTGTTTAGATAATCCTCATTATTTTGGGGACATTTATGGGGTCTATAAAAGTTTTGCATAATTAACTTTTATGTGATATGTGATATGACATTAATGTTCATTTATTTTAGTTTGGGGCCAACAATACACTGAACTTCTTGTAGTATCAGGTCTGTCTTCATTTTCCTCAGAGATGAGTCTCGCCCAAGTCAAACTGTTTCATCAAAATAAAGGCTGACTCAAATGGCATGAGACCAAAAGTTTAAACTTCTTCCCCCAAGTTACATCTGGCTTTTGACTATTGTCACCTTGGTAACAGTCAGCCCCAAGTCATCAGATGAGCAAGAACAGAGTGACAAAGAGTTAACTTAGCCTATAATTCAAAGAATAATATCTGACCACCCAAGAACTAAATGACCCTCCAGGTTGATCAGTGTCAGGCTGAGCGAGGTCGTAGTTCAGTACCTGCTGTTTGAAATAGCGTCTTTCTTCCTCATCGATGAGAACCAGGTTGAGGTAGTACCGCACAGAGAACTTCTTGTTAATATCCCTCATGGTGGGTGTCATCTCATAGCCTGCCAGAAACAGCCTGATGGGGATGGACTCTCCTGCAGGATGACCAATGAGGGAGCACAGTTAGTGGCCTCAGTAGGAGACAGCATCAAAAGAGAAACACTACAAACAGTAAAAACAAGCACCATTACCTCTGACTGGGGCACCATCCATGATTTCATACTTGGCTATGGTGTCATTCTCATGGTAGATGTTGGGTCCTGTGCCAGTTGTCTCCCGTTTGATGATATCAATTTCCATGTGTCTGATCTTAATCCTTACCAGCAGAAAGTAAATTTTCCCAACAATCACATCTTTGAGGTGATACCTACAGGCAAACAGCACAAACCATCAAAACTGAATATTAACAGATACAACTCTGATCTGAAAGGATTTCCTTTAGTAGTTTAATGTTCAAACAGCTCATACTTTGATTTATTGTACTCAAACTCTATGTGTAGACAGTCCTCAATCCCCACTTCCATCTTGATGGAGGAGTTGAGCTCAGGGTAGGTGCTGAGGGTGTGGACGACAATATCCTGCTCTTTGCTAATATCATTCAGTCTTCGGCTTACTGCTGCCCGAAGAAAGTATCTGGACGCAAATATAATAATTAGACACACAAGTCCTGACATGACCATAAAACAAAAGCCAAAAAACAACATGTGGCATTATACTGCTGAATACATGGCATAAAAAATAAGCTGCTGGTCTTGAATGGAAAGACCTACTTGTGGAATAAGTGGATGGAGTTCATCATCTTGAGTTTTTGATAAGCATTGAGTGAGAGAGGACTACTTAAACATTTTTAGATTACACACTTAGTTCCTTTCTTGCTACATGTTTAATATCTGTTAAAACAGTCATTAACCCATTCATCTTCTCCCATTTATCTGTTTCTGGGTCACGGGGGGAGATGGAGCCAATCTAAGCTCACATTGGGCGAGGGCAGGACACACCTTGGGCAGGTCACCAGTCCAACACACAGAGACCAACCACCACTCACACTCAGACCTACAGACAATTTAGAGTCACCAATTAACCCAAACATGATGTCTTTGGACAGTGGGAGGAAACTGGAGTACCCAGAGGAACTCCACGCAATCACAGGAAGAACATATAAACTCTGCCCAGAAAGCCCCCAGGCCCGAGAACCGAACCCACGACCTACTTATTGTGAGGCAACAGCACTGACCACTATATGCTGCCATGCTGCCCCACTGTTAAAATATGAAGCTACAAAAAGCAATCAGTTATCCTAGCTAAGCATGAAGCAGGAGGGGGGGGGGCAACTTGTAACAAAATCCACCAACAAGTAGCTGGTTAAAAAAGCTCATTATATTGATGTAAAATCTCATTTGTTTCATTATAACAAACACTGAAAGCTTAAAAGCTTAAAGACACTGTTACTTTATCATGTCAATGCCAGCATTTTAGCATATTACCTACTAACTTTACGACAGGTATGTCAACACAGTGATGATAACATGATGACTTAAAGATACAATTAGTATTCACTATTTGATCTGATATATAGCCAGAATAGAAAAAAAAGGCAAATGAAGTCACACAGATTGTACTCCATGGGGGGCATCCAGTGGTTAAGACTGTGGTCCCACAGCTAGAGGGCTCTGGGTTTGAATCCTAAACTTGGGGTGTTCATGTTCTCTCTTTGGGTCCTCTCCAGGTTTTCCAGCTCTCTCCATCAGTCCAAAGACATGCACCTTTATAAATTAGTAGTTACATTATTTGGGGACTGTAAATTGCCTGTAGGAGTGACTGAGCATGAACTGTTATTTAACGCTATAAATTGGCCCTGTGATAGATTGGTGACCTTCCAAGTGACAGCTGGGATTGGCTCCAGATAAATATTGGATGAATTCCAATGCAGAAGGACTACACTGGTGACAGTGTTTTAGTTAGACAGAACATGTCATGAACCGATACATCAAAAACAATGATTCAGGATTTATAATTTTTTTTACTTCATTAAGAAATCCTGTCAACATGAATGTTGCATTAAGCCATAGAGTAATACACCATTATGTTCAGACCAGTTCTTCCAAACATACTTTGTAAATAACCCATTGAGAGAGTTTAGGGCTCACTCACCGTAACTTGACGTTTTGACCAGTGTATGATTCGTAGGGTTTCTCCACATGTGTGAACTCAAAATCGAATGTCTGCGACTGGGTGAGCTCCCCAGGCCGAGCCAAGTCTTTTACAAGAGACACAAACTCATGGTGGTTCCCTCTGTCATAGTACAGCTCTGGAAATGACACATAAGGCATGAAGCAGCTCCATTTGAGAAATTCTAAATGTCCTGACTAAGACTTTCTACTTCTCTTTTCAGGCTACCAGCAGCACACAGCCAGGGTCAGATCTGACAACTGTAATAGATTTATCTTGACTATTATTGATGCCCAATGATTATAAGAGGGTTCAAGCTGAATCATCAGTCAGATAATGAGCCTTCACACAACATTCACTGGAACACTTGTTGCATTGTTGGTAAGAAAAAAGGGAACGGAAGGAGAGAAACAGCATATCAAATGACTATATCAAGGATCAAATAAGAGGAACTTCTACCACTGCTGCTAAACATGATCTTAGCCAAACTAAAACAACTGCATTTCAATAAACAATGTAAAACTGTAAACAACTGTGCAGACAAGTATGTATGGGCAAAATGGATCCAAAAGAACTGTAGCTAAGCTAAGTGAAGAGTTGTGTTTTCTTTTTAGTGACTCAGGCCCTCTGGCTTGTTTCTTACAGTGTGACCTCTGTGTCATTAGACACAGACTAAATGTTTACTGAAGAGTTGTTCTTTAAGGATAGAATGAGGGTGTTTTTTTATAATGATCAGCTGACAATCACATGGCACAACCTGAATATTAGAGGGGGATTCCTCCCTAACTTCTGCTTAATTCACATTTGCATCTTGAAACTGTTTTTATGTTTTTATCTTGTGTTGTTATGTAATGTAACTAATGAAAGCAACCTTCATGTTCAACCTATAATTAATGTGGTTGTGTGTATAGTCTACAATAATCTGACAGGAATGGGCAAAAACTTTAAACAACAGAGGTCAAAGGTCAACGAGAGAGCCGCGCAATGGCTGCTTTGTCAGCTGATGTTATCTGTGTGTCACGGGACCCAAGACGGTTGACAGCGACTGTTAAAGTGCCGCTCAGTGAAGCGTCCACATCGGCACTAACGTCAGAAACTCTGTCGTCTGTAGCTAGCTACCAACACCTCTTCTCGCACTCTGTCCAATGGCTGTGAGCCGAAGGCCCGCCAACTGCTCACCTATCTGGCCGATGAACTCGATCTTGATGCCGTTGTGCTCCAGCCTCTTGCCATGGTACTTCAGCGTCACGTTCACTTTCCCCGACACCGTCTCTCCGTCATAGAAGAGAAAATATTTGTCCTTCCTGCCGTCTTCGCTCTTGTGCTCAGCTTTCTTTCTCGTCTCGGCGTCATTCAGAACTATGTCGATTTCCGCACTTTGGCCGAAGCCGAAGAAGCTCATGGCTGCCGACGAGCGGGGCTCGGTGCCTGGATGCTGCAGCAGAGGAGGTGCAGGGCTCGGTGTGTGCTCCCGCCGGGCTCCGCTGTGCTGGGGCAGCTTCCCGGAGTACTCCGGAGTTCACTTACAACCGCCGCACTGCGCATGCGCCTTCCCTCGCGTGACGCACGGCGGCGCTATCGGCCGTGTTTTTTAAAACGTGTTCTCTTAGCAGACTTTCTCTGTGGACGTAACTGCAGCGGGTATGCAGCAACAGTGTTGACGTCTGCACCCCAAAAAGGACAACAAAACTTTAAACCATACTGGGCATTTAGTTTCCACTTATTTAACTGTTGTCGCATCCCTTGACATGCCATCTCCTCTCCCCTCTTTCTATTTTTAGCCCCCGACAGCTTTTTGCTTTATCCATCTTTTCCCACGTCAACTCACTATCGTGTTAAACGCAGAAACTATGTAGAAACGCACAACATCAGAAACATAAAGAAAATATCGTTTTATTTTATGATTATTATTACCAGCTGATGAGTGCTGCTCCTCTCGTCTCGTGATGTGTCGGTCGAGAACGATATGGCTCAAAGAGCCGACTCATTGAAATGGCCTGGCTCGGACTCGCTTAATTTTTTATTTTATTATATTTTTTTCTGTTCAAGCCGCACGTGATTCGTGAGCTACATGAGCACTGAGCAGGAGGGGGAGGGGTGGGGATTACACACAGCACAGGGAGAGAACAGTCACTAGCACACCCACACAGAGATGCAGGAATTGAAAATGAGTGGCAGGAAAAGAAGCTGCATTTTTTTTTTCGTTTCAGTTTCATTGATCAAGCAAAGGCAGAATGGGTGACCAAGGTTTCAGTCTACCCACACCTTGCACATGTGATGGCACGGAGACTGTGTATTGTGACCACATCCATCCTCTCTGAGTGAATCTTCTAAAAAACAGGGCAAATAATTACATCAAGAAGGAACAGAAGCACCCCCTCAAAGCTGAGGCACTTGGCCTTTCTCAATGCCAATCTTCTCAAGAGACTAGCTCACATTGTTACCTGTTGCTCTTTTTGTTTTACACATTTTTATAAATTGTTATTGTTTTTATGTTGGTCTTTTTGTATTTAATGTTGTTTCCCACTAAATAGTTAAAAGTTGATGAATAAATGAGTATGCAATCAGAGATTGGACCTTTTGTCTAATTGAGAAGGGTCTTTGTACTTATCCTTATGTATAGTTGTAGCACTCCACTCCATGTTGAGTATAATAACCTTTATGAATGATGAACATTTGATAGAATGTATTTTTTTTACATTTAGTAATTCGATTTATATATGTATGTATTATGTATGATAATAAATTAATTTAAGCAACAAAAAATATGAAGAACCACGGCTCTTTTTGGTGAGCCGCACCAAAAGAACCGGCTCTCCAAACAGAGCCGGAATTCCCATCACTACTCTGCTCACGGTTCAGCAGGCGGAACATTTCGGTCTGCTGCCTGAGTCAGGACTGACAGGGTCTGCCTGTCTCCTTCAAATACAGTCCAGTCTCGGTCCACCTTCTGACATGAGCACAAGGAGAACAAACGTCAAACAGAAAGATCCGGGAATCGAATCCATGACCTTCCTACATCGCGAAACGTCCGTTGTTGTTGTTGTTATAATAATAGTAATAATAATAATTGTGCACGTGTGGAAGTCCACCCCACACCTCTTTGCTCTTTTGTCTGTTTCTCTTTTTTCATTTCAGTGAACTGAGCGTGAAAAAGATTTTCCCCATCTTGGATTAGTTAACAGCACAGAAGTCACGTGTCCAAAGCTGACCTGTCATCGTTACGCTGCAGTTCCTGTGCATTGGTACCAACATATGCAGTTATGTCTCTATTTTTGTTTCCGTCTTCAGCTCAGGTCGCCGTGTGTGACTCGTGTGAGGACAGAGCTGTGCCACTAGAGGGCAGAGGTGAATCACAGCTGGAGACGGATCATGGTCAGACCATCCCCTATGAGACATGTTTGTATCATGATTCGCTGTTTTGAATTTCCACTGTCAAGAGAAAAACCTCATGTTTTAGTTTTTAACAGGAGACTGCTGTGTTTTTGTTTTATAAAATCTAATGTAATTTACAGGAACTCTTCACACACATCCTGACACCACATACAACAGTGGATATTATGTTTACAGAAGAAGAAACATGACTACAAATTGTGTGTTTGTGTGTGACAGCTCATTACCAACCTCCTCTGGGAACTGATTCTTTAACTATGTAATTAGTTCTTGTGACTTCAGCAGGAAACAGAGATAATGATGGTCCTCCATTAGTGAGCAGTTTATGATCAGACTTGACAACAGTTAAGTGCCTCCCCTCAGGCTTGTATTTTGGATGAATCAAACTATAACAATCTTCTTTCATAACACTGACTCACTTTAGAGACTGATAAGAGAAACATTGTCCCACAGCAGCATGCTGGGACATCTGAATGACACACTCTACCTCTGTGTGTCATGGTTGGACCTGTGACGTTTCCACCTCTAACAAGCAGAGCTGCTCTATCTGCCTTGGCGTGGCTGAAACCAATTACTCACAGAGTGCAGGGCTGCGAGCAGGCGGTGCAGCTGCAGCTCACTCATCACATCAGACTGCGATATTTTCTAAACAGAGTACATCCTTCTGTCAAATAGGATTTCCTCCCATTTGGTCTTCCTCCTCACTGAGTTCTCTCCACGTTTGTATGTGATGCTTGGTTCTGCATGTTTAAAAAGTCAATGCACTAGGTCTAACCAAACAGTTTTGGCCATGTGTTGTGATCTGTTTGTACTGCTTCCGTACCATCAGCACATGTGCCCCCGAGGGGTGTGTTCTTTCGCCACTCCTCTTCTCCCCCACACCTCGGATGACCCGTCTGTGAAACTTCTAAAGTTTTCAGACAACACAACGGTCATCGATCTCATCGAGGACGGTGATGAGTCTGCCTTCAGGCATGAGGTGGACCGACTGGTTGTCTGGTGTGGTCAGAACCACCTGGAGCTAAATTCACTCAAGACTGTGGAGATGACTGGATTTCAGGAGGAACAAGCCCACCCACAATCATTAACAGAACAGTGCATAGTGTGGACTCATTCAAGTTCCTGGGAACCACAATCTCCCAGGATATATATCCTCATACCTGTAAATAAAATCTGATTTTGATTCTGCTTTGTTTATGGTGTGTTCTGTGTCCACAATGAACATCAAGAGGAGGAACAAAGTGTCAGAGCTCATCAGAACTAAAAATCTGTCAGCTGTTAGAAATGGTAATGTGGGGACATAACATCACAGTGCATCTCTGTATGATGATGGATGTTCAAATATCTTCTCACATTCATCTGCTGCAGAGGGAAAAGATTTTCACCTTGAATCTTGTAACACATCCATGACATCAGTCAGTCAGTGACTGAAACTAATTTTATTCCTCACAGAAATCCCTGGCTGAAACACTGTCGACGTTTGGTGTTTGCAGGTTTTCCCTGCAGCTGAGTGAGTTCTTCCCAGGCACTCTGGCTGTAATTTGTGATGGACTGGGGACCTGTCCAGGAGAGAGCCCCCCCCACACACCCAAAGTCCACAGGGATTGTCTCTAGGTCCCTGCCATCCTGCACAGATTTCAACTGCTTCTCCCTCTGTCATACGTTTTCTCATGAGACAGATTACTGAGACAGAGGTCATTAAGTCAGGACTCCAGACTGAATCTGTAATGAAATGGCCTCTTGTCTGTTTAGACACTGAACTACCTAGCTGTTCTCCTCTTCATGGTAACATGAGATTCCTCATCAGCTTCAGCCCACATAAAGCTACAGGTAACAGAAGCTTTACATGTTTGTGAATTAAATAAAAGTACCCATTGGCTGTGCTGCAAACTACAATATATTATCCTGGCTGAGCTCATTGATTATAATACTCTTTATCCAGAGACTTGCTGCCAGTTGGCACAGTTACCAGAAAAGAACAAGAAAGTTGTTTTCAGTGCACAAAATGGAAATGGCTTAACTTCCACTAATAGATTACGGCTTTAGATCAACAAAGATGCTGTCAACGGGAGATTTGATGGACTTTCACGCTGAATAGGATTTCTGTGGGCAGCAGGAGACTGGAGAGGCTAAGAAGGATTGGAGGAAGTTATGAAATGACACAACTGTCAGTGCAGACAAAAACACACAAATGTCTCCTGTATTATTAGAAGTGAGTTTATTAATCACAAATTGAGTGGTTCTGGGGAAAAAAAAGAGCGAGAGAGAAAAAAAATAAAAATAAAAAACAAAACAAATCCAGCAGGCCCTAAATGGACATTCTCCTGTGTGTGAGGTTGGTTCACGGACCATAACGCTTCTGGAAACCATCCTCAGTCTGTGATGCAAATATAATCTCTGTCATAGCACACACTAAATCAGGACTGCTTGTGGGGTAACCACTGCTGCATGTAACTTACTGGTTATTGAATGTGGTTGATACTTTGCATGAACTACTTAATATGAAATAAAATGCCACGCGCTATTGTGTTATATAAGAAGAACAAACCCCAGCTTAAACCTGTTATAAACCAGAGCTAACAGAATCGCCCTGCTTTGGGTATCCACCTGTATCTTTTACCCAATAGTGCCATTTGTCGATATGAAAAATAATTCCCACTAAATATAGGCACAAAAGTAATTCAGTCTACTTCAACATGTCTACACTTTCAAATCTATGAAAAAAACAAAAACAAAATACAACTATTTACAAATTTGCAGATATGTAAAGAAGGGGGGTGGAAATCTGCAGTGAAATCATTCCTCTCAAATGCCATACTTATGGTTAAATTAAAGTGTGACTGCACTGTGGATAAGTACAGGAGGGAGAGAAAACAGGAGAAACCAGACCAGTAAAGGCAGCAAAGGCTCTTAAGAGGAATGAAATTTGTACAAATGAGGAGAAGGAACATACAAGCCTGTGGCATGTGTCTCATTATTGAATGTAATGTACCTGCAACAGTCTATATTTCTAAACTTCACTGGGTTTAATAGTACAACAGCCCATTTTTTTCTCTTGGTTCCTCTACTGCAACACGTTCAATTGGAAAAAATACAGAACTTCCTATGTGCAAATATTGGGCAAATCGTCTCTACCATGACTGAGAGTTAGCATTTTAGCACAGTTGACAATGTAACATCCATTACAGTGGAGCGACAGATTGACGTGAGCTGCACGGGCCCTCCATGACCACTGAGGCATAGTGATCCTCTTTTGGGTTCATAGGGGTGCCTAGAGAAGCGGTTGCATCATTTTTCCAATGGGTCAAATCATGAGCAAACTTTCTTCATGCTGCTGTCAAGAAGCCCATCGTTACACGTTATGAATGATATGATAAAATGTTCCATCTTCTCGGTCAAAAAATGGAAAGAGTTTCATATTGCCTCAAATAGGAATTTTTTTTTTTAACTTTTTCCACCACTTTACAAGATCTTGAGAGAGAGAGAAATCTATATACAATCCGTACAAGTGTTAACGCTCCAGACCCTGCTGCATGCCACTGTCCAGCTAAAATCATTAAAGCTACAAATCACAACTATGAATGATAAAAATGTTAAGATGTTGTCTAATCTAATTTATGAAATCAGTAAAAACAGATGGTAGATGAATTTGGCTGCAGCAGGTGTCACCTGACTGTGAGCTGGAGCTGGTGGCCAGTTCAGTAATTGCAGCTTTAAAACAGACAGCTCAGTAGTTAAAATAACCTGCTCCTGATAACGTGCTATAACAGGTCTTTGCTCTCTCTGTCCCATTTCCAAATTCTTTAGATGTGTGGGTCTGGAAGGTCAACCTGCAAACCCTGCATAATAATAATAATTATTATTGGTATCACTATCATTATTATTACTATGGTGTAATACTGAACATAATGTATGTCAGCAAAACTGTATCCTGGACAGTTAAGTTCATTATATACAAGATCAACAGCAAGCATAGAAGGACACTTAAAATCAAGCAAACGCAGCACTGATTGTGGACAGTGTTTCACAGCATTGGACTGGCACTCTTCAAAGCCTTTTACTAAGACTATCTACAAACATCAACATGGAAGTCTCTTGCAACACAAACTGGGCTTCAACAGAGCACAAATTAAATATGTAAGACCGTGGACCAAGAAGTTCATCTCGATATGCTAACACAAGTCAGTTTTCATTAGCCTTTTTTCTGATTGCAGAGGTGTAAATGCTTAGAACTTGATGCAAAGTGGTTAAATGTGACATATTTTTATCCACAACCAAATAATAATAATAATGATAAAAAAAAACATGTTAGTATTTTACAAATATTTAAAAAAGTAAACCTTTATCTATAGGCATTTCAAAATATATTCCATCAAAAATAGTCTGACAAATTTCAACAGTAGAAAAGAAATGTTACATATGACAAAAGGTTTCAAGGAAATTGTTTACAGTAAAAATGTGTCATTGTTGACTTAGTTGAGGAGAGAGACCCCTCCGTCTCAACACTGTCTCTCCACCTCCATTAGTGGTTAAAACCATGCAATAACTGTAAAGTAAGAACTCAGCAAAAGAATTCAGCCGGTGGAGATAAGAGTTGACCTGTTCAGCTCTACCTCTACGTGTAATCGTTTTTCGCGTTGTCCTGTGAAATCTTGTCACCTTTGGCAAACATGAGTAATTGGATTTCGGTCACGCTGAGAGTGTGAACTGTGGCAGCTCCGTGGTCAGACAACATGGAGCACGGCCCCACACGCCACGCCATTCACTCAGCGCCATGTCCCTGGTCTTCCTTGTCAGATAACAAATGATGACTTGTGCCGGAAATCTCCCTGTGAAGGATGCACAGCCAAACAGGAGCTACGTGTTAAGACTTCATTGTGTCAGAGAGGAGGCTGAGCTTTAACACGGATATAGTGTTTTACTCCATTTCCCCACAGGCGCTAAAGACTTGTTGCTGTTCATTTTGTGTTTTGGCACAGACTTTAATCTCACTGCTCAGACTAAGCTCTAAAGTGGCCCATGAGCCAACTCTTGCAGAACACAGCTTTATGTTTCCCAAAGTGACTCTTCAGTCAAAGATAGTCTAAAGCTCACTCAAAGTCTATGGGCTAAGGTTGACTTAATTCCATCTTCAACAATACACATCCAACATTTGTCCAAATATTTTAGAAGAAGAAAACATATCAACTCTAACATGGCAGTGGATATGCAAAGACAAACAATAATGAAACAAACTGTAAATAAATTGCAACAAGAGCTGGCGGTCCCGATAAGAAAAGTGGCCACTGCTTTACAGACCAAAAGAGTTAGCGTATACATATTTGGACCTATAATATTGACTCCATTGCAGGTATGATTTCTAGAATCTGGTTGGAATAAGTTTACTGAAGAAAACAAAACAGATTCAGTTCAACCCAAATGCAATGCGAGCCATGTACTCAGACAGAATTTAGTCTGATACACCGGTCAACTATAATTTATAGGGTTTCTAGGTTTATTAATCCTTTCAGACTGATTCCCATCCCAAAGAGCTTTCTGCAGTTTCAAAATGAGCTTTAAGACCTCTTTTTGGAATCATGAATGAATTCTACAGGCACTCATCTACAGACCTCATCTTCCGTCCTGGCGTAGTCCACCCCATCTCCTTTAGCTGGAACTTTGTAACTGCAGGACACAGAGCAAATCAAGGTTCCATGGATGATTTGTCAAAGCGGTGCAGGTTAGTGAGGTATATGTGTATGATTATTTGGATGGGAAGATGACTTGATGCCCTACTTGTTCCCTGTCTGTTTGTGAGTAGAGAAGTAGCCTCGCTTGTACGCACAGCAGATCCCCGCTGTTATAAACAGCAGCACTACAACCACCACCAGCACTCCCAGTATGATCCCCACAACGTTGATATCATCTGTGGAGCACAAGAAACAATATAGAACTCAAATGCTGACATCTGGTTGAACCAGTGTTTAGAAACAGTGGGATTTTATTTTAGTGGCACAACATGGAATCATCCCCACAGTCATTTTAACACTGTCTGTCACACACTTACACACTTCCATCTTCTGTGGTGGACACTCAGCATATCCTGCGTCATTCTTCGCTCGGCAGAAATACTCCCCTGCATCTTCTTTTCTGACAGCACTGAACTTCTGCATGAGAGGAATCACAACCTTGTTAACTCTGATTAATGCAGACAAAATTTCTTTAATCAACCAGACTTCAAAGACATTTTTGGAGCATACTGGATTGGGACAAAATCTCTGAATGAGTGTATGGTACTTTACAAAAAATGAAATCAGTGACATGTGGCACAGGCTAAATACTGGAACAGTGAGTGTGGAGGGAAACTGCCATCCTGTTATTGTTACAGTGACATAAGAGTTTGACATTGATACCACATTTACATTCATCACAATCAGAGCCAGTGTCAGTGGGATTTAAACATAGAAAATGAACAGTTTCTGAAAAAACACAGAAGAAATGAGCGAAAGCAGGAACGGAAGTGAACACTTCGCACAGGACGTAAAATTGAAATCTGTTGTAGAGCTGTGAATCTTTAAGAAGACATAACAGAGAAGCCTGTAATGTATTAACTTAACTACATTAACTTAAAAAACTACTTGAACAGTTTGGAAGTTTGGTTCTAATGACCCTCCGCACTCACTTATTAAATAAATGTAATTGTTATTCCTTCTTTCTTATTTATGTGTGTTCATAATAATGAAAAAAGTGCATGCTTTTCTGAAATTATTTTATACTTAAGTATAAAGCAATTTTCATAAAAAGAAACAAAACTTAATGAATAGGAAATCCTCTGTTAGCTAAATGATAGAGTTCATTTTTCTTTGGATATTTAATGTAAACTAATCTAATGCAAATATGAATTCATTTCACATTATTCCACTTTCTACATCAGTAGAGCAGAGTGATGACTGAGGTATCGGCAGATCAGTACATCCTCTAAGCCTCCTCCTGACAGCACTGCAGTTCTCTGTCACCAGCATGAAGGCAGACAACAGAGTGTAGCAGGCTGAGAAGGCCAAGCTGTGATGGAAAGCAGGCGAGAATTGAGGAATGTGCAAACGAGGACAGCAGATTCCCCTCGTGGCTCAAGCCCTCTCGCACCATCAACTGTCTCCCCAAAATATCCACCCCCACCCCTGGGCATTCGGCCACCATCCCTGCTGCCCCACCCTAGCTGCTCATGCGTGTCCTTGTGCAAAGGCATACTAACCAGAGTTCCTGTTTCTGCGTTGAGCGTGTACGAGGAGTTGAAGAACTTGAGGCTGGTCTTTGGGTCATCAGGAATCTCCTCCCTGTTCTTAAACCACTGGTATTGAGACTTGGGGAAACCCTCCTCCTCCACGCAGCTCAGCTCAGCTGACTTCCCAAAAGGCATTGATTTCGGGACACTGCATTTTGGCACCACCGGCTTCACTGTGTTGTCACAAAACATATGATCTGAATCTTCATGGGGGGCTTTGCAGTTTGTACATTCACTGAGCATCAGAGAGATCAAACACAGACTCAACTCTTTCATCAGACTGCTCAGGCTCTGATCCTTTGAAAAACAACGTTACCCTGACCCCATATGGTTCACTGGGCTGCCTGCATTGACTGGATGGGTCGGGTACATGATTTTTGACCTGTGCCAAAAAATGCCACCAAAACACGCGCCTGCTTTCTTTAGAACTGCAATTCAGAGCAGATGCAGTTTCAGAGGTTTCCTCTTATAGCCCAGAACACGCCTTTGCAGCTGGGCAGGTCTGGTCATAACGCATCCTCATATGTATGCCAAAGGGTTGGTGCGACCTACAGCACGGTTTCATCTTACAGCATTTGAAGTGTGAATCACTGACCAAGGTCTCTCCTTTAAGGGGACAATAAGAGCTTGTTTTCTTATCTAAGAAACGTTACCATATTATCATATCACATCACCAACTCTACATACAACACGCACACACAGATGAACTGATGAAGGAGATAAGTCGGAGTACCTCTTACAACAAGGTCAATCACAATCTCATCAAATGACTTCTGGTCATCAGCGGCAGTGACCTCACAGCGATATTTTGCTGTGTCTGATCTGGTGGCATTGTTGATGACGAGCGTGGCAGGTTCTCTGATCACTGCTCTGTTCTCGAGGTCACCTGTAAAAACATGTCCAACAAGGTCACACATATTAAAGTGATTGAAATGTGAGTTTAACTTACATCTTATAGATTACCTGAGATCTTCTTGTCAAAGTAAACGTAACTAGGTCCGTCATTTGTTATCTTCTTCCATTCAATTCTGGGATTGATTGTTGAGATAGACTCAATCAAACATGACAACTCGATTTCTGCAGAGAAAAAGTGAGAGTGATGTTGAATAAACTGATCAAAGACCTTTATGAACGAGTGTTTTTGCATTAGTTCTCAGGGGTCTTTGTTCAATAGTTCTTACTGTCAAACTCGTTGGTCCATGGTGAGTTGTCACTTGTTCTCAGCACCACTGCCATCACACTTACGCAGCCTGTAAAGCAAGAGAGGAGGCGATCCACCATGAGACTCTCTAGAGCATAAATTTTAATAATACGCTAATGATCTTGTGCTATATGCACAATACCAACTGACGTCTAATGTGCTGTGTTTGCTTTAATGCCCTCCTTGGGGCTATTTGTGCCCTCTTCACTAGTCTTTAATTTTACAAACACACTTTGAGTGAACACAAATGTCAATTCCACATCTTAACATTGTAGCCTTGTTCTGTTAGTGTCCATTTTTAGATGTGCTGGTCAAACCATTGTGTGTGCGTGTGTGTATGTATGTGTGTGTGGGTGTGTTGAGGGTGGGGGTGCTGTTTCTATGCACACTGGATAATTGCGCAGGGAGGCATGTGCCCTTTTCAGGGCAAGCTCACCATGCCAGTAGTTCAACTGCCTGCCTCTCTCCCTCCCTCTCTTTCTCTTCGTCCCTCCCTCCCCCTCTTTCTGTTGGCCTGATGCTGTTGCCCATGTGGGACTAATGGTGCAAAAGCACCCTGGAAAGATCTGTGTTGGTATGTGGTGGAGGAATAGGGCCTAGGGAGGGGCAGTGCTGAATCATCCTGACAGCCTATGGTCCACAAGCAAATCTAAACAAAGTCACTTCCACATGAATGTTAACTAGAGAACAGGCTCATGAAAACTTCCACACACATCAAACCGTGGTCTGCAACCTCTGCTGTCTTCACTGAGTAATGGACACTTATCAATAATTGTCCTCCATTTTTTTAATTTGGCCATTCATGATACATTTAAATATAAAGAGGATAAAGAGGGCTTCCAACATTATGGTTACCTTCAGGATGTCTCCCCATTAATGAAAGAGGTTTTTGGAGACAACACATCAAGCAGTTAAACTGTCACCTCCACAACCAGATGTCCTATGAGTGCAATGGATGTATGACTGAATGGACCAAATGGGTTCAGGGCTGACGCTAACTGTTTACAATTCATATTGGCCAGTCAATCAAATAACCTCCGGAACCACAAAAAAACTAGAACTATGACAACAATAAGACCAGTACAATGATCTTAAGATGCAAAATGACAACAAAAAGGAGCACAAAGGAACTGGTTGTAAAGATAAACACACAGAACAAATTCCAAAGTTTGCAAAGCTGCTTCTGATTGGTGTGTACAATATGTTGCTGTGGTTGGCTACTAATTAGGGCTGGAAGTGGTGCCCCTCATTGAATGAAACAGGGATAACCTGACCACAGCCAACTGTCATCTGGACCCACAGCAGTGTCCAGGGTCACCTGCTAACTCAGACGGGGTAAGCTGATTAGCCCACAGTCTTTCTGGAGATCATGACAAGACGACAGCTTGTTTTCAGGTTCTGCTGGCAGTAATAACACTGTATGGCAGTCACAAGTAGGTCACAATTACTGTACATCTGCCCTCCAGAAAATGTATAGTTTGACTGAATGTGTGGCTGCTTGTTTACTTACACAGGTAAAGAGTAAATCTCCAGAGCCATTGTTCATCATGCCCAGTTTTACAGTTTTACAACATTGCTTCATGCTGTTGTCTATGCAACCTACGACTAAATAAATAAACGAAGAAATAAAAGGTTATTTTCTCTGTAGGGATCAAGAGTATTGTGGTGTCATATATGAAGCTACCCAAAGCATGGCAGCACAAGAGCTGGGAACAATGGGCGTTGACTCTCTAGTAGTAAATTATTCCGTGCTGAGCTACAGCAGCAGACACAACAAAGTTTGCTCTGTGGTGGATTAAGTTTAGCTCCACAACACTAAATGGAAAATCGTTTTCTACGTGAGAACATAGAGGAGTTAAAGAGGAGTGAGGAGGATCTGTACTTTACTGATGACCAATGCAGGAATCTTGCTTCCTCTCCAGAAATGCTTTTCAAACCTCTGCTGTTTTTTGTGCTCTAGCTACACCTCTGATGAAAAGTGACTGAAAGTGGGAATATGATTTAATCCACGTTTAAGTGCTTTTCACTGTCGGCTCACTTATTTTACTCCTGGATAAAATTTCTACTTCTTTCAAAAAATAAAAAATAAAAAAATAAAAAGCCAAACTGCCTCTGGGTTTAATTTTCTAATGCACTGCATATTCTGTGTGATTTTTACCAAAGCTACCTAGGTCAGGAATACCAGAAATAGAACCTGAACCAACATGAAGTTATTCCAGTTGATTCATGTAGTATTGTGACTTTCCATTAAATGCAGCACTGTTTCTTCTTTGGGTCAACAGAGCTGATGGGGTTTACTCCCCTCCCCATGTTCCTTCTTAATTCCAAGAGAATTAGTGAAGATTAGGTGCCTAAGTAAGCTTGACCTAAAGATAAAAAGCTTGATAGGTCTTCCGTGGGAACAGCTGTGTAGGAAAGACATGAAACCCCCACTCAGCAAGACCAGCCAGTGAAGTTCATTGGAGCTTCACCTCCAGCTGATAGATAGGTAGAAACCATCCCACTCACCATCATTCAACTTGGACACAGGCCTTTAATACATGTTGGAGAGGCACACGTGGCCCTGGTCTCACATCCACTGAGTGTTTTTAAAGAATTATTCATAGTTTGTTTTTTTTTCCCTCTGGTTCATATCTGAACAGCTTTGACCTCTCTCTGAGGGGCAGTGTTTTAAAGGATGGCAAAATTATAGCAGATGTCAGTTCAGGACATGACAGTTACAGAACGTAACTAACACATAGGCTGTTGTCATTTGTGTACAACACAAATTCCAAAAAAGTTGGGACACTGTGTAAAATGTAAAACAGGATACATTGATTTTCGAAAAACAAAAAAACAAAACAAAGCATATTTTATTTCCAGTTCAGCCAATTCAGCAGCTGGACTCTTCTCCTGCGAAGCCATGCTGTTGTGATGGATGCAGTATGTGCTTTAGCATTGTCTTGCTGTAATATCCAAGGCCTTCCCTGAAAATGACATTGTCTGTATATGTTGTTCTAAAACGTTTAAGCATTGTAAGCTGCCCCCGCCATAGGCAATACCATCAGAGATGTAGGCTCTAGAACTCTCCGGTAATTACAAGCTGGATGGTCCTGCTCCTCTTTCGTAGGCAGGACATGGCGTCCATGGTTTCCAAAAATAATTAAAAATTTAGATTCACCTAACCAGAGAGAGTTTTCAATTTTGCCTCAGACCATTTTCAATGAGCTTTGGCCAAGATAAGACAATGGAATTTCTGGACTGTGTTCACATATGGCTTTGTCTTTGCATGATACTTTTTTGTGGATTGCAGGGCAAACTTCACTCACAAAGAGTGATTTCTGGAAGTGTTTCTGAGCCATTAAGTCCAGTGGAGAGAAATTCCTGTTTTGAATTTCATTATTAAAATTATTGACTATTTGTGTAGCACATTATCATGAATAGAAGTTATTCAATTTGCTTAACAGAAATAAAAGAAGCATAAAGAGAAAAGTATAAAAACTATTTGGATCATATCTAATCAAAAGGCATTGTTAATGGGTTAAATGAGGGCAATTTCAGCTTGTTCAGCACAGAAAGAAAGAAGACAGAATTTAGCAACTTATAAACAATATGTGAAACCTTGCACTCAGAGTGACCAGCATTTTTCTGTATCTGAGTGGAAGCCAGGAATCCATCTGCCATCAGTTTTTTTCTGGTTTTCCTTATAGTGAAAGTTGCACTACAAGAAACAGCTGGAGTGTCTGGTGAAGTATCTGAGCCTGGTGAAAGTGTTGACTGTGTGTCATGACGGTGTTTCCCATCTCTCCTCCAGTCCATCTTGACACATCCTTCCCTGATCATGTCCGCCTCATCCTGTCTACTTTCTTGTCTCCTTTAATAGCCTCAGAGGTCTCACCCTCATCTCTAATGACAACTATATGTTATGTCATTAGTGTTTTACAACAAAGCCCAGCAGTGTTAGACTGGGTCTACCTGTAAAGTGTGTGCAATGTAGATTATTAGCTTTTAAACCATGCAGGTGCTTAGTGACCTACATATCCCATCATTTTTCTTTTCTCTCTTTCCTCCCCCATTTTAAATTATTGGTTGGACACAGCTGTGTGAGATCTGGCAATCTGGAAATCTGCATCAAAGCAGGTTTTTTTTTCTTCTTTATCTTCCTCACTGCTCCCGTCGTGGGTGCAGGGTTTTCGATGTAATCTTGGTGTAATGCCCTCTTAACATGTCAGGTTTTACATGACTGAATAATACAATAAGCACAGAGGAGCTGGGCTTTTCTTGATGCCTGTACTGTGTAATGCATCCCTCCCTTTCCCGATGTTCCCCCAGGAGACCACAGTTGTTTCCTGTACAGTTGCTTGGTGAATTCAGAGAGGTGAGACTGGTATCAGAAATAGAAGGGTTCAATTAAGCAACCGGTGATATTCCCTATAGTACATCTCCGCCTCATGCCTGTGGAGAATATTCCCACGCCCTTTGAAAGCTCAAACATCAAAGTACAAGCGCACAATTTCTCTACGTATCACACACTCGCCGTGTGAAAGCTCAAAAAACTGATTGCTTGATTTGTACAAAGTCTTTAAGCTGAGCTGGTGAGTAAACAAGCTGTGGATATGGATAACTGTGAGACTGCTGAGTTTGTTTTTATTAGACTTTTATTTATTAATCTCAATGCAGTGTGCATTTCCTTTGGCTGGTAGAAATTTAACAGATACTCTCTGACCAGTCTGTCATATCAGAAACAGGCTTTTCCATCCTCCAAAATGATGTGGCTTTCATAAGTGACATGAACATGCTGTATGCGTCATATGTTCTATTTGCTGTAGAGGCAGCAGTTGCTTAACACCTTTCCACAGGCAATGCAGTATGAGCATGTGCATCCAGACACACGTGTAGAGGCAGACACATGAATATCAGAACATACAGCGCACTCAGCTAATGTTACATGAATAACATGGCCTAGATATCCCCTGATACGTATTCAGCATTCCAATTTAAACTTTGGAAAACAAGCAACCAAGAAAGCCAACAATGACAATGCTGGTGAGGAGCACTTTCTGTCATTGTGCTGCGGGAGACTGCCTGCCGGTTCTTCAATTCTCCAATTATACAGCAAGTACATAAACACATCACCCTATGCCACTTGTTCTCTGGACTGTCTCTGAATGAACTTGTGTAAGAAATAAAAAATTTTAATTAGAAGCATGTTCATCACCACATCAAAAGCTGACAGAAGTCAACAGGAAAACACCCAGCAAGCAAACAAACAGGTAATTAGCAATTTAAATCTGTAAAGCTTACAATAATCTAATGAAGAGTATTCACAAAAACACAAGTCCACGACAAGGTCCAGACCAGTGCCAAACAGTCACATAGAGGTTATTACTTTCATTTTACCATATACAGTACCTCTCTGTAACTTTTGTATTCCTATTTACTGGCATTCGACACATTACTATAAATGTAATACATTAGATACATTAGATTTTAGCAGCAAAGCATAAATAACCAACACACAGTTAAACTTAACTGGTCAAGATGGATGACTGAAAAAAGCATTTTGGACATTTTCTAATGCCTGTTACAACAGGACTCAGTGAAGTGCTTCTTCAACAGAATGTATGAGCTACAGTTTGATATGAGGCTCAACTAATAATTACTTTTATTACTGCAAACACAATCTGATTGTTTATGTTTATTAATTAATTATCATATTATTGTATATAATACGAGTCCATAAAAATGTCTGAATTGAGCAAAAACTGTGTCCAAGAAACGCAGATGATTTACAATGATAGCCATGTTTAGTTTGGCCTTATAAGATATGTGTTTTAAATAAATGTGATACTTGTTGTTTATTGATGGACTAATTGATTAAATTAGTGATAAACCATACATAAAGACTATTTGCACCTACTTGCATTTGTGGTCTCTTAGCACAACTGATTAAGTGCATGAGACAACATGCTGAAACACTGTTTTTGAACCACTGGGACTGTGAAGGTAGATGACCCTGCACATTCTGTGAGCACACCAACTATTGCGTGCTCTTGAACCAACACTAACATGAGCGACAGCCTGCAGCTTGGACTGTTTACATGTAGCAATATATGTGCTGAAAAGGCCAAAAAAGGAGGCAAAAAGCAGCAGAGTTCAGGTGAGATCCAGGGTGGAGAGGAGATTAATTGACACTAAGCATAACATGACCGCGATTATGTGAAGCTGGTCATTTACCAGTGGGTCTCATTATCAGTCTGTCAGTGGGAGGCCTTCAAAATCACTGAATCAGTGCCTGAAGGCTTTAGATTATACACACTATAGAGAAGTCACTAAGTTTTCACACCTTTTCATTTGTTTTCATATTTTGTTATGCTGCACTCGAAAACTATGTGATTGTGATTTTTAGATTATAGTTCAGTTACTTGGAAAATTCTGAAAGACTTACTCCTATGCGAGATACAGGATCTCACAGGTGACAATGCCGATCAGAGTGAAAACCAACAAATGAAACTGATGCAGGGCTCAGGGACATAAGGCTCAAATCTGGAAATTTGAAGCCTCTTAAAGGGATTTTTAAATGTTTGGAAGAAGAAAGACTGTGATGGTCACTCTGACGGAGCTCATTAAATGACCTAAGATTATCAGATCACCTCCACAAATAAAGCCCTATAAGTGACTATGTGACTCAGCCCTTTAGATAGCTCACATTGCTGGATAATGACCTGCCTTTCACAACTTATACTGTGTTAAGAGGCTCCCAGGCTTCTTGTGGGGTTGCACATGTGCATCCCCTGAAAGAGTCTTTGTTGGAATTTTTCTCCTGAAAGCAAACAGAAGCACTTTTAAAATGTGTGAACATTTATGTTCTCATGCAAACTCAGTTACTGTTTTTGGTAGTGAGCACACGACAGCCAAGTTGCATGAAAGTTCATTATGAGCCCTGAGCAAATTTTTTGGGCAAGCCAGAAGAGAGAGAGGACGAGTATTTTAAGGGGAAAGTGTATAAAGGAACAATTTGTGCTGTGAGATACAGACTTGTCTTACAATTACATTAATGTGAGGAAAACTCAATCACAAGCAAAAAAAAAAAAAAAAAAAAAAACTAATATGAATTTGTTTTATTATCATTAACATTTTAACTGGAGAAATTCAAATGATTATTTAGCATAAAACTGATGTATTACAATCAAGTGTGAGTGGTTACTGTTTAAAACCTGAGTGAAATATCATGCCAAGTAACAAACAAACTGAAATGATAGTGAATCCACAGTGAAACAGGCCTTTAATGATAAATCTTTAAACCATGCACTGTAATACTGAGTGGAGGCAAGAGAAAGTTGAACAGCGTATTGCTGAGGCGCTCTCATGTCTTGGATGCTTTACCCTGAGGAGATGCTAATTTCCATTTGATAAAAGTCTATGATGTCAGCTGGGACACAAAGCCTAACAAATTAATTCATAAGAGCATCACATATTACCATAAGCTTCTTTCTGAGAGACGATTACAGCTAGATCTGAGACAAAGCATGCTCTGGTGCTCTAGTTCCCATAGCAATATTGGTGATATTTCCATAGTAACTGGATTCTCTTTCTGTCTTATATCCTGTTTCCCCCTCCCTGTGTACCCCCTCTCCCTACATAGGTGACCAGAGCAAGACAGGACCCCACCTGTTTTCGTAGCTGTGGGTGAAAGTGACTGAGCAGAGCTCTGAAGTCTTCTGCCACAGAAATAGTAACCTCTTGACACAATGACAATGAGGGGGGAGGATTTAGGGCTGAGTGGGCAGGCAGGTTGACCCCAGGTTGTATTGCTACAGCTGTGATCCAGTGAACAGTGTCAGACTCTCTCCAGCCCCATGTGTATGTTCAACTTTCTTCTTTCCAGTCACACCTACTTTCACTTCTGTGCTGTGTGTGTTGTGAGAGCTCTGTAGAACTTCATGGACATGCGAGATTAACATAGAGGAACTATTTGAGAGATAACATAAAACATTTTCCATGTGGGGATGAGTAATCCGTTTGTTTGATCGACTGGGGAAATCACAAGAAAATGATTTTTCATTACATACAGAAGTTTCCATCAGACTTTTGTTGCTCTGAGCCATAGTTGAACTAAAAATTTATCTAAGCCACAAGGCATTTTTCCCCCATCTGAGTTTGCTTTCTTTATCTGTTACATGACTAAAAGAGCCTGTGGGAGCACTGTCAGTCTGGCAGTGGCAAACATGCTGAAAACAGCCAAATTTGTGTCAAAAGGAAGAAGTTTAAGAAAATATATATGAAGACAGGTTGAAACAAAGATAGGGCAAACTGTCTGCTCAGCTGCTGAGCAAATGTCACAATGTTTGAGCTCATGAATGACTAGGCCCTGAACACATCACCAAAGGAGCAGCAAAATGCATGTGTGTATGTGAAAGATGCAGCTATAATAAAACAACATATAAATGTATCACATGGTGAGCAGGACTAGAGTGGTCTGCTGAATTCATGGTTTGCTACATACGGCACGTTGGTATGTGGGTCATAGTTTTTACAGTTGACAGTTTCTTGTAAGAGCAAGTGAGCTAACAAATTCCCAGCCATCCTATTTCTGTGTCTGAGTTGATTGGTAAACATACATCTCATTCATAAAAAATAATGCATTATAATACAATAATAAATAACAATAATTTTAAAGGAATAATTCAGTTTCAATTTCGGGAACTAGAGGTGTTCACTTTCTGGTGGACTGTTAGATGAGAACCACTCTCAGATCTGTATGCTAAATGCAACTCATAATTGCTTTGATTACTGATTAATGTGTTGATTATTTTTCTATTAATTGATTATTAATTGGATAAAGAGGAAAACTAAAAAACAAAACAAAATTTCGGGCAGTCTAGCTGATAAAAAATGGTCTTTGTTTACTTTTCTTGATTAAACTTAAATGCATGTGCATTAGGAGTGCAAAAAAAATGTTAAAATTATTTTGTAGCAGGTCTTTTGGCACAGCTTCCTCGGTCTTCAGTTAAAAGACACTGAATGGTTTAAGTAACTGTAAGAAACATCAAATATTTCATGATCTTGTTTTGTCAAACAAAATCACAAGATGAATTGCTGCCATGCCAAGTGAGATCAGCTGCACATTTGGTAGCTAATGCTGTCTTTTGAAGGCTTTAATGTAAAGTGCTCCCAGACTTTTGAGGATTTAGGTCACGCACTTTTGTCCTAGCTAACTTTAGCCTCCACGCTGTCATGACCTTACCCTTTGCTGTCTCCACCACTTAGTAAGGCAAATAATTTTACAATCAATTTTAATCGGCACATCAATTCCAAGTCAGCAGCTGGTTAGTTTGCCAGAAATATACAGTAAAGCACACGGAAACAGTTTGACTCACTCTGCATACCATCAAATTTAAAACTCAGCAATCAACATTTTAAATCTTCCTCGTTAAATCTGTTTCCTGTTTATAGTCTGCTCAAATAAACTAACTAGACAGTAGACATTAAGAGTGATATTGATTGGGTCATCTATCTTTGTAAAATGCACATTTCCCAAATCCCATAACAGTGTAGCCTGTAGCATGAGGGGAAGATTAAATCACTCTCTGCATATGTATGCAGTGAGAGCATTGAGTGTGGGTGAAAAATGTATGTTGATCATTGGGTGATGTCCTACACAGGATTTTCTTCCACTAACCTTTGTTCCCCTGGTGGATTGACTCATTGTGTCTAACTAAAGGTTGTATCCCTGTATCCATTTATTCAAATGCATTCTATCTTTTCCAGGTGTACTCAAACACACTTTCCCCACAAGGAACACCTTATGTATTCATTTATTCTGCATTTACATATGAATCGCTGCAGGCCCTGATCTTCGGGCCTGATGAGGCCAAGGCCACCCGTGTACCTTACTGCTGGTGAATCCTCTGATCCTCACAGGGTCAACAACTTGGCGTGAGCCAATGAGAGAATGGAGGGTAGTAGAGGAGCCGATGGTGTCACTGAATGCCTGGGAACCTGTCACTTTGTGTCAGTGTTAGTGTCTACGTCTGGCCTGCTCTCACTTTGACCTCAAGCTAAGTAGACTAGTTCACAGGACCGGACCACAGAGCAGGAAAAGCAACTTTTAATCTTCCACCTTAAATGCAGTTCCACTTGCTTTCATGGCAGTCACTGCATTGAGCCACGACTTTTCAACAGCGGACTCTACTTAGGCCAAATTCTTACTATATCACAAGATACAGCTAAAAAAAAAACATAGTACAGTCACTTTATCGGTCAATTTCATGCTTTATCTAAATGATCAAGTGGACAAACCCCTCCTAAACACAGGGCTTTTGTCCCTTCTCACTTGGTGTGAAAGGTGTTCTCCACAATAAGGCCTCCAGAAAGAGCTGACATCTACTTGATGAACTTGATAATGATAAATTTATTCATTCATCAAGTCATGTGAAGCTTCTCAGCCCTCTGATAATCAGATCCTGGCTGCTGTATAAAAATAGTGCTGTTGTTTGGTATCACACTGCCTCTTTACATGGTCCCAGCAGCCATGCATGCCAATGGAGACCTTTGTTTTGTGACACAGTTTCAGGCTGTAGGAGTGAATGAATGCTTAATTATACAGACCAATAGTCTGTGGGTATTGTGATTGAGGACATAATAACCTTCAAACACACACAATGAGGAAACGCAGACCCACATCTATTAACCAAAAATCTAGTCATGAGACCCTCATGGAAAATATGATACACTACAGAGTTATATTTGAGATGCAGTGTAATTCAAGTATTGGACTCTCTGCTGACAGATGATAACCCCTCCTCCTGCTTTCCAAACGTGAATTATTAGCAGCATGAAGATGCCTCTCAATCATGTAGATATGTTTATTCTGTTGTGAAAATGTAAAACATTAAACAAAAATTTCCACAGGTGCCCAACAGATGTCTACTCTAATAGACAGGCTTACTGCATTATTTTCTTATTATTTAAATATTAAAAATAACGCTTACTGCATACTGTGTATAACATTAACAAAAACTTAAATCAAGCACTTAGACTGGGATAATAAAACTATTTTCTGTCAAGATGGTGTTCGATAAAAGAGTCTTAATAGTTCAGCTACAATTTAGCGATGTTGTGAACATTGTGGACATCTCATATCCTTCAAGTAGGCTAGCATTAAAACATCCACTCTCTATTTATGGTGGCTGTCAGCACTAACCCCGTCCCCAGCAGTCTGCTAATTGGGACTCCTACCAGGTAAGAAGAGCAGGCAACGACATTCACAGGCGCCCAATCAAACCTTGACCATGCTTTATGACAGAATAATCGCCTAATCATTCTTTCAGCCCAGGTCAGCCTCTTGAGGAAGACAGTGAGAGCGCCCTGTCAAAACAGATGGAAGCATAAGGCCAAGAGGGTGAACTGGCCTCCCCTGGCGCAGCATCTCTGTTATGCGAACAATCTGACATGCCACACATGTTGGATGTCCAGATGAATTGGGCAGTACCATGGCGTCAGCTTTGCAGAGATCTAACAGGAAGGCAGTAGAGGTGGTGCTGCGAGGTAGGGGGCTAATTCAAGTCACTGCGACAGTTTTTTGGGCTGTAAAAGAGTAATATCCCATGTTTGAATTGGAGCTGCTACCACAAAAATCAGTGTTAAATCACACCACACTCAGCGCCAGAATTAGCTCCTCACCGCACTCTGCACAAATGGCATCAACGGCACTCATTGCAAATGCTTCACATTCTAGTCCAGACTGCCTGACCCCTTCCTTAATCCTAATTAGGAATGCAATTTCCATGCAGGCCTTTTTGAAACATGATGAAAATAAACATTTGTATGACTGCAGCACTGGCTCCTGGCCAGTTTTATTTAGCAATTTTAAAAGTAATTGTGACGCCATTTTAAATGGATCACTAGAGGGGGGATTTATAAAGTGCTATTGCTACTGTGAACTAACCCATATCCTCCCTGTGAGTCAACAAGGAACTGGTCAGAGAATAACGCATCGTGGTAAATCCCTGGATAACATTCAGCTGCCTGTCCCCTCTGTCGCATACACCAAAACCTCCCCCACCCAATCCACACACACAGATATTTTCCTCAATAGAAATATTCACCCATCTCATTAGCTCGCCACAAAGGATTAACCAATAATTCATCTACAACATATAAAGATATGGACATAGTCACATCTGCAGATATCAAGCTAATCTGTTGAGATATTAACGTGGGCATTTTTTTGACAGGCCAGCAGTTCTTTTACCTAATAATGCCCTATTTGGCCGGCACACCAACACAGAGATATGGGGGCAGCTGAACCACTCTGCCACGGCTTTCAGAGATAAGTACTCATTGTTGAGTTTGTGGACAGTGAGCGTAGCTACCACGATGAGCTAAGGCTCAACTGACAACTGAACAATAACACAGCATCACACAGCAGAGACATGTTGACTTAACAGGTCCAAAAGCTTTAATCTGCTTCACTTCCTGCAAGCTCCAAGGATGCCTGCGGTTGGCTGAAAAGAGCTGAACTGAAAGGGTGTTTTTTTGTGCGATGCAGCCTTTGGGGACACACTACCTTTTCACACATCACAGCAAACTTTTATTTTTAATGGTGTTTATGAGTTCAAGCGTGTTTCTACACTATGGGCAGGAGTTAAGTTTTTTTAATAGATCTCATCTAGGCTTGTGGTGATGAAATGACTAAACAACTAAGCAGGAATGCCAACAGACAGCTTTAACAGCGCATTAAAAACACACAAGAGTATCGCCAAATGCACTTGTTTTGGACTGTGTAGTTTCAGATTTGTGGCACTCTGGAGCATAATGTGTGAGATGGCAGCAGGAAGCTCATAAAGTCTTCATAATAGAGCTTCCCAGCAGCCAGTCATCAAGATGCTATCAGCTCTGAAATAGCCGGTCAAGACAAACCCTAGTGTTTCCCAAGTCTACTCTAACAACAGCTCCCCACACCCCGACCTTATTAAATGGCACTTGTTTTCAGCCTGCAACAAAAAGCCTGGTGTATTTGGGGAGGCCTGAATACTGCATTTAGAGATTATGTGTGTCAATTTACATTAACGTTCGTATAATAACTTCATAGCATTTTGTACCAGTTTAAATGGCCCCAAATTTCAGAACACTTAACACAATTTTGGTTTTCTAACAGATGACTCATAGCTAACCTCTTTATTTTCTGAGAGCTGTCCACATGCCATCCAGTTAATTGTGTTCCACAGTGAGTCTACAGCACTTAAAACTTCAATATAAAGTGAAGCTTCTAAACTCTACAAAGTAAACAGATACTGATTAAGGAAATACAGTATGAAGAAGAGATTAGAAAAAGTGTATCAGTAACAAACAGAAGTGAAGAAGTGTGTCTGCTGACTTTGTGAGAGAAAAGTGGAAGTCATTCAGTGTGGTCAGGCGAGAGAGTCGAGGGTCAAACACAATGCTCCTGCAAAGATTTACTCCTTGACAAAGATTTCAAGTCCCTTACAAACTAAGGCAGCTGCTCTGCATGTTGTATAATGCTGTGGGAAGCAATTCTAACTGTTTCATTGTTCCTTAGTAAGCACTAATGTGGAGTACGTGAGGAGGAGAGCTAAGGGTGAGGCCACCAAAAGTGTTTGAGTTTGTGAGAATGACTCGTCACAGGTGACTTGAGCTTTGATAGGCAGCCACAGTCGAGGGAACTGGGAGGTCACTTGATGCCCCTGTGTTTTCAACACAAGACTTTCCCTCAAGAAAGGGCCTGATCATTTACAACAACAGGCACACCTTCTCCTTTGTGTTTATTTGGGAGCCACTCCACCAAGGATACAAATTTGTGGGAATATGTTCATCAGACAACAATTAGTCATCTTGAGGATTTAAACCATGGGGAGTTTTTGGACATTTTTGTTTTGATGTTTTAATTTCCATGTCTGAAATACAGTTAAGGGTGGAGATGGCCTCTGCTATGAGTGTTATACTAAAACCATAAATTCCATTTTGTCAGGCAAATTACTATAAATAAATCATTACAGTTCTTCATTTCAAGAGATAATTTATGAACAATGTGAGCCTGCCATGTTAAAAAAACCCAAACAAAACAAAAAAACTAAACAAAACAAAATGTAATAGGTATTGAGACATTAAAGTGTGCAGTTTTCAACAAACAGCCACCTCAGACAACAAATGTGTATGAAGGCATACTCTAGATTTAAATAGTTTGCACAGGCTGACTGAGCTGGTGAATCAGGAATGTTACTTCAACAACAGCTGGGGAGAGAAACCATCTGAGGCTCCTGCTGACGACCCCTCTTCCTTGAAGCCACACTGCCATCACCTGCTCAGAGAAGAATCCTTGATGGGTTTCCGTGGGAAATACCAGGCTAAAGACTGACTGACTGAACAACCATTTCATGCCACCCATTTTGTTTCCAGGCTGTGCCACCATGCATACAGTCACACAGGACGCAAAGGTGTGTCCTGCGCTGTCTGAGTGCATCTTACTGGTCCGAGAAACAATGGCTAAGTTCCAAAGAGCTTTCATGGTAAGAATAGCAGACAGCTGGTGACCTTAGTCACCTGCTGTCTGTGCTTACGTCAAACTTAACAACTCTGTGCTGTTCCATGTGCTCTGGAATACAATGCTGGATTTTACAATCATCACACACAAAACTTCAATTGAGACAATGATCAAGTTGAATGAAACACACAATGGAAAAACAAAACAAAACAAAACATTTTCAATTAATTATTTTCATGTTCAGTTATCAATCCAGAAATGTTTATTTTAAGAGGATTATGAAGCTTTCTGGTGTTGCCATGCAAAGAAAAAAACTAAAATGTGCACACACCTGGGGCTTGAACAAATAAGAATACCAAAACCCTGTGGTGTTTATCATGTCTTTCATCAGACTTTGACTACCCACACAATACAGATATTCGTTCATTCATTCAGTACCACTTATCTGTTTCCAGGTCACGGGAGGTGCTGGAACCAATCCCAGCTCACAGTAGGTGACAACCTTGACAGTCCATCACAGGGCCAACATACAGAGACAGACAGAGACCATCAACCACTAACACTCACACTCAGACCTATGGACAATTTAGAGTCACCAGTTCACCAGTCTTTGGATGGTGGGAGAAAACCAGAGTACTGCAGGAAACCTACACAAGCACAGGGAGAACATGCAAACTCTGCACAGAAAGGACCCAAGCCTGGGCACCGAACCCACAACATTCTTGTTGTGGGGCAACGGTGCTTGATTCAGATATAACTACAGTAAATGCAGCAAACCATTCACTGATTTATCTGCTTCTAGGAATAATAACTTCCTAACTCAGTACAAGTTAACATTAATCATACCAAGCAGAATATGTCCTTCAGGTACGTAGCTAGCCACCATTATTGTGAGACAATGATATATGGCTCAATGTAGGTTGTGAGGTCAAGTGACCAAAGGACAATCTCGAATGTTAATGTAGAATACAGCTGATGTTGTTACTTTACTGGTTTAGTTTTGCTTCCGATGTCTTCCAAATGCCTAATTTCAATGCCAAGTGCTCTCACCAGGTCCAACTCAATAAGCCATGACCACAGCTGATTGGGAAAACACTGGACCTTGTCTGCTTAAAAATATAGGAATCACCACTAAAAGGAAAGAATACCAGAGCAGGCTATGCTAAACTGGCTATGTCCCTGGGACCTTTACGTTGAATGTCAGCCCATCAGAGCATAGCTCATCCCTAACATCAAAACTGAACTCCACACTGAGCAATGCAACTACACAAGGGGGAGGGAGCCACCCACAGATGCAAACAGTGATGTTCTTGAGTGTTGATGATCTTCGATAAAATGTTACTATTTCTCAGTCCTGCATGAGTGATTCTGAGCAAGGGAGGGGGTATGGGAAGGAGAGGTTGAGCGAGTGACTCATTACACAGAGCAATTGCTGGATGGATGTTGTTCAGAGACACTTGTCAGCACAAAGTTATCAAGGTAAAGGTATTTGGCAAAAATGAATGGGAGTGAGGGAGCTCCAGGTTCAACTCTGGAGTGGCGTGCAGTGGGTGTTGAAATTGGTGGTCTGTTGTATGTTTTTCCATTTGTTCACCTCTCCCAAATAGCGTATTGTCAGGCCTTGTGTGTGCACCATAAACTTTACCCTGGCCGACTAAATGGCTTTTGTTTTGTATGTTTTGTTGTTGTTTTCTATTTTCTCAATGAATTATTTGTTAACTCTTTGCTTTTGTATGCTGAATATTTTAGGACCTGCACATCTGTGCTCTCTGTATTCTTGAGCTATCACAGGAGAATAGTTCTGAGACATGGCTTTATTTTTTCAATTTGAGCGAGATGAGAAACAGCCTCAAACTAATGGAAAATAGCCAAGCACTAGAAAAACAATGTGCAGTTTTGTCTCATCCCTTTTCATTTTCAAAGTGTAAGTACTTTACCATTGGAGCACTTTGAATCAACATCACCATTTTCATCAAGTTGTGTTCAAATGTCAATGATGTTACATGCAGTTATGATTTTCTGTGTCTGTTACTTCTATATTTCTATAAAGTGGAATCCCATCAACTGTGGGGGCCCAGTTATGCATGATTTTTTTTCCCTTTAATTGTTCATCACAAGTGTAATAACTTTATATGAATACAATTTTTAGTGTTAAGAGTTGGCTTAATAAGTAAAAATTTTAAGGTATCAACTAGAACTTTGAGGCACATGAATGCAAGTTCAGGATTGAACACAGATTTTTTATTTTAATGTTTTGTTCTTTTACTGTTAAGGTACATGCGCATAAAAAAACTGCAGCCAGTCTACACTCTAAAATTTCTCTAACTTAAATCATGGCTTGAGTTATTTCAGTTCCAAAAAAGAAAATGGGAAAGAGAAAAAAAATTATGATGCCCTGATAATTATAGTCCCAAGAGCAATTCTCATGTTTCTTACAATGTTACTTTTTAAGATCTGATAATGACCATTGTATAAATATGTTAAACTGACTTGAAACTGGGAGTTGCCTTGTCAAAGGAAATGACAGAATAGATAACATGGTAATTTCAGGAATAACTCCACTTTCTTAGAGGATGCAAGGTTTAATTTAAAAAATTTTGCAATCTAGTTTAATTACAAAAAAAATCAGGAAATCCCTCAACACAGACGGGTTGTGGAATATTCACTAGCTCATCCTATTTTGATTCCCTGCACTTCCCTCTTCTTGTTTTCCATCATTTAGTCATGGTCAGTGCAGACTGAAGTGTTTGTATATATGTCAAAAATACTGTGGACAGCCTTTTTAATGTCAACAGCTCACCTAATCCTCTATTAAGTGTGTGTGGATAGAATTTTGAGAAAGTCTCAACTTAATACTTAAGTCTGTGATCAGCTTTGAGGCTCCAGCCTGGCCAATTTGAGTGACCTGTTAAAATGATGGCAAATGCCAGCCAAACCACTGAGTCATGGTGAAATCCACCCAAATTACTTCCTTCTCTTTCCTGTCTGTTGCTTTCTATGACACATGAACCAAACAGATCCACACGCATAGCCCCACCAATGGAGCTCAGACAGGGGCCAGCCACTGCGTTACAAACTCATCTCCTATGTCTGGAATCCTGACAAGTATCTGAAGCACTCACTTACCCAAAGTATGCCCTCACACACATGTGGCAACAGTGCTGTGTATGTTGAGCGTCTGCACTGGCCTGGTTCACAGCAGAGCCTGAAAAGCATGGACAATCTGAGTACTCCTGATCTTTTATGACAGAATCAGGAAATTCCATTAATGCTCCTGGATATCAGCCATTTTAGCTCTCTTTAAGTATTTATTGCGGCTCCATTCATCAATACCTCAAATGAGGTTAGTTCTTCACACAGCTAATGAGGAGAAGGAGGAGTACTCATCATCACGTCTGAAATTTTGTCCTTTTCTTTGGTCTAATAGCCACTGGTTTAGGAGATCAATAGCATTCAGATCAATACCATTTGGATAACTTTCTGCTAAAAGTGCTATCAATTCCAGTTCAATCTCAACATATTTACCACTATGCAGCCCAGAAGGGATAGGCCTCACACCATATGGCTAGATAGTCTGGTTGCAATCTGTCAACTCTATCTGTCCAGTCAGCTGAATGCACACTGTACGTCTGAGAACTAAAAACATTACGTGTATGGCTGTCTAGTTTAGTTTTAAAAAATCTGTTAGATTTTGGAAAATTAGGCTCATTATCTTTTGTAAGATGAATTAGATGAGCAGATCAATTTCCATTTAATGTCAGTAGGTAACTCTAGAATAAAGACAAGACAGGAAACCACTCTCCAACATGATAAATTCTGCCTATCAATACCTTTTGCATTGAATAATTGACATGTTTCTTAGATCTGTGCAATTCGCCATTTTAACCCTAACCCCCATCCGACAGACTCCAGGAAGTAAGTCCCAGCCAGAAGTAGTCCAACCAACATCCTTCTCTTTGAGAAATAAAGAATTGATGTTTTTAAAACTTTTGTCCTGTTTTGCAGTTTAAAGTAATGCTTAAACATGGTCAGAGGACAAACTATTCAGGTGCATTTTGTTGCCTTAGCTTGTTCGTTGTGCTAAGCTAAGATAACCGATGGCTGTCTGTAGCGTCATATTTAAAACACACATGTGAGTGTGTAATATTGTCAGAGAGTAAATGAGCATATATCTCATATATGTAAGTAGATTTTGCTTTAATGTAAGGATAACATATTTTGGGCAAAACAAGAAAAGTTCCCCATGTTGTAATGTCAAAGTGAGATTTGACTTTGAATAGAATCAAACTCCTGAGCTAAGACAGCAGCAGCAAACATTGGAAGACTAATCTAACCAAAATCTAATTTGTGATTTATTTTCATCGCCAGCAGTCTCCCATATGATTTCAGGAAGAACTTGAGATGCAATGGAAATGGCTGCAGATAATTTGATGCTGTGCTTTCACCATAATGTACCTCCAAAGTGACTGTGACACTGAACTCGTAAGACAATATGTGACTAGCATGAAATGTTTTACCAAGAAATCCAATGGATCACTACTATTACTGTGTTACAGCTAGACAGACACACACAACGTAATCATTACTAATAAGCCAGTTGGATGAACACCAACATTTCTGTGTGAAGTCTTACCCCAAGCTCTCTTAAACCCCCTCAGTATTAACCCTAACCCTAACCCAGTATGCAGCTACCTAGTCTTGCTCACACAGGTATGTACTTCCAAACACGTTTGAGTAACATGTAGGCGGAGTTGGGGTATCGTCTTGGGTATCCAGTACTCAGTATGCCCCATTTTTCAGCGCTTGGTAACAGTGGCCGACACCTGGTATGACATAGACTAGCAACACGGAAAGTGAGCGACGTTCCCTTGCATCATCTGCATCTCCCACAGATGCAGCTTGGCTTGAAAAGCTCTCACTGCAGCATATATGTCTGTGATCACACAGTCCCAGACGTTGGAGGTTTAACTCAATGAGATGGTTTGATATGTCACAGAAAAATGCCAGTTCACATAGCCACTTTTCATCCCGTAACACCATGGTTCCTTTCCCTTTGCACTCCATAAACTTACAGATTTCTTCATGCAACCCCAAAAATCTGTTGAGCATTTTCGTGCGACTTAGCCAGCATACCTCTATGTAGCACCCAAATACCTGCAGGCCAATTCTGATGGATATAAAATATTATCTTGAGGGGCAGGATATAATTGTCCTGCGGGCCTTGAGTTTGACATGTCTGGTCTAGCAGAATTGGTGCTGTTTAACTGAATGCATGCTCATTGTAATAACTACAGCTTATTGCAGTATTGTTACCAATCACTCACACAGGTCAGATGATTTTCATATACCATGCACTGCAGCTTGAGTCTTATCTCCTGAGGAGACCACTGAGTGAAAGTGGCATCAGTGCCTCCATCAGGATAAGCATACTTCAAAGATAAGTGCACTCACACCAGCCAAAAGTAATTTTTCTTCAGCGTCCTTCTTCGACCTTTTCAAAGAAGCAGGGCAATATGTTCAACTTCTCTAAGTGGTGGACAGCCAGGCAACACACTTATAAACACAATTGTTTTCGTGATCATTCCGAATTTCCCCTTAAGATCTTTCTAATAATGTGACTATGTGTCATCAAATAGATTGAATTCCACTTAACTGGTTATTCAATGTAATCCAGAGAAGGAAATTTACCTAAGACAGAGAAATAAAAAACAAAACTCCACATATAATTTCTGATGAATAGATCAGAGAGATTGTGGAGTCATACTTCTTCTAACCTTTCACTTTTTCAAAATCTTGTGGAAACTTCATGTCTCCATGACAGTCTCCATACTTTATTTATTTACCACTCAATACATGTTTTGTCTCATTATCCTGGCAGATTTATAATTGTTGGGCCGATGGTTTGGAATGAACTGTGATCAAACACCTGAGGTTATCAGATGACTGCCTTGTGGTTATTTTTAGATGGTAATTGCCCCTTTGTTACAGCCTAGTAAACAAAAGAAGAATCCACAGCGATTATCTGGTTATGACTCTCAGTGGGAGCACAGCCTCCAGCTTTTTCCTCTCTGACCCGACAGCAGCTCAGCCACATCTAGTTCATTGCCTCTGCCATGTCATTAATGAAACTCCTAATTATTTTGCTAAGCTGACAGCATCCCAATGTTTGATCGATGGCGGTCTCTTTTGACCTATTGATGTACTCAGTATGCAGTGAACAGCTATTGCACTTTCTCCCTCCAGGGACCATGTGACCACAGATAAAGATCATCAAACAGGAAGCCACTCTGGTGCTACCCTAGGCTCAGACAGTCTTAAAGCATCTTGAAGCTTATCCTATTGATCTAGTGTAGTCTAAACACTGAATAATAATGCCAAAAGCAAACAACCACTTTAGCCTGCAATTGGTCAGGAACCATCATTTCTAAGAACAAATTTTCCTAAACAGGATGATAATTAACTCCATTTTCTCATGAACCACTTTCTTGTCCTAACCTCTGGTTGCAATTTTCACAAAGTTTTCGGATAAAACCATACAACATTCCATTTCAACACATTATAATATTTTCACATGGGCTTTTAGGCAGGTAATGCCTGGTGCTGTTTCTAGTTTATGGCTCTTGCACATCATAGTCTTATTGACATTTAAAACAGGCACATGCTGTTGCCATTTCTGGAATGTGAGTGTGTTATTGTTTGCCTTTCAAGCTTAGCATCTTCCTGCAACTGAAAAATTATAAAAGTTGGTGAGGAATCCTTCTCAATTTTGTCTGCAAATGTATCACCACACTCAACCTGCTTTATAAAAACCTTCAACTTGCAACATTGCTGAGCTTTCTTCAAAACCACCCCCTTTCACATTTGACTTCATCCACAGGAGTTCCTTTTATCTCTCAGGAAAACAGGTGGTTATGATTGTTAGTCAGTGTGCATATGATGAGAAGGATTTTCCCTCCATGTGTTTCGTATTTGGAATGCTGCATTTGCTTATGTGCACCCTCAGGTTTGGGAAGGACACAGCAGATATTTCTGGTTACGCCTTCGACGCCACTCAAAACACCACCACCCACTCCTCCTCAGCTGTTTCAGATCATTCCACAGTGAGAGCCATGTGCTGGTGTGACTTTATCCCACGGAGGGACTGTTGTTGCACGTCCATCCACGTGGATGACTACACTGACTTAGAAGTGATTATAAAATTTGGATCTTGAAGAAAATTACATAGCTTCCAGTTAGGTAATAAGTATAGGCCAGCCTATCGTAACTGCAGAATTTCCTTTCTGATCTGAGACCAAAACCACAGCTATGATGAATGTGTTATGCTATCGACACTCACTCAGAGATGCATGTGGAGCTTCTAGAGCTTCTAAGCAGTAAGAGACTTTTCTGTTTCTCTGTCCTTGTTTTGTGCTGCCATTTACTGTCTTTGCAGTAAAATGTCAGACTGTATATGACTTGCCCACAGGGGCTGTGCATGCCATTCAGAGAGTGCTTCAAACATTTGCTCACAACCTTTGGGTCGGTAGGAAAAACATCTGACAACATGCACCTCCGAGGGGAGCCACCACCAGCAGTCATCTTTGAGGCACTCTGACTCCTGCCATTCCACACTGCTGTGCCACACATGTCAAACAAAGAGTGAAGTGCCAGTTGGCTTGAGTTTAGGCAAATGTGTAGGCAAGAGGAGACTGGGTAACGTCATCCAATCAGCACAGCAGTTTTGCGTGAGCCAGCTGATGTTAAAAGCTTTCTGATTGATGCAATGACTTATCAGCAGAGAACACAGGAGGCTAAACAACAGTCCAGTGAACAGATTTCGCCCTTATCTTATCCATTTAGATAAAGCGAGGGCTGCAATTGGATTAGGCTGACAGCTATGAGTGAAAACAAACACAGTGTAAAGTCATAAACATGTCAGTTGTGCAGGAGGAGAAACCAGTCCCAAACCTGCCAAGGGTGAAAGCTGTTAATTGACTCCCTTTAAAATTGCATTTTTTCTTCATGAGGAAATTGTTTCTTGTTTATCCATGCAGTTTCAAAAATAAAAAGCTCAGATTTCCACAGGTGTTTCTAATAAGAGGCAAAGCAATGATCTCAAAATTTATATTCGCTCAGGACTAATCCACTTTGAGAATCTTCCAAGCCCTCACATATCTTCACTGTACTCTTGGCAGTGAGGCTCTGGCAGATGTCCTCTTCAAACCTGCAGCACTTTCCTTGGAATATTTTAAGTGAAATGGCTCAGGTGAAGCCAGCAATGGAAAATGAAAATGCATTCCATTAGATCAGATTTGAAGGTATGCTGTAAGCACGAGTACGTAAAATAACAATAGCCCTCGTCTTTGGCTGCGCTGACAGATAAGTGGACTTATATTTGCAAGTTCACTCGTGCTGGCTTTAGCCTTCCCTCGAAATGGCTGGAGCTGTGTGGCCATTAAGATGATAGCTAAGCGAAAAACCCCTTGAATTGAAAATGAAAATGCATCTCACACAAAAACACAAAAGACACAAAAATGTGTCTGAGAGGTGTGTGTGTGTGTGTGTGTGTGTGTGTGTGTGTTTGTGGCCTATAGAACAAGAAGCAAATCTCAATGAAACACTTATTCCTCTCTGAATTTTCCCACAAGCTTTTTGAAAGATCAAAAACTCACTTTGGACCGGAGCTATTCCAAAATACAAGAAACATTCAATACCTTTTTGTGCCCATCAGCTCAAATTAGTAATCCTGTTTCTACAGACACCTGCAGAGTTGGCCACTTGGCTATGCCCTGTCCGGCAAGAAGAAGAAATGTTTTAAAATTTGCCAGTTCACTGCTGACCCCAAAAATGTCAACTGTACTGTTACCATGCCCAGTCACTAATTCACTCAGGGGGAAAAAAAAAACACTCAAGGTATGTCAAGAGAGCAAGAGATTTCAAATGAGCTCCACTGCTATTTCTAATTAAAGCAAAGAGAAAAACACCAATTCATACACCTGGGAGATCACAGGAGGTTCTTGTGTGTGCACTTCCTTTTGATCTCTATGTCTACCCTCTCACACCTTGCTTAGTCAATATCCAAGGGGAAATGAGAGACCAAGTGTCATGCAAAGCACTTCAGGTGACCAGGACTTATTAATGCATGGACAGAAAAAAAGTAAAAAAATAAAAATAAACAAATAATAATCATAATAAAAGTTCAGACATTTATAATAGAACTAGCCTTCTTAAATTTTTTGTACAAGTTTTAAAAAATTCATTGATTCATCCCCTGCTTATTTTGGGCAAGGGTGGGGTACGCCCTGGACAATTCATCAGTCCATCGCCGGGCCAGCATTCTGAGACAGACAGAGACCAACAACCACTCACACTCACACTCAGACCTACAGGCGGTTTAGAGCCACCAATTAACCTAAACATGGATGTCTTTGGACAGTGGGAGGAAACCCACGCAAGCACAGGGAGAACATGCTAACTCTGCACAGAAAGGCCCCAGGCCCAGACACCTAACCTGTGACCTTCTTATTGTGAGGCAAAAGGGCCTGATACAGATATAACTACAGTAAATGCAGCAAACCATTCACTGATTTATCTGCTTCTAGGAATAATAACTTCTTTATTCAGTACAAGTTAACATTAGTCATACCAAGCAGAATACGCCCTTCAGGCACATAGCTGGCCACCTCTGTCATGAGACAATGATATATGGTTAAATGTAGGTTGTGAAGTCAAGACCAAAGGGCAATCTCTAATGTCAATGTAGAATACAACTGATTTTGTTACTTTACTTGATTAGTTTTATTTCCAATGTCTTCCAAATGCCTAATTTCAATGCCATCTTGGCCCCAGGCCCAAGCCCTTAACCCATGACCTTCCTAATGTGGGGCAACAGCACTAACCACTACACGGCCATGCTCCAAGTAAAAAAAAAAAAGTAAAAAAAGTAATGAATTAAATCAGGACTTAAGACCATAACATAGTGCTCTGGACAAGAGACACAGTGGAGGCTGAATTCCTCTCCTCATTGCTTTATATATGATCTCCTTTTTTTAGCCTGAAGCAAATATACAAACACAATTCAGTATGTAAATTACAGTTATACATAGGCCTTTCACAATAAATGAAAAAGTAAAAGTAAGGTAAAACTTTAGGAGCAGCTGGGAGCAGAAACTGTAAAACAATCGTAATTTAATATTATTTTTATTCAGTGCATAAGTAACTCGTATCAACGACAGGTACGGTGTAATGAAGCTCCCAGGACAATTTATGTATTACTTGGTCAGATTTAGCAGGAATAATTTCACTTTAAAAATGGCTTTAGAGTCATCGTGAGATTCGTGGATGAATATCTGCTCGGCTCTTACAGGTGTGCGTTGGTTTCCAGCTCCAATAAACGGATTAGATAGAGTTTTAAGGGGGAAAACTGAGACGATTTGATTTTCCGACGGCTGTTTCTGTTTACCAGGTCAGCTCTCAGCTCCGGAGCAGCTGACCGGGTCCGGCAGCAGCGGGAGGAGGAGGAGGAGGAGGAGGAGGAGGCGGCGGCGGCGGACTCTGGCTGGGCTGGCTGGCTCCTCCCGCGGACAGCCTGCTTTATTCCGCCGCAGAAAAAAAACCGTTATCTCGCATCACCAGATCCAACATATCTGCACCGCCGCGGCTCCACACCCATGTTAAATAGTAAAGTACGGACTCTAAAACGGCCACAATCCATCTCTAATTCACACACACCGAGTCTCAGCCTAAACTTGAGGGGTTGAAACTTTTTTTCCAAAGTGAATACGAAAAACGTGCAGCAAACTGAACGGATGCAAGAGCCACAAATGACCGCTGCCATTCTAATATGCGGCACTTCATCTCACGTCCAGCATTTTGCTGTTAAAAAACGAAAAACGAAAAAAAAAAAAAACAAAAACCCGAAGGAGCGATGAATTTTGGTAACAATAGCTCTTTGAAACCATCGCCTGACCAGCACATTTACCAGTCACGTTGACAGCAAGTTGTATCAAAAATGGCGACTGTATTATTGACTTTGTGAAGGGAATTAATATCAGTTATTGAGTTAGACTCCAGGAGGACCGCTGCTACGGTCAGTCTGTGGTGACTTTATCGTTAGTTGCGTCCTCACAGATACTTTACTTCACTCTCTACTTTTCACTAGCGTTGGTGTAACATCCAAACAGACGCAGAAGTGAATTATGTGTAAAGACCACGGTCCTCGGAGAGAATAACGGAGAGAGAGCAGCGAGTTCTAAGCATTTTTGTACTTACAGTGAGTTGAGAGGAGAGCCAGGAGACAAGCCAGACGTGGTTTCGCCATCTTGGAGTCGATGCAATGCTTGCTTTGACCGTACATGCGCAAAAGTAGCCTAATAAGCTTTAGTGTAGATGGAGGGGGAGGGGGGGGGTTAGAGGCTGGGAGAAAGAGGGGAGCGGGGCTATTATATTAGGTTTCCATGGCTACCGAAAGCATCACTCTCCCTGACAAGAATTAATAGCTGACATGGTGTGGGAGGCTCACTTGTAAAGGTGGGCAGGATAGGAGATACCAGCCTCCAGTCGTCTGCGTGCTGTGGGACGGAATTGAAATTAGCGACAAAGTAGAACCTATTTAAGAGCACTTATTCCCACTTTCCCTCAGTAATAAGACATGAAGGGAAACTGCCAACAGGCAATGTTACAGTTACTTATTGTGTTGCCAGGCTTTAGTTATTTATATCATTATAAATCCACTCACGAGATATTGTAGGCTCCTACAAAATAATTATAGGGAAGATTTGAACTGTAATATAAAAACACCAGTTCGTAGTTAGTAGTCTTGTCATGCAAGTTAGGTCATTTGAATTTCCATGCGAATGTGAAATACATTCCAAGTTAAGCAGCCTGTCAGTACTGATACCAACAGCACACAGCATGCGTTCAATAAAATACAGACTTACTATTTCTCACTGGCTGTAATGTCCAGAACTGTGGGGCCACTCATATGTCGGATCCTGGAGACATGTCTTCAACCATGTTAGCCCGTAGCTTTCTCAGGCTATTCACATTAAAGAGCTACTGCAATTTTGTGGAGCCTTGTCTTTGTCACAGCAGATATGGTTTGCTCTGCAGGATTCTAGTTCCAGTGACATTCATTGGTAACATCAAGTATTTTTCCCTCTGGGGACCAGTAATAACTCTGTGATGATAGCAATGCAGCCTGTAATATAAATGCTACTTAAAACATGTCTGTGACATACTGGTCAGCTAGCTTTAAACAATTCCACAATGAGCAAAACAATCTGTGTAGCAGACAGATACCCAATACTAAGATTATCTGACACAGTAGCATGCTGTGTATCAATACTGCATCATCAATGCATTTATACAGGTGTAATCTGACTTGATTGCTAATTATGTTAGGATGCACGCTTGTGTGTAGATATGTGATTCAAAAGATTCAAGTGTGAATCTGGGGTACTTCTTTTACCCTCATGTGTGTTGGGGTCTTTTGTGTTAGTGCTTTTTTCAAGATCAAAGATATACTCTGATGAAGAAGGGAACAACATAAAGATTACCTCAAGAACAGTTATGAGTACACTGATTAGGGTAATGTTCAAGCAATAAAAACTTTGAAAATAACTTAAATCCATCTGCATTTATATTTTTTACTCAACTCAACATGAAAACAAAATGTTCAGATATCCCTACAACTTCATGATTACCAATAATCATAATATTAATAGAATTAATTTAACCGAGTGACTAAAAGTTCTCTTCAAGGGAAAAAACCCCTTTGTTGAGCTTCTTAAAACTAATAAATCCTGCATTAAGAAAAACACAATAGGACTGTACAAGAGGATACTAAATTTGAGTAGAAATTTTGATAAACGCAAAGCTTGAATACTTAAGCAGAAGAATACAAACACTGATACCCTTGGGAAAAAATAGGTTTCACAAGTTTGTCTCATGGAGAAACACAATCTATCAGAAAAGATTCTGCCATTTTAGCAGTTGGATAAAGTACGGCTTAGCTTTGGTTGTTCCACTTCCACAGTGTGCAGTTTATTTTTACTTTTTATTATTTATTTACTTATTTGAAAGCTTAATCCTGTCACTTGTAACATTATTTGAAATGAACAAATACCCACTAAAATATGATGAAAAAAATAGAACTATAATTCTAGACCCTTTGGTCTAATTCTAAATAGACTTGTAATGCTAATTTAAATTACTGGACGGAAAATGCTGGGGTTTCTTGCTGAGTGTTTGGGTTCTTAAAATGTTGAGGTTTTAGTGTTTTTTTGTTAATTTCAAATAATGTTACAAGTGACAGGATTAATCTTTCAAATAATTAAATAAATAATAAAAAGTAAAAATAAACTGCACACCATGGAACCCAAGGAATGCTTTTAGCTGCGCATGTGTTCCAGCAACATATGTTTTTGACTCCAATGTCTGTCCTTGCTTGAAACCCTTTTTTGAAAATATTTTTACTTTCTCCAGGCTCATTGTGCATTGAGGTTCGTTCATCTCAAATGTGATTGCTCCTTTGAAAATTGTAGCCATCTATGTAAGGCTGCTTCTTCCTCCCGACTTTAGGTGCTAGAACGTATGTCCCAAAAAATCTGGGTGAAAATAACTCAGAGCGATCATCCTATTTTTTCTGTTCATCTTTTTGAGGCAAACAAAATTAGACCAAAGGGTCTTCATGGGCTCTGTTCCCATAGCCCATGGGAAAATGATGATAAATAAAAAGTTATTCTCTGTGCTAGTTTAAAATTATTATGAGGGATGTCAAGGCGGGTTCAGTATGAGGTTGACACTTTTTTGTTTATCTAGTTTGGCTTGATTCCTATTTCTGATGTTGGCTTTGACAGCTGGCATCATGAATTTTGACTATTTACCTGCATATTAATTAAATTGTTCTGTGTTCTTCTAATAACATCTGTCATTATGTGAATGGTACACAGCTCTAAACGAGACCCAGTCAAATCTTAATATACAGTTGGACCATGTCATACGCTATTTGAAGTGTGTCAACCAGCAGCTTGTTTTTTTTTTCCTCTCCTCCTCTCAGTTGTCCAATGTACAGTATTTGAATGCAGTTGAGTCACAATAAAGCTGTTTTCCTTCACATTTTTTTCTTTTTCTGCTGTCAGACAACAGAATGAGTTTAAAATGCTGCCTTTTAAGATGAGATGTTAACCAGCAGTCACTTCCAAACCCTTTCCAATTTTAATTCCAGTTCCAGTTCCAATGATTTCAGCTATATTTACTTGTGAAATGATCACTCAGAGATAAAGTTAGAAGCTCATTCATGTCAGCTGCTTTACAGGCAGCATAGAGAGGTCTGTCTGCTGATGGAAAGGTCATCCGTACTCAAGTGGCAATACTGGTGACTGTTGGGAAAAATGGTTTGTAACAAAAAAATCATTAGATTTATTAGAGGGTTATGCCTGGCGGTGCTTGGAAAGCTAACCAACTGTGTAACTTCAATCAAATGCCAATCATATAACTTAATCAGTCAGTCAGTCAGTTACACGCACTATACAGCGTTAGCTCTGCTATCCATCCATTCATCTTCCACTGCTTTTCCATTTCCAGGTCGTGGTAGCTCTGCTATAGCCAAACCAAGAGGGCTAATTATTGTTTTTAATCCAGACAAATTTCGTTGGCTGAATTAAAACACAGACGAAGATCATCCTGATGTAATTCCTGTGGGAACACAGATGTAAATCGAGAATAAGAATAATATTTTATTTTCATCATACACACACTGTCAATGCACACACAACAAAATTACCTGAGATACACACACATATATATGTGTGTGTGTGTGTGTGTGTGTGTGTGTGTGTGTGTATATATATATATACATACATACAATGACAAGATGACAAGGAGTATGCATTTGTCGACACAGTTATCCATAGATCAACCAGCCAGGTGGCAGGGCTGGTTGTTTTCAGTTGAAGTTGATTGCAGGAATTGATGCTCACAGTTCTGGGAATAGAAGGAATGGAGTGGATGACAGCTGCTCTTGGGTTGGGGGAGGCAGTGCAAAACTGTCTTGATGGCTGTGGAACAGTTGGTAGGAACTGAGCTGGAAGCCTGGTGACTGCCCATCACTGCTGAGCCTAAAAGTGGAGGTCATCGCAGAGCAGGCTTGAAATATCTGAAGAAGGTTGGACACCACCTGGTGGTATCTCCTCCTGGCTGTAAATGGTGGCTGAAGTTTATTAGCATCTAGATTGATCAACTAATAGGTGTGGAAAAGTATTTGAATGCTTTTGAATGATGAATTCTGTGTTTATTTCTCACAATGAAGAGCAAAACAGTTTTTGGTTATAGTTGATCTGGTCATAGCCCCTGCACTGGTGGCTGCATCTGTCTACACAGTTATCCATGGATCAACCAGTCAGATGGCAGTATCTGATGGCATCTGAAAGGACATCAAATTTAGGACCGAGCATTTGATTGCTGTCAAGCTCAGTTAATTCTGCAATATGAGCATGGCATTGGTGATGTAAGCCATCTTGATACACACTATATGATTTTAGTTTCCCTAATGACGTGGTAGAAAGTCATGAGACTTTGTCTGGATTCTTGCAGTGGCTGCTATCACCACTGCCAGTTACAGACATACACTGACAAACCTTGCATAATATTTTTGATATGTTTTTATATTTCTCACCTCAACTTAACTACATCATTGTAGTATGGCAATCTTGGAGTTGTGTGACATATGTCACATTTGCCTGCCATACAATTCAACATAGAACAAAATTTTAACCCACTGTTATGTTACCTAGTGGTTTATGAATGGTAATGTGTCCTTTGCCATTTTGCCTTTGAAAGCAAGTAGAAGGAGGAGAAGGTGGAGATGAGGAGGCATGATGGCTAGAGTTGATATGGTCTATCCCCTCTTTTGATTGTGTGGTATAGTCTGTCAGTCACACACTAGCTACAGCTAACACATACCTATAGTGAAGTGATTAGAGCTGATTATATTGTGTTCACAAATTTGTCTCCCCATGATCTATCTTTCTCTGACTTCACAGTAAAAGAACATTTACATTTCACAAGCTAAAAGTAACACCTTTGGGACTAACTGGAAAAACATACAAACAGTAGATCCATTAATCAAAAAGTCTTACACTGGTAGACACTCTTTTACAAGCAAACTGAAGCAGGCAGAGAGCCAAAAACCAAAGGGCAAAACAAAGGCACAAACCCCTTGGGCAAATACGAGGAACAGGCTGCAGAGACAATGCAAGTTGCAAAGACAATCTGGTGCAGACAAAAGCAGAGCAGGCCAGTTTGCATAACCAGGGTGGGCTAGCAGTTGCAGCAGGCGCAAGTAGGTGAGAATTAGGTGACGATGTTTGAGGGAAGAATGAGTTATCACATGAAGACAGGGATGCAAGGTCAGAAAATAAAACCCAAGTAGATTATGAAAATAATAACAATAATAGAAACCAGTCATTGAACATGACAAGATATTACAATAATTTGCAGGAAGGGGACAACAATAGCTTATTGGAAAAGTATATGGAGCTTCCATTATAACAATTGATCACTGATTGTGCTAACCTTATAATGGTGGTCCCATAAAGCTAAGCCAGACCAAAAGTAATGGTGATGCATTATCTTTGTACAAAACATTGTTTCTAGTCCATCACTAAAAGCAAGTAAAGACATATAGAAAAACAACAAATCGCACCTGACAAATTAACCTTATAGTCATGGCTTCAGACCATGGTAGAAAGCCAGAGCGCACAGATTATAATTAAGTTATATTTTTGTAAAATTATTTATTCTGACCATTACCTTACGGGGATAAAAAAAAAAAAGCTAATAGGTGAAGTTTTATATATTTCATATAGCAAACTGTCTATTAGGATGAGTAAGAAGACCAATTTAAGTATTAAAATATATAAAAGTTTGACTGGTATGGTCAAAACAGTAATAAATAACAGAGAGAAATGTGTTGGAACCTTCCCCAATCTCAATTTTTCCTCCTTCTTCATCTCCAGTTTTTGTTCAAACAATCTTTTATATTTTCTCAGTGACAAAAAGACAAAGTCAGCTAGATAAATTCCAGACAAGGATCTTTTCTGATAATTTCAGGTTTAAAAACATAGAATGCCAAAGGTTGAGGGAGCACAATACTTGAACGGTCTGTCTGATCATTGGAACCTCAAGACAATGAGACATGTACCCAGCAAATGACATAGGTGTCCATGAACTCCTTACATTTGGAGTAGGCGGATACAAAACAACTGAGATACGTACCAAATGCATATGCATGCAAGTTTTCCAGTGTGAGGGTTGGAGGAAAGTAGAACCTTATAACACACACACACACACACACACACACACACACACACACACACACTACATTGCTTCTTTTGTTTTCATAGTGTGCCTGGTGTCTTTTGAATAATAGAAGTGGCTAGAGATTCTCAGATTTACTTTCAGCACTTAGAACAACGTTCCCCTCTTTCTCCATTCAGTCAGAACTCAAGCTGCTGGCTCTAAGCCTTTATAGTATTAACAAATCATTCTTTCCCTCTCCCTTATCTGAGCTTTCTCTTTTATCACACTTGTGTAGTCAGGAGGAGTAAAATATGTTGGCCAATGTAATAGCCTGAGAATGCTAAAAAAAACAATGAAGGTATTTTAAAATGATCTTATTCAACAAACATACAATAAACTTACATTCCCTTTATGCGTCCTAGAATCAAGAGACAGCAGCATTGTGGTTATCCTTATTGCCATGAGTTTGATTGCCAGGCTGGGGCCGGGGAACATGCAAACTTCTGTGTGAAGTTTGCATGTTCTCCCTCTGCCTCTATGTTTCCTCCCAAAGTGAGCATGTCTAGGTTTCCATGAGTATGAATGGTTGTATATATCTAATTGTTTGCTCTGCAACAGACTGGCGACCTGTCCAGTGTGTAGCCCACCCTCGCCTGAGAAGCCAGCTGGGATTGGCACCAGCAGTTTTTGCGGCCATGAGAGGGTTGAAAATGAAATGAAATGAATTTCTGATTTTGTTATGTATCTCCCCTTCACTTCACATCCACAGGTGCAACTTGATGTTAGCTGAAAGACATTTTAACTTAAAAAAAAAAACAAAAAACAGACATCAACATCCAACTGACTAGTTGTAATTATAAGCCCATTGTTTCCCTGTAATTTACTGCATAACTCAACCCTCCTCAAGGAAACAGGATACAAATACCTGAATTGCTGGGAGCTTGCATCTATCAGGATCTGATATGGATACTGTAATTGTGCTGCACAAGCAGCTTATGTAAGTGATCATTTTTTGTGTTTATATCACTTAATATGTCAAAAACAGTGTCCCTGTGGAGTTTCTGAGTAGCTAAAGATGAAACATTTACTTATGGAACCTACGGATGTCTGCTTTAGCTCCAAGTGACCTTGAGGCGCGCCAGGCTCTGTAAACACTTCCAACTATGTCTCTGTGTCCTCATTACAGCCAAATCCAAACATGCGCACCACCAGAGTGTTCACAAGCAAAGCCTTCTGTGGCTCCCTCTCACCTCAGGCAAACCATTTGCGTCTCCTCTCACACTCGCTTGCATCTCATGTCTCTACTTGGAAGTTCCCACAGCCATCGAGCACATTGCAATGTTGTGATTGGAGCCACAGTTTGGTTGTACAGCTTTTCAAACAGCAGATGAGTTCTCCGGTCTGTCGGTGAGGAGGCAAGAAGAATTCCCCTCTGCTAGCTTGGCTTCAATAAGAGTCAACATTCACCAGCACTGTTAGTATCTTTAGCAAACATTTACAGTGTGTTTGCAAAAGATCAGGGAATCTAGATGTATCCTCAGGCCACAGCAAAGACTGCTCTCATGATCATGTTTCACTTAGTTTTAAAGAAGTCAAAATGAATTTACAGTCATAAAATGCAACTCATATCTGGTGTATTTTACAACATCATTAACTAACTGAACCTGTAAAATGTAGTACATTTCTTTAATTGTACTTTCATACAAAAGACAGTGAATATTGACCCACTGTATTATTAACTATTATGATAATGAACTGGACCATTTACTAATCAATACTCCTCATTTTGATGACAAGATAGATGATAATTTAGTTTTTGTATTATGCGGTATATCAGGATGAGATCACACAAAGAAACTAGATGGATGAAAGTGACTTGGGTTGACTGAATGTTGGCTAAAAGGTACAAAATCCTCTATTATTTCCAGTTTCTTTTAGCAACACTTTGTACTCTTTGTACTAGTTATTAAGCTGTATCGTTGCTGCCCATGAATAGTGTCCTACAGAGTTATGATAATTTTTACAAATACTGGGAACAGGCATTGGTGTGTATTAATAGTCTGATCAGTAAAGAATAGCTAATTTTTGTACTATCTTGTTTCCAACATTTCTATTTAAAAGCAGTTGAATGCCAGGAAAGCAGCCTCCCAGCTCTGGAAATGGAACCCTGTGAATACACCAGTATCATGGCAGCATGACATTTACTTATTCACACTAAATACAACGCCTGAGGCTGATAGAAAACCAAAGATTTTTTGCTATGATTCATTTTAAGAAGACCTGACTTTCTGAACCAAAGTACTATTATAACTAGGAAAAGTAACCAAAGTCACTGGGATACATCATCTGGAAACTGTTTAAAGTTTCATCTTAATCCAGCTGGCTGTCACTGCACAGACAGAGAAGTTACAATATACACCGGGCGATGCAGGTAAGACGCAGATGTGTAGCGGAACCATTTGGTAAGCTGACACACATCAGCGGGAACAAATAACATAATATCAAATCAAATCAGATAAATTTATATAGCGCCAAATCATGACAAAGTTACATCAAGGCACTTTAGCAGGTCTAGACCAAACTCTTTACAGAGACCCAACAGATGCCCCCAAGAGCAAGAGCTTGGAGAATGTGGAAAGGAAGGCTCGGGGGCAGCCATCTGCTTTGACCAGTTGAGGAGAGAGAGAGAGAGAGTGGCACGGGGGGGGGAGAGACTGGTAGAGACAGAGACTTTGGGAGACATGGTTAGTAAATACAGATGCTCAGAAGCAGGGATTTGGTAGAAGTATGGTTATTGGTATTTTGGCGCATGCAGGGGGGAGAGAGAGAAACTGGTGCTGAATAAAACTGACACACAAACCTAAAGGGTAATACGTGCATCTAAATTTTACCTATTATTGATCAGTTCTAGTGTGAAGTTAATGTAGTAATAACAGACAACTGCAGTGATCTGTCATTGGCCTGCAGGCTCTGCTGATCATGCCCCTCATAGAGGTCAGAGAACCCTGATTGATAAAGACTCAACAGCAGAACGATTCAGTCATATATAACTTGGGATGACATGCTCTTTCACACTACAATCTCCAGAGGTATAGTGTATGAGGCGTCTAGGCCATAGTCCTATACCCAATGTGCCAATCAATGAGCCTGATTCAGCTTCCATATTTTATTCACTGCTGACTCTGAAAGCATGCTTTAATTTTTTTCCCCACACATTAATACTTAAATACTTTTGCACTCAGCAAACGTATTTTTATGAGAAGTGAAACCTTTGTACTGGGAGAAGGGAAGTTGTCAGTTTTCAGACGTGTGTCTACAAGAGCTCAGTTTCATTTACTGCTTCACTGGTGGTTTGTTGGAGATTGTGTTGCAAGATGTATTGAAAAATTTATAATTTTATATATTGCAATTTGTCTCTGTTTCATCCTTTTGCCGTGTCATGATGTTTTGAAGTAATTTGACTAAAAGGCTGTTGAGCATAATGCGACAAAGGGAGCCACTTGAGGGGTATAACTTCTCATGGCAGCACTGGGAGAAACATGACAATTGAAAACAACCAGCTTCATGGATAAAATGAGCTCCAGTGACCCAGTTTGGTTTTATTTATTCATCATGTCCTGGTGTCCAGGATGGCATGCCATCAAAAGCATGCTGCACACAAAGGTATGGAGTCAATGCAAGGTATTGGTACACACAAGGCCAAGAGCTCTTCTAAAGCCCAAAACATCTGTGATGTGTTTACAGATATCTGATCAAATCAAAGGGGAGACGAGATGAGAAGTCTCTAATGCTTTCTTCTCTTATTGGTGAAAATATTACAAGTGTAAAGAGGGTTTCAGACCAAAGTCAGACTTAGATAAAACATGTTTTGGCTTGTTTTCATATGTCTTGAGGAACTGGACCGTAGTTCATAGACATGCACATTAGCACCACAACATAATGGGGAAAATTTAGTTAGGATAGCAATGAGCACTTTTCTTACATTTATTAATGTTCTTTAAAAAAAAACAAACAAACACAAAACACACATCCAAAGGAGATTTCATTCTATCTTCCTAAAACAACTTCCTCCCTCAGTTGGTGTTATGATTTTGCTGGAGAGTGCTGTGCAGCCCAGATGGGCAGAGATCAGGTGACTCAGAGAAAGTCTGTATGGCCATATTTCATTTTCTGGATTTATCCTTTACCCTATATCACTTGGAGAAAAGACTTAACAGTCTACTTTTGATTTCTGATGTGCTGTCGGTAGCTATATGAGTTGACTGCAGTCATAAAGCTTACCTCATGATGTGCATATGCCTACCATCGGCTTTGCATTTTTACATTTCACCCCAGTGTAGTGCTCTGGTTTTGAATTCAGCTCAATGATTAGCTTGGATTGGGGAGTGGCGTTGAGTCGGTTTCTTTCAAAAATACAAAAAATTACCAAAATAAATTTCACATCAAATTTTGGTCAGTTTTGGTTTGGGTTCACTGATAAAAGTGGTATTATTTGTGTGCAGTCTTTTCCCCTTTGGCCCCAGGTGTTTGATCTGGGTCACTGCATCAATGTGCACGGCTCAGCTCGCCTGCCTGTCTACACCACCAAGGCATTTCTTTGACCAGAACTACACTAAATCAAACTACACGTTTGAGCTACACAACTCTTTGCTGGAGGATCAAATCTCTCTTTAAAGAAATAATTTCTCTAATTATCAAATTAATCTCTGCAGAGACCAGACTAGTGCTTTCACTGATTTCTCTCAATTGTCTCAACAAAAATTAGACTAATGCAATGAAAGCACAGGATCCATCCTGTTGGTGGCTTTTGCTTTTGCTCATTGCTTTGCAGCAGTATTGGCCAATTTGAGAATGATAGAGGTTTTTGCTATTTTGAGGTCATTATCTGAGCTATGGAGGGCGAAGCACTCTCTGCACTTAGATGGACATCCAGCCTCAATGAGGGGCCATGGGGGGAAGCAGTGTGCAATCAGAGGGACCACGTAAAAAAGGATTGGTGAAGGCTGGAGACATGGGTATCTAGGCAGTGTATTTATATCCCTCATGTCTCACATCTTATAAAGTGATAGACAGGAAGACTGAAAGCTTCTGTCACACAAAATTCTCCATGGCCTTATCTTGTCCCATGTCCCCTTCCCCCTGAGTAAAAAACAGAAAAATAATCCCGGACATATAGAGGGGGCTATGGGTTGCTGTGGGTTAATAATAGTTTTTATAATTCCCACTCACGCCTGTAACGTCAAGCTCTGGAGAATCAAAAGCCAAGAAAATAAAATAGAAGTAAAGAAAAAATTCAAATCAAAGGCATAGGACAGTTTTTCTCTGGTGTTGGGGGCACAATGTGTCTCAAGTAATCATTTCTAACACTTTGAAAATCAGTCAAGGAAATTTCAAGAATGAGGCTGTCATGTTGTTAACATACAGAAGATTAACAATTGTATTTAGCTGTGTTTTCTCTACCATCACCCCCAAGACAAAAACTTTGATCCTCCAGGGGAAAAGAGCAAGTCAGGGCTAAAATTAGATCTCGTGTGAGCTGGTAGGCCTTAACACAAAAACCATGCCTGTATTGTGTCAAGGTTATTGTCGTTCTGGATGAAAGTGATGGCCACAAACCAAGATGTATCAGGGGTTTGTAGTGCTTGAAATATTTATTGAAAGGTAGACATAGTTGGGGAATTTTTCAAATTCATCATCATGGAATGGTCCCAGATAATCACCAGTGCCTATTTATAGCCCTATGAAATATTCAATAATGCACATCTGTGTGTATGATTCGTTTACATGCAAACAAATAGGAATGCTGCTTCCATATGGGTGGAAGCTTATACCACATTTGTTTACCTGTCAAGACAAATCAACAAAAGAAGAAACATAGAGTTCTGAAAAATGTGTAACCTGCATTGCCAGAGCAAAATAAAAGGTAAGGTCAATAAATCACAGGGTAGCAGTGTTTACAAGCAAGATACTGGAGACCTACTGCTCGGCTCAGTGAACACACAGGCAGAGTCATGCATTCATACACACGCTCAAATAAACAAGCAAGCAGACAGAGAGTAGGCCTCCGTCATCAGAAAAAGGGTGCCAGATGGCACTGTGGGAGGTGGTCAGGGAGGATGAAGCGGGTGAAGCCCCCTCGGTGAGCTTACGTGAGATCATCCGTGCGACACACATTTACCCCACTCAACACACAAACACACACATAAGACAAGTCATTACCACAGAAGAAGAACAAGGAGCTTGTTAAACGGAGGCACAGTTTACATTTCGCGAAATACCAAATGTTTAAAACGTTAAGTCTTTAATCAGGTTTAGTTTTTCCCTTATGAGGCTGCACCATGAGTATGTGAAACAGCAGAGAAGCAGGGCTAGACATATGGTGTCAAAATAAAAATACTCAAATTACACTTTGACCCGGCATATTAGTTCAACACTCACCAAGCAGTGAGCACACCATATTGCTATGGTAACCTGTACAGGACACTCAGCATGACACGTGTAGAAGACAACAGGTTGTGATCTTTAATTTACTTTGTGAACAAGCTGAGTGTTCCCTAAACACACACACACAACCACACAAGGTCTCAGCAGATGTGTGTTTAATGCAACTGATGCCACCAAACAGAGAAACTCAACAGAGAAAGGGTGTGTAAATCTGATAGAGGACTCGCAGTAACCCTGTCAGGCTTCAAGTAATGATGTACAGCCACTGCTGTCACCAGACTTTGATGCATTGATAACTGGAGAAAATGTAAATGCAGACCTTGCCTCTGGATAAATGCATTCCTCTGACACTAACCACAGCTGGACACGTACCAAAATAACTTCATAAATTGAGCTGAAGATGTTAAACACTGAAGGTGGATCTTACAGTGAGTGGGAAGAGGCGAGAGAGAGGTTGATGTCAAAATACCTACAAACTAACAATTTATTCAGGCCAGAGAAAAAACATGTTGTAGATTTTGCTCTTCTATAAGAAGAGAAGGTTTCCTCGGTTTACACCCTAACAACAAAAAGTTACAATACATCCCAAAAAGTTTAACCCAAGCAGAGACTTTTGTGATCCACCAGAAGAGCTGAAACCTGCAGTTCCTCTACAGACCTCCAGACTCTGGCTGGGCTGACGTGCTGCCCCATGGACTCCCATGGTAAACTGTCCAGCTTTCCAGCAGAAATAACTATGTTTGAAGCCTGGTACAAAGAAAGACTTAGTGTGTAAAATAAGCTTTCCTTGTTCAGGGCAAGGATAAAAGTTATGCCTGATTGAGGGCGTACCAGGAGAGAGCATGAGAGTTGGGTGTGTCACAGTTGCTTAGCTGCTTGGCGTCTAATTCAAACTAATTCACAAATTCATGTAACCTCTTGGCTCATTCATAGTGTAGCTGCAAATTCCAGACAAATTCTGTACTTGACTGGCAGAGCATGACGTTTTGGCTCAGCTGTGGGTCTCAAGCTACCATTACTACCATGAAGTAACAACATGAGCAACTACATGACTCATTTGTTCAACAGTTCGTCCAACTTATTAAAAATGGTAATTTGAAATCATCCACGCCTATAGACATACTAGTGATGTATGTCAGTATGTTAGGCCTGCTTTTATGTGCATTATCTCAGATTAGTCATGCAACTGCTGCTGTGAGCTGAGATACATTCAGCTTCTCTATGGTCCAGACTGAAAACCTTTTGTGTTGGATAAATTATGTTGCTCTTTTAGTCTCCTCACAGAGGGTCTATACATTTGTTCTCAGTGAAAATGAAAGTGAAATTTTTGCTATCCCTCCCTTCTCCTTCAGCACATTAGTAAATCTCCCTAAAGCAGGCTGTATCACTCTTTCTTGTAACAGTGTTTAGGCTCATTTATGTTAAGAAAAATGGCTCAAACCCTTACTCCAGGGCTGGGAAAGGGTTAGGGTTAGGGTTTACACGACCTTTACTTGTGTCAGACCAGACAGGCAGAAGAGATGGGGAAAGTTTAGGAAAACCAATGAGTGTAATGAGCAGGGCAAACTCCCTTCTAATCACAACTCCTGCAGCATTGCTAAAGTAATGAGCACTTGAAACTGAAACTTTATTTCCTTCTGGCTATTAATGAATCTCTTTCACATGCCATCATTTGCATTTTAGTGATAAATGAATGCAGAATAATAAGAGCATTGTACTGAATATGAAGGACTGGGAAGTTGAAGAGAGGAACAACGTTATCTCTTACAATTAATACTCTTCTTTTTGTGTGGGAGCTCTTGTTTCCTTAGAAAAGCTGTCTTCGGACACTTTGAAATTTGGGTCATTTGCCAGTAGTTTTTCTGCTTGGTTAATGGATATTAATGAGCCATGGGACAGGCTGCTCCTACTTCCCCACATGGAAGAAGGACTCAATCTGCCTATGTTGAAATTATAAATGACTGTCAACAATGTGATCCAAGCGTGTTCATGCCTGACAATCCAGCTTCATAATGCTCAGCACGACATGGATATCAGCATGGCTGCAGAAAATTCATCATTGGTTTCAGGCCCGGACATGCACAGTCACGGATGCTGACAGGTGAAGAGTTTGAAGCGCAGGAGTTGCTCTAATCTTTTTTTCACCAACAGTGAAGTTGAAGCCACTGTAGCATAACAGATCTCATGAATTAAACAGTGCTCTTATTAACTGCATAGAACCACAGGAGCTGTCTTCTCACAGTCAGCTGTAATCTGCTCAGTGCCATCTCTTGTTTTTATTTTAGTCATGTAAACAGCACTTTGACCACACATTGCCGAATGGAAGCCTCTTTCAGTGGGACGGCATAGAAAAAAGTCTTAGTAAAGAAGGGTGCGTTGGTGTGTGGTGGTGGTGGGGTCTCCACCTGGAGTGCAGTGCAGACAAAAACGCAGGCCAGATGCATCTCAATTCCAATTAGGTAATGGGAGCTGACAGCAAGCATGAGCGAGCCACACGTGGACTCAGAGCTAGAGGGGAAGGCTGGATGACTCTTTACAAGCTGCATTTCATGGGCTCCTTGACCCAGGGTTTTCAGGAGATGAAGGAAGATGGTTACACCACAATCAAAAATGAATGAATAGTGGTAAATTAGGTCAGGTGGAATGAGAAATATGTGTGTGATTAAAGCGAATGGAAATTAAATGATGCCCAAGAGTTTGCAACAAACAATTAATGTGCTGCAGTGAAGGTGAAAGGAAATTGATTGTTGGAGTGAGGATTGTGAAACAATTATTCAAGCAAACTGAAGACAAATCAGGATGGATGCCAGCAGGGTTTTTTCTTACCTGAGGAGTAACATGGCTGCAGTTCAGCAGCTTCAGTTTGAAGAGGTGACAAAACAACACTCTTTTATATATGATCTAAATTTGTTGTCATAGATAAAATGTCAGTCATCCTGCAAACCAGCCTGTCAGGCAGACTCGCTCTCTTCCTCCGTCTCTCTTTCTCTCTCTCTCTCTCACACACACACACACACACACACACACACACACACACATACACACTAACCCACCAAACCCTGCACTGACAAACCCTACTAATCTGCTCATAATTTAAGTCATTCAGTCTAGGGGAATTCTGCACATCTGTCATCTGTGCATCTTGTCCAATCTGTTAGCATCATGCTGTTCTCATGTATCTCCCCTTTCTTTCTCCCTCTCTCTCCTACTATTCCTCTCATGGTGTATTTTGTCATTCTAACACGTGAACACCCCCCAGGTTTATTCTTGCATTTCCATCTTCTGTATCAGTCCTATAAGTGTCAGCTGACAAAGGCCAAGGCCTATGAGAGCCAGTGTAAAATGTCTGTCTGTATAAATACTCTGCAACCCAGAAACGGATAAAGCAGTTGATGATGAATGTATAAATACTGTAAAAAACGTTTCTCACAAGCTGACTTCTAATTTTAGCTAGCTCTGAAAAGCTAGCTTTAACCAGTAGTTTGACATGATAAACCCTATGTCACAATTTTATGAAAACACAAAAAGCTTGAGTTTATTCAGGTGACAGAGTGAATTTCAGAAAAAAGATGTGCTTTTTGAGGTAGCAAAGATGCATACCTGTGATAGACTGGTGACCTGTGCAGGCTTAAGAGCACCTTAATGTCAGCTGGGATTGACCTAAGCTCCCAGCAACAAGGCAACAGGTGAGCAGCATTAGTAGCAATTTCTAAAACCCAGTGGTTGGTTTCACAGTGCTCTAATTTTATCAGGATGAATGGTGATCATAATGAACTGGCTCTTTAAAATCCTTTAAAATACTTAAATTAACAAAGAACACTGCCATGGCCACTTCAGTAGGCAAGATAGGATACTTATATTTCCTTTTATCTTCATTGAAGTTACTTATTTATTGCTTTTAATATGGTGTACAAAATGTACTTTTTGTGTGGCTTGTTTTTTTTAATGAAAAGTAAAGAGATTCTAAAAGCAACTGTAGTAGTTGAAAGGTGAGTTAAAGATAGTGAAAGCGAGACTTTAAAAGATTAATTGTTTCAACGCTTCTCATAATATACTGACACCTCTGAGATTCAGTTCAGTGGAAATAGAAATGGTTTAATGAAATGTTCTGATGGACCAGCCAAGGTCAGAGTTCATCATATGTGCTGAATCAAATCTGATTTGATTTGAACAGTTGAATACAAATACATCTCCCATGTTATCTGTGCATGTGACCTGTCCCAGTGTAACACAGGCAGTTAAATGCTCTGGTGACAATAATGGTGCATATTTTTCTCTCCTTTATGTTTTTAGCTTATTGTGACTGAACCTGGCACCTGAATTTCTTTCCATGTGTAGTTATTTTGCTTATCCATGTGGGTTATGGTTACACTAAGGTACATGAAGTTACCCCAGGGTTAAGGTCATATTTTGCAGCTCATATTAACTTCATTAATAAATTATTCATAAATATATAGTTCTGAAATGGTTTATTGAAACGTCAAGCCACTGGAAAACTGGTGTTGACAATAAACTGTGTAATGCCTCGCGGCCTCATTGGTAAGTGTCTTTCCAGTGTGTTTACTCTTTTCAGGGGTCATGTGCTAGATTTCTGCATTATGATGATAATATGAGGCTTTGGCTCTCTCAGCCCCTCATGCATGCAAGACTCAATCGGATGAGCTGGGCTCCACCTGTCCCTCCTTTCCAGTTGCCAAGACTGACTAAATGTGTCTACTCTGCCCACAGATGTCACAAATTTCAGCATGCCTGGCATGCATGTTCCACAGGATGCCAGGGCCAGAAAACTGGCTGGTTGGTTGCGTCAGAGAGACCACGTCCCAGCGACGGGTGCTCCCTTGGCACCTCTGATGTGGAGAATCAGGACTGAATTAGCCCCATACTTCTGCTTATTGACCTCACTTATGCGTCCCTAATGTGCCAACATCTGTGCAGCAAGATGAGTCAGCTTCAAACAGGAACAAAAAAGCAGAAAATGGACTGGCCAGGTGCCATCTTTGCAGATGCTCTGCTGCAACATGCTGGGCTCAGTATCACTTCAGTGTGCCCAACTGGTAGAGTTCGGTCCCCAAACCCTCCCCATGGTTACTCCTGATAGGGTGAGATGCTCACTGAGGGAAGGCTAATTAACACGGAATGAGACTGGTTGCACCTGGCTTTTGCTACTGCTCTTGAGTTCATCAGGAAAGCCCTCTTCACTTGATTCTACCAGCAGTTTCATCAAGCTGCTTCATTGATTAATCAAATATAATGAGCTGATTTGTTTATCTAAGAGACCAACTAAAGAGTTATGACTCTGTAACTCAGAGATGAAGGAACGCTTGAGAAAACTGAGGCTGCATTCATCTTCTACCACTTTTCTGTTTCCAGGTCATGGGGCTGCTGGAGTCAATGTTCCAGGGGAGGGGCAGGGCGCATCCTGGACAGGTCGTCAGTCCATCACACAGAGACAAACAACCACTCGTGCTCACATTCACAGACAATTTAGAGTCACCAGTTAACCTAAACATGCATATCTTTGGATGTTGGGAGGAAACTGGAGTACCTGGAAAACATGCAAACTCCACACAGAAAGGACCCAGGCCAGGAACCATACCCACAAGCTTCTTATTGTAGAGCGACAGTGCTAACCATTACTGCCTCGTGCTGCATTCATATTTATTATATTTATGAGTAATGTAAAATGCAGTGCACCTTTAGACAGCAACGTTAGGACGTAACCAGTGGTGCAAAATAACTAAGAACATGTTTTATAGTAGTTTAGTGAATTTTGTAGGACTTGTTTAATATATAATACATTGTGACAACACTACAAAGTGCAGCTTGAAAAATGAAAGCAACAATAGTTTCATGAGAATGAAAAACCATGACAGTGCTGGCTGAACCTCATAAACTGAAAAAGAGCTTGACTTCAGAACCAATATTAAAACAATGATATTGGTGAAATATCTCAATATGTCTCCCATGACTGGAAACATTGGAGCTGTAATAAAACCGGTGTTAGTGCATTTAATCTCTTTTCCTCTGACTGCTTTCTTGGCTAGTTGTCTCACTTCAGATGCCAGAATGATGAGTCTGAACTTCACATGAGGAAAAAGAGGAGCTGATTTCTTTTCTAAGATAACCATATGGATGTTTACCATAATGAAGAAGGGAAGTCATTAATCTGACAGCATCTCATATGCATATACATGCATTGTTCGCTGGCGAAAGAAATAATATGGCATAAATAAATAAATAAAATCACAGCCCAACTGAACTCCAGCCTAATTTAAAGCCACAAACATATTTAAGATATTTCATGTCCAAAGCAGAAACACTCTCTCACTCTCTCTCTCTAGTTCTGTGCCTGTGTTCAGATTCCATTAATTCCTCAGGCCTTCAGAGACTTTGTGTCTCTCCTAGAGATGAACCGTGATGAAAATTCTTATTTAATGACACTACTTAGAATCACAAGACTAAACCATTTCAACAGCATGTTGCTTTGCGTGAGCCAGGGAGCAAATATTGTACAGGAAAGTCACTTGCCTGTCACCTGCAAGTGCTCTTGGAGTGAGAACCAGCTGATCTTCTGCTGCACTGAGGCTTCTGGCGAAAATGGATTCCATGACACAACTTTTTTAAATTGCGCCTGCTCAACCCATTTTCATATATTCTACACACCATCTTATCCATATTTAATTTCTGTGTGCTGTGCTCAGGAGCCATATATGAATGGGAAATGTCACATTTGCCTTACATTGATAAAAAAAAAAAAAAATAATAATAATAATTCTTACTACTGTTAAAGGGAAATTTTTAAGTGTTAATTTTATGTCCAGGTCAGAGACTGTATATAAAAGTGGACGTATAGTCGGTCTCTCGAGTAAAACGAAAGTTATGAATGTAACTACGGTTCTATGAATCCTGAATGACCGCCAGAGGCGGTGCTTTAAGCACTGAATATTCCCCAGATCGAGTATGTATACCAACAATATCACCTGTGACCTCTGGGTTACCTGGAGGAGACCATATCTTCCGGTGTCACCCGAGGATCGGTTCCTTCAGAATCTTCTCGCGAGCACACAAGGATTCTGTGTGACAGAGAGCTCTGGCTCTGGCATTCGGGATTCATAGAACCGTAGTTACATTCGTAGCTTTCATTCTACTTCATCCCTACTGACTGTCAGAGGCGGTGCTTTAAGCACTGAATGACTCCTACCAACAAAGCCACAAAGAATCCGGAGTATAAATCTTCAGTGTGCAGAGGTAGAGGACTCTGGCCGCAGGACCACAGCCAGTGGATGGTCAGTGGCCACATTCACCCTGTAGAATCTGGAGAAAGAGTCGCCCATGAAGCTGTGGCACAAATGTCCTCAGGGCAGCCCATGATGTGGCAAGAGTGGCTGTAGAGTGGCACTGCACACCAGATGGCAGGGGACGGTTACTTGCCCGATATACATGGGCGATGACGTCGACAATCCAGTGGGACAGGCGCTGTTTCGAGACAGTGCAACCCCTGTTAGGGCCACCATAACTGAGAAAGAGCTGGTCAGATCTTCTAATGCATGCAGTGGCTGCAATGTAGGCCCTCAGGGCCTGCACTGGGCACAATAGTTCAGGTTTGTCCCCTCCATCTCCTGGAGGAGGGTTGTACTGCGCAAGCTGAATAGGGTGGTTGAGGTGAGCAGCACACAGGGTTCTCATCATGACTCGTGCACCAGCTGGAAAACAGTCTCCATCTGTTCTCATACTGGAGATTAGTGGACGGTGCTCCTATATATAGGTGTGTCTGACAGGGTCCGCACAGACGTTCAACAGTGGCCCGGGCCCTCCAGCCGCCAGACACACAGTTGGAGATGTTGTGGATTGGGGTGCCAGATTCGCCCCGCCAGTTGATAGAGGAGATCTCTCCTATCGGGAAAGCTCCTCGGCGGATCGTGACAGAGTCCGTGCAGCAGAGGGAACCAGCTCCTCCCTGGCCAGAAGTGGGCCACAAGCAGGATCCTCTGACCGTCTTGAAGGACCCTGTGGAGTACCAGTCGAAACAGAGGAAATTGGAAAAATTCTGAAAAAGGGAAGGCCATCTGGCTAAGGGTGAGCCAACATGTCCTGGCCTAGAGGGCTCATCGTCTCGGCCAAGGAGAACCACAGAGGGAAGTGGGTTGACACTTCTGAAGCGAAGAGGTCTGCTTTGCCGAAAAGGTTCAAGATAGTGTGCACTACCTCTGGGTGGAGGTGCCACTCTCCAGCTGGAGGTTTCTGGCAGGAGAGAAAGTCTGCCAGACAGTTCTGCTCTCCCGGTAGATACATTGCCCGAAGGCTGATCAGGCGGGAACCTGCCCATGTGAGGAGATCCTTCGTCACTTCCAGCTGCTGCGGAGACTTGGTCCCGCCCTGATGATTTATATGATACACAGCTGATGTGTTGTCCGGCCGTACAAGGACATGCTTGCCCCTTAGGTGTGGAAGGAATTGCAGAGGAGTCGAGACCAGGCAGAAGAGTCGAAACCAGGAGAGCAGGCAGACGCTGGAGACGCTGAGGCTGAACCCGTGGTCAGAGACAGAAGGCAGGTCGGTACAATGGGAGGCAGATGAGAAGAGCAGGTTGGGGACAGGCAGGATCGGTACCAGGAAGTCAGGCAAAGAATGAACGCTGGAGAGTCTCGCATGGTACAATACAGAGGGCAGAGGGGAACCAGGAGAACAGAGCTGTGACACTGAGCTTTCTGCACCTGTGCCGTTTGGCGTCCAGGTAAAAACTGTTCAGCCATCTCTGCAGGGGGCGCAGTGACAACAAGCCCAGGGGAACCACAACTGAAATGGACGTTAGTTTGCCCAAGAGGTGAAGAAATGTAACATAGGTCAGCTGGCGGCCCTCCTGGAATAGGGTAAGAAAGTGCAGGATGTCATCGACCCAGAAGGGGGACGGTCTGGCTGTCATTGTAACACTATTCAGTGTCACCCCAATGAAAGATCTGGTCTGTAACGGCAACAGGCAACTGTTCTCCAAGTTCACGCTGAGTCCGAGGCGGGCCATGTGGGATAGGACACGCGCTGTGTCTTGTGACGCCTGGGCCCGAGACAGCACACAGACAAGCCAGTCGTCCAAGTATGGAAGGACTTTCATGCCCTGAGACTGGAGAGGCGCAAGGGCTGTGGCCACACACCTCCTGAACACATGGAAGTAAACGTCCTTGAGGTCGATGGATGTGCACCATTCTCCGTGTGCTACAGTTCGCAGGACCTTTGCTATGGTCAGCATGTGGAAGGATATGACCTCCTCAGGTATCAGCACCAGCATTGGTGGAGGGAGTGCTACCTCGACTTCCAAGGTAGCATCTGGTTGGCGAGCCGCGAGCATGGACCTCATCTGGGTCAGCTCAGCAGACAGCTGCTCTGCCTTAGACGAAAGCCTGCTATGATCCGACTTCGCCTTCTTCCTGGAGGGTGTGGCTGCTGCCGTGCCTGCTCGACGCTTGGAGCGTCTCAGAGAGTCCGGAGGTGGCTGGCCCGATGGGGGAAGGTCACACCCATCTTCTGGATGTTCCACCTCTGCCAGTCTTGCAGCCCTTGCCGCTCGAGGTAAGTAGATGCAGCTCATGCAGGGATTGTCGGAAAGTGCATCCCGCAGGTGCTCAGGGCCAAGGCATGTGGGGCAGAGGTCGTGGCTGTCCTCTGGTTGTAGAGGGGCCTCACAAAATGTGCAGGGAAAATGGGAGTCATCCATTGTGGTGGCTCCAAGACTGCTTAGATGCTCCTGCCTTGCTGTCCTAGGGGCCTTTTACTGGGGAAGGGGGCGTGTGCACCACCTGTACCAGGCAATGGGCTCAGTAAAGATCAGGGACCACTTGGACAACCTGAGCGCGAACGCTATGGGCAGGCCAAGTGTGGGAACTGTATGCTGAAGGGAGGAAGCGCATACACTTCCTATACCAGCAGAAGCCCAAACACAAATATTAATCAGTAGCACAAGCTGTTACAAAACAAAGGTAGCTACTACACTGTGGCCCTTACCCAATCAGGGTTCTCAAGTTTAATTAACAGATTAACTTAACTAATTGGAGAGCTGATGCTACAATTAACAAAAAGGGGGTGGAGGCGGCGCGCACGCAGCCTGTACCAACAGAGGTTAACAAACCACACTCATCCGTGGGTGAAGCTATAAGCTACCGCTAACAGAGAAACCATGTTGGCCACTGGGACGCACTCACGCAACCCACCAACTAGGTAAGCGAGCGAAAGATGCTTGAGCAACTAAATTATATGCCGGGAGAAGGATGTGTGAAAGGCATCCTCACCGACAGGAAGTTAATAAGCAGAACAAAGTAACTGCAAAGAAATAAGAATATACTCACCTTGTCCCGAGAGGGAGGTGATGACACGATGAGTGTCACGGTGTCCACGTGAGCTCAATACAACTAATTGAAAAGAGAAATATCGCCGTCGCAGCTCCTGGAGGGCGAATGGTCGCTGCTCTGACAGACAACAGTCGTGGAACTACTAGTGACAGAATAAGGTAGCTGTAGTGAAGCGGGCTGAATGTGGCTCAGTGCTTTCAAAAGCAACCTGCACGCAAGAAGAAAAAAAGAAAACGATCCTCAGGTGACACCGGAAGATATGGTCTCCTCCGGGTCAATCAGAGGTCACAGCTGATATTGTTGGTATACATACTCGAACTATGCATGCGTGAAGGGGAATATTCAGTGCTTAAAGCACCGCCTCTGGCGGTCAGCAGGGATGAAATAGAACTAATACCCAAGAGCCTTAAAGCTGGATTCTATCCAAATACCACAAGGGGGCGACTCCACTGGCTGTAGGAAGAAGTTAGATTACAGTGACTTTGTGGGAAAACAACTCTGATTCTCATTAATGAGTTTATGGTTAGAGGTCTCCAGCTTTAACTCTTCAGTACAACATGAACATATTTTAAATCATGCTCCCATTTAGAGAAACATAGAACATAAAACATCTTTATATTTGCATATGTGACAACTGTGTGATTGACAGACCGTAGCACCCAATTAGGACAGAGTACAGAGCAGGTCAGCTCCAGGACTCACTTCTCCTCAGCTTCACCTTCAACTCTAAAACTGGAGATGTTAAAACAGCAGCACACAAACCAAGAATGATGCCACAGGATTTTTATATGTTCTGAATAACTAAGGTCTTTGTAGAAACAGACAGACAGACAGACACACATACAGAAAGATGGTGCCGATGGGCAAAAAACCATTCAGAATGATGTCTTGTTAAAACTTCTGTTCATTTTTTATGATCAAATCGGATTCTGACAGCGATCTTTCAGGGTTTTCTGTATCCATAGGCACATAGCTCCCAAGAAATATGCTACAGCACAGGCTACCATTGGCGTTATCTCAAACTCATTTTCATTTTCAGACATATTGAGTACTGAAATAATACTATTTTGAACTCCCTGTAAGATTAGCCAGTCAACCTTAAAGGTCAGTTCACCTTAAAGGCTGCTGAAGTTTCTGCTCCTGGTCTGTTGGGCCTGTGGTCACAGTTAAAGTCAGGTTTATATAACTATATGTAATGCACAGCAAGGCTGACTGAGCTGATTTCATGTGGCAGGTCAGTCTCTACAGATTCACTTTTTTTAGTGACAGAAGTTTATCATCAGTTAAGCTGCTTCAGCCACATACTGAAGCTGTTGATTCAACTGCTGTTTCAAGTTGATTTTATCTCTGTGTTCTTTATGTTGTTACTTGGTTTTAAGGTTAGCTTGCAATTAATCCAGTTGTGTTTGTGCTGAATATACCTACTGCACTGTAGGTCTTCTATAGTGACTTTCCTTCTATTTATCTTTAGTTTTCTAATCACGGTGATCACACACGGTGTCTCCATGTCTCCAGCACAACAACTGTCTTTCGATGCTAAAATAGCTTTATTTTGATGGACAAATGCATGCGACTGTGGATACTAATGTTGTTGTCCAGGAAATTTAATAACACTGATTATTAAGTAAAACTTTAAACATGCCATTTTATTATTGCATCAAAAGCCATTAGTGTGAATTTTTTTTTATCAGCTTCTTTCCCCATTTGGGATCGCCACAGAAAGTCAGCTCTGTGACTTGCAGTTTTTATAAAGGACACCTTTCCTGTCACTATCCTCCACATTTATTTGGGCTTGGGACTGGCACAAGCTGGTTTGTCCACTGGTTTGCCTTGTGGTTGGGGTTTTGAACCCGAGGCCTCAGCATGGAAAGCACGCCCTGTACCGCTGAGCTATGTCCCCGGGTGTTAGGTGTGAATCATGATGTTCTGTGTTGTAACCTGAGCTTGGCACATGCTGAACTCACAAAAACCTTAAACCCACTTCACCTTTCTGTCAGCTCATTAAAAGGAGGAAGTCTAAACAGTTGATAGAGCAGGAATGCTTTTTAAGATTCAAGTTGATATAAATAGTCTAATTGCATTAAGTGAATGTGACTTTGATTTTTGGCTCCACCTACCCATGATACTTGAGTCGTACAAAACAACTACAATAATTAGACTGTATCAGAGCAACTTTTTTTTTTAAATCTCCTTTTTGGAAATTTACACTTCCATGAAGACTCTTTCATTCAACAATAACCCCCCTCTTCCTTTTTATTTCTGTCCACATGTATCTTCCCTCTTCTTCAGAAATCTGTTGCAACATATCTAACATCTTTGACAGAACAGAAAGAGTGACGAGTCTGTGTTTTGTTTGACTCATTATCCCTGCAAAGGATGGGCAGGCTGGAGATATGTAATTGGAAAAAGGAAGAGTGAACGAGAACAAATGTTGATGGTGTGTGCAGGGCTGAGATTACAAAGGAATCCCAGTGGTCCAGGCCAGACTCCATTCGGGATCCTGAAAGGATTTTCTGCACAATTTTTAGCTTCAGACAGGTTGGACATTGATTCCATGATCAACAAGCAAAGACATTTTCACTGACTTTCCTTTACATCGAAGCAGCAGGTACCATTAAATATGTGTTTGAAAGGATGAAAATTAAGTGGAACTGTCTGTGGCTTTGTTTCAACAGAGTTGGATATTTGAATACAGGTTTTTATTAGATTAAAAAGATTTATACTGCAAAGAAGATAACAACTAAATGGCAGAAATATGTGTTGATAGTTAAAAAACGTCATTACCAAACAAAATGTAAAATTCTGTCTAATTGACAAATACCTTTGCAAACTTGTTTCTGAATTAATAAAATTTTAAGTTCAAATTTCCCTGTCTTCAAAAAGCTGACTGCACATTACTTATAAACTTTGACCTTTTACACCCACTGGTTTGAAAGGGGAAGCAAGAAGATAGACAGTTTTTTCTTACTTCTGTGTAATTTAGTTTATGTTCAGTTTGAAAGGAGCAAAATGTAGTCAAAAGTATTCTCTAAAAAAAAATGTATTGTTCTGTTTATTATGTATATAATTGGAATGTGTTTTATAATGTATGACTGTGAAAGCAGAATTTGAGAGTTGAACTATTTTATATACAGCTGTTGGAAAAATCGAAGTCAGAATGGTTCCCTTTGAAATAATGAAGGGGAGCAGAAAACACAATGCATAAGACACAAAGAAAATTCAAACAGCTTTCTGGCTGTTTCCATGTGAACACATGTCTATAGGCTCTGTGGATTATCTGCCCTCACGTGTATCATCTTTCCAGCTATAGTATTAAATATAGATTGTAGATCATTTGGAGAAGCTCCACTAGAGCCAGAGGTCTGAATCCTCCCCTTTATTTATATGTAGTTTGTGTTGCTTTATCATCACCCACACTGATACTCATTGTTTACCAGCTACAGGAAGAAAACCTCACTGTCTTTCCCAATGATCTTATCTATTTAATTCCCATAACACAATTTCTGGGTCATGATTGTTCAACTATAAACAAATGATTACTGTCATTATTCTGTTGTTATTTAAGTTTTGTATCGCTATAATCTGTTTGATTTTTGATGTAATCCTGATTCAAAAATGCTCAACCAGAGCTTTGACTTTGATCTTAAGCCTAGTGGAACAGAGGGGACGGCTCCTCTAAAGTGGATTTTAATGTGGTGTCCTCCTCTGTTAATAATGCACTTGTGCTGCCAAACATTATTTATATATTTGAAGGGAAAATGCTGCTTTGGGGCAAGGCTATATTTTCAGAAAAATCCCGCCAGCAAGGCCACGAACCCCCGCTTAATCCACTGTTTTCAGCCACTCGCAGCCAGAACACCAGAGAGCAAACCATGCCCCTCCCCTTCACAAAACACGCACTCTCCTTTTGCTAAATGCTCAAATGACAGTCATGGCCCACGGATACACCAAACAAACCCTGTGAAAGTGATTTAATTGCTGTGTCAGGTCAGTGGAAGCTCACAGGCTACCTGTTAGTGCAATATACCTGCCCAGAGCCAAATCACTGGCAGTCTGTTCTCAGTGAAGTGAAAGGGGGGTGACGGGGCACCAGGGTCTGTGTAAATTGGGCCTGACAGCAGGAAGAATCATTGAAGAAAAGAGCCACGATGCAGTTTACTGGCAGCCAGCATTTGACACAAATCTTGATTTACTGCTTCCCTCTCTTCTTTTTGCCTCCTCAGTGTTGTTGCTCCTGCCCCTACAGAGCAGCAGCAGCACTTTAAAGCTACAGGTGAGCCAGGTGTATAATTATGATACATTTTATTCCTTCCCATACTCACAGGGGGGGTACATGTGCCTGTGCAGAAGGATGAGGGTTGATAAAGAAAACATGCATCTTCAGCTTTTCCAATTTCATTATTCACAATAAACTCATACAAGCCTAGAGAAACCAGTTTTTAATATTAATAATGTTTCTTTTGAAGTAGCAGGGATTTTGTTTAACCCGCTCATATGTACCTTTATCAACATTCTGGAGAAACTTCGTCCTCTTTGTGGTGCAGTCTGCCTCCCTGTGGTCACAGTCTGCCACTGGCCATGCAACATCAAAACCTGAAGAGGAACCAGTGAGGTTTAACGACATTCAGTCCTGGCTGTGGCGTCTCCTCCTTCATTCTGCTGCCACATCCCAACTTATTAAAATAACTCACAAATTATTACATTATAATTACTGACCTTTTTATTTTTTTTACCCAAAGTTCCAAGATTCAGAATAAGAACCTCTTCACATGCACTATACAACACAGGGAGTCACAATCCCACATATAAAGACCATGACACCTAAATCAAAGTAATTTCCCCGTTCTTTCTGCTCTCTCTCGTCATTCACGCCCTAAAATTTCTGGCTCTCGTTTCAATTTGACATCAGTTTGAGCGGAGTTTTTGAATCAGTTGTGGTTGTGGTGATGAATTAGCTGAGATAGGACACTGAAACCATAACCAGCTGGGAGGATGAGACAAACCAGTGTCACAGTGTCACTGAGATGTGTCAGCAAGCTGTACTTCAGTTTCAATGAACACACACAAACCCAGCACCCAGGATGAAACCATGATCTTTGATGGCCAGTTTCAGTGTCGCTTCAATCGCAAAAAGGGAAGCAATATTGCCCCCATGTGACAACAAGGCAAAGACGCAACAGAGTTCAGCTGCATTTAAAGCTGGATAGTGATTAAGAGTGTTTGCAAGTGTCAGTGTCTCAGGGTGTTTCTTGCCTCTGTGTATGTGTATGTGGACTGAGCTGAGCTGACTAAAAATGAAATGCTAGTCTCCAGATAATGTTGTCTATGTTCTTTTTTGTGTAGCCACCTTGTGCTGCTGCTGATTTCATTTCTATCTTGTGGATTGTGACTGTTTGTTGCAACTTTTGTGCTAATTTTGTACAGGAATAACAATAACAAGACGACTTCCAAACCTTTAATATATTTGTATGATCCATGTATGAAAATATAAAGAAGTGGACCCACACACACAAACAGACAGTATAAGACAGTATGTATAAAACTCTGGAAATGAAAATGCCCCATTCTGCCTCCCCTCACATATACATTGTTTAAATGCATTGTTTTCTGTTCTGCTTTAATCATGAGGTCTCCAATAGAACTGAATGAAAAACACATTTCCAAAGCAGACTATTTGAAACATTAATCAGAGAGAACCTGACAGTTTAGTTAATGAATATTGTAGGTCACCACATAAAAAAATCTCTGGAAAGATTGGTGTTGAAGAAACTAAAGTGCTATGAACTGAATGGTTTTCTGCATTATAATAAAACCTTCAACAGCATCTTCTGCTCTTCCTGTGACCCAAGACAATGCAGTCATTAATCTCAAAACTCTCTCCAACAGGTAATTCCACACTAATCTCTGCTCCACGGTTTAAGATCAGTTAAAGATTCACTTCATGGATTCCCTGCTTGAAGTACAGTTTGCACCCCCATCAATTTTTACCATGGTCATGTGATAAAAACTGATATGGCTGCAGCCCCCTACTTATTGTCAGTGTAAACATTGGCACCTGGTGACATTGCTTTCAGAATACGCGCAAAACATTTCTGAGCCTTCTAATGTACCTTCTGATTAGTGCCAGTCTGGATTCTAAACATGGGCAACTCCAGGATATGGTTCATTGCCTCATCATCATTATCATCATCATCAGACGACAGATTAATATGTCAAACTAATAAAAATGTTAGCCAAAATTATTCCTGTCTGTTTAGTTTCCGTCATCAGTTGCCATTTAGACAGGTTATTTTCATTTGGAGACACTTACACTGGGTATCACACAATTTGCTTTATAAACTGTTGATTTGCTCTAAGCCTAAAATTGCTTATGGACTGCAGATATTTTACGGCTATAGGGTTAGATGCACAGCTCTCTGTTATATCGGTCATTGTGCATCACAATGCTTCATGGTGCTACATCTTCCCCAGCTAAGAGACACACACACACCCGAATATTCACGTGAAGCATCAGAACAACAGATCACCTGCCTCCATGGCTCTGTGGTCTAGTTCTGTGGCTCATGTGCCCTACGTAGTGGACAGGGCACAGTAATGGATACCCTGATCCGTCTGAAGCTACACATCACAATTTTATTCTTGTCTTACTTTCTACCACTTGAAGATTTTTCTTACTTCAGCTTGTCAACTTCAGGACTAATTGCTCACCTGCTGACTAATACATACCACCCACTGACAGGTGCCATGGTAACCAGATAAGCAATGTTCTCTGCAGCTGGTCATAATGTTATGGGTGATGACTGTATGCATATATCTCCTTTTTACTGGCCCAATTATTCAAATATAATTTGATTTTGTGTTCTTTTTGCTTGTTCACTGCTCCATCCCAAAGCTGTACTGAGCGTTTTAATATCTTTCAGCTCACTTCACCTTTTAGGTTTGGTCTCTCATCAGTGTTGCCTTGAGGCAGCAGCAGGCAGCTGCTTCATAACCATGTACAGTACTTCGCCTCTACCGCACCAATCAGCAGAAAATCAGCTACTAGCAGGAAAACAATAGTATCTTGAGAGTCGTTTTTTTCAGGAGTGGGTGGAAACCTGTAAGAGAAAATGTTAAACCAGGGGTCAGGAGCCAAATTGATGATTATTCAAATGAATGTTGCTGCATATCTGTACGCACAATTAGGCAACTACATGCTAACAAATTATTTATATCATGTTTAGTATGTTGATGTTGTGTTCACAGCTTGTTTCCACTGCCAAAATGATCAGGGGTTTTACATTAATGTATGAACTAGAGGTTGGTAAATACTGGAGTCTGAGGCCAAATATCCACAATTCTGATATTTGGGAGTTTAACATGCTTGTATATCAGCTGATATCAGCATAAAAATGTATCAACATAAGCACAAAAAATGAGAAACTCAGCTGGACATGGTGCTCTGTGTCTGACAGACCGTGTGGGCTAATGGAGACACTTCATTTTAATTAAACCTTATTTTGTAGAGCGTTAACTAATGCAATTTACTTTATGCCTGAAATACACTGGTGCTGATGTACCTGCATTAATCTATTATTAGCTGATATTCAGTATCATCGTGACTGATTTACAACCTACATACACACCCGCCAGCCAGTTTAACTCACAGCTCTTTCAGCTGCAACCAACAGAACAGTTTGTCATCTCAGGGACACCAGTGATGTAAAAGCTCACACACTGAAAGGGTATGAAACTGTTGAGCTCTGAGAACTACCATTCCAGTGTGTGCTCCCTCCATTTTTTCCCACCTGGACATGTCCAAAAGTTCATTGAAATGTAAACTCACGCTCACACAGAGCCAACCTTTATCTTTATCTACCCAACCTTTACCACATTCCTAATTTTCTGGCATGTTTTTACAGCCTTTCCACTGCAAGATGCCTTTACCTCTAAGGCACAGACAGGGGCCCATAGTCAGCACCGCCAATCCAAGCCCAGCTGGCATGACCCAAAGCAATATTCATCTTCATTTTCTACTGTTTATTCATTTCAGGGGAGTGGGGAGTGCTTGAGCCAATCCCAGCTCACATTGGGTGAGGGCAGAATACACCCTGGACAGATCATCAGTCCATCACAGGGACTACATACAGAGACAGAAACCAACAACCACTCAGACCTACAGACGATTTGGAGTCACCAGTTAGACCAAACATACATGTCTTTGGATGGTGGGAAACATGTAGACACAGGGAGAACATGCAAACTCCACACGGGAAGGCCCCAGGCCAGGAACCAAACCTGTGATCTTCTTATTGTGGAGCAATAGCGCTAACCACTATGCCACCCCCAAACCAATATTATGCCACTTAATTGTGTTTTGCATTATTCACTCACTCACTAATTTTTTACAATTCATCCATTTTTGGGTCGCGGGTGGTGCTACAGCCAATCCCAGCCAATGCTCCAGGCGAAAGCGGGGTACAACCTGGACAAGTCTCTACGGCATCAGTATGGCAGCATTGTGTTTAGTACTAATGCCTCACAGGAAAAAGGTTGTGGATCCCATTCCCGGACCTGAGGCCTCTCTGTGTAGAGTTTGCATGTTCTCCCTGTGCTTGCATGGGTTACTCTGGTTTTCCTCCCACCGTCCAAAAACATGATTGGATGCTGGAATGGCTCCAGCAACCCCACCAGAAATAGGTTTTAACATTACTGTATTACTGTGAGATTGTTCTTAACTTAATATAGTGAGAACAGAGGATGGGAAGTCCTTACCATCAGCTCAATATAATAATGCAGGAAACCACAGCAATGCCACATAACTGAAAAATTATTCTCGAGACATTTCTCCTGCACATTTCCACCAAGGTAGAAAAATAGTCTGTGCTGTGCTGGAAAGAAAAATTTGGAAAAATATGCGTGTTAGATGATTATTAGAGTGGAATTTATAGAGATTATTAATGTTGAGATAGGGCATAATTCAGTTATTAAACGAATTTGAAAGTGAGAGATTTTGTTGAAAATGCAAGTTTTTCTGGTGTGAATTTGGACTACAGTGAATTCAATTGAGCCTTGATTCATGGCCTCAAATGCTTCCTGGTTGGCTGTTTTTCTACTCACTTAGAGAGCCAGTAGCAATCAGAATTAGAGTTTCAGCAGTGAGTCACTCCAGAAAACCCAGCTCACCTTCACTCACACATGCCGTCGATAGACTGCGGAAAAAAAACAACAAAAAACACTGACATGTAGGATGAGAGGGGAGAGAAAGGTAGGTGACTCATTCAAGTTCTCCCCTGGATCACCACACACATACGAGACGCAGTGCGAGATGTGAGCAGCTGGTAAAAGGCATTTTTTTGACGACATAGCTCAAAGGACAACAGCGACAGGCTGCTGGCTTGCATCAGGTGTTGGTGGGTGGCTGCTAAACAAATGATGTCAGCAGCAATAATTCTGTATGGTACATGGCGTTGGCTGGACCAGAAAGGTCATTAACGTTAGTCATGATTGCTCATACTTAGTGAGCCCACACAAGGAAATATCAGCCCCTGAGTCATGGTAGGTTTCATGCTGCCTACACCCCAGCATGGAGCCTGGACTGTATGGCATATGCATGTGTCCAGGAGGTTTAATCCACTTATATTACCAGTAGATGAGTATGTCACGTACTTAAAGATGGGAAAATGAGATGGTGTCAGGACATAATATAGACCAACCGAATTATGTATGCGACAGACATGAAGCAGCATACTCAATCAGATGGATAATAACTCTCTTTTTGCTCAATGTTTGGTCTCTACCTACCTTTGCGAAATTCCACCATGTTTCCTTGCTGGTCTCTAACTTTCTGTCTGCTGTGTGGTGCTGAGTGGGTCATGGCCAGTGGATCAGGCATCTTTTACTTAAAATTATATTTAAAATACAAATATTGACAGCAGCAGATTTTGGTTTTGTACACAGGATTGCCAACTCTCTGTCAATCTCCTGCTCTCACGCTTGTCAAGCCAAAACTATGGTGTTATTGTGCTACTATTACTAAGCACACAGTGAGACTTACCTGTTCCAGAAAAGGCACTGGCCAAGCGTGCTGGATCACAGCATTTTTGTTCACTCAGCACTTCCGATGTGCCCGAGTCTGTCTGCATGCTCACTTGAGTTGCCACAGTGTAGTTTAATGAACCACAATGCCAGCCAGTCACAGATTGGAAGGGAGCTGCCTGGTTGGCTGTTTAGCATTCGATTGTAGTAGTCAAGCCATATCCTTAAATACCTACCTCTGTTAACAGCTGCATACCGTTTTTAAACCATGATGGGTCACTGAGTCCAAATACGTGCCCATGATTCATTGTGCAGGCCAGTGATTAAGTTCATGACATTAAAATGTCACTCAACCAAAAGTAGGCAACCCTGCTATAGGCAACATTAGCATTAGCAACAATGCCAAGTTGTACAGAGAGCTTCAGACATTGTTGCAGTTGTGACACCCTCTGATCAAGGCAAGTTCTTCTGACAATGCTATAGTGACCCAAACAATGCAAGTGACAAGGCAAGCATGGAGCTTCAGTATTGTATTCAGCTGTGTGTGTCTGACTAGAGTGTACAGGTGCTTGTGCCAAGCAATTGTTTAGCTGATTCACAACATGGGATAAAAAAATATTATGATATGACTGGGACATATCCAGATGCAGGCTATCATCTTTAGCACAGTTTCAATTTGCTGTAGTCCAAACTTAACTGACAACTGTTAATTTTGTATGACAAACCATCTGGACAGGTCCTGAGTGTGAGGAAAGAAACAGCCATTTCCATGAAGGGAGAAGGATTATGGCTGATTCCTTAAAACTAATGACACTCCAGAGAAAATGGAAAATTGCCAGGTAGCCTCAGTGAAGGTACAAGAGCTGACATACATCCTGTTCAGTTACATGTGTTTCACTTTCTAGTGGCAAAAGGACTCATGAAATAAGGCAATATATAGACTGAGCAAGTGTTTACTTAAACTAAAGATTAGACGTGGTGTCCAGATAGCAATATCTAAGAAAATATAGACATCATAATATATAAAATATACAAATTATATAAAAAAAAAACATACCAAACACATCATATTTAAAAAACACACCTTTGGCAAAGTAGAAACAACCACACCTATTTCAAATATTTACAATAATGTGGCCTTCTTACTCATCTTTTAGCCAGCTGCTGAGACAAGTTGGTTCTGCCTGTCACCAACAGATTTGCACGTACAGCTGAAATCTTGGACACGAAAGTTGGACTACATGGAATGAAGATGGACTATATTGAATGATATTCGAACTTTCATCGAACATTTTCAAACTTCATAGTATATATAAATCATTTCCAAAACAGCTTGCCATAATATATCTATATACTGTATCTATATGTATCTATCTCTCTTCATCCCTCTGCCTGTATATTTATATATATATATATATATATATATGTATATGTATATATATATGTATATGTGTGTGTGTGCGCGTGAGAGAGATCAGGAGCAGCACAACAACATAATGGTTAGCACTGTTGCCCCAGAAATTCAGTTCAACCAGTGTGTGGCACTGCCGCTGCCTTAAGCTTTCCTGCTGAACCTCCGGATGAATCCATTCATCCATCCATCTTCATCCACTTATCCAGGGCTGGGTCTCATCTATAGTAGATATAGGTTCATTGATTGTGTTTGTCTGTGGGTGTCTTTGCGTGCCTCTTGTTGCACAGCATATTAGAAACTGTAACTCCACTGCCTCATTCTGAAAGAAGTCATTAGAGGCAGTCTGGCCTGCCTCCGGCCTGACCTTTAGCTATGGCCCAACACTAAGTGGTTTGCTTACATAATCCTGAGAAGACACAGCACACATTTGTGATGAAGAAGAAAATGTGTCAACACATTGAACTATCACTGATGTGACGTATAAGCTGAGTACACCGGATTTTTAACTAAATATAAATTGAAGGGCAACTTTTGCCCCACAACAAGAAGGTCATGAGTTTGGTTAGGTTTTTCTGTGTGGAGTTCGTATGTTTTGCCTGTGTCCAGTTTCCTCCCACTGTCCACAGACTTCATGTTTAGGTTAACTAGTGGCTCTAAATTGTCTGCAGTCTGAATTTGAGTGTGAGTGGTTGTTGGCCTCAGTCTGTCTCTGTGTGTTGGCCCTGTGATGGACTGGTGACCTGTCCAGGGTGTTCCCCGCCCTCACCCATTGTGAGCTCGGGTTGGCTCCAGCACCCCCTGTGACCTGGAAACGGATAAGCAGGAGAAGATGAATGAAATATATGATCAATGCTATGATAATGTAACAACACTTTAGTATGATTTTTGTATTTGAAGATTTGGAAACCTTCATCATAGTCCACCACTCATACAAACCATCTATTACTCATCATCTACTTTGGCACTTCGGCACGTCATTAGGATGATAATTTAGTGAGTAAATGAGCTCCATATCTTTTACAAAGGTAAAAGATATGGAAAGGAGCCCGACTGGATGGGAGGAATACAGTCATCGTAGTGCTCACAGTGCTGGGTGGAAGTGGGTCATCGACATATTTCTCCCACCCTGCTCACCACTCATCGGTGCCCTTCAAGATCCTCAGCAGCTGGTATTACTTGTATGCGTGAGAACCCGAAATATTTAATAAATCAATGCTACTTAGCTGAGATATGTCAGTGTAGAGGGGTACCTTTACCTAAAGTGAGTGTCAAATAGCCTCTGCTTTGCAAATCTAGAGGTACTTGTCCTATACATCGGGCTGATGAACATACTGAGAAGCTAAAGCAACATACTGTATACGGTAAAAATACAACACTGAGAATTTTCACTGTGTGACCTTTTGCAGTAAGCTCAAACTAGCTACCCATGCCTCAACACATAAACATCAAAGTTGTGGTTCCGTAAGGGTTACATTAGAAAAAGCGGGAAAAACCTTAGTGGGACCAGCATGAAATATCTCAGCTGCTAATGAATAGATTACAATAAACAGTTATTCATGATTACCAAAGGATTAACATTCCATCATTGGGTTGACACATGTTATTTTGAATTGAAATAATATTGGATGGACTACTTTGAAATCTTAGAGCAACGTACATTCATGCTCCCCACAGAAGGAATCTTTTTTTTCCCTCCCTCCATGGCCAGGTTAAAATTGTAATGTATCTGCTACTTTTGTAAGACAAGGCAGCAAAGGTTTGGTAACAAAATAACATGAAAATGGTCAGCATTATAATCGTTTTACATCAGCATGTTGGCATGCTAGCACAGAGTTCAGAGGACAATGCTGGTGGAGTGTTCTTTAGTGTAGGCATTCATTCATCTTCTATTGCTTACAGTATCTTTTTCCGGGTCCTGGGCATTGCTGGATTGGTATAAGTGTTATTTTAATCATTTGAGCTATTGACTGGCCTGTTTTTTAAATTCCTTATCTGACATCAAAACCTCAGTAAAATACTTTTCTATGGTAATTATATTTAGATAGAATATGAAAAAATTTTGAATTTTGAAAAAAGAGTTGTTAGCATCTTTTCATTTTAAGTGTTGATAAACTTATTACTGGTAATGGTTGACAAAGTGTTAGCAGCTTTGCCAATATATGGTTCACTGTACTAACAAGATATCAGATTTATTTAACCTGAGCCGTCTTTATCAACTCTCTCTGTCCTGTTATTTTTGTTGGAGGACAAGTTGAAGAATGTGGACTTGGGTGTTGTCACTTAAACCCCAGTCTTGCACAAATCCACACAGACCACGTTCAGTTACACATTAGTTTAAGCTCTTGTGTGAGAATCAAGGGCCCTATTTAATAACTATTGTTGTACATGTAGCATTCTATACCCTTCTTAAATGTAATTAAATGAAAGAAAAATAAAATTGCCCTTATAAGAACTCTACTTGAGTAAATGTACTTGGCTTCTCTCCATTACTCTTTGATACACTTCTATCTATTGTAAATGATAGCAAAAACAAAGATGATGAAGCAGCTTGAAGTAGCACCAGGATGAGTCTCACAGCTTTAATCTGTTTTAAAATAGTTAGTGTCCCTGCTGAGAAATTTTCCCTGCAGATGAGACTTAAATTCTGATCACCCAGCATGCAGTCTGGAAATGCTGGCTTACACTTGAAATAACAAATCCAGTGTTTGGAAGATTATTCAGCAATTAAGCAGCGGTTGCCATCTGGCTTCAGCGTGTGCTGCATCCTGTGTTCAAGCTGTTATGTTGTGAGAGCAGATTCAGCAAGTTTTGTGTTATACATTCATGAGAAAATGAGTTTTGCTCTGAAATGAATCATTATATTTGTTAGTACATTAGAGCTAACACAATTAATCACAATCAGTTCACTGTAATTACAGAGTTTATGAAAAGTATCCCCACCCCCGATTGTTTTAATTGTTTATCCAAAGACTACTCAACATCCCTACACACTGATCTCACATGAATGTACATGAATTAGAAAATATATGTTTGTAAAGCTTACCTTCCTCCAGATTTAAAATTTTCTAACTAATAGGTTTAAACTTGTAATTGTGAAATTATTTTCATCAATATTATGTTGCTAAACCGTTTAAACACTTAAATGGTTAAAATGGTTAAATGTCCCAGTGCATCCTGGAGATGTTTCTTCAAGAGTAAAAACTTGGTTCAGCCAGTGACTCCAAGGAACAGACTGGATGACAACCAAGAACATATAGGTGACCACCAGAGAGATGGTTCATAGCTTGGGACTGTATGGGTTAGCAGCCCATCCTGTTTCTTTTGTGAGAAAGAACACAAAAAACTCACAAAAGCCCTCAAGATAGATATCCCTAGGAGATTCAGAGAGACTGGCATGGGGTTTCCAATTGGGCAGACCTAAGGTGATCAACCCGCACAAATGAATTGACAACGAGAACCTGCATTTTTGGAAAACTGTGCAAGAACCAACATGGCCTAAGAATCCCTTTCCAACGCACAGGCCTTGCACTTGCATTTCTATGTGAGTCATTGCTTATTCTCACAGATATTATCAGGTCCTGTTCTGTTAAACATTGCAGAATCGTAGATATAATACAGACTGACATGATGTAAGCCCAAATCTCCTCCTAAACCACATAAACTGAGAAGTGAGATAACTGTTGCAAAATTTGATTAGGTGTAGGACCAGGCCAGGACCCTCAACAAAACTTTCATGTTGGCGATAGAGTTACTTCCTCTGGTGGGAGCTGTGAGCCTTGGTAAGTTGGGGAGTTTCTAATGCGTTTGATATATCAAAAGCATGCTCAGAAAAACACAGTGATGACTATTACCGTGTGGCAGAGTCAGCAGTCAGTTTCCAACATCAACTGAAATCAAAATTAAGCTTTTAAAATGTTACACTGCACATCATCATGAAGTCATCAGCCTCAGTGTGAAAGGTGGCAACATCATGCTGTGGTGGCGCTTCCATGTGGAACAGGCTTTGGAAAACCTGTTGTGTTGGATTTCTTTCAACCGAGAACAAAAAAGAACTGAATGTCAAAGCAAAGCACTTCAAAGAATGGCTTCAAACTACATTTTTGATATCCTCGAGTGTCCAGATCTTTATCCAGCGAAGATGTTTTTGTTGTAGCTGGACGTAACACACCTGACAGTCTCCAGATCTGAAAAGCTTATAGAAACCTGTGTGTGCAGTCTTTGGTTTCTAGTTCATATGCAAAGTTAGGCTTTTAAGGGTAGGAGTGGGATAAGAGGATGCCGTACAGCACTGCATGGACATGACAAAGTAGTGCAGCAAAAGTCATCTGTTATCCTTGAGTGTCTTTGAAAGTGCTTGAATAAAAGGCTGACGCCATTTTGGCATCTCTCTGCACTAAAACTGTCCCTCCATGAGGAAACTTGGTAGATAAAGCGCCTCTTTGAGTTTGGTCCACTGAGTGCAGTCTTTTGTATTTGATGTGGCAGTAACACTTAAATCTGCACAAATAACAGTTGTATATCAACTTAATTTACAACAAGCCATTTGTAGTGGTGAGCCCAAAGTGTATTATCGTCACACGGCAGTTATCCTCAGTCACAGTTTTGTTGACGCTTTGACTAGGGCCTGAGCACTCGACTGTAGGAGAAACTGTATTGAATCTGGAGGATTTTGTCTTTATGTTTCTTCCTAAACAAGCATCTTTTTGACAGCCTAAATATGCCCCAAAACTCACTAAACTTGGTCAGTGTCGAAAAATTTCATTTTTTATGTGTTGAAGAAACGCAAGTCAAAAAGGGCACAAAGGTGCTGCCTTGAAAATGAAGAAAATATGGTGTCCTGCTCCAGATTGAACGAAAATGGGTAAATGTATATAACCTGATGCACAAAAAAGCCTCTTAAAGCAATACTCTCACCCTAAAAGGAAGCCATTTTGATTTAAAGTTGTGATTTTCTTCTGAATTATCATTAAAAGCTTTTTGGTATGTTGCGCCTGCTGGGCATGGCCAATCTTCCCCAAATTAGCTACTGTATGCCAGTTATCAACGTGCAAACTAAACCCAGGGTTTTGCATTTAGATTAGGGCACCTTCACATAAAAGGGGTGGAGGTTTGCTGCATATAAGACACAAAGAGCTGCATATTTCACAATGGAGGGGCAACCTGTAATAAAAGAGAATATAAAAACTATAAATAAAATATTCAAGAAAATGTAACACAGTTGCAGCAAAGAATGGTGGCAAAAAAAAAATGCTGACACTGTCAATGCATAAATTACTGGGATTATGATATTAAATGGTCAGCATATTGGGGAGATTTACTGTATGTGTCCCATTAATTTATCTTTCAGTTTGGGTTTTTTGATCACTTACGTTTTCATCCTCATTTTTTCAGGTCCAACCCCAGGCAAGCAAAACAGACAAGGGAGCAAGTCTGCATGCACTATCCGGAAAATCAAACTTCAATAAGGTGATTTAAATCTTCCAGTTTGTGTCTTATTCTCTTTTTATTGTTCCCATTTTTCTGACCAAAACCAGCCTTAATTACACACAAACGTAAAGAATCTGTCTGCGTGTACAGACAGAAGCAGCACAAAGTTTTTCTTAGCCACTTAAAGAAGACATGGATTCTACCGTGAGTCTACGTTCAGGTCTGATCCTGGTTGATGCTCATCTTTTATTTCTTATAATTCCAGTAGTGAATTGTCATACAACACAGGGGAAATTCAGATTTTTTTTATTTACTTTGAAATGAAATATAGAACAATCAGTAGCAAACCAAAAAAAAAACAAAAAACAAACAAACCCATAAACAACCAAAAGCTGCTAGGTTAAAAAATATTCCAACACTAACACTGCTACAGAGGACTTATGGGACAGAACATGGGCAGGGTTGGCAGGACCTGAGTGCTGGGTTATGTCTTACCCATACAGTGGGTTATTTCTAGGCTAATTACCTTGCAAGATTTACGTTAACAATCCTATAATTTATCATTATTCTGCCAAAATAAGTTGTCATGCATAGTCCTAGTCTGCTTCCGTTAAGATGTTTGGACTTGTTGATTTCCTGTTTTACTTTGAAATTACATCCGCTGTGTGTTTCATGGTCTGATAACTTCCTGTCTCTGCCCGGTTCTGTCTCATCCTAACAAATGTTACCTGTGTCCATTCAGTTCTGGCTCCCTTATTTAGTATGTTTGATCCTGCTGAGCTGCTCTTGTTTTAGTCACGTGCATGCATACCTATCCTGATGTTATTAACTAGAGTTTGGATTTTGTTATTTCTCATCAGTGATCCACTTTCAATCATTTTATTCTAAGTCACCTTGTTATTGAATCACCCTGTGCACCCATCTGCCCCTCTCAACCCTCTGCCCCCTTTGGGCTGCTCCAGAAATCCATGCCTTGTGAACACACCACAAGTTGGAGAAACTCCCAGGTGAGAGGTACTGGTTGTGTAACTGATGCTCAACATCCATATTCACCAAAGAGGAGTCAGCATGATGTATAGTTGATTGGTGCTTTCTACTACCACATAGCAGAAACTAACAAAATGTTGCACACCACCCCAGAGAAAGATAAAACTTGATTGGGCAGGTTTTCTTAATGTGAGTAGTTGGTGGTGATTGGCACATTTTCTGAGTTCCTGAATGTGTTATCTATCTGCCATTCTGCTCTCTTAAGCTGCAGCGTGTAGAGATGTCAGGACTACCATACTACCCTGTTTCCACTGGAATTGTCCGTGAGTCTGTATCGTCTATCATCACAGATCACCCCATCTGTTGCCTTTGAGGTGAACTGCTGAAGCGTCACTGCTGCCTCTGTGAGGAACACAGGTAACAAGCTGTAAAAGCCCATGCAAGGTTTGCATGTCTGTAGCAGAAGTATAACAACATGTACAACATACACGTGGGAAATTCTTGGCTCTCACAACAGCAGAAAAGAAGCAGCTCTCGGAGTAACCCAGCGTCTAGGATTGTCCTAGCAGATGGGAATGAGCAGGCCAAATAATTCACTAAGGACCAGGGAGGTCTCCACTCTGACAGAAGAGGTGGTATATACTGTATATATGGTATACTAAGCTTTTCCCCCCTTTTGTTCTTCTGTTCTCAACCATAGAGGTGAAAACCATTTCAAGCCCAAGTTAACCTTTTAAATGAGTTCAGAAAAAAAAGACAGATTTTTTTTCTGCCTGCGATGTTGAATGTCCAGAACAAAAGAAAGATAAGATTTAATGATGTTGGACTACAATCAAAGGAATTTTCACTGGTCCGTATTACCTCAATAACTACAACAAAAAGCTAACGCTGAATCTTTAGGTTATACATGTTTTTCTTATATTTTTAAGTGTTCCTGACTGTCTATTTGAATTTTCTGTCCAAGAGGAAATCAATGAATTATTGCAGCACTTCCATATTTTGCAAAAAACACACTGATGCTGTTACATTGTTGACATGTTTTTCTACACTCTGGATAATATTCTTATTCAGAATATCCAGCAGTTGTGTTTTGCTAGCAATATATCATTGACCGTGTTACAGTAGTTTACCAGATGACTTGATCTGATAGCTTCAGATGTCAATTCTCTTATTCATAACATGTGACAATCTACTTCCCTCTGAACACGGCTTATATGCATTTGGCATGAACTCAGGCCTTTGTGACATGCAACCAGGTGGTTGTGTTTTCTGCCAACTCAGCAGAGCCTGGCTGCCCTACTCCCTTTTGATTATAGAGGCTTTTTGTACAGCTGCACAGGAGGATGATAATTTCTACCAATGTTCAACTCATTCCACATGAAAAATACTTCTTCTTTGGACTTAGTCCAAAGTGATAACAATGAGGGATATATCTGCCCCATATCCAGTTTGGGGACACATCACAGCTTTTGAGATTTAATCATCTCATCAGCATTCAGTGGCCTCAAGTGGGGTCAGGCTCATCAGGATAGGAATGAATGTGCCATTGTTAAGGCACTCAGGGGAAATTTGTGTCTCCAGAAAAGTCCTCAAATGAGCATAGTGTTATCTCTGCAAAAAACATAGAATAGAATGAATCCTTTACATGGAGGTATTTGCCTGAAGGTTGTGAGGAAGAACCTACTTTGACAATTGTAATACATCATCCCAAGGAATATTACTTCTTCATCCAGTGACTGAAATATCACAATTTAGTACTAAAAGATATGCTGCTCTGAGGCTAACTGGCTAGCATGCATAAGTCTGTGAAGGGAAAGGAAGCAAATTTATAGTAAAGGACTTTCTAATTTGACCAGTAACACTGCCAGCAGTTTAACTTCCACTGATTCCTGCATAATTTTGAAAAGATTAAATTTATTTAATTTTATATGCACAGTAAACAAACACATTTCCCTGTACAATGAAATTCTTTTTGTTGCCTATGGTGAATGCCAAATGTATACAGAAAATAGATAAATAATAAAAATATAGAATAGAATACAAATATTTCAATCTCAAAACAGCAATTGAAATATAATACAATAGAAAATAAAATATAATAGAAATTGATAAAACAGAACAAACTGACTGAGCTATCAGCTCTGTGTGCAAAATGAAACATTCAAGATTATGACAAAATGAAGTGTGAACAGTCCGTGCTGGAGATGAGTGGGGTCCTTGAGGATGGAGGCAGCTCTCCTGTGGACTCTGCAGTGGTAGATGCTCTACAGAGAAGGCAGTGGAGTCCTGGTGATCCTTTCAGCAGTCCAACGCTGATGCAGCTGGTCATGATGCTCTCGACAATGCAGCTGTAGAAGTTGCTGAGGATCTTAGGCAACATGCCAAACTTCCTCAGCCTCCTCAGGAAATACCATTTCCATTTCCATTTACCATTGGGCTTTCTTGCCCAACTGTGACATAAACGAATCAAATTCCATTAAAAATAGAGTAAAAATACATATGCCCAATGCTATACAACCTTAAGATGAAGAAACTCAGAGCAACATTGCTCAGAAAATATTGATTACAATGTTCATAGTCCCCATTCCTAGATTCAAGTTTATCAAAGCAGACATTCATTAGTTCAGCAGTCTGCAGTCCGAGTCTTTGAGGACCTTTCAGTAACCTCTGGCCAGTTTCTGACTAAGAAGACACAAGATCACCTTCATTGACAGTATATAAAGTAAAGAAAGACCCCTTCTTTTCACTTATCTTCTTAGATATCAGATTAAAAGCAAATTGAAGCATCTCCATCTCTGCTATGCTCCTGCAAGTATTCTTTCTGGCGTGTTCAGCGCATTTCTTGCAGTCTATCTTTCTCTGTTCCTATCACTCTCTAGTGCTCAATATGTATGTTTAGTATCATCGACTTTGACTGCCTTCCAGCTTTTACAAAGCAGTGTCAGATGGAGTGTTTTCTTGTATGGAAAAACATTGCTTGTGAACATATCATCTTGTTTCTGACTGCAGAACCTTCATGTCAGCTTCAGTTAGGCATTTTTCCAAAGAACAAGGACTAGATGTTGCCCACCATCACTCAAAGTGTAATAATTTACAGGGTACACCAACAGTGTACTTTCATATGCATTTGAAGCACGAGTGTCTCCACACTAACAAGAATTGCGACATGCAGGGCACTTAAAATGAAAGCAATGGAAAGCAATGGTGAGAGCCAACACATTTGGTATTGGCAAAGTGTGACAGAGAGTTAAAAGGATCACATTATCAATGTCAATGTTGCCCTAATAACCAAATGACAAAGGAGAATGATGTTTTCATGGTCACAGGAACTGTTCTTGGGTTAGGAAGCTTTTTGTTGACTTCACTTCAGCATTTAATTCCATCAGCTGGTGCAAGCTGGATGACAAAGACAGGGAATAAACGCCTCCTTCTGTCTCTGGATCTTGTTATTACTGATAAACAGACAGCAGCAGGTCAATCTGGGCCATCACACATCCTCCACAGTCATCCTCAGCACTGGCGTTCCTCAAGGCTGTGTTCTTTGCGTACTCCTCTACTCTGGGTTCACCAGTGACTACAGTCCCACACACAATTCCAAATGGTGGTAAAGCCTGCAGACGACGCAACTATTGTTGGCCTCATAATGAACAATGATGAGATGGTGTAGAGGGAGGTGGTTTAGGCACTGTAAGCATGGTACAGAGAAAATGACCTGATTCTCAACACTATGAAAACCAAAGAGGAAATAATAGATTTCAAGAAAAAAAAAAAAAAGAACCTCATGCCCTATTACACATTGAAGGAGGGCTCTTTAAGAAGGTTGCCCACTTGAAATTTCCAGGGGTCCACATACCAGAGGACCTGACCACAATACCACTAGTCTGATGAAAAAAGGCTCGAAGCTCCACTTCTTCCTGAGGAGGCTGAAAAGGAACAGCCACTCCATCCTTGAAAGCACCCTTACCTAAGACTGCACAGTCTGGTACTCCAGCTGTATGCAGCCAAGCAGAAGAGTCTGCACAGACGGGCCTCTGTGGTGCAGAAAGACCCCTCACACCCTGGACGTTGCCTGTTCAGTTGGCTTCCAGAATAATCTAGACAAAAAGGGAGAGCCAAAAAAAAAACAAAAAACCTCCCAGCTATAACCCAGAGCTGTGGATCAGCTGCTGAAAGCTGAAACAAACTAATTTGTGTTGTGTGGTTGACGAATGTGTTGTTGGTATTTCTTGATGGGTGGGGAACTGTATCTTCAATGTTTGTTTGGTGTTGGCAGAGGGGTATGTCGCCCAGCGAGGTATATATATATATATATATATATATAAGTAACGCTAGCACTACACCAGTGTTACACTATTTGCCTCCTTTTTTACTTTAAAGTACTGTTGCTGCTACTGCCCCATTATTGCTGTCACTGGAGTGAAACTGCCTAACAAAATTTTGTCCTATTCTTATGTGCGATGGAAATGTACAATAAATCTATGCTATTCTAACTTAGCACAACAGTACACTGTTTATATCCCTGCACTATGCCAGTCATTGTCTGAATTATCTGAACTGAGACGTAGTAACAGTCTTATACCAGATCTTGTCTGAGACCACTCCCAATGAGACGGTGGTCTCAGACTGTTACAGTCCTCTACAGCATGTTAGTATTGGATAAAGACAGACCTGAATCAGAACCTGTCCTTTAACGCTAACTTGCTGGGCTAATACTTGCAATCGTGTCCTCTTTGATAGTATCATTGGGGGACATAGGACACAGGCCAGCTGAGTGTGATGTGCTAGAACAGACAAAATGAGGAGTACAGTGAACCAAGGGCTCCACTCTGACAGCGGTAGGGAAATTAATAAACTAGGGCTGGAAAGGTGTAGGCCCTTTTAGTGTGCCTGACAGGTCTGCATGCAGCAGGCTTTCTTTTTTTGTGTCCTCTCTTCCTGTTGAGCTCAGGGTGCAGGACATTAATTTTTCTTGTTCTCTAAAGCTTTTCAGTCTGTAATGTTTTAGATTAAACATCTCAAACAGTCCTCATCTATAGCTATAAAATCAGGCCATGCTGTAGAATGCAAACTAATTAATAGAAGCTGTGGGTTCATTACACTGTTTCTCCTTTAAGTGCTTGGAGATATAAAGTTCAGCGTGGGTAGGCCCTGGCTCCTCTGGAGGACTGGAGTAGCTCTTACACCAAGATGGCACTTCCTGTCTTGATTGTATTTCTCTCCAGTGTCAGTCCATTAATTTCAAATAAGACGACCCACTATCACTGTAGTATTCCACCACATTGTGGTAAAGTGGAGGCTGCTAGGAAAACACAAGGCTCTGTTAAGTGTCCATGGCAGGCTGTGAGGACGAAGTTGAGGAAGAGAAAACCAAATAAGCTGTCTTTTTCTCACCATCAGTTTTTGCATCGCAGCATCTCAGCCAGTGTTAGTTGCATTCTCAAACTGTCGGCTATGTAGAAATTATTGTCAACTGGCTGCAATTTGACTAAAATATGAACTCTCACAGTTCATAAACAATTTAATAGACTGTAAGGTTGGACAAGATGGACCTAGTCACTGGCAAAAACAATGGTGGAGCTGAGACTTTGGTGCATTCTTGATAATTTGTAAATGGGTGAGTTCAATAAATATTCACCCCTGTGCGTTGGAGGTGGAAATTTGCATTAGAGACCATGCAGGTTTACAGGGACTCAAAAACAGACATGCTATGAAGAAAAATGTATTTCTGTGAAAGGAGAATGTTAGCAATGAACAACTGTGTAGATGTGAGTTAAATGCTTGTCTCTGTTTCACGACTTCTACTTTGATGCAGAATCATGATGAATTGTAATCACTTGAAAGTAACATGGGTATTTGTAATTCATAGACTGATAAATAGAGGCTCCGTAGTTGTGGTTATGATTGCCCCTAGAAATCATTTTTGAAGAATGTATTTCAAGGTTTATTCTTCACACCTCAGCTAATGGCATTTATCAGTGCAGTCTAAGTTGATATGAGCATCAGCTCTCTCAGAGGCCGATGCTCTTCACACTGCCAAAGTCAAACGCCTCCTCCCTTCTTATCTCTGCAGTCTTCTGTTTGCCACCTCTTTATAAAGGAATCCCCTGGATCAGTGGGCTGATCCAGGCAGAAGTATGATATCACAGATACCAATCTAAAAAAAAAAAACACTTAGATAAGGTGACAGATGTGTCCTACAATAACTGTAATTGGCATGTAAAACTAAATTCTATACTTTTTCACATCATGAAACACACTGGATGTTGTACATTGTCACATTTCCATTTGTGGTCTGGTCACTCTTGTTTTTCACTTCAGACTGAAATGAACTTTGGCATCTGATAAATAATCCAAATATTAAGTGAAAGCCTTACAGTGAACAGAGCAGTTTGAAGGTTGCTCTCCTATACTTTAGCTTTTACACGAGTATAACATGCTATCCTCCTAATAAATAAATGACTTTTATGAAAAATAAAGAGACCTTCAACAAGGCACAAAACTGAACAGCTCCATGAAGGAACTCGAAAGTATAGGAGACAATTCTTTATATTGTTGAGTTTTAAAAGGCAGTTGAAGGATGAGGTTTGTGTACCCCTGATACAGTATATTTTGAATTGGACACCAACTCACACGTGAGTGTATGAATTTGTTAGTTCCTGCTTTATCATAGAGCAATGGCACATCATTGATGAGCTGTTTCCATAGATTCAGTAAAAGCTCTGTTCGATCAGATCTTTACTGCAGAGGATGAAATATATGAGAAATAAATGTCCAACTAAACACCATGTCTAATTTTTAGGGCCCACACAGCTGTATATAGCTGAAGACAATCACACCTAGAGTTTCTGAGGTATTGTCATCATAGGCACTGTCTGAACTTTAACCTCTGCTGTAAATGGTGGAACAGAACAAGTGATAATATGGCAGAGTGAGCTGAAGCGTCACTCTGAGTCAGAGGTGTGTGAAAGCAGAACAGCCTCTTTAAGTAGGAGTTCCACATAGACACTTGGAAGGATTTGCTTCTTTCATAATCCTCCCATAATTGTGAAGAACATTCGACGCACATTTAACCAAAACAGCATGGACCAAAAACAAGGCAGCAGAAAACCACAGTAACACTCTCTTTCAAGACTGAATGAATACAAAGCAGGTGTTTTTACAATATCAGCTGTCTGAACAGCTTTATTGATCAATGTATTTGATTAGAAAGAAAGGGAAATATGGATTTTCCTCAGATTTATAACTACTCATTCACACTTGACCCTCAGTGGATGAGCTGCAGTTCCACTTTGCATCATTAAATCCCTGTTCCATGTCCGTTCTAACTGTTCATCGTGCGCTGACAGTGAGTCTCCCCACTGACAACATAAAAAATATGTGTTTCTTGCCCTATTAGGCTTGTTAGTATACATAGATAATTTGTTGTGGAAACTCGACTCAGACTCTTCAAAGTTTGACCCAACACACATGCAGCCACAAAGCTCCAGCAGGAAATAGAAAGCATTAAAGAGAATATTACAAACATAATAAAAAGAAGTGACTGTCTCTTTTGATTCAGTCCACTCGAAACAGAGATTAAACACTACACGCCAAACAGCGGCACTCAATAATAATTTATATGAGACATAATGCATTTTGAATCAACTTTCTATTAGCTGTGATATTATGTAAAAACATTAAGAATGGTGGACTTGAGTCCTTGCACTGTTTTTAAATTGAGCCGATTCCCTCTGATAATCTCATTTTATCATTCTTAAGATAATATATCTTGCATATGATACCAATTAAAATGAATTATTAATTTACAGATTTTCTCACATGCTCAGCCTCTGACCACTCAGAGCCACTAAGTACCACCCAAATGAGCCCAGCCAGTTCAGGAGCTGCAGTAAAATCCAGTGGGGTAAAAACCAACACGAGACTGACACCGCCAGAGAGAAATGGACTTGCTCCCGTCTTGGTTGGTTTAAAATTGAGACACAAGCGGGGGGAATATGAATGGTTTTAATCAGGTGATGACATGTTAAACAAACCGCATGCCTCATATTTCTTTCTTTTTCATTTACACTGCTTTAATTACACATGATTAAAGAGGTCAGAGCCATTGGCCCATTTATTCTTGGCATCACAAACAACTCATTCATCAGTGGCTGTTTCCTCATGTCTAGTCCTCTTTGTTGGTCTTGACTGCTTTATTTATAGCACATTAACTTCTAGTTTGCTCAAGGAGATGATGTAAAAGTGGACAAGACTATCACTGAAATGATGAGTCATTATCTATTACAAAATTAGATAACATAATAGTTACTGAGCCTACAGTCCACCTATGCACTTATACAGCATTTCAGACTGGATGGCTGTTGGCGCATTCCCTGAAAACATGCTATTACAAACCACACATTTCCTGCTGCTGCATCTTCACATTAAAAACATTGAATTGACAGGCTGACATTTATTTTGAAGTAGTCACAGGAACTACACCTTCATTGAAATTGAAAGTAGCATTTACTGCTGTTGGTCATGAATCACGCCTCTACATTCTTTGGCTTTGGCTCAGTTTGAGCTATTGTGTGGAGCAATAAGTGGCAGCTACTCCAATTGTAAATTAATAATGATTGTTTTAGTTAGTTATGATGAAATTGAAGTTATAGCATTGCATTTGTTTTAAACCTAGATTTCATTGTTTATTGTGTGCATACAATACATATAATGATATTTGGTGGATTATCATTATGTTATGTTTGTAATTGTCTTTACACATGTCCTCCTCCTCCAGTCCAAGCAGCCAGTTAAATGGCTTTTCCCAGGTTCAGTATTACGAGGTTCAGTATTGTGGTGTCAGACAGCTGAGTAGGGAATAGTTTGTCCTCTGTTAGAGCTGAGCTCTAGCAACTCCATGCTCCTTTTCAGTTTGCGTTCACTCTTGATCAAATCCATGTGCTGGATCCTTGGATTGGAGCGTATCCTTTTGTTTACATGCTCTGTTGGAGTTAGACCATTAAGGAGACACTGAAGTGGTGCATCCTGTGCCATTTGTGAGTCCATGGAGGCTGAGTGACTCATTGTTTACCTCACTTTTTAGAATTGTGACAGTGGGGGTTTGTTGGTTGTCTTTAAAGTAGCCCTAATGTCTAAATTAACTTGACTTCCATGTTTGAATTCTGCTTGGTGGTTGTTGGAAAAGACAGCAAAAAAAACTTTACTGGCATTTGTGTCAGCATGGATGTTTGGACCTTGGCTCCAAGTTAATTGAAATTTAGTTCTCCCCATTTGTACGATTATTTTATTAGAACACATTCTTTGCTGGTTATGTTCAACATGGCTTTATGTGACAGAATGGGTTGAAGCTTTTAGGCTTTAAGCTAAGTTGGTCTGAACTGAAGCATGTGATGGGAGAAGTTCTCTCCCAGTCATCGCATCATCCTGAGGAAGGTTTTGATTAATGGTTGACTGGCACAGCCTGTTTATTCAACCACACCCATTGCCTAAGACCCAATGATTTATAAACCTGACTCCTTTCATAAAAAGAGCTATAATGTCAAACTGTTTATGTGATTCCCACAAGTGACTACTGTACTGGTGTCACCCACCCAGATCATTCAAAAAAAATAATGCATTATAATCAAATAACCTTTACCTTATTTTGGCTTTGTCTTATACATATTTAGCAGAAATTCTTCCTTTTTTTGCTGTTGCTGGTCTGGTATTTACAGAAATTCCATATTTAAATTTTTTAATACAGGCTGCCTAATTTATGTTATTTTTATATGGTGAGGAAGGGAGGAAGGGAACAGATAAGTTTTTACCACAAACTTGTGTAGATGTTGCACAGATGAACTATGCATTATCACAGCCACCTTAGAGCGCCAAATCAGTTGCAATTTTGAATGACAAGCATCTTCAGATGGATTTTGCCATTACTAATACAGTTTCTGTTTGTGCATCAGTGTGTTTCTTTCATATTGCATCCCATATGTGTTGACCTGGATATCATTGTGTTTGAAGATTTTGGTCAACTATGCTTGGTGGTGGTTCGAGAGGGGGCCTGGGCTGCCTGCCAGCTGGACCTCTGGCTCTCCTGGGTTTTCAAAGGAAACCTTTGGTTGAGGTGACACGATATGGCATGCAGACAACTCTAATTGGTCCTCTCAACCCTAATTCCTGGTCTGTCCCAGTCGTGTCAACAGTAAACCCAGAGGACACAGAGAAATTTGATGTCTGCTTTCATTAAAGTGACTGAAGGTGTCCTAGGCCGTGACTGAAATCTAACCAATCTGCATGATGAGGAGGTGAACCTGAGCTGTGTTTGACAGAGACTTCATGCACTGTAATAAAACAGCTCAACAGTTATAGATGTCATTGTATGGCCAAAGGGAGGTAAACTGAACACTATGGCCAAATATGATAACGTCATTAATATATCTAAGATGATCTCCTCCTTGCATGTTTGAATAAATCCTCATGAAAGCAGACTTATCAGCGGATAAAATAAGAATTTTTCATAGGCAGAGGTGAACTATTGCTTTTAAAAAGCAGTTTTTCTGCTTAATAACCTATTTGCCCTATGGGTAATATAGTGCACAGTCAGTGCTACCAGGCTTCAGTCAATACTTATGTTTTGTTTTCATCAGTACATTTTTACACCGCATGGTTAGTGCTGTTGCCCCACAGTAAGAAGGTTGTGGGTTCGGTTCTGTGCAGAGTTAGCATGTTCTCCCTGTGCCTGCGTGGATTTCCTCCAGGTACTCCGGATTCCTCCCACCGTCCAAAGACATGTTTGGGTTAATTGGTGACTCTAAACTGTCTGTAGGTCTGAGTGTGAGTGTGAGTGGTTGTTGGTCTCTGTCTGTCTCTGTGTCTTGGCCCTGTGATGGACTGGCGACCTGTCCAAGGCGTATCCCGCCCTCACCCAATGTGAGCTGAGATTGGCTCCAACACCTGCCGTGGAAACGGATAAGCAGTTGAAGATGAGTGAGTACCAAAAAACAGCTCCTCCTGGCTGCCTGCACATATTGAACAGAGGTTGCTATGCAACAGAGAAACAAGTAATATTTTATCTCATTATTTTTTTCCATGTGTCTACCTGCTTTTTTGTCAGCTCTACATGTTATTTTCAAGGTGTCTTTTATTTATTTATTTTTTTTAACTTGGGTCTCCAAAATGCTGGCAAGCCCATTTGTTATTCTTTGTATGTTACTGTGCTGCTTATAAGTCACAAAGTAATATGGGTCTATGAAAAATAATTCAACGTCATACCTGTAGATTGAGCTCATTATACGACACTTGTGAACGAATCAGATTGCTTGATTTGAGCTACCCCTTTCATAATAGTTATTTAAAACAGTGGAGCAGAGAAAGAGTGAAGGGTGGATCTGACCTAACCCATCTTTTAATGAATAACAATCAATATTGGCCTCATTTTACAGACCCAAAGTCTACGTCCACTTATAACCAGTCAATGATCAGATCAAAGGACCATGTGTTGACCCTCTCCACCATCTCAGCACCATCGTACTGATGAGCTTGACAGCTGCTTCAGAAGAAATCTGAACTCTGACACAATCCCCTGAGAGACTAATTTGTCTTTCTCTTGTTATTTTGAAACTTTTGTATGAGAAACAAGCTAGTTGGAAGATGTTTTGTGCATAGATGTGATGTGTGGCCTTCTTCCCACATCTGTTTAATCATCACTGCCTGTAAAGGGTTAGGGTTAGGGTTTGCTGAATTAGGCTCAGATTTAAGATTCAGAATCAGATTTAGTGATTTTCTGCTTCGAATTTAACATTCATTCCTGTCTTGTCATCCTTCCTATTGCTATGAGAAATAATTTTTTATCTTTTTTTATTCAGTCTTGGTGTTCCTTTGTGCTGTCATTGGGTGTGAAGTTTAATTAGTGTGCATTCACACTACAACACTTTTATATTCAAAGGTTGAAAATAAAGCCTCCTAGCTCATAAAAAATAGTTATTACCTCCAGTTATATAAAAAGGCAGGATAATGCAATCACATAAGTCAGTACTGACCAAAACTTGCATCTTTCTCCCAAACGAAATTCAGTCTCTGTAGCCCTGAGTTGTCCCAATCCTAAAGCACCCATTATTAATGTGGATGAGCTGTCAACCTTTGACACATCTGTAACTAAAGAAGCCACTGTCTGTAAAATCCCCAAAGGTGTTAGGGTATATAGAAAATAACTTTGAGCTTTATGTCCCTTGCATCAAGTTAACTCTGACTCACCTTTAACTCACCTGCCAACATAAATGTCTCATCTCCAGAATATGGCTCAACGCCAATATAACAAGAGTTTCATGCTATTTTGTATTCTGATGTAATATTCATATTCACGTCTCCTCTCATGTTGCATGTCTTTTTCCTAAGTTCATTATCTAACTCTACTGTTTAGGGAGGCTCCGTCACTCCTTTTTTGCTCTGAAGAAAGTGACGGAACTGCTGTTATCAGTTTTAAAATCAAAACAAATCATTATGTCATTGGTTAGTTAGTGGAAAGTTTGACCCCGGTGATGGAAGTAGCAAAAAGGTAGCAAAGATCTATGATTGCCATACAGACTGGCATTATGATCCACTGAGCTACAGCACTGGGGGATTACTTGAATGTGAAATGTCCTTGACATCAACATCATTTAGCTTAAATATCTGAACATTGTGTAGTAGTGGTAGTGCACAAGCTTTGGATGCAGATGCCCAGGCACAAGGCAAACCAGTGGTAGGCTTGTGCCAGTCCCAGGCCTGTATAAATGGGGAGGGTTACAACAGCAGGGGCATCCTGAATACAAACTGTGGCCAAATCAATCATGCAAATCACAGGGCTGACTTGCTGTGGTGACCCCAAATAGGGAAAACGCTGAAAGAGGGGAAAACAAAAACAAACAAAAAAAAAACCCCAATCTGACCATTATCCCACATGCTAAGGTTGTATTAGAGCCTCTGCTGGGGTTGGATTGAGATCAGGGAACCAGGGAGTGCCACTGTACTGAGTTGTTGCCAGTTCCAGCCTTATTGACCAACTGCTACCAGGCAGGGGCATTGATCTCGTCCCTGGTCCAGACTGTGCGCTCCCAGACACATGGTAAAGTTGTGACATCTGCCAGCCAGTCAGTCCCTTAGTGGGACTCAGCATAACATGGCAACCAAAAACAGTGTTTAAGTGGACTGGAGTCTCAGAATGGAACACCTCTTGGACATACTGTAGAACGCTAGTTCATTTCTGCTCTAACTGTCACATTTTTAAAAATTAAAGTCACAAATATTATCCAGTTATTATAATGAATACAACGCTCCATGCACAGCCAGTATTAGTAATCACACTGGTTGGTTTCAGGAAAAGGAGTACAGCAGCAACAACAGCTTTACAATAAGACTACATTTATCAAGGAATTATGAATTCCTTAAAACCAGTTTATTTTTGTTATTAATCCTTTATAAACTGTCATTACACAATAACTAAAAAGGGTGACAGTCACATGCCATATCTTTACATTATTGGTCCCACTCTGTAACTCATCTCTCCCTGAATGCCATAATTTCTTTTGGAGACTGGTATTGGTTCATGTTTTCAAGCCACAGCAAGGAACTGGAATCATGTGTTTCATTAAGTCAGTGAGGTTTAATTGTGTTCAAGAAGCTACAGGCACAGCATGCCGTTTTCTCATAATCGAACTCATATAAAGTAATTTCAGTGTGCAGGGGCTACTTTAGATTTTTGCTTAAGTTACAGTGATAAATTGTCTGCTTGTATAGGACGTGTCATTGATGTTAATGGAGATCTGTAAATTGTGACTTCCCTCCAACACATAATGTCGGGATATAAAGGCAGGGGTCACGTTCCCACTGCAGATAGAACGCACTTTTTCTGTTTTTTGAATGGTATGCAGTGATGGAAGGCTAATGAAAAGCACAAGTATAAATAATAAAGCTGAATGCTCTTTAGCTTCATCTTGGTCCTGGTATTGTGGAGGCTGGCTCACTGTGACACTGTCATGGCCTACAGAGCCTCTTTAATAGGGCATAGTGTAGTAATGTTATTATAAACTCTGCTGTGAAACTCCTTCAGCACTTATTGATACAGCCTGGCTATGAATCGTATCTTCATTTAACATTAAACATCAACTAGTAGTGTAAAGAAAATAGTGCTAGAAATATATAGATGTATGCATGCAAGGTGAATATATTAAGAGATAATGTCACATGCACAAACAAAATAAACAATCTGCCATGACATTGTGACTGTTCATGGGCGAAGCTACTTACATTGATTATCTTGTTACTATGGTACCTGTCAGTCGATGGATATATTAGAAAGGAGGTGAACATTTGGTCCTGAAGTTCATGAGTTGAAGCAGACAAACTCTCAAATCAAATCAAATCAAAAATCTAATCAGATTTATTTGTAGAGCCCCAAATCATAACAAAGTTACATCAAGGCAGGTCTAGACCAAGCACTTGTAAAATGATTTAAAGAGACCCAACAGATCCCCCGATGAGCAAACACTTGGCGACAGTGGCAAGGACAAAACTTCCTTTAAGAGGCAGAAACCTCGGGCAGAAGAGCTGCCCCCCCGGACCGATACTGTAAATTGGTTCCATAGAAGAGGAGCCTGATAAATGAAAAATCTGCCTCCAGATTTACTCTTGGAGACTCTAGGAACCACAAATAAACCTCCATCTACAAAGCGGAGTGGCCTACTAAGACAGTAAAGAACTATGGCCATTAAGAGCTTTATATGTTAAGAGAAGGATTTTAAATACTCTGTAATTTACCGGCAGCCAATGAAGAGCAGCTAACACAGGAGAGATGTGATCTCTTTTCCTAGTTCCTGTTAATATTCGTGCACCAGCGTTCTGAATCAACTGAAGGCCTTTCAGAGATTTGTTTGGACATCCAGATGAGTTACAGTAGTCCAGCCTAAAAGTTACGTATTCATGGACTAGTTTTTCCGCATCGTCTTGAGAGAGGATGTTTCCAATTTTCCAAATGTTTCTCAGGTGGAAGAAAGCTGCCTGACTGACTTGTTTTATGTGAGGGACAAAGGACATGTCCTGGTCAAAATTCTCTCATGTGAGGATGTGAGAAACTTTGACAAGAACCAAACTGTGATGTGTACTATAGATGGCTGAGTCAGAGCATCTCCAACACTGCAGCTCTGCGGGATGATCCTAGTCTCCAGTGTGGATTGCATTCATGTGGATGTCACTCTGTCATGTAGAACAGGTCAAACTTAGTATAAATTAACAATGAAAACCTTTCCTTCCAAATTACGAACAGAGAATTTTATCTGCTCATGTGGAGTCTAATGTCTTGCGCTCAACCACCACATAAAACCATGGCAACGTCTAATTATTCTTTTATTGTGTTGTTAATTATTACATAAAAAGATGGCGTAATTTCTACGGCCTCTGTGAAACACAGCCTGAAACCTTTGAAAACTAATATTTATATTTGAGAAACATAAAGCAGTGAACTTTCCCCAACTTCCCAATCTGATTATCAAACAAACATTTTCCTCTGAGGTTGGCACGCTAAGCACCAGGGAGAAAGGACCCATGATTGAAGCTGAGTGTGATGATGTAGATCACAGAGCCTGATAAAAACTGAATTCGAATAGACTGGAAGTTCACATGCCGCTCGTTTAAAGCACACTGCTCCCTGTGACATTTCGCTATGAGACATGGCCACACTCCCATTACTCCAGTGTTCAGAGTAGCTGCTCAGGAAAAATGGCCTTCAGCTCCATCTTGAGCAAATGATGCCCCTGTCAGAGATGCTGACATGTGGGGACTTGACAGACAACACTCATCCTTGGCTGCTGCTTACAGAGCCCAGCCAACACAAGTGACTATACCCTCATAGGCTTTCTGAGACACAGATATCAAGAGGTTCAAGAGATCAGGATCAGGAGAGACCAACAGATTGTGTGTGTGTCACTACTTTCCCTCTTATTACTTACACAGAGTTGACCTGAACATACATCTAACTGGTGGTGTAGTTCGTAGGTATTTGATCATAAACCAAAGAGTTGGACACATGATAATGTCAACCTTATGATGCGGAAGCATCTCTCTTTTTTCTGGGTTGGGTCAGGGCATGGGGGTGTAATTTTGTAAACCATGGCTGTGGCCAGAATCACTCACTCGTTCGCTTTCCCCTACTCACTATCCAGGCACTCAAATACAAAGTCCGTACTTATGTAAAACTCAAAAACACTTTTTGACACTACTTTTGCACTGTTTCCTACGTATCACTGTAAGATCAATGCATGGTGGAACATACTTCTTGGTTAAGAAGCACTGGGTGTATGCTACTTCTCATGATGCATTGTGGGTTACAATGAGACCACTTGATAGGGTAAAATAGTTTTCACCATAAATTTGGACAGCACTACAAAAAGAGCAAACTTTAGGAGGAGTGAGTGTGTTTGGACAAAGCCTATGTAGATACTTATGTGCTGACTCCTGGAGGGATAAATTTTCTGACAAGCAGCTAAAACTGTGCGCACACTGCCTTGCTATTTGCAGCTAGTCCCAACTTCCTGCCTGACTGTCACATTGAACAAATGCACTCTTACTCTCTTGCTCACACACCCTTCACTTGGAGTTATTTGTAACGTAAGATTATCTTCAGCCAAGCGAATTAGTGTTAAATCTCCCTCACCCATTTATGAAAAACAGCTTGTTTTTTGTGTTATCCCTGGAATTCATTTCCTGATCACAGTTGTTGTGGTTCCTCCTGAGGAGAACATGAATGTGAATAGCAACAAAGCACAAATGGTGGTGCAAGTCACAGGCTCATCCAAACCAACATGGCTCATCATCTTCACATTCTGACAAACTGTTCCTGGGGCCAGCCTGAATATGTTTCTTATGAATACCTGTTGCTCACAGAAACAGCTTTGATTGAATTATAATGAAGACTGAGTTTTATCCACCACAGCTGAAGGCATTTACAAGTCAGAAGACAAACCAAACTTTGCTGTTTACAAAGGAAAGTGTCTAATTACCCTTAAAAAGAGTTTGATTGCAAATACTAAGTTGAACATATCCTGAAGCCACTGAGAGGAAGAGACAATAGCAAGGAGCAATTTCTCTTTCCACTAAAGAGAAAATTTCAATGTTGAAATGTTTTTGTGTTTGACTGTGATAACGCAAGTTTCAACAAAAGGACTGTAGAGATGGATGTGAGACCAAGTTTTAAAAATCTGCCCTAATGCTGCTTTTGTCTTTAGGAACATAAAAATAAATGAATGTGGCTTACAGACAAGTTTGTGTCATCTGTCTTATTTGTCTGGAGAGATTGATTCATCCGGTGCATGAGCCTGAAGTGTAAAAAGGAGGACTCATTGATAGAAGACATAATGTGACTGCATCATCAACTCCCCTGTTCGAAGGTAGAACCTGATGAGTGTCTGACCCCCCCCTCCCACTGACAAGGCGGACTGAGTCAGTTGGTTTTTATACTCTCACTGACTGAATCATTGCATTGATGAAGAGAAATCGTGCTGATTTCAGACGGTGTTAAAATTCCAGTAGTTCAGTCAGTCTTCTGCCCTGATGCTGTTCATTTTGACAAGACGTTTGATTTCTCCACAGACGTGGTCCGTCAGGTTGAAATGTTCGGATGGTGTCGATGGTAATACTCAGGTTGGAGGATTCCTCTCCTCTTATTGCGCAGGATGATACTGCAGCTCCGCTACGGTTTCACACGCCAACCCACCTTGAAACGGTTCCCCTAAGTGCTGCGTTCATGTACCCTGACAGCAAAAAGGAGATATAACCATCCTTTCAGAAGTTTTATGTTTTATGTTAAAATTCTGGCTCATCAGACTCGTTCTGAATTCTGTGTCATTATCACCCACCTATGGTCAAGCAATGCCAGTATTACTGTCTATATATGAGACGAATGTAACTTTTAAGCCTATTTATCAAAGGCAACCACCTGTTGGATTCTGCTGTCTGTGTCTGTTATTGGGATAATGCAGAAACCAACTGTATTGTTTGATGTCAACTCTGGCCCTTGAATCAACAAGTTTAAGACTCAGCCAAACCTTTGGATATGTATAATATTAACTCAAGCTTTCAGGCACTTGCTTAGCTCGAAAAGAGTTGCTTCTAATTCCTCTATACAAAATAATAACAGTTTTCATATGTTTCCAAATTACTTCTACCATTCTCTAGTACCATAGAGCTATATCAGAAGTGTATCACGACTTCATTAGATTTTGTAGCTTAATATATGTACATGAATTATTACATACATACATACATACATGACGTCCATTCCTCTACCGACCGTTACTTAGCTGCACTGAAATCCTGTATCGGAACAGGAATAGAGAAACTCCGAGCATGACCGTACATATTGAACGCGTCATGATAGCTGGCATACTGACAGCGCAGGTAACCAATCAGCGGCCGGGACCTCCCCAAGTGCATCAATGAAAGGAGTGCGTGGGCGGGCCGGTTGCTATCTAAAAGCTTGGGTTTGGTTTCATAGCGCCGTCTGCTCTCGTCCCATTGGCGCAAGTGATCCGTCTCAGGATGCGCGAGGAGAGCGGAGGAGAGGGGAAGAGAGAGGGGAAAGCGCCGGAGGAGAAGTGTCCAGGGCTCGGCTAACAATAACAGTGGACACCGGCCCGCTTTACTGTCCGGGATGACAGAGTCACCGAAAGGGGCACTTTGAGATATGATGAGCTTTATTTCTGGCCGGCAATAGTACTATGATTTGGTATGTGGCCACTTTGATAGCAAGTGTATTCAGCACCCGAGGAACGGCCGCTCAAGGTGAGTCGAAGTGCAGCGTCTCCATCCTCCGCCCGCCGCTCAACTTTCTTCTCCGTGCTTTTGTCTGTCCTCTCTGTTTTATAACTTTCACCGTGTCGCTTGCATGTTAGAAATGCCACTTGACGTAATGAACTTGATGCATGTGTTGATCACTGCACCTGAGCGGAGCCGGGCCGGCAGAGGCTGGCCGCTCGGACCAGTCGGTTCCCCGAGACTGGAAAGATAACGGAGCTTTAGTCATAAGTGCCTCCAAGTCATCTGACCACAGCTGTTTGACGGACTTGGGTGGGAGGGGGCGCTGCTCATTCCTGCTGTGAAACATGACGGGGATGCAAGGTGCTTGGTGTTAAACGGAGTTGTGACGTTCTTGGCATCACGCTGGTAGATTTTGCAGTCTCCCTGGGCTGACATGTCCCTCCCAGGATGGATGTGGAGCTCTGTGGGCTCTGCCGCTGGGCTCATCGAGTTGCACGTCGGCTGCCAGCGTTTTGGTGAAACGTGAAGGCAAATGTGATTAATATGGTGCGCTGCTGTAGACGTTATTAAAATGTTATGAGTGGATTAATCTCTTCCTGGGGAGCCGATCCTGCTCAAGCTCCAGTCTATCCCGGCTCTGTCCGCCAGAGGGAGCACCTCCTGGGCCAGCGCAGGTAAACGGCTCCCGGGCTGTTGCTCCGTCAGTCACGGAGGACACAACTTTGTTGCTGTTGAGAGTAGAATGTGCTCTGTGACATGATATGACATGATGGCTTCATGGCTGACGGTTGCTGAAGCTGTACCCCCTGCAGCTCACTTCTGGCCTCCTCGACGAGAGGAGGAGGGGATGGAATGGAAAGTGTTTCTCCCTCTCTAGCAGAAAACCAACGGGTTCCATTCAGAAAGCAGCAGAATACCATTTCATATTATAAGTACACAGCTTTTCATTTGTTCTATCAAATGTAAGAAAATAGTGAAAAACGACCGTTAGAATTTTCAAACACCTGGTTTCGGACCAAACTCTGAAGGCTCAGTTTGTCATCGAGGAAATGAGAAAACCATACTTTTCTGATGTTTGAGTCTTCGTTAATAGACTAAAGCTCCATGACATCATCATCATCAAGCCAGCAGTACAAAACGTAATTATGTGTGTGTGTTGGCTCCTATGCTCAGGGACAAGCAGACGCGAGGAGCAAGAGCAGCTACAGCAGTGTCACACTGCACCCTCTAGAAAATTTCGTTTTTGTCACTTTTTTCCTCCATCTCTTCTTGCCACTCACCTACACAAGAGAGGTGAGATGGAGGGAAGTAGGACACCACCTGTTTTTGAGCATCATTGATTGGATGATGAAAAGAGATCTTGAAGAACTTTCTCATCTCTGTGTGTTTAAACTTTTGGATCTCTCAGGTTTGCTTGTATTTTTTGTTGGCTTCACTCTGACGCGTGACTGAGTTTGGCAAACAGTTATGTAATGTCCCACCAAAAGAGGATGCACTTAAGCATTGCCTGTCAAAGGAAGCAGACTTAGGGAGATGTGTTTAAGATGCTTCGTCCCCACAGCTGGGGCAGCAGGGACTTTGGCAAAACCTGACCAGTACTGACTGTGACTGGACCGCTGTGCTCTGGAAAGGCCATTTCGTCAGCCAGACTAACTGGTTTTGCATACAGTCACTGCACTCTAACACATTGACAGAGCTTTCAATGCGCTGCAACATTCATGCATGTGCACACAAAAACACACAGTCACATCAGCCGGCAGAAGGTGCACAGGGTGGCATCTTTCTGGCTGAGTGCTGCTGTCTTGAGCTGACAAGTGAAAAATGCCAGTGATGACCCTGGACCCGAACCAGACTGCCTCTCGTTCTATCGCTTCTCTGGCTTCCTCTTTCCTTCCCTCCTTCCCTTTCCTGTGTTTCTCGCATCTGACTCAGGTCCTTGTCGACCTCCTTTCCTCTTCCCATTCCCCACTCAGTTCTGTCCTGACATCTTCCACTTCCTCACACTTGAATGAACTTTCTTTCCTCCAGGTTTCAAGCGGCCTCTATCAGCATGGTTGGGTAGCTGAGTGAAATGAACTTGTTGGGTTGTGTTAATGGAGGCTCAGGGTGCGCTCCACAGCAACCGTCTGTTGCCATACACAGACACACTTGTTGCAGACACTCATGCATTTACACACATGCGTCACACACACACACGTCAACACACAGCCATCCCCTCAGGGAGCAGTGTGTCTTTAACCAGGATGTGAACATATGTCCACTAACAGGCTGTCTGCCCCAGTCTAAGTTGGACCAATTATGACTAAGCCGTGTGATAAATGCCACTCTGTTGCTTGATAAATACATACAGCATAACATGCCAAGAGGGCTGGGCAGACAGAACAGGAGGGGGTGTGTACATGGATGTTGTTTTGTATAATGGATAGAAATAACGGAAATCTGCTTTGACATCCCCTGTGCTGGTGCAGACTGGTTTGAGCTTAATCATTATCTTCGTTGTCATTTGTTGTCACATATTTGGAGCAGTTTGTTACCAAGTGTAACCACCCACAAAAAAAAAAAAAAAACAATAGAAAATAAAAAATCGTGAAATGACCTGAATTTATTTGTTAATATTAGCTTAGGTTTTACACAAGGTAGACATGGTGGTACACTGCTTTGTCCTCTTGCCTTAAAGCAAGTTATGGGTTCAAACCCCCAGGTCTCTGAATAGTTGTAGTTGTGGTTGTTCCAGTACATAAGGTTAATTTTTGTCTCTAGATTGCAGAGCGTTTAGATGTTTAAATTTGAGCATAAATGTCTTCAATATATTCCAGTTAGGACGACACAATATGCAAAAAAAATGATACTTCAATAATTTTGCAGATACAGTGACATGTCATATAATTTTTAACTAGAATGATTGCATTTGCGTTATTTTCTTTGACAAAACATTATATGAATTTTATTGAGTCTTGTCCCAAACAAACATGTTCCTTTATGCTTATAAAATTGGATATGGAAATCTGGGTGTCTCAGTAGCGCCGCACTGTTCTAACAATGGACCACAATTATGTCTGGGCAATAAATTGAGTCAAAAGCAACTGGACTTTGATTTGTCTAAGAAGACATTTTGCCTTTTATCCAAGGGGCTTCATCACTTTTCAACACATTGGTCTGACTAGTCCTCAGGAGTCTGACATCAGACAAATATAAGTCCAGTCCAGACAAGTTTAAGTCCAGTTGCTTTAGATTCAGTTTGTTGCCAATTTGCTGATATGACTATGAATGAGAATATACACAGAATATACAAAGAAAATCGATCACAATGTCATGACATATTTTACCTCTATCAAAAAAACAGCTGCTTCTGGCTTTTTTATTATTTATTTATTGTAGTTCTGCAATATTGCATATTGCACCTGGATATTTTGTGATTTCAATCATACTTCAATAAATTGTGCAGCTCTAATTGCAATAATGTAATCAAGCCTTCAGGATGTTCTGTTCTAATCAAAGTCAGAGAGAAACATGGGCAATGAGAAACGGTGGCAGGCTAAGCTACTGTAAGTAAAGCATATCTTGCAGTATGGCACAAAGTCTAACTTATGTCACAGTGATTCTAGGAGAGATCATGGTTCTTTGTTCTATGATCATTTATTATGCTTTTATGTTTCCCAAACATAGGCCCAAAACCCCACCAGCCTTGTTTATGTAGGATTTGACATCATCATGATGCTTTTATTAGAAATCATATAACTCATTCACGTTCATACATCCACAAGTAAATAAAATTTGTAAAGGAAAATACATTCCGTGACTTTTTGCTCTAAACTATTATTATACCAACTGCTAATTAAAACTCCTGACATCCTCTTGTTAGTCGACAGGTTGGAAGTTGAACGGAATGTCCGTATAGAATCATAGTTTAAATCACAAGTTATGAGGGCGGCGTAGTGATTAGTGCTGTTGCCCCACAATAAGAAGGTCGCAGGTTTGACTCCCAGCTTGGGTCCTTTCTGTGTGGAGTTTGCATGTTCTCCCTGTGTCTGAGTTTCCTCCAGGTACCCCAGTTTTCTCCCACCTTCCAAAGACATGCATGTCTAGGTTAACTTGGCTAAATTGTCTGTAGGTCTGAATGTGCATGTAAGTGGTTGTTCGTCTTTCTGTGTTGGCCCTCTGATGGACTGGCGACCTGTACAGAGTATACACCACCATTTGCCCGGAATGTTGGCTGGGTTTGGCTCCAGTACTTCCACAACTGGAAACGGAAAAGCAGTAGAAGATAGATGGATGGATGACAAGCCATGAAACAGACCACTTCCGACTCTCTTTGACAATGCCTTAAATCAGAATGATAGACATATGTGCGCTGACTTTTACAGTCAACCAATGTTCTCATGTTTTGTACTGATATATCCCTAAAAAGACCTTCTCTACTTCCTGTTCTGTCTAAACTCTCTGCAGGTTTTGCACAGAAATGCTGCTTTTAAAATGTGCATTTTAGTTTTGGCACACTGTGCTCCAATAGCATCAGGACAGCTGGCCTAGTACACATTGACTGTAACTAATCCATAAATTACCTGATTAATGGAAATAGATATCACATCATCTATGTTGTACTAACTGATGTCTATTTTTAGCTTTACTGTAGCTGGAGAAGTGCTGCTTGCTCTTACAGCACATCACTAGTTAGACCTCAGGTAGATGTAGGATTTAATATCTCAGATATGACAATATTTTTAATTTAAGTAAGAAAACAACATGAAAAGTAAAAAGAAAAAATGTCTGACAGTGTCCAGAAGTCAGAGGTTGCCTAAGTTATTTGTTTTAAAATAAATCAATCTTTAGTGAAACTGTATTATTGAAAAATTTAAACTGGAAAGGTAGAATATTTACCCATGAAGTCATCAAATAAACTACTATTAAATCAATCTACTGATTATATCGCACTCTTTAGACTAAGAGTAATGTATAACTCTAAATATGGAGTTATTTCATTGCCATGGTAACACTCATGCACGTCAGCAGATGTGTGTGGGGTGGTTTTCATCCACCAGACAGTAAAAGGGAGTAAAATTGAGGTGTGTGGTGCATTTTTGTTCAATATTGGGCAGAGCAGATGCATCTGTAATGTCACTTGAAAGATACTGTTTGGGTCAAACTCGGAAAAAGGGGCTGTGTAGTGTCTAAGCCCAGCGCTAATAATATGTGAGTACAATTGGCTCCTATAAAGTTTCTTTCATTGGATTAGTCAGGTCTGAATCATGGTAATTATCTAAAATAGCTCTTCCCACAGCAACCTACAACACAGCAGATGCACAGGTGATGGACAGCATGCTGCATTTATTGTCTGAAGGCACCTTTATATATGCACTGTCTGTTGAAAGTGAATTGGTTTCTTCCAATGCTCAGCTGCTGTTGTGCACATTTAACTAAGGTCTTAGATTCTAACACAGGAATTTCATCTTTCAAAATGTTCCAGAGAAATTGGCTCAGTTTTATCCATCTTGTAACATTTGTATTTGTGTTGCTTTTCCAGACTGACTGGAAAAAGTTAGCATTTCCACTTATGACCCCCTGTTCAGGTGACTGATTGGATGCTGAATCCATCTTGGCTGTATTTACAACTGCATATACTTTTTGGTATAGTTAGATGAGATTAATCTGAAACTCTGAAACTTTCCAGTTTCTGCCTGTGATTCAGTGACAACACATCAGAGCTCAGTCAGATCGTGTGTATTTTTGGGTAAACTGTGTAAATGGGCTGGCAAGCTGGTGCCTAATTAATTTTATTCTCCAGAAACTTTCTTCGTCTCCCAGTTTTCTGATGTTCCCCACAATGTGATCACTTAATGAGTCTTCTCTCTTTAAGTGGGTGGCTGCCTGGCAAAAACAAAGCTGCTGACCAAGAAAAGGGAAACAGTGTAGATTCAAAACCTGTGGGTGTTCAGCATTTTCTTACTGAAGGACCTGTATGCTGACTCTGTCTTCTTTTTATTGATCCAATGCTGATCACTGACGTTAACAACTACATTACTCAGCGTATTTTACCTTCAGAAAATTACGCTCCATAACTCTTGAGCTCCACAGCTCACAAACTTACACATGTGGTGCAAACAAGTAAATAAAAAAAAAATTGAAAGCTGTTCACAGCATTATAATGCAGCACCCTGGGATGAAGTGGTCAGATCCTGAAAATTTCAGAACTGCAAATATGTAAAAGCCACTCATAATTTCACCAATGAGCCAGAGCACCACTGCTGAAATCACAGTATTCATTAATATTTATGATGGAATCTAACCATGGGAACTCATGCTTCATGTGGCTGAGATTGTACCACACACTCACAAACAAATACACTCATATACCTCACAGTAGTGTCAATGACTAGCTGTTAATTGCTGCAGGAGAAGGACCCTGGACCCGTAGTGTAGTTGCTTTGGGCATGGGTGCAAATATTTTCCCTGAACCCCTCCCTTACACCCACCTGAAAATACTAGGCTTTGATCAGGACCATTGATAGTCAGTCGCCTGTATGACCATACTTTGCAGCTCATGTGAACAAATCAAAATGCAGAAAGTCACAGCACAAAGGCCATCAAGAAACACATAGCAACTCATAACTACATGGATGCACAATCTATTGATACTCTTTATTTTAGCATATATATATATATATGTGTGTGTGTGTGTGTGTGTAGTGAAAGCATTAAAATTACCTCTTACTCACCTCACTTTTTTAAAATTAAGACACATTATTGAGAATACAGAGCATGTCTGAAGATGAGTATCATGACGTGGATGCTTATATTGATTGACAGGGGCCTGGGTTATTTTCTTCCATTTCTCTGAGCAGTATTGTTGACAGAGTCATAAACTTTGACCGCGCTGAGTATGCCTCTTCCCTGGCTGGTGTTAGTAATTCAGAGTAAAAAACGTGACTTCTCAAATTGGTGTGCCACAAATGAAGGTTGGAAGATGATAGTACCACAGACACGATAGACAGACTGCCATAGCTAATACAGGTTACTTGTAGGTGGTTATTTTTAACTAGAATTCTTTTGCTTTGGTGTGTTTGCAGAGTCTAGGAGAGTACTTCTTGATGTTGTTGTTGTTGCATCTTTTAAGGTTTAAGGTTCAGGACATTGATGAAACTATTTCATTTTGTTTGTGCAATATAAAAGAGTTGTCAAAGCACTTTTTAATTTTGAAGGGGGCTTGGGTCCGTTGGAGCTACAGCACACCTTCCTACCAAGGCACCACCTTCTCCATCAGGCTGTTCCCATGCTGTCAGATCTGTTGAAAACTTGTTTCCTCCTGCACTGCTCATGTTGTTTAATGAGTCTGCATGTGAGAGAGGAGCTATGCATCACTTTTTACTGCAGACTAGAGTTTAATGTTAAATCAGAGTCAGATGGTGTTCACTGAGCCCTGGGGCTTCAGATAATGTGCTTCTCTAATTCCAACATTCAACTTCCTGGATTGAGGTCAGGCACCCTGCTCGAATCAGAGAACACATCTCAACTTAAAGCTTCCTGCACACTGACTAAATGCCTCAACATTTTTTATTGGCAATTGGTTATTTCTGTATGCAAGTTTTCGGCTTTCACCTTCATGTTGACCAACCATTCTTAGGCATTTGGTTGCTCATACTTGAGCTAGATGATTTCAACACTAGTACTCCCAGCGGGCAATTTCTTTATCTAGTATAATCATTTTTCATCTGTTATCGTGCGGTAACATTGCATCAGGAAGAAAAACCTGGTTTGAACAGTTAACATGTATCAACAGTTTGTTTGGTACTAAACTGTAAAGAGTTTAAAGTGTGTAAAGTGTTTTGTCCATGTTGCAGCCTAAAGTATTTGTACACTTTCTGATTTAATGAGTGTGTTATTGCTGCTGTGTTGTCATTCTGTGCTGACATTAAAACATAATCTGCTGTTGACAGTTCGTCCTCCATGTATGGGGGAAGTAAAACAACTTGGGGCAAGTAGCATACATTCAGAAAAGTCACCAACCTTTAGATGCCAATCAGTCTGGTATTTGGGCCAAGGAACAGTGAGTAGCAGCTGCTGTCAGACCCCCAAGCTCCAAGCAGCCTCCATTTTTGGTTCAGTGAACTAGTCCATCAGGGCGTTGGAGCTGTATCAAGTGAAAGAGGAGATTGTCAGCTCCTTGTGTAATTTTCAGTTGTTCCGGATCACTGTTGATTATACAGGTGTATCCCCGAAATTGAAAAGTACATTTTTATTTGTAATTTTCTTCAAAAGGTAAACCTTTTGCATGTTGTAGATTCATTACCCATGGTGCAAGGGTAGTGTAGAGTCAAATATTTCAAGCCACTCTTTGGTTTCATTTGGATGATTACGGATCATAAAACAATTTCTTGAAATATTGGATTATTTTCTACAAATAAAAAGGAATTTTCAAAAATGTGCAAGTTCTGTAAAGTATGTTCATCTGTCACTGATTACTTGGTGGGGTGGTGGATTGGCCTGTAGCTCTGCTGAGGTGTTACTGAAGTCCAGGCTGTTTTGATATCTCCAGCTCATTTGGGTTGTTTGGTTGGTTGTTTCTGAACTTCCTCTTAACAACAGTCCATAGATCCTCTATTTGGTTCAGGTCAGGCCAGTTTACCTGATCAAACTCAGTGACCCAACAGCAGCCCCAAATCATTACCTACTGAGGAAATGCCATTCTGGATGGGTTTGGACTCTCCCTTCTCCTCCAGACTCAGGGGCCTTGATTTTGATTTTTTGACTTTACCTCAGGCTTCCAGTTAGTCATTGTGGGTGTGTGGGTTTGTTTGCACCATCCTACAATGTCCCAGAGTTATTACTTCATTCTTTGCAGGGGAGGACTTCTGGGTTATCTCAATTGCATTTCAGCATGGAAAGGATTCACCAGGTACTGATTGCTGTATCCACAGGTGCACTTCAGTGTCGATAAGACAATATCTGTGGAGTTGTCTCTTGGCTTATATAAAAACGGCCTCACTGTTCCGTTGTGGTGCTGACCATGTGCTGAGAACAAAGGGAGGCCTACAACAATGTCAAAAGTCTGATAAGAGTTGAGCAGAGAACAAAGGATCAAAAGGACTCGTTGAAAATTGTGCCAGTATGCTCAGCTGGTAAGGATGTGGCTAAGCCCGGGTCAGGTGGACACAGGGGTCAGGTGGTAACACCCAAGACCAACACAACATTGCTGTCCTCTCCCCTTTTGAAGTGTTATTCACCATCTTGGTATCAGCCATTTTGTGCTCCACACTTCAAAACACCCATCCCCATACAGTTACACATACCCACTTCAACACACACACACACACACACACACACACTTCCCCTCTAGTTCCCTCTATAGTAACTTTGTTAGATAGTTAAAGTTACTTGTAAGTTAAATATGGCTGATCCTTAGTTAAGCCAATGCCTGTTTTTAAGACGATAGAGACCTGATTGTAATACAACATAAATGGTGCCCCGTGGGAGACTGTCTCACAACAGTTTTTACCCACCTTACTTTCACCTGACTCTCACGGCGTGTCTTCAGGTGTATGAGGGGCTGAAATAGATTGTGGTATTTTCTGATGAGTGTGTGTATAGTACAATAATTGTGAAAAAGTATTTGACCAGGAATGTGAGGTAGGAGGGCGCTGCTTTCTGGTATTTGTTCTTATTGTACTGCACTAGTTTTGCTGACTCATCTTAAAACTGCCCAGTTACAATGTGTTGTAGTGTGTCGACTGCAGTCACACTGTGGAGGGGGGACACATTTTCAAAACCTGTATTGAGTTATGTTGAGGGATTAGTGCGACCATTAGGTTGTATTGAAGCCTCTGTTTAAGTTTTTGACAACAAGCCAAAGCAAAGGGAATGTGCAATTTTTAGTGTCCATATTCCTCTTAAGGGGCAGCATGGCATCTTAATGGTTACCACTACACAAGAAGAAGATAGCGGGTTTGGTTGCCAAGCCTGGGGCCTTTCTGTGTGGAGTTTGCATGTTCTCCCCCGCGTCCTGTCACTGTTCAGAGAAATGCATTCATCGGGTGGCTGGTGAATCTAAATTGTCCATAGGTCTGAGTGCGAATGGCTGTTTGTCTCTGTCTGTCTCTGTGTGTTGGCCCTGTGATGGATTGTCGACCTGTCCAGGGTGTACCCTGTCCTCGACCAGTGTGAGCTGGGATTGGCTCCAGCACCCCCAGCAACCTGGAAACGGAAAAGCTGTAGAAGATGGATGAATGAATGAATATTGGAAACTGAAGGTTGTGTTTTCCCTTATAAAAATATAGAAATAGATAGAAATACATACATTTTCAGTTGTGGTGATGATCCTGACGTTCGGTAACGGGGCCTATCCTGCCCTGACACCTGATGGATGCTGTCAGCTAAAATAAAATTCCTCCCTGTGTCAAGTCTGCTACTGCTGTAGCGCTGTTCTGTTTCTCCACTCAGAGTCTACAGTGCAGCATCTCCCTGTGTATGCGAGAATGCATGTTTATTTATATGTACTCATACTTGTGACGAAGTGGAAGTGGCAAAATAACATTTCACATGTTGAAAGCATTTGTGTTCATCTGCATAGAGAAGTGCCTGAAACATCTTACAGCTTCTCATGTTGAGCTGTTTCACTTTCACTGGTTCACATAACAAATGCAACCATCAGCATACCAGCTTAACCCTATGAGTAATTTGACAGTAGACCAAAATAAATGCCTGCTCACATCCTCTCTGCAGTCAATGTCAAAGATCTTCTGTTAGGGCAGAGCAGCTTTCAGAGCAGCTAGGTGAATGGGATTGTATACAGACTACATTTACATATCTCACAGTGCCTAGACTTTACAGTTCTGACATAAAAGGTTTCATGTAAGAACCAGTCTTGCTAGCCTGCATTAATGCTCCACATAAATTAAATGTCATATTGACACTGCTGAGCTTTAAATGCAACACTTGTGTTTGAGGAAGACAAACGACACTGCACAGATAGGATTAGTCCTAGCCATAACATCTGGTGACTGCTATGACACATTTTATGTCAAATGAAGTTTATGTCAATTGATAACTGCATTTATCCTGTGGTGTTGACACCTGACAGCAGGAATGGTGAAGTCACAGTAATTACTTCAGTGGACTGATGTGAATCTGTTCAGATCAGATCTCTTCATACCCTGAGGACTGAGGGTAATGTACTGATAGTCATCATTGGTATCAGCATCCTGCACTATAGCTGGGAAATGCTGAAAAATTCCTTCTTGTGGCACCTGTCAATCAAAGTGAATGAAAAAGCCATCAGTGTCAAACCTCATTAATGGGCCTTAAATGGTCTACTGGTCTAATTTACAGTTGTGGGAGGAAAGATAATTTTTTTCTATAATGGGGACTACACCCATGCCTTCTGGCAGATTTTGCAGATTAAAGGCCTCATTATTCTAACCTGTTTGGGACCTGTTCTCAGCTATATGGATAGGCAGATATATTGATGGGATTGTGTTACTACTAACTACCATTTCCTCTTTGGGTTCTGTTGGTTGGTTTCCACTGTGCTTTCCGCTTCTGCTATGCTGTATACATCCGTGCTCCCCTAAAAGTGCTGTGGACGAGTCCTTGTGGATGACATAAAACAATAAGTGCAAAGTAGTAGCGTTGCTGCAGTTAGCTGAGCTAACCCAGTAGCCTATGCGTTGACGATATGAACAATAGAGGATTATATATCGAATGGTAGATATTTTTATATCGCACCACAACATATATTGTAATATCGCACAGCATTCATTTACATATTGGATGAGAAGGAAGACCCCTTAGGATTGTTTTCTTTGGTCCCCGGGGAGATGGGGATCCAATGTGGCGGATGTTTTGGTGAAGAGAAGAGTCTGCTGCAGTTGCTAGATTCTTCTTGCCTCGTCTTCTCTAATGCATCCTTTGGCTTTTTAATTTCACAACTGTGACATTGCAAGAAACCTCTGAAGTGATCCTGACATTGTTTGTAGACATTGGTAACACTTGCTCTTTCAAGTATGTGTGTGCAGTCAGATTCCTCCAAAGCACTCAAAACAAAGCCTTCCCTGGAGCTGACAGTGTATTCCTGATCTCCTGCTCAGATCTGAGCTTTCACAATGCAGTGTCTCTTCATTGTTGTGCTCATACACTGCCAGTGTCTCAGACATGGACACATGGACACTGACACTGTCAGGCAGAGGGGGCAGTGTATTCATCCTGTAAGATAGAGCTGTGTGGCTCACTCTCATGTGACAATATAAAGAAGTTGCTGTGTACTTAATTGTGTGTTTTTAAGTAAGCCTGATTTCAGTGCATGCTCTGAACAGAGTGTTTTCCTGTGGTTTTCGGTAATGGCTTCCTACAAACATACATCTTGGTTTCTCTGTCCTGCCCTACTCAGTATGCTCTCTCTGAATACTCCATTACCCCGCCCCCCTCCTTTCCTCCAGCCGTTCTAAGCTGCCTGACTCCCTCCCTTGTCTCATTTTACAGCCAGGCCCAGTGATACAGCACAGTCAGCTTCCTCCACAGCAACTTCTCTAGACCCATTAAACATTCATCGGCTCGGGCCATAAGATACCTCACCATACCCTGTGCTCTAAATTCAGCCTCAGCTTTATATCCCAACATCCTAAAGTGTACAGGCTTGGCTGCATGGAAGACATGCAGTAGGAAATGCATGCCCTAGACAAACTGATTATATTGGTATTTGGCCTATGTGTCACTGTGGATGACACACGATCCCTTTTCTGTTGTGTGGTGGCTTTGAACATGTATACCACTAATAAATGTCTGTTGTGACTAGGTGTAATTGGGTCCAAAATGATAAGAGCAGCAAACGATTACCAGGTTGTTCTGCAACAAATCTACCACTAAATACACAATGTCACCACCTTTGAGGTAGACTCGGATAGCATAATCTAAAAGATAGCATAATCTTAAAGATACTGTCTCAAGTTTATACCATCCATTGGTCCACTGACAGAGTATTGGAGTTTCGAACAAATGTAATTTCTTTAGTGAGAGGACAGACATTTCAATTACTGCTAATTAATTTGAAGGGTTTCATACTTGTTCTATTATCTGACAAGAGAAACAGAAAAGCATGTAGATGAGAATGGCTTCATTCTGACTTCACTTGTATTAAAATAGTGTTTATGTGACAGAGAACAGAGGAAGAGAAAACAGATGGAAGCTGAGATCAGTTGAGATAAGGCTGACATCATGCAAAGTTAACAAGTGATCTTTTGATAGAATTATTAAGAATAATTAATTTCAGCATTACCTAGCAACAATAAGTGACTTTTTATTCAGTCTTTAGCTTCTTTGCATTGAGACATGCCCAATTAGAGTCGTCAATTATTCTAATGCACATGTCTGTGGGATGAAGCCAGATTACCTAGAGGGTACCCACACAAGGAGGAAACATGAAGGCTCCAGGTCCTGGATTTGAACCCAAAAATTCCCCCCCAGTGAGAATAACTGGCCAACACTAATGATAGATAAGTTGAGGTGAGGTGAGCAGCAAACAGCTGTCATATCGAAATGGAGACATATTAGGGGAGCTGGCAAAGTATATCACTCACCACCAGGGAAAATTTGCTTTCTGTGAAGTAAACACATGCTTGGCTCAAGCATTTTGCAAAATGTTACAGAATCTGTCTCCTGCATTTGTCTTGAATCCTATTTTATAATCTCAGTGTCTGCTATGGTTGTCATGTTAGCACTTCCTTTATTTCTTCTTTTTCTTAAATAATGAGACATCTGGTCATAAATTTATGAAGAAAAAGCTTTAGCAATTATTTCTTCATCATTGACAGTTCCATTATTAACTATAGGCTCAGGTCTGTCCCCTCAGCTGCTGTGACCTTATATGGTGACCTTGTCAGAGCAATGACACCCACACATTACCAGCCATTAAGCAGCTGTGAATGTCAGGACTGAAGAACAAACAGTCAGATGGCACTTGGCTCCTCAGTCTTTCCCTTGATTTGACATTTGTTTATTGATTGTGGTTGGAAAACACAGGTCAGGTCTGAAGAAACAGATGGTGACTAATCGGAGTGATAGCTCATATAGCTATAGAGAGAGGGAGATTTATTTCAAAAGTGTTCCCTCTGCTTTCTGCCAGATGTCAGCTACACACTGCAAAGCCTGAATGTTCTGGATTGATTAAATGTCTCTTTTGAAGGCCACTGCTGCTAAACTGTACGGCCAACGACAGAAGCGGTGGCATTTTAGCACCTGTGCATAAACCGTGTCTGCTGTGAGAAATGCTGTCTCACCTTCTTCATATTGGAGTCACTCATTTGTCTTAGCAGGATTTTGAAATTATAATTTGTGATGCAACATATTATACTAGCATATATTTTCACGCATCTGGCTAATAACTGCAGTCATTTAAATCAAATAAATAGGAACTGTATGCTACAGAGGGACAGCTGTCATTGTTGATGTCTTTCCTGGCAGAAAAGAAAACCCTAACCCTTGAGGGGAACTGCTTTGGATTATGCCGAATAGTGATATACCATGCACTCTAGGATCAGATGTTAAAGGTCCAGAGTCTAAAGGTAGAACTCCACGTGGCCTTTGATTATAAAACAGGTCTGATTTTTATATTAATACAGAGAACGTATGAACGACTCCACAAAGAAATTCAGAAGCTTAGCCTTAAACTCAGCTGTCAGGAACTTTGTGATTTGACAATAAAGCAGTCACTACTCTCAGCAACCTTCCAAGACACCCCACCTGAACCTGTCATACCACAGTGCTAACCTGAAATCTATGTCAGAGAACCTGACAATCAGATACTCAAATAATAGTCAGCTCATCAGAAGAGAGGATTGGATCCTCTCTCTGCTGATCAGCTCACTGACCTACTGTTACCAGAGCTTCAGAGAGAAGAGATTTAAAACTACACTGAGATGGATTTTGGTTATTAAAACCACAAATATATCTTCTTATATAATAACCCTTCAGATAGAGAATATAGGATCTTTAAGCCTGAGGCAGGGATCTTTCTCAATACATAATTCAGCTACATATTGCTGTGATTAGCATCTCAATGAAATGAAGGCTTTTATTTGCAAATATGAGCTGTTTCAATGGACTCAGTGTAGAAATCTCAGGATCATAACTTAAATAGATAAAAGTATATCACTGTACATTCTGGTTTTACAACAGGGAAGACCTCCAGGATAGAATTGAACCAATCAGTTCAACCAGTGTGTGTCTGCCACCTCCTTAAGCTTTCCTACTGAACTCTGGATGAATCCTGAATGCGTTTTTTTGCCTCTCATCTATAGTAGATATAGGTTAATTGATTGTGTTTTTCTGTGGTGTCTTTGTGTGCCTCTTGTTGCACAGCATATTAGAAACTCCACTGCCTCATTCTGAAAGAAGTCATTAGAGGCAGTCTGGCCTGCCTCCGGCCTGACCTTTAGCTATGGCCCAACACTAAGTGGTTTGCTTACATAATCCTGAGAAGACACAGCACACATTTGTGATGAAGAAGAAAATGTGTGCACACATTGAAATATCATTGAAGTGTATAAGCTGAGTACAGCTGATTTGTAATGAAACTGACAAGGAAGGGCAGCACAGCGAAATATTGGTTGGCGCTGTTGCCTCACAGCAAAAAGCTGGGGGTTCAATGAGCGAGTACACCACTATCTGTATCCCTATCTGTTCAACCATCTGCATTATTTGTATCCGTATACGTACTTGGAAGGGGCGGGACATAAACCAGAAGTGGGCGTGGTTTATATAAGAAACTTGTACACAAGCACCACTTCTGTGACAAATCAAGTTTTTCCCCATAACTCCATAAAGTGGGCAAATTTGAAACATTTGGTTTAATGGTAGCAATGTGTTGAATCAGAATAGGACACAGTGATTTAAACGGGACACTTTATACAATTGGAAAACATCCAACTACTGTGTGTGACACCTGTAAACAAGCCAAAACAATAGAACATGATATTCTTAATTGTAGAAGTTATACAAGAAAGACTGAGTGCGGTTACAGGGATGAGTTGGACTGATAGGGTGTGATAGAGTGTGGTGAAAGTGGACAAGGCCAGTGATATTTATTTGAATTTCTTTTAAGAACTGGATTGATAAGGAGAATTTAAACTGTAGATATAATTAGTCCCAGTAGGTGGTGGTAATGCAACTGATAGGATGCCAGCTACCTTCAAACTTTAAAGAAGAAGAAGAACATTTGGGTTATAAAAAGCTATTTTAAAATGATGATGTAATAGTGTGGATGTAGCTGAACTTATTGTCTCTATTAGGTTAAATGATGATCTTACTGGGGACTCCATCAGGTAGTTGTAAATATCGATGTATGTCACTCAGCCGTTCAGTGGAATAATTTCTCCATGAAAATGAAGGCAAGCAGAAGGGACAATGAGAAAGACCCACATATGTGAGTTTTTACTGTACCATTTTTCTCCGGTACAGCTAGTGTGTTGAAATACTCATCTGACATGTTGAAATAATGTTTTAGGCTAATTACTGGACAGTGTATTTTAAATTATACCACTGGTTTTCTCCTCCGGTGGGCGCGGCTTTCGGAGTATGACACGCTGGGCTCTGTCTCTATCATAGGACGACCTGAGTCCAAGCACGGTTATTGACTCGTATTACTCGTACTTGTCAAAATACTTGTTTCAGCCAACTATCCTACTCAATCCTATGCGATTCCCAAGCCTGGGGACTTTCTGTGTGAAATTTTCATGCTCTCCCTGTGCTTGTGTGGGTTTCCTCCGGGTACTCCAGTTTCCTCCCATGGTCCAAAGACATCCATGTTTAGGTTAACTGATGACTCTAAATTGTCCATAGGTGTGAGTGTGAGTGCTTGTTCATCTCTGTCTGTCTCTGTATGTTGGCCCTGTGAAAGACTGGCAACCTGTCCAGGGTGTACCCCACACTTGCTCATTGTGAGCTGGGATTGGCTCCTGATTTATCCTGATTTATCAGGTGCTAGACAGGTCAGATGCTGCTGTGGAGGGGAATGAGTGTGATGGTAGTTGTCTCACTCAATAATTTCTGGTGTCATAGAGACAGGCTTGGAACTGACTGGTATTGCATTTTACTCCCAATCACCAGGAATGTGTTATCCCAAAGAATGCCGTTTTCGCCTTAATCAGTTCCTTCAGCACAGCCCTAAATCATTTGTATATACCTTTGGGGATATCATTGTAAATGTCTCACTATTTGCAAATTATATGGTTCAGTTCTCTTATGAGAAGAAATTACTGTTTTATTTTTTCGTATTTACAGTTAGTTAGGCCTGGCAAACTACTACTATTTTGCCCTGTAATATAGCTTTTACTGTCAATAAATGTTAGGGTTTAGCTGGGAATAGTGTCAACACAGAGAAACCATAAAATAAATATGTAGTGGAGTTTCAGACTGAAGCCTTAAAGCCATTAAATCAGCAATGCAAGAAAGAAGCATGCTGTTTGCTCTTTTTGTAGAAGTCATAAGGGCTCAGACTCTGCTGAGTTACTATGCTAATGATGGAAAGAAGTGAGAAGTCTTAACAACTGCAAAACATCTCTAGCATGCACTGTAGACAATGTTGATGTGGACAAAGTCTTCACACTAGCCTAATTTGTCCTTGACCTTGAAGGAAAAATATAGTCAAGTTAAAATTCTTGATTTTTTATGACTGTTGGCCATTGTGTGAGCTAAGAGTTATTGATGAGACTGTGAAGTGAAGCATTTGTTAGTTGTAACAATTGTCTAAATATAGCTAGAAATTAGTGTTACTTAAATAGGATACATATGGTACCGTAAAGCCATGTATGTTGAGACAGTTCACACATTGATTCTAATGCAGTTATAACCACACCAGCAATCACAGGTGATGTGAGGTGTCTGGTTTTCCTGTAGAACTCAGACCAGTCAGTTCAATATTTCATAAGACTAGCGAACTTTCTGACTCAGGCTCTGGGAGTACTTTAGAAATTCCAAACAGCTTCCCTGTATTTTCACTGAGACAACGCTTTTGTGGCAACTTTTTGCTACCCCCCCCCCCCCCAAAAAAAAAAAAAAAAAAAAAAATCCTGCAGTGACTGTTGTTCTCTTGGAAGTTTGTCTCATCTTGGCCATCAGGCTCGTATGCACCTCTCTCACCAAAGCAGTTTGTTGTGCCAAAGCTCTTCCTTTTAAGAATGACGGAGGAACCTTCAATGCAGTAGTAGTTTATTATTTTATTTATTTTTTTTTTTCATAGCCTTTTCCAGACTGGCACCTCCACACAATCCAATCCCTGAGCTCTGTGGGCACCTTCTTCCTCCTCATGCCTTGTTTGTTACTTTAAACATCATTATCAGAAATACTGGAGCTGAATTTAAGGCACATGGCACAGGCACAGAATAGATTTATCAATTTAATGTTTGTTTTTTTTTTGTTTAATATTGTTTAATAAGACAATATTTTAGCATAATAACAATTACAAAAAAGCAATACTTTCTGAATTAATCGCCATTGTTGACTATTGGTTTGAGAGTCACTGACCAATATGTGTGACTCTGCCTAGGAGCACAATGTGAATGTCAATATGAATGCGTACTTATATTCTCTAATCACACACCAGATTAGAAAATAGTTTTCTGAAAGGAGTGGTGTGATAATGACCTGTTCCCATTAAACAAGTGAAGGCGGCTGAAGCTTGTAATATAGGTTGACAGCTGAACAGATGCAAAATGTCTGCGTGCACTGTTCCTGACAAGAACTGCACCACTACACTTTCAGCCTATAACATGCAGTGTTTATTCTGAAAACATTTTCCTCACTTCATTTGGAAGTCCTCCAAGAGTACCTCTCTGTGGCAGCCCACAGTTTGATTAGGGCGTGCTCACCTTCCCAAATGAATCATAGATCTGCCAGACTTCGATTCGATTGCAGCACGTATGAAAGCATCAGTGTTTTTATTTTATTTTAATTATTTACCATCTCTAGGTGAAGACATTTTTTGCATGCACAATGAAACAAACAACAAAATAAATTATGTGAACGTAATAAAACATCTGAAGCAGGTAATGGAGGTTGCTCTCTTGTTTCTGCTGTCCTGACAGTCCAAGTGATGAAATAGAAGCTTTTCCATCAAATACTCACTGTATACAGTCAAATATTGGTTTTACTTCAGCCAGTTTTCTTTAGTACTTTGTGACCATTCTTGGTCCTTGGACCTTAATCGCAGCCAGTCAGCAGGAGGTAAGAAGCTAAAACACACTTTTTGTCCTCCAACAGTCATTCCATGGAAAAATCTTAGGCCCTTACAGTAGATAGAGGTCTGCATCACTTTGTGAAATACCCTCTTATTAGTGCAATATTTTTGGACAGCATTTAGTTAACTATACATATTTATGTCTTTGTGAAACCATAATAAGTTTTTCTTATTTGTATTTTTTAAATACTTTTAATTCTTTCAGGCAGAATTAAAGAGGTCATTCTAAAAAACAAACTGGTATATAAATGATGCCAACCTCAAAGTCGTATGCTGAAAGGAGCTCTTTCTGATGTTTTCGATTGCTTCAGAACTTCAGCTGCTGCAGTGTTAAACCATTAAACCATACTATAGCCTGGTGGTAAATGAGAGTGAGTTAGACTGACTGACTGGATACAGAATAGCTCGTTATCATGTTAATGTCAGCAAAACAAACACAAATAACCTTAGCATTAACAGTGGGTGCTTGCTGAAGAATACAGTTTGACGCTAACTCCCTTTATTTACTGGCAAGTGAACTGCTGTTTGCACTCTCTGCTGGCAAGGCAAACACGCAGTGAAGAGAAGAGCCACAGCTAACTAAGTATAATAGCAAAACAAGCGTTAGTATTGATCATTAGTGTTGTTTCCATCTGGAGACAGCCCTTAGTAAAGGAGGGAAATTTGATGCGGAAGCCATGTTTCTTCTAGATTGGTGAGTAAACAGCTAATACAGTTAATACTTGTTTCAAAGTGATAGCAAATTCTTAATTAGAACATTTAAATAGTGACAGTTGCTCCTGCCTTAAACATACAGGGTGTAATTGTAACAGCGGAACATGGTGCAATTATGAGCTAGAATGCTGAAAATGATTGTACATTTTTTCCAACATTAAATGCATTAGTAAAATCCTTGGCTCAGACGAGAAAGTTTAGATAGTAAGGTCACCTAGAGCCATCATCTAGTTTCCCAGCTTCCCCTCCTTCCCTACTTATTAATGACCGAGTTGTTGCAGTAGCATAGCTTCTTAAAGCTGCCCAGAAAATTATTCTGCATCGACCTGCGCAGCGCAGCAGCAGTGTTTCCTTTTACCTCTGCTGTTCTGCATAAGAGCCTGTGAAGTGGATGAGCTTTGGGCTTCAGACACTGAGTGCCTCAGACACTACTCTCATTTCGATGGTGTTGTTGATTCTTGTTTGGCTTAAGATATCAGGTGCTGAAGTGTGGATCAACCAATGGAGCCATATCAATCACACCCTTATGCTTTCTGGTTACCAAACTTCTCAGTAAGATATTCCATTTATGTCTTCTGAGAGCTTCAGGGCCACAGCTCTGAAGAGGTGCAGCACAGGTTTAAGGTAGGATATGTACAGAATTCACCAGAGAGTGAACCTGTGAATTTGTTTCGGGACTCATTCAAACCTACATCCTGCCAGTTGGACACTTGCTCTCCTATCAGCAGTAAATACCTGAGAGGTGGTCATGTGTTGCTCCACCAGCTTGACAGAAATAAGCCAAGCTCTTCCTGAATCACTGCCAGGATGAAGGAGGGCAGTGACAACTTTTCTTTGACAGGCCCTCTACCCTGTTCTCTCTGTTAAACGAAAGGAAAGTTAAGGAAAGAGATATAAACTAATTCATAGGTATAAATATAAGCAAACATTTTTGAGCAAAACGAAAATATGACATTTCTCTCAATCCACAAAAAAGCCTTCAGAAAAGGCAACAGAACATATAAATAATTACATCAGTATTACACATATTTCAGTTTCAAATAAAGCTTCATTGTTCTAGCTTGAAACCACAAAGGAAAAGAACAATTAAGAAATTGGTTGTCCAGTTGTTGGTATTTACTCAGATCCCAGTCCTTCAGTCATTCCTGGGGCTATAGTTTTACCTCCATATATCAGGAACAGGTGGTATTTGGAGGAATGTGCTTTGAAGAGTTGAGGCTATGACGAGAATTGATTAGACTCAGACTGGACCACATATCACAAGGTGTAGTATGAGGAATGAGAGCATTTGTGGTTGATGCCCCGTCATCTCACCATGCTCCACATACAATACAGCCTGAGATGTGCACTTCGTGACAAATGTTTCCAGTGAAGTAGCTTGTATCTGTCAAGGACTCCATCCACTGAATCCTCCATTTCATTGATGCAGGTGGGATCTATGTCTTTTGCAATGCAATATGAAATTGTATTTTTGATGTCTGTGTGTTTTGTTGTTTTTGCTGTTGTTGTTGTTGTTTTTTTAATGAATTTGAATGCATTTGCTGCTGTGTAGTCTCCTTGGACACTGGCATGGAACACTTGTCCTAGCTGTAATTTCTTACTGTGTGAGTTCAAACGTGTGACGTTGTTTCAAAGGATGAAAAAGATTTATGGTGTTGCTCTCTTTGATGTTTTAAATATAGCTCACTGTGCATGATGCTCTAGTACGTCCAACCATAAATAATTTTTTGCTCATTTCACACATACCAACAGTACCTTGTCCTGTCTTGTATTTATAGTTTCTGCTGTAGAACTGGTGGTTTGTGCTCTCAGCATATTATTAATTAGTGTTAAACAATTTTTGTTCAATTTAGTCCAATAGGAAGGATTAAAGTCCAAACTGTTGTCTTTATTTAGGCGATTTAGACTCTTTACAATATGACTTTGCTTTGCCTTTACGTCTGCTCCGTCTGAATTTTGCTGCAGCCACAATAGGACATCACAAACAATGAATAATTGTGGGACATCTCTGGTGGGGAAAAGAGGCAGGCACAGAGAGCTAAGGGTCAAACTTAGAGGGCAAAAGGCTGAAAGAGGGCATTAAAGCAGCTTTCAGCAGCAGTGTCTGTAAGACAGAACTACTTGCATTGATGCAAGTTACAGGTTAATATTAATAATCAGGACTACTTAAGAAGTTCTTAGTAAAATTGTTGAAAGGCATCGTCTTTTCTCATCAGCAGTCTCATCAGCCAATTTCTTTGGCCAGTTACATAATGTTTGATGCTCAAATCTTAAATGTACCCTGGAATGTGTTAAAATTCAAAACACGAGTGACTTTAGAAGTGAGTAATAGAAAGGGGGAGGACTAACGAACAAAATATTGTAAGACATTTTGTTGACAGGGGTTGCAGCAAGTTGGCATAGTGGTTAGTGCTGTTGACTCTGACTCAGACTGTTGCTGACTTGTCAAAACTGTAGTTAGAATGTGTTGTAATGTGTCTACTGCAGTCACACTGTGCAGGCGGGACACATTTTAAAAACTTCATCAAGTTAAGTTGGGGGATTATTGCCCACATTGGGTTGTATTGAAGCCTCTGTTCTTGACAAAATGCCAAAGCAAAAGGAATGTGTAATTTTTAGTGTAGATATTCCTCTTAAGGGGCAGCACGGCGGCTTACTGGTTACCGCTACACAACAAGAAGGTCACAGGTTCAGTTCCTAGGCCTGGGCCCTTTCTGTGTTGAGTTTGCATGTTCTCCCTGTGTCTGCATGGGTTTGCTCTGCGTTCTCTGGTTTCCGCCCACCATCCAAAGACATGCATGTTTGGATTAACTGATGACTAATGACTTGAGTGTTTGCCATGATTAGACATCATGTTTAGGTGGATTGGTAACTCTAAATTGTCCATGTAGGTCTGAGTGTGAGTGGTTGTTGGTCTCTGCCTCTGTCTTGGCTCTGTGATGGACTGGCGACCTGTTCAGTGTGTACCCTGTCCTTGCCTAGTGTGAGTTGGGATTAGCTCCAGCAACCCCCCATGACCCGGAAATTAATAAGTGGTAGAAGATGAACGAATGAATTAATGTTAACAGGGGCACAATGATTAAACTGACCTGAAGTTTGTTTTTAAGTTGTTGTGTGAGAGGACAGACTCATCCTAATCAGTGGATCCGGTTGGTTCCATGGGCCAATAATACAATGGAAATAGCATCCAGGGTTAAATATCTTTGAAAATAGACTTTGTTGTTACTCCTTAAATTTTGCACTGCAGTGATATAAATGCCCCCAATACCCCAACTTGTTTTTTTGGTTTCCTTTAGTCCGTGTGAAGCAGTAGGGATCACATGCAGAAAAGATCTTTAAATTTGAAAGAGTAGGAAACCAGAATTAGGTCAAGTCTCCCACCCTTTGGTGTTGTATTAGTGTCGTAAGCCACCCTAGTATATCAGAGGATTGTAGCACAAGCTTACAAACACAAGTGAGCAACACAGTTTTCCATAAGTTCATGTAAAAATGTTCTGACTTTTCGAACAATGTTTTCTGTTTTCTGCCTGTTTGAAACACACAATATATTCCCACTTAGTTTGCACATTTTACTGTATTGATCTGAAAATTTAATTTAATTTTCACTGAATAATAGAAGCTCTTAATAGCTGCTTCTAATGTTTTTTGGTGTGGAAACTGTCTTTATGCAATATTTTTTTCAATTCCCTGTTTGGACTTATACATATATATATATATATATATATATATATATATGTGTGTGTGTGTGTGTGTGTGTGTGTGTGTGTGTGTATTATATAGTGCTCAGCTGTATCTCTGTACCTCTTTTCAGACTTGAAATGTTTCTTACATGGGCACACATAGAAACACATAGAAACATGAGCATTTCAGACAAAGCAAATGCAAATAAGTGAACTGCAGTGAACTGTGAGTTACTGTGAAAGGTTTCCTCTGTAGCTGCTGCATCACCATGAGCCCCAAGATTTAAGCCTTGAGATTTTGGCAGCAGATGGTGATAGAGTTTAGAGGCCACGTGACAGAAAGAGAGAGAGAGGTAATGCTCTTCTGAAGTGGACTGAGTGTCAGTAAGCTTTTACACTCAAACTTGCTAGAAAGTCCTGTTAGCTGTGTGATTCAAGGGGTGGGCTGGTTGTTTTGATCTCTTTCTGTCCCCTTTCTCTTAAACTCGATTTGGTCAACATGCCAGGTTAGATCCAATGTGTGGATTTATGATGGCGTTCAGTGGTTAGCAGTGTTGCCTCCTAAAAAAAAAAAAAAAAAAAAAAAAGATTTTATGTTCCAACCTTGGGCATATCTGTGTGGAATTTTTATCAAGCTCCACTTGAATTTCCAATACACATAGTTAATGTGACTAAGCTCACCCATTTTGAAGGCTCATTACAAACGTGGGTCCTTTTTATGGGAAAGGAATCCAATGTGTTGATTCTTTGTGGTTCAACCAAACCCAAGATTCATTGTAATGGAAAATATGGTAGCAAAAAGAACAGCAGAGCCTGAGGTTTACACTGTTCATTGTAAGTAAAGTGTTTCAGCCCAGCAGTACTGCTCAGGTTTTTAGGGGAAAAATTATGTGTTGTCAATATAGATAGGCAACAGGAGCCTAGCTTTGCAACACAATGATAACAGCTGGAATAGCTGGTGACACATTGGAACTCGTCGAAGTAGGGTGCTGGTGGAGAGAGTTCATGGTCCGGTGACAGGGAACATGGCAAACACTGGAAAAGGAGGGTTGTGAGACACAGGCTTGAGGGATACATGGAAGCTGGGATGAATGTAGAGTGTCGATGGCACAATCGTTGGGCCTAAACGGGGGCAAGGACAGGGCTCTATCCTTACTGAACACCAGCTGCAGGTCATGATAGGTGTCAGGGACATTAGAGAGGTCAATGAGGTAGTGGTGGAGTAGTAACAGTAGGATTGGCTGATTTTAAACAGTCTTGGTGACAGTAATTACTCCAGGAAGTAATGGATGCTGTGGACCAATTGATACTGGGATCTTGATGTTTAAGACAGGGAAGACCTAATTCCACAGGATGGGTGGGGGAAAGGAGGACTAATAGTTCCACCAATTCAGTGTGGTTACCAGAAAGAGTGAGGGAAATGGGAGCAGTGCGATGGGTTACTGAGGAGAGAAGACGGCCGTCTAGGGCTACGATTTCCTTAGGCTCGGGCAAACTGACGACAGGGATATTTTTTAGTTTAACCAGATCACTGTCAATGAAACTATCATCTGCTCCAGAATCCACTAAGACATGTACAGGGAGAGAAACAAGCAACTAGTGCAGCATGCCTCTCAATGCGATTTGCAGGAGTTAAGGTCCAGGTAGAATGGCTCACCAGCACCCCCTGCTTGGTGGGTAAGCCTACTCTTTTTGCTGAGCAGGGCATGTAGCCAGGTTGTGTTCCTCGTGGCCACAGTACAAGCAGAGACCCAAACGCAGCCGGCGCTGTCTCTCAGCCAGGGTGAGCCCAGATCTCCCCAGCAGCATGGGTTCTTCCACAGAAGCTGGAGGTAGAGAGGGTTCTCCAACGCAATCGCTGACAACCTTCCCAGATGAGTGGAGGTGGCTGCAGGTGATGGTGAAGCATAAATGGGTTGGGAGCGCCTCTTTGCCTCTCTGCCCTCTCCCTGAGCCTATTGTCAAGTCTGGAAGCCAGTCCAATTAGTTCCTCTAATGAACTGGTCTCGTCCCCAGCTGCTAACTCATCTTTAATTTAGTCCCTTTGGAAAAAACTCTGGAGTGCACTTTCATTCCACCCACTCTGCCGCTAAAATGCGGAATTCTAAGGCATACTGTGACACTGAACCTCTGCCTTGGGTGAGGGACAGAAGCCGACTTACAGCTTCCTTGCCCTTAACAGGGTGGTCAAAAACCCAGCGCATTTCAGCAGTAAATGCTTGATAATCTAAACACAGGTCTCCTGGTAAGGAAAATGGCTAGGGACCAGGCTGCCGCTTTATCTCTGCACAGAGATGAATGCTATCCGGGACTGATCGGTGGAGTAAGAAGAGGGCTTCTGACTGAAAACTAAATTGCACTGGTGAAGAAACTGCGCACATGTTCCTAAGTCACCTGGGTACCTGTAAGGAGTGGGAATAAACAGCTCGTGAGGCATGACAGAGGGGTTCACCTGAGGTGCAGTAGGTTGTGCAGGAGATGCTGGAGGAGTAGCTGGTGCTGAGAGGTGAGTGAGTTGTGTAGTCATTTGGCCCGTCTGACTGCCGAGTTGAGAGACACTGGTGGTAAGTCCTGTAAAGTCTCCATAACTTGGCGAAGGGTAGATTCGTGTTCTCCCACTAATGCACCTTGAGAGGTCAGGGCCTGTTTAATCCTCTCTGTTTCCGCTGGGTCCATTTTGTTGGCCAGATAATTCTGACACATGTAGGGGTGGACCAACAGTAGCGGAGGCAGAAATATGCGGCCAGTTCCTGTGTATTTGAATGAACAGAAGGTAGCAGAGTAAGGTGCAAACATAAATGTTCCAGCTCTTCAAAAGCTTGGTGGGGGGGAGACAGGAACTAGTCGAAGCAGGGTGCTGGTGGAGAGAAGCAGTTCAGGGTCCAGCGACGGGGAACATGGCAAACACAGGGAGGCACACACTGGAAAAGGACAGGAGACAAGTTAGCAAACAGGCAACTGCAACCAAAAGGCTCGAGGGCAACAAGCACAAGGGTTTCTGATATAGCACTACCGAGCAAGTAGGAATTATCTGGCAAGGTGATGTAGAGGTGACCAGGTTTTTATGGAGTGATTGATTAGTGGCAAACAAGAACCAGGTATGCCTCCACTGCAGACCAGGGAAGGTGGAGAGTAGGTCAGCCACGCCTCCTGCACAAAAGCTGAACACAAGCTTTCAAGAAGGGCATCTCTTAGCCTTTCAGCATAGCATTTATTGTATAAATGTAAAACAAAAAGGCATTTAAGACTTGGTCATCATTTCAAGGCACAGTAAGTAGGCCTGCCTGTGTAAAGAAATGTGCCTCACTGGGAAATCCGAGAGCAACAGGACAAAAGAGGGTAGGTATGCTAGATGCAATCAGACAGCAGCAACACATGAACTTTTAAACACAGGCTTTGGGAAACATGAGGTTCGACTGAGCAAAATTTAGGCCCATTGTTCTGTTATTAACCTAGTTAGCAGCAGTTTGATGACACCACTCAATGCACTCTGCAGAGAGTGCATTTCACACAAATATTTTTATTCTTTCAAGTAGCAAAGTGAAAGTAATGTGAATATCGTCACTGACTGAAACCCCCTTTGTCATTTAAATTTTTCCTTTCTCATATCCCTGTATTTTCCAGCCGCTATCTACTCAGTGAATTCAGCGTCTGTACCTTTGACATTGTACAGCACACCAGTTCCTAAGCACCCATGTGTGCATGCGCAGTGAAACAGATCTGAACTTTTCTGACTGACAAAAATGGCTCAGCTAAATGTGTTACTTTAATCCTGGTTGTCAGTGGCAGCATATTAGCATTTATCTTAAAGCTTTACTGTACCTAAATACAATTCTGCAGAGCTGCTAGCAGGGCTACAAACTATAACTGAGTCATATCACAAATGAATTGAAGACCTTTTGGTGACAAACATGTTAGTTTAGGCTAGAGCCGTAGCTGCAGTTTTGTGTTTGGAACTTGTAGCTCATTGCATGTCTTGAAATGCTGCCATTACAGCCACTGCGCAACTTTGAAGCCCAAACTTTAAGCCTGTTGATTTTGTCAGCAGAAAGTTATGGAGCTCAGACATAAGTGATGGAAAGAGGAGGAGCTGATCAGTTGACCTCTTCTGTGTTGTGCTGTACAATGTCAAGGAAAGCAAAGGTACAATGTGCAATGAAGATCAGACAAGAAATTCCTACTCAGACTTTGTGGACTGACTGGCAACATTATTAATGCTTATAATAATTTCACCATGCTTTCATTTTATTACCAACACAGTAAGAGTTGGAAGGGGATATGGGAAGACTAAGTGCAGGTGCAAGAATGAGAGGCTGCATGACAATGCAGAGGTCTTGCTCTAGTCATCAATAATTGATGATGTATTGTGTAAAAATCTCATTTATCTTTCATCACGGTTGGCACTTATCAGAGGGCCAGTTGTCACTGCTAGACAGTGCCGGGGACGAGCTGCGGGACAAGCTGAGACAGTGCCGGGGGAGCTCGAGTGTGTTCCCTGTTTTAAGTGCCAACACAGCCTCAGATAATATGGCCTACTGCCGTCTGTTGTGTCACACTTGTTATGTTTATTTGCTGTATCTCACTGAATCTTGCACAATTTCATTTGCCGTCTTGCTTACATATAAAAATTAAGTTTTTTGTGAGACTTCGTTGTGCCAATTAGATTGGGTTGTCTGGACTGTCACTTAGTATTATTTTGACATATAAGGTCTATTATAGTGCCTTATAAGACAGTTCGTCTTTAACATTCCAGGACCTGGAAACAAATATCAGCTGTCAGTCATACTAAACATGAAAGGTAGAAAACCATTCAACCATTAAACAGTATCTTCCTGCAACTTGCCTCTTTCCATATGCGAAAGGGATTGCAAACACATAGGAACAAGTTGTGATTCTACTTCGCGGCTCAGCTCTCCTCTCACATGCCATTTACAGTGGCCCTGAAGGCTCAACACACTGGAACTAAGGGAGCACATGCAAATAATTCAAAACTAATTCAGAAAAGATCTTCATCTTCATACAATACATGCGCTGCAAATAGACACAACACAAATGTGTAGGACACAACCAAATACACAAACATTGAACAAATATGCATAACTAAATACACATACACAACAGAAGTGTTGGGAGTCATGGGACACTAGAAAGTGATGAACCTAGATGAAGATCATTTTTTGTGATCCTTGGAAACCCTTTTGTTGTGATTGTTTGCAGATTGCCTGTGTATTTGATTGTGTTGTGAGTCTTTACAGATGTATTGATAAACTTTCTGGCATTTTGGCTGAATTCTCCTTTCCTAAAGTTCCAACACGTTGAGCTCTCTGGGTCACCATAGTCACCCAGGGATTCACCATGAGGGACTCCCACTACACCACCAGAGTCATGTGAGCAGTGTGTGCCTCTCTGCTCCTCATTGTCTCAGCCTCTCCATGTCTCTGAATGATGATTGTCAACAATTATCCAGTGACAACAAACCAAAGACCTTCGACATTCTCAGAGAAATGGGTTATAATGCTGGTTTGTGATTGGACAGCTCTGCATTATTCTCTTTATTAACAATGGAGATATTTGAAAACTGTGACTTTATCTGTGAGTGCTATGGCAATTATCCCACCCCTCAGAGTAATTGTCTGTGCTGTGCTGACATGGCCTATCTAATGTTGCTGCAGAGAACATGTTTAATTTGACAGTGGGCTCATGGTCGTCTGACTTAGGTTACACAGAGCTGCAGAGCTCCTGGTAACAATCACAAAAGACTCAGCTCCCTTTTCTCTGCCACCTTGCTTACATGTGTGTGTGTCTTTGGGTGCTCCTCTGTGTTATACCTTGAGATGGTAGCCTCCTCTGGGTCTTTGATTGTAAATGAGCTAAATCCTTATGGAGGGGTGGGGGTGGATGTTGGGGTGGGAGCAAATGAGCACCGCTTCTACTCTCCCAACTCCTGCTCTTTCGTTCCCCCTCTCCTTCTCATCAGCCATAAACAGTGAAGTCATACCTTCCAAAGGGCCTGTTTTTGCGCTATCTGCGATGATGTCACCAGCAGCCAATCAACATGGAGCGTTGCTGCTTGAAGGTAGTGTGTGTGCGTGGGTGTGTGCGTGTGTGTATGTGCGTGAGTGTGCATGCGCTTGCTCATGTGGCTCACCGCTGGGAGAAGCTCAGTTATTATGTGGCTCTGCAGGCAAACATGAGAGCACATCGAATGATGAATCCACAGGCTTCATCCTCTCAGTGATGTAGTATGTAGCCGTCTATACATGGGGCATGAGGGTACTGTATGTCAGATCTGTAATGGTGGTGTGGTGATGTGCTCAGTCTCTGACAGAGACATGACTGCAGTCAGAGACTGAGCACATCGCCACATGACTCTGACAGAGACATGTAAGCTCTGGGTGTGAAGAAACTCAGCTCTCCTGGTACTCACTTATTTACATTGCACTTTGAACTTATAAGTGTTTTTATTACATTAGTCTGACATAATTAGGTTTAATTATAATTAATAATATAAACATCTTCTTTTTAGTACAAAACCCTAACAATGAATAGCTTTTCATAGTGACCTCAGTTCAAGGTGACTGTGGAGGCTTTTCATGCTGTGCAGCAGCCTTAATATGCATTTGAAAGCTCAGGCTCTGAAGTCAAGATGGATAATTTAGGTTAACACTGTTGAGAATTTACTCGTGGCCTTGAATGGTTATTCAATTATTACAGTGGTGTGATTTGTATTGGCCTATTCTACAGCGAGTGCATTGTGGTAATTGCAAAATAGAGAAACATGAAGTGTTGAGGCTCAGCAAAATGTCATCCACCGAGGAACTGCTTTTTTTGTTGTTGTTTTTTGGCTGGAGAACTGGTAGATTATGATGGCCAGAAACATCACTGCCTGATTCTGCCATCAGTTGCTTATGTTCATCTTCCTCCCACTGTTTCCACAAACACTTCTGGGCCATGTGTTATTGCAACACCTAATGTTTTACCCATTGAAGAAGAAAAGAAGAAGCTGATATTGTGACATTAAGATGTTTGAGTTTGTTGCATGTTACTCTCAATTTCTAATTAGATTTTTCTAAAGATTGGCTGCATTTATAGCTTCTCTTCTGACAAATCAGAATATATATGCTTTCAAAAATCACATTGTCTTCACAGGCTTTTTGGCTGATGGGCCAGTGAATTTTTGCCCATTAATTTGTCACTTCCTTCAGTCCATGAATGAAGTGGGATCCCATGCAGCAACAAAAGATGGTGTGATGAGCTGAACCCACATAATTGTGGCAGCTTCTCCAAAGATGTTCAAACCACTTAACTACCATTTACAGTTGTTTTGAGGTCTGAAGAAAGGGGGGTGGAGATTCCAATCCCCCACACCCCTCAAACTTCAAAGAGACTATTGCCTCCAACAGAGATTTCTCAGATCTCTGCTAAGTGCCATCCTGGACCCTATCTGAACCTGGCATCTAAAGAACCTGTTTTCTCAAAATAATATATTGCAGGTAGTGCCACAAATCAGCATAAACCTGCCTAACCCCTTCTCTGACCCTCCACTCAGGCTGACCTGATAACACTATCAGGCAACGGACGTAAATTGCCGCTCTGGAATGCATTCATACCCACAAGGACATAAGGGTTGATATCATAAGAAATTGGATATTCCGATCAAATAAGAGATCAAAATAACTGATTCCCTCGTGAGAAGAGGACTTCACAGCTGTTCGAACCATTTTTCTACAAGGTAGTTTGACTGAGATAGAATTTACAACGGACAATGAACTATTCCCATTATGTAACAACAGTGCCACCTGAATGACGAACTACCGGGACCGATGGCATATTGCCTGAGCAGCGTAATCGATGTGCATAGTCATACGTTTCTGGTTTTCTTTGTTCTTAATGTTCTTTTCTTAGTTCATTTGTTTGTGTGCTCTGTGATGTTGTGATTGCCTAATAACCATTTAATTGTGTTTTACAGTGAATCAGATAAAACCATGTCCACCGAAGTAACCACAACAAGCAGAGAAAACTACTTATCAAAACGATACATTTATCTTTGTTTTATACATAATGTCAATCTTGGGTGAATGAAAGGCGTAGTTAAAATCCAAAAACCGCCCTTGCTATGCCCTGAAACTTGAGGGAGAAATTTGATTGGACCAAATTCGCGAAGATAAGCAGACCACACCCGTGGGTCGGCGCCCAAATAAAAGTAGTCAAAATGAAATTTTATGCGGTCTCTAATTTGGTGGAGTTCTGGGGAAGTTCTGAAGAGGAGAGCTTCTCCAGGAGACCTGAAGAAGCAATAACAACCACAACAGAAAAAGAAACTCAGAAGTCAGAATTTAGCTGCTAAGCTACAAGGGCTAAGTTCCAAGTTGAAGCTGAAGCTGCTGGAGACCGGAACAAGTTTGGCTGGGCGGCACTCAGCCTCCAGCCTCTTGAGTTGCCGTGGTAACCAGGGCCGCTTGTGCCGCTCCAGTCTGTTTTCATCAGGAAAGACAAGAATAATTCGGATATTAACTTAATAACTAAGCCAATCGCACGAAAGACAACACTGCCGCTGAAGAGGTACGAGCCAGACCGACAGCCACTTCAGCTGAGGACCAGTCTAGCTTGGGAGGCCATGACTAAAGACCTCTACGCGGCCGCTCTCGTCGGACATCTCCTGCTCTTGTCATGGCCAGTTGAGTCATCTACCAAGTAAGGTGGTGTTTATCTGCTTCCCCAGGCATGGCTATTAGACAACAGTGAATCAAATTTTAGTTTTAGAGCTCTCCTTCCTCAGACTCTCCCTTGTATCTTGATAAATGATCTGCCATTCATTCGCCCAAATCCTCAAGAATCACCAGCTGCTTAATCATCATTGTTATATAATGCCAATCCATTTACATATCCAAGCTCACCTGTTTCACCTAGTTTATGCTTTAATTTGCACCCATATATAATGAGCATGTTTTTATTTACCCCTTTTTAATTTATAAAAACCCCCATAAATTAAGCCATCGTTACACTCCTTCAGTAATTGTTCTTAAATCCACAGTAAAGAACATCCCTTCGAGACTGAGACTTGATAAGAGGCAATACTATACACAATCCTAGGCACCACACAGTAAAGGCATATGAAGGGATCTGTTGCTTAGTGTATGCTTAATTAAAAACATGTGGTGACTGCAGGAGGTCATATTTTTTTTTTTTTTTCCAGTGTCCATGATTGGATCACTGCAACAGCTGCATGATTTAGAGATTCATTTACCTGTGGCCTAACCACATTACACAAAAACAACAATTTCACTGCCATCGTTATATCCAGACAGAATCTCAAATACATGACAGATATGAAAAGATACAAAACATTTTTGCTAATTTTATCAGCTGCATGTGGAAACACTCACATTTTAGGGACATTCACTGTCATACATTCAATACATTCAACATTCAGGTATGGGGCCAACTTGTTTTTCAGCTGCAGATCAAGAGCAGCTACAACACACGCACACCATGAGTCCAGTGTGTCTCAATTGTTTTTATTCTGTTTGCTCATATTTGGTTCAGTTTTATTGTCTGAAACCTTTGACCAGTTCTGCATATTTAGTTTGTTAAACTCCAAAATATTACTTCAAGAATTGATGCAATATCAGTCAACCTTTAGCACATTGTTGTGGTTTGTGAACTATTTATAGGACTTAAAACTTTGGTAACTGCTGAACAATTGTCACAGTACAGATTTCTTAATGTTGTAGTCAGTGTACAAGAAACTCATTCTCTTGGCTATCGGAGCAGTTTTATCTAATCTCCTTTGATTATTCTCTGAATATGTTCTCACTGACTGCGAGAGAATAAAATACCTTTTTAACTTTGTTGTTTGCAGATGTAATAGATTGAAATCCTGCTGCTTCTTGCAACATACAGTGCATCCGGAAAGTATTCATACCACTTCACTTTTTCCACATTTTGTTATGTTACAGCCTTATTCCAAAATGGATAAAATTCCTTTGTTCCCTCAAAAATTCTACACAAAATACCCCATAATGACAAAGTGAAAAAACTTTTTTAGAACATTTTGCAAATGTATTAAAAATAAGACACTCAAATGTTGCATATACATAAGTATTCACACCCTTTGCTATAAAACTCAAACTTGAGCTCAGGTGCATCCTGTTTCCACTGATCAGCCTTGAAATGTTCCTCCAACTTGATTGCAGTCCACCTGTGGCAAATTCAGTTGATTGGACATGATTTGGAAAGCCACACCTGTCTATATCCCACAGCTGACAGAGCACGTCAGAGCACAAACCAAGCCATGAAGTCGAAAGAATTGTCTGTAGACCTCAGAAACAATACACAAGACTGGAGGCTGTAATCACGGCTAAAGGTGCTTCGACCAAGTATTGAGTAAAGGGTGTGAATACTTATGTATATGCAACATTTGAGTGTCTTATTTTTAAAAGTCTTTTTTCACTTTGTCATTATGGGGTATATTATGTAGAATTTATGAGGGGAAAAAGGAATTTAATCCATTTTGGAATAAGGCTGTAATATAACAAAATGTGGAAAAAGTTAAGTGGTATGAATACTTTCCGGATGCACTGTACATTTTGTGTGTTGCCTGACTTGATGTGTGCCTTCGCTAATGAGAGACAGGGCAGGCAGTGGGCTTTCAGAAGAAACTTGTCTGTCTGCATGGCTTCCTTATAGGCCAGAGAGGCATGAGCAGCAAGCACAACTGATTTAGCTCTATTGACTGGTAAAATGCTACCACCACGTTTCCACTTATAAAGCCAAGCTACGTAGTAATTAGTTTGGGATCAATGTGACTGTCCAGCACTCTTTGCAGACACACTGTTTCTCTGGGACAGCTTATCACTGTACTTAACACAATGAGTTCTTTTGGGAGAAGGTCAAAGGTCTAGATGTTATTGAACATTAGGTGCATTACAATCACATTACCTCTCTGGTGCTTTTATTTGCCCACATTCTATCAGATGAGTGAGATGAATAGCTCCTTGCGAAATACATTCACAATCACATTCATGTGTCTGCAGCTACTCTGAATCACACTCTTCCGCAACCTATGCAGCCTTGGCTTCATATTGGATTTGTCACTGGCAGTCTTTTCCCTCTTGATTGATGGAGCTTGTATCATAGCATGTTTGTGTTATCCCCTGCAAACCTTGCACCCTTGACTGATGCCAAGTTGTAATAGAAAACATGTATGTCATGCTTGTTTGATGCGGCAAGGATCAGTAAAAATGGGCTATTCTAAGGAAAGTGTTCACAAGCAGAAAGAAACACGACACCCCCTTTCCTATTGGTGGAAAAATGCACCACATCAATTAATCAAAAAGTTATCTGGCCATGAACAGCATTTGGCTGTTGAGGAAGAGATTTGACGAAGGTTTTGTGCATGTGGCAAAAGAGAGAAAGTGATATCAATAGCAAGTTTTGAGATAATAATTTGTGAAGCGTCTTACTGTGACACATGGTTGTATTATTTTATTTATATGGACCGCAGAGGGTTAAACCGGTGGAATTAGCTCAGCAGGCATTGGTGCTGTTTACTTCGATTGACTGATGTTACCATAGCCTAAAGATTATAGTAACACGCTTGTCAATTAAAGACAACAGGTGGAATGAACAGGTGAATGCATGGATTTACCTACTGCTGTCATGTCTTAAAGGACTTTGGGGGAGTTGAATGAGAAGATGGGTACCTCTAACTATTTGTTAAATTCACTTAACACATTTGAGTTAACCTGAGTTTAACCCCAAAAGCCGACAAAGCTGCTGCCTCAGGTCAGTGACAGGAACTCCAGGCCTTTAAAGAGGTCAACTAAACAGACCCAAATTCAGGTGCTGACAACTCAACTGAAAATACTAAACTAGAGCTCATCAATATTAAAGTTATTGCAAATTGTGATTAATGGACAGCTACTGTGGCACTGTCTCCAGTCTCTCTTTTTTTGACTTTGACCATTCCATTTCAATTCCATTATGATTGCATTCATGTTATAAAATACTTTGGTGGTTTACGTGCTGCATTCATCACTGTGTGGTAGCTGAGACTGACAAGATCCAATCAGTTGACAAATTTTGGTTTGCGTGATGAGCTTCAAACTAGTGTGTGTGGATGTTGAGCTTGTGTCATCCATATCTCTAGCATCACTTTGGGTTGAGTGGCTTTAATGTCACTTGGATGGGCTGGAGGGCCGTGACTCAATGTGAGTAGTATTTACTGAATTAACAGACAGTAGCATCATTACGTTTGTGAGAAGTCTTTTTTGGTCATTTTCTTAGTTGTTTGTGACTTAACAAAGTAAACACAAAGATGAATATGTGTAAAGTCTGGTCAAACCACTCTAGGGTTAGGGTTAGGGTTAGAAATTACATGGTTCACACAAGAGCAGCATGGTGGCATAGTGCTTTGCGTGTTGTGGGTTCTATTCCCAGGCCTGGCGCCTTTCTGTGCGGAATTTGCATGCTCTCCCTGTGACTACGTGGGTTTCCTTTGGGTCCTCTGGTTTCCTTCCACCTTCCAAAGACATGCATATCTAGGTTGACTGGTGACTCTAAATTGCCCCTAGGTCTGAGCCTGGGTGGCTTTTTGCATTTGTCCCTGCGATGTCCAGCCTCTACCCTCGCTTACAACATGGCTGGGATTGGTTCCAGCGACCCGGAAACAGATAAGTGGTAAAAAATGAGTGAGAGCCAGTGGTTCACACAAAGACAAACCAGGGGACAGTTGAGTGTTCATCCATTAGACAAAGCAAAAAAAAAAAAAAAAAAAAAAATCTCTTCTAAAACTGTCTTCCAGTCAAATGAACCCAATGTCCAAATAGTTTAGATATGCTTAGAGAAACTACAAGGCATGACATGTTGTAATTTAGATCTAATTGTGTCAAGGTGGTTTATTTTATATTATTATTCATAAATTATTTCATATTTCATTTCAATTTTCAATTTTCGATATAGTTTTGTTTCAGGCAGCATGGCGGCATAGCAGTTAAAGCTGTTGGTCTACAACACGAAGTTTGCAGATTTGGTTCCCAAGGATGGGCCTTTCTGTGCAGAGTTTGTATGTTTTCCCTATGCTTGCGTGGGTTTCCACCTACTGTCCAAAGACATACATGTTTAGGTTAATCGCATGTAGGTATAAGTGTGAGTGGTTGTCTGAGGTCGTCTATGTCTGTCTCTGTGTGTTGGCCCTGTGATGGACTGGTGACAATGTGAGCTGGGATTGGCCCCAGCACACCCCATGACCCGGAAAGCAGTAGAAGATGAATGAATTAATGTTTTGTGTGACAATGTATACTGAAGCTGGAATGTGTTGTAGAACACTGGGGGTTTTTGATCCATGTGCACTATCTGCCTACAGGTGCCCACGGAGTGCGAGAGGAGCCCCAGTTTGTGACGGCACGTGCAGGAGAGAACGTCATCCTGGGATGCGACGTGTCCCACCCACTGAACGGCCAGCCCTACGTGGTGGAGTGGTTCAAGTATGGAATGCCCATCCCCTTCTTCATCAACTTTCGCTTCTACCCTCCACATGTGGACCCAGAATACGCTGGTAAGATACCAATTTGATGTACTTAGAGATTGCACCGTACCTTGATACCAGCAGCTCTGGATGAGCCTGTTGTTCGGTCTGTTGTACTACTGCAGATTGTCTGTAAAAGTGGATGTAGCCTGTGGGTCAGAAAAGTGATGCCACTGCTGAAGAGCATTAAATCTGCATTTTATCTCATGACCATCAGAAGGAAACTCCACTGGTTGGAAGTCAGATGGTATTGAAATCAATGTGAAAATGGCTACTAAATGTATTAGCTCAGTATATGTCTTCCTAATGAGTTTATGGTTATGCTTGGTTTATGGTCTCAGTCTTTAGTTTCAAGTCTTCAATATAACATGATTTCAGTTTTTAAATGATGGTTCCATTTAAGTGAAAATAAACCATAAAGTAGGATTTGCATTAGTGGGTGTGGCCCCTATGCAACTGTCAGACTGCACCACCCAATCAGGATAGACTACAGAGCTGATCAGATCCAGCCCTCACTCTTCCTCAGCTCCACTTTCACTCCCAAGTATTGTTTGAAAAAGAAAAGATGGCTGAAAAATCAGTTCACAAACTAATGGGTGACATGGTGCACTGACAAAGATGAAAATTTCTGGTTTTATGATCTGGTTATAAACTTTAACTGATGTCTGGCATCTAGTCTAGTCATCTAATTCTGCACATTGGCGAGCAGGGAGTTTTTCCCCTGGCGTCAAAGCCTCAGGTTGCTTCTTCTTGCTCCTGCAGCGTTCTCTCTGTCTGGTCACCTTCTAATGCTATCTGTTTCCCTCTGCATCATGCATATGCCTTGCATGCATCATGCGTTTGTCTTGCCTTTAACTGGAGTTGTGAATAATTTGGTTCTACTGTGATGCCGCACAGATTCATTTCAGGATTGTCACATTGTTACAACAGTAACAATTACATTTTATAAAAAATTATCGTAGCCATTATATTTTCCTTCCTGCTGTTTTTTTTTAGTTTTATTTTGCTAAAAGGCTTTAGACAAAATATTTCAGTATCCCCATCACTGCCTTCCTGCCATCAGCGCCTTTCATCACTATTGCCCTTACCAGTGTGATGTGAAATAAAAATGTTTACAACCGAATGTAGATGCCTTTAATGAGATCAAGTTTCTGTTTAGGGCAGCAGCTTTTTCCACTGCAGATAGTTCATGTATTTTGTTCAATGTGAAGTTTTCTGAGGAGGTGAGAAGGATTTTCCTACCTTTTAGTTCCTTTCCTCCCATCGTTTACTTTCACCTGTTCCCTAGCAACAAAACCAAGCTTTGGGTCATACCACCCCTGGGTTCAATTTGAAAGTAATGCAAAAACCTTATCTACGAATTGTTATTGGCTAATTACCCCTAAAGCACTTGGATGTAGTAATAGTACTACTGCTACTACTTGTAATAATAATAATAATAACTATATGCATGTCAAACTTTTCAATAACATATTTCTCATTCAGTAATTGAGATCTTAGTTTCCTGTATGATGTCTTTAGATGGTAGACAAGTCTGTACAGGGGATGACTTCAGATCTATTGTTGTAGCAGAATTTCTTTGTTGGTTAATTAATTCATAAATACTTCAATTTTAATAAAAAGACATTAGTTGGTCATTACACAGAATCACACACGTATTGAAATTGGTAACACTAAATACTCAACATAATGGAAAATAGTTGAGAGATTTTCCGTTGTATACCAGTATCTAAACTTCACGTCTATAGTATACTGCAGATTAAATTGTATACAAAGTAGTCAGCGTTTCGTAATTGGAAATTTTCCCATCAACATTGCATTAAGCAATCTCCAAATCTCTTTAAAGACCAGCCAATTGATCTACAGGTATCTTTATCAGATACAGGAAAAGGTTTCTTTTCTCTACGCTGCTTATCCTACCTGTGTCCTGCAGTAGGACGTCTAGAGACAGCTTAAATAAAACGGAAACCCTGTATAATGTTTGCTTCTTCACACACTGCATAAATACCAGACAGAAAAGACACTGAGTTTCAGGAGTTACACATCTCAATGACAAGGCCAGAAGGATATGACTGAACTCCAAAGGCCAAATAACTTCATGAAGTGTTCCAAGTAGACATGGCGACAGAACCTTATCTGCAGCAAGTTGTCCTCACACCTGTGAGTCATTTGCTCTGCTTGCTGCTCTGGTCAGTGCGCTGTTCTAAGAAGCTATGGAGGACAGAGCAACATGGGTAGAATTGTTGACACTTCTAGAAAGACACATTGCTCCATAGTAGGAAGTTCCCACTGTGTTTTTGGTGTTGGGAGTGACAAAGATGCTTTCAGTACTAAGAAATAAGTGTGAGCATCAGGCCTGCAATACAAAGATGGGGAGCAGCAAGTAAGACTGTGGGTGTCATGAGGTACAGAAAGCAGCCTGTGAAGGAGGTCTGTTTCTACAGCAACCACCCTCAGGTTACCTTTTTTCTGCTGTCTGCAAAAGTGTACGTCATAGGACATAATGAGTCCGTGCAAGGTCGCCAAACAGTATGCCAAGCTGTGTCTGGATTCTGTTCAGTGCAGAGAAGACCATTGTGGTGGGGTGCAAACCAGTGGAAGACCATTCCGAGCACAGTGATGCTGTGGCTATGATGTTTGGAAGTCCGATCAGACTCATACTATGGCCAGATACAGTCTGACCACTTTGCTGTAACTGTCCTTGAGATGTGTCTGAAACTCGACTGGACTCATCCTGTAACAAGTGAATTGATTGGACACTGTTCTGTGTTTTAAGGCCTATAGTTGACACTGCCAGGACAAAAACCAAACCATGAAGTCTAAGGAATTTGCTGCAGTCTTCAAAAATTGAAGGTAGTCACAGATCAGAGCAAGGATGAAAAACAGTTTTCAAAGCTTTGAGTGTTGAGTTTGGAACAAGGTGCTGAACCCAAAAGTTATTATGAGAGTTTTGGTAGTCCTCTACAGCACTTTATCAATCAAGTCTTTATTGGGGAATGGCCAGAAGGAAGTCACTCTGAATTAAAGGCATCTGACAAGCCTTTGTCTTAAAGTGCATTACTGTAATATCTGTAGTTCTGTAGCCAGATGTAGCCTGACAACAACCTTTTTCGCTGCTTCTCTGCAGAAAGTCACAGGTCATGGAAAGAGCTGATGGAATACACAGAGGCTTCTATTGTGCCCGCTTTAGATCTCCAGGGTTTATGAGACGAGCCAGGCACAAGGGCACTGTTTCCTAGATAGCTGTCTGCCGCTGATCTCAAAAGAGCTGTTGTCTTATTTTATATAGAGAGGAGGAGGAAGGAGAGCATCGTGAATGCCAGACCAAATATAAAAATTCCATCAGAAAGCGTGGACAGGAAGAGATAGACAGACACTGTAATAGAAAATGAAGCTGGAGATGGAGGAACAGAAGAAAAATGAGAAAGTGGAAGTCCTGATTACATTATTGAGTCGTCACCATCATCATGGAAAATCTCTTGGCTGGTCCAGAGGGATGGTGACATTTGAAAAGGACTTACCCCCACAGACATTCCCTGGAGCTAATAAATCGGCTTTGCCCTTCTGTCAAAGATATGTAGAATATTTGAGGCACATTTAAAGGAGCTTGCCTTGTTGAAAGCTACTCTTAAAACCAAAACAATCAAACAGTTGTACTGTAGGGGCTCATGCTTTAAAGATATAAATATGAAACATTCACATGAGAGCTGAAGCAGCCCACAGTTTTTCAGTGGCCTTTAATGAACGTAATTGTAGAGGTAAAGAGAGAACCCACAGCCAAAGTGTCCTCTGATGTTATCACACCAATGAGGAGGAGCAGAGCACGGTGTCGCACTGTCATGCCAAGAGACAAGAAATGGGGCCAACAGCTGGATTTGTCATAATTACTGCAATGAACAGAAGTCCTGCTGAGTGCTCCTTTTGTTGTCTCTGGGGTACTGGCAATTATAGTATACTGTATACAGTAAGATACTGAATAATCCAACTGAACTGAACTGGCTTTCAAATAAAAATTATGATCACTTTATGTATTACCTAACCTCTCATATGGCTAGGAGTGTAAAATTTCTACTGTCTTTACTGTGATGGTGTGGGTAATTTAACCTTTATCTACTTGTAGTCAGTGTCTTATCTGCAGTAGTATCAGTTTGCTCATGTGCAGTTGAAGTGATATTGGATTTCTTTCTCAAAAAAACAAAACAAAAAAACCCCAAAAAGGTTGTGACGTAACAGATTCAAAAGCTTTGAGACCTCCTCAGACCCAATTCATTACTCACAAAGAGTTTTCGGAAGTCCAATCTCTCAATTCAGTTTCATGATTATTCCATGCATAGTAAGTCAGTCAGGCTCTCTTCTTTCACGGGTTCTATATGTATGGAATTTCTTACTTCAAATACACATTACAAGAACCTCTCAAGTGTTTATATTCCTTCACAAGTTTCCTCAGCTTTAATTCAAATTTAACATGAAGTTTGACATAAAGGATTTGGTGTGGTCTGTTTGACTGACCTCCCTAGCTGCTTACATTGCTGGATTGTATGGCTACACGGACATAGCCCAAAGAGACTGGTCAGAATCAAGGGGTGAAAGGCAGGAGGAATGCAGGCAAATTCAGTCTAGAAAGATCCTTGAAGAAAAACTCATTCCTGAACTGTTATGACAGGAGACTGGGGCAATGGTTCACCTTTCAGCACAATAATGACCCAGAGCAACGAGCTAAGGCAGCTCAACATTGGCTTTGAGCTCTCTGACTCTCCTTGAATGGTCCAGCTAAAGACCTCATTAAGCAGTGTTCAGATTTCAGATTTCATAGTTTTCAAATTCAAAATTCGAAAACCAATTCTAGACACACTGCGATAGTAAATGTCCAACTACTTTTTTTTTTTACAATAAAATAACATTTTAAAAATGTTATACAGTTATAGTTGTTTTTTTTTTTTTAAAGAAAAAAAAAAAAAAAACCTTCAACACAATAGATTACTAAGTCTAAACCTGACCTGATTACTTTCTGAAGCTGTAGACTGTCCTACGTCATTAGACAATCAGATTTAGTCAGTCTTAGTTAGGTTTCTATTTTTTAATATATTAATACACTGAGAAAGGCTGTATTCTTATATGTTTGCAGCCGTTAAAACAAAGGCTGCACACAGAAAAGAATCAGCACTGTGTTTTCATAATGGTAGTGAAAGACAGAATAGGAGCTTGTGTTCATATGCAGTCCCTCACACATGATTTCTTCTTCATTAACTTTGATGTTTGAATGTATACATTCCAAGAAGGACATTTGATAAACAGTCAGCACAGTTTGTTTACACTCAAATGAGAAGAAATGAAAGTGGGATCAACAATGAAAAACACAGACACTGCACCTACACACTACTAAATACATAGTTCACACTCACTTCACATGGAATCTCTTTTACAGAACCCCCAAGTCAGCCAAGAGAGGAGACAGATATGGGTGGAAGCTGGAAAAATATAATCTGATATATAAATACCAAGATCAGTCCACACACACACACACACAAGGGAACAAATCCTGAGTGTGCACCTTCGCTCACAGAGACACTCTGGTGCAGCTCATATTTACCTGGTGTGCTATGCTAAACAGGGGATTTGGGAAAGCGAATGATAGAAATGAGGCAGGAATACCCAAAAAGTGGATCGCATAGGATTGGAGGGAGTGGGGAGATTAAGAAGGGATAGCCAGGATTTGATAATGCTGATGTTTTGAACCAGCCACTGCTCCCTGAAAGCTCTTTGTTTAGCCTTTATTGCCAGTTGCCATCTGTTATGATCTAGTTGCCAGATTTGCTCAGAGCAACATCTTCAATCCCCCCTCTCTCAGCTTTTGATCTGTGAAAGTGAAATGCAGCTTCTCACTGACTCCAGTTAAAAGCTGATATCTGAAATGACGGCCTGTGACTCCCATGTAACCCTGAGGGTCGTTTGTTGTCATCCTGTCATGTTGGCCACTTCCAACTCCTCATAGGAAGTAATGACCTGCCCTTGCCTCAGTGCATCTTGAAAATAGACATGTAGAGGTGGCCATCTCAGCCACACTGAGACTTAGGTGACACATTTCACTGTCCGTACACAACTGCAGTTGGCATCCTACTTTCATGTTGTGTTGCATTGGAACAGTGCTGCAGTGCAGTTTAAAATATAATCTCGTGTACTGTGATGTCACCCTGCAGCACTGTGATCTGTGCATATTTACTCTACAAATGAGCTCTTCAAAGGTTGATTCTCTCTTTAAAATGCATCTGGTGTTTCACTTGTCTCCTCTCTTTGTTCATTTGCCTCTCGACTGTCTCTTCCTTCCTTTATTTCTTCCATTAAATTCAATCCATCCATTCTTCTCCCCGCTGTGTTCCCTTGTGCTGACAACACATCTCCATCACTCTGGACCAGGCCGGGCCACTCTGCACGGCAAGTCCTCCCTACGGATAGAGAATGTGCGTTCAGACGACCAGGGCTGGTACGAGTGTAAGGTGCTGATGCTGGAACAGCAGTATGACACCTTCCACAATGGCAGCTGGGTGCATCTAACCGTCAATGGTAAGAATCATCTGCATGTTTTATTCAAACTGATCAACATCAACACTTTCAACGTGGAAAGACAGTGGTAGAGAAACAAATTTGTGTTAAGTTTTTGTGCAAGTTTAGGCCTTTGAAATGACACATATGGTGTCAATGTGAATATAAAACAATATTTTTCTATGGGTTTCAAGATGATAAAATGATGATTATCAATGTCACAACTAGCAGGAGCTGTCTGGTACAGATTTTTTGCGGCCCCTCTTAAATGCACACATTCAGCACAAGGGCAAACATTTCCATGCACAAGTCCACAAGGCATGACAGACAAGACAAGTTAGATTTTAAGGTCAGGCTATTTCACAGCACTTTTTCTTATGAAATAGAACATTAAATAAGATAAATTGTGTGATACTGATTTCAAGATTATGAAAGTTAAGACTTAGACTATCTCAAGGTTTCACTTTAGGAAAATTAAATTCCAAACACTTAATTCTTAATTAGATAGAGAGATTATAAACCTTGTATATACAACAACCAAATTATTAATAGACAATTATCATACCAATGAAGAACAATGATCATATTGAAAAATAAATAAATAAATAAATAAATAAATAAATAAATAAATAAATAAATAAATAAAATATATACACATGGCATTATTTCCATATGGATAGAAATGTGATCTTTTTAATGATAAAAATCTGATTATTTTAAACTCTCTTCAAACCATATCTCAGTATGTTATGTGTTTAAATTAGGTCAATCAAGTAAATCATAAATTTAAAATTTAAAATTAAAAAATGTAAATTTAAATTTAATAATTTAATAATTAAAATTTAAAAAGAGAAATTATGTTATCCTGACTTTTCTTAACGCTGTTGGGACTATAATTAACATGTACTGTCATATGTAACGTTATATTCATTGTTAGTTTGTCCAATATCCTGAAAAGCTGTCAACTATAAATGACATGTCAGTCGCTTAAGCTTAAGTAGCTTATCTAAACAGTTATGAGAAAAGATGAAATATTTCTGGACATTTGCTGCATTTTCATACAGTGGTCAGGTGTTGAGATGCTGCTGAGTTCAATAATAAAAGTTACTTGACATATGTTCAGTCTTTATAGTGATAAGCCACCTTGTGTGTGTGGAGTCCAGAGAAACACCAGAGTGCAGTATAAGTACCCCACTCTGTAAATTGACACACACAGGACTCTCTTAGGAACAAATATCCTCGCCCTCTCTTGGTGCAGTAGCTCAAGCATTTATCAAGTTACTTAATCAGGCAGCATACATGGCATGTGTTGCTGTGGTAACAGACGCACCACAGACCCCACAGCCTCCTCATGGTCACGGCACATTAGCTCAGTTCCATCAGTGCTGCTTGTTTTGTTTAGCTTTGCCTCACGCCTCCTTTCTTCCCCAGAAGTGCTCAAAGGCCCCAGTCTGCCTCTTTTTTCTCTGTCTTCACGTCCATCAGCCCTCTACAGGCCTACCGCCTTGTTGCCAAATCAGACATGAGCCACAGCACTTTTACTAGTTATGACCTAGGCTACCGTTGTCTCAACTGTTGTCTGTCGTCTTGTGGACTCAATTTCCGAAGCACTGAGAGTGGGTCTGGATTCAGTCCAGTTCTGATTAACATGTTCCCATCACCACCACAACCACCAAGATGTACAACTTTTTGATTTTATGCACATTTGGATCTGTTTTTTGATCATGTGCCTTTGTTGGATTTCTCTCCTACCAGATGAATTTTCTTGAGCTGTGGCCTTTGTTATCTTTGTCAAACATGAGATAATAATATGTACTTTGAGCAGCAAGTCTTCAAGACAGATTTGATGCTACAGTGAGTCACTATTAGAAATAAAAATGAGCTGGTGTTAGCTGGTTACAGTGCCAATTTGAGTAGAATAAAAGATATGACTGAGACAAGAATTGCTGCTTTCAACATCCAGAGACAGATGTTTGTGAGCAAATGATGAAAATTTTATCCTGAGCCTTAGTCTCTTTTGGACTGGTAAGTAATTAGCTGCCAATCCTAGCATTTGCTTTGCAGCAATGGCAAAACTTGCAATGAAAGTTAGTTCTGAAATTAAATGTAGTTTGCAATCTGAATTTATTCATCTATGTATTTATTTTTTCTAAGAGCTGAGAGCTTTTGGATCAAAAATACTTGCTTACGATGTGCTATTTTTGGTGGATTTGCCCATTGAGAGATGAGTGGAAGAATGATGTGGAAGGTAAAGTTCACATGGAGGACAGGAGGTGGCATGGGAACACCCCTTCTGGCAGCTGCTTCTGCTGAGCTATCACCTCTCTTACTGATAGGCAAGGTGAGTTCACTGAACCGAATGAGACTTACTGGGTGAAATAAAGGTCAAAAGAGGCCTTCCGCATCCTTTGGAGAGATATGAAGCAGTGAGGTTGAGGCAGGGGTCATGTGACCAGGTCTCTGTAGTGGCCCTGCTACTTTACAGATTGCTGATGTCATTCACCTTCAGTTCCCACATCTGCTTGTCTGACAGTAAGAAGCTGTGTAGGACAAGTCATTTATACATTTTCTTGATACTTGTTGTTAATGAAAGGTTAGTGATTAATGATATTTGAAATAAATTGCTGTGATAACTCAATGTTCCTTTCAGATTGTCCTCCCCTTTTATGCCAGTGATGGCAGGGTAAGTAACAGAAACACCTCTATAATGCAGTAGCTCATTGGAACCGCAAACTTTGATGATCCAAACATCCACAATGCTCTCAAGTTCTCAAGCTCTTAAGCTCTTAATGCTCTCTCTCTCTCTCTCTAACCCATATATATATATATACATATATACTGTATATATGTATATATATATATATATATATATATATATATATGTATATTAGAAGCATGATGAAAGAGGATGCATTACAGGATTTTCTTCAGTTTTCCCTAACATTCATTATCCTTTTTAAAAAGTTTGGACTTGAGAGATTTGTAGCACACAGCTGATGATGAAAAAATAAATATCCACATGTCCAAAGTTCAATTTTACAAAAGCACCTGTTTAATGAAGTAGGGAGCAAGCTGACTGAGGCGCAAAGATTCAGAGGTAAGATTAAAGTTTAACTGAATGCTAAAGTTGACAAAAGGCAGTAGGGCTGCATGCTAACACTAGCATGTATGGTAGATAGAATTTGCTAGGTTTTATATGTACGTTGTAGAGAACAGTTTTAAACCGTATATAAATCTTTGAAGAAAACTGTTGACCAGCATGTTACCTGATCGTGCAAACACTTAGTAGAGTAGGTGTTTTGAGGGATCAGGATATATTTAACACAGTTATGCTATTCGTAAGCATGCTGGCTAATGTAAAACTGCCTGTATCTGGTCTAGTTCACTTTTTGAAGGCTTGTCTAGCTTTAACATCTAGTGTGTAATTCTTAAACTTTATTTTCCAGAAGGAATACAGGTGACACTGTATTTGAATAGTCCACTATAATTTTATTGTATTGTGTAATTGTCATGGTGAAATTCAGGTGTCCAGCTGCTCAGTAGTCATGACGATAATATTTAAGGATAAATAATAAAGAATAATAATCAAATTAGGCCTCTTCATGAGCCACTTCCTATTGCTGAGGCATGATAGTCTGATGGCAGTTTGGATAAATGATCCCTTTAAAGTCTTTATTTCGTTACAGGAGAGCGTTTTACAGACACCCTGATGACCTTTAAACAGGTAGGGATTTAAACCAGATTACTGAGAAACAGGGGGTACCAACAATGACACTGTGTGCTTGTGTTTGATTCATTTGATTTTCTTTCAGTTACTGAACTAAACCACTTCACATATCTCACATTCAAGTTTATTCCGAAGCTCATTTGCATATTCCGAAAAATGCCTTTGATACATCATAAAGTCAGAAAATGACATCACACTTCAAGAACATATAGGGAGGCACTTTTGTTCAGACAGTTGCTTAATCCACATTCCTTCAGTGTGCAAGGGACGTTCACAAAGGATCACTAAGAACAAAGAAGAAACAAAGAAGACTACACATTATTCTTGTCGTGCTCTCAACAAAGAAGCAGGTATGTGAGAAACAACCCTTTAGTCACAAATGTTCATGATAAATGTTACTTATCTGGTAGACTGGGAACAGTTCAATTAAATATTTAAGTTCTTTCCCCAACCTGATGGTTGTTAATATTCCACTGTTTTCAAAATTTACAGAAAGCAATAGCAGTACCAAGCAACAAAATATGGCATCTACAATGGATGATAGTACACAGAGACCTAAAAGAAAGGCCAGTCCAGAAATGAACACCCAAACAAAAAGGAGTAGGGTTTTAGAGATTGCTGAACCCTGCAGTAGCATCACAGAGGAAACATTTGTAAAAAGAAGTAAGAGAAAAGTGCTGGACGACGGTGAGGGGCCATCAAACCAAAAAAAGAAGATGCGGTTGCTCGACACACAGGAAAAACAACAGGACAAGGAGTCAGGTAAGCACATCGTCTAAAGTTACAGCTGCAGGTTTATTGCCTGTTTACACTTCAAATTATATTTTAAGTTAATAAATTAATACAGTATTGGAACAAATTTAAATAAGCAGGATACAAATACACATATAAGAGGACTAGGGGATGATGCAGCAAAATTAATAGGGTCAAATATTTGTTTGGCACAATTTATTTGGGCGAACTACCCACTCTTTAATTTCTTTAACTTAGTGTCTGTGACTGCTGACAAGCTGAAATTCCTCTTTTTTATTCTGTTTATTCATTTGCAGAGAGGAGCAATAATCTTGTAGAAGACTGCAGCACAATCATGGAGGATTTGACTGAGAAAAACATCAATATAGAGACCACCACTGAAGTAAAAAGACCAAAACAAAAGAGGAAGAGAAGCCAGGACCCGAAGAAGACCAAAACAAGGAAAAGGAGAAAGAAGGAGTTAGTGATAGTTAGCCAGAGTGGTAAGTAGGTTGTAAATATTGGTGAGACATAAAACCAGGACTTACAATAGGTGTATCATAGGAGGGATTTTTATTGATGCTACTCATAGTTGTAGTACCAGAATATGTGTATGTATGTTAATTTTTTTGTTTTTTTTTTTTGTTTTTGTTTTTGCTTTTTAGTTGAACAATTTGAAGCCAAATACAAAGAACAGTTTCCGCTTGGAAATGGAGGATGTGGATATGTGTTTGCTGGCTACCGCAAATCAGATAGTTTACCAGTAAGTCAGACATACATTCTAGTATACATATGCACATCCAGACACAGTCATACATAAATATGTACATACACACATATGTTCAGAAAGTCCTAATCAAAACCATGTCATTGTCTTGTAGGTTGCAATCAAACATGTTCCAAAAGGGAATGTCTTAAGCATGGAAATGGTGAGTAAAGCCACATGAATTGGAATTCTAGTCATCCATGGAGCATCATCCGCCTAATCCTCTGCTCTGTTGTTATATTTCAGGACCGTAGTGGAAAAGAGCTCTCTGTTGAGGTGGTCGTCATGTTAAAACTCAATGAGATAAAGAATGAATCAGTGGGTACGTCAGTGTCTGTGTCCCTACTTGACTGGTATGAACTGGAAAATGAGCTGATCCTGGTTCTGGAAAGACCTGTACCCTGCGATGACCTCTTCACATATATATTGCTCAATGGAGGCGCTCTCGAGGAGTCAGAGGCCAAGGTAAGCTACAGTTCATGACAACAGATATTGTCAGCTGTCAGCTGTAGGCCTCACAATAATGACCATTGTGTATCTTTATCTGTTTCTTAGATCATAATAAAACAACTGGTCAACGCAGCAACTGAGCTGGAAAATAAGAGGATCTTTCACCGGGACATCAAAGTAGAGAATATTCTCATTGAGACAGGCTCAGATTTCCCACGTGTTCGCCTCATCGACTTTGGACTTAGCTGTTTCTTCAAAAAAAGATCAAAATTCCATGTTTTCTATGGTAAGGATGGATGTTGCTTTCCTACTTTTGCTCTTTGTTATAGTTGTACTGGTCTGTAATGTTTAGTCAGAGCTCTTCTTCGTACTCAGCCTCATCATTACTCTGTATTAATGTATTACAGGTACCCCTGCTCACATCCCTCCGGAGTATTACAGGAGATTCTCATACAGCGCTGGGCCCACCACGGTGTGGCAGGTGGGAGTGGTCCTATTTGATATGCTCCACATGAATGACGGTTTTGAGACTACCAGGTTCCTGAAAAAGACGTTGACAATCAGCAGTGAACTGTCTGCAGGTAAGAAAATCAAATGCATACACAAAACTTGGAGTCACAAATCTGTTGACTGTAATTAATATTCTCATCCATGACTAGAGCCAACCAACTTCACCTTTCTTCTAATTTTTTGCAGAGTGCCATGACTTCTTAGAAATGTGTTTGGCAAAATTCCCCACACGGCGAGCAACCCTCCAGCAACTCCTGCTTCACCCGTGGCTCAGATAATCTGCACCCAGACACACACTTGGACAATACGTAGACCATACACATGGTTACACACGAATGTGACATGCCCTGAAAATCCTGATCTTTTTTTCTATTTCTGTTTCTGTTTCGGTTTCCGCTTCTCTCTCTCTCTCGCTCCCTTTCTCTTTCGCTCTCTTTCTCTTTCACTCTCTGCCCCTCTCTTTCTCTCTTTCTCTCTACCTCTTACCTTCTGTCTCTTACAGGAAGGACAATCTAAGGACACACATTCGACTTGAACCTGAACTATATCAGTCAGGTTTGAATTGCCTCTCCTAAGGTTCCTTCCCATTTCCTCGGGCCCTGGTATGAGTAATTGTAAGTGATATAGTGCCATAAGTCATGTTAAGTAACATTGTATAAGTAATAAGTCATGTAACGCTTAAAATAAAATTCAAATAAAAATAAATCGTCTTTTTTTTTTTGTTGTTTAAATTGTACAAGGCTTTAATCTACCTGTATTTTGGTGACAAACACATTAAAATAGGTTTGATGTTTATTTCTGATCCATCATTTTGTGTTTCATTAAAAGTAATTCACTGTTAATTTCAAAAACACATCTCACCGTAAAATAAGTATAATTATGATGGAACGACTGATATGGTTAGTGAATGGTAGATTGAAATATTGGTATTAGTAATCAAGGCGCACGATAAATGAGATTTCCAGGTTTTACTTTTTCCAAACCACTGATGTCCACAGAGGTGCTAAATAACAGAACAAATTACCATACAGTTAAATCAGCAACTCTTGTCTTACTCTGTACTCCATTATATTACAAATGTACATTACATAACCTGGGCTATACATACACATTTGGCTGGTAAATGTCTAAAGTTACCAGCCAATCACAATTTCTACCGCTGTTTTTCTTTTTTGGGGGGGGGGGATAAGACCATTTATAAAGACAACTGAATACCTTTAGCCATAAGTGTTGTTTTTCATGTTTTTTGGCATTACATGAAAGTGTAAACATAAATGTAAATAAGATGAAACATTTTGGAATATTTGAACAGATTGCATTAAATGCCTTTTTTTTTTTTTCTTAATATCACTTCCTCTCTCATCAACATTGATGTTATCCCCTACCTCTGTTCTTTTATGGCCATTAGCAGTTTACAATTCCTTCGCACTGGCAGCCTTCTTATTCTCGCACACAGCCAATCGACCTATAATGTGTCATGGTATAGTGTTTATGGGAAATGTAAGAATAGTGGGCCTACTGCCAGGGGCTGTAGGGACTGACGGCTTTGAGTGACTCAACCCAAAATTATGTTTTCATTCATTCCTTCATTCAACTTTTATTGATACCTGCCAAAGTGAATTTTAACCCACATTTGGCAGGTTTGTGAGTGTTAACTTAGAGCCCAGAGTCTAACTGTCATAAGAGCGGGCTGTTATTTCCTTAGTTATTGCATCAGTTTTAGGTAAGTAGTAGTGATGATCGGTTCTATCTTTGTGACTGGAATAAATTGGTTGATCTCAGTACTGTTCTTACATGGGAACTGATGTGACTGGCAGCCTAAAGAGGATCTTCAAATTTGTATCTAATTATTATTGTTATCACCTTACTGCCTGTTTTCCCCTTCTCCATTTTAAGTTGTGATGCAGGAATGTGTACTCCTTCCTTTTGAACTGACTGAGTAAAATGCCTCTTCAGTTAGAGCAGAGCGGCAGTCACACGTTGCTTTTGTAGCGCCTTTAGTAGTGGTTATTGCCGATTTATCTTAACCCAGTTAACGTAGCTGTTTTCTTCATCACAGTGACTAAAATCCCTCTGTATATTAATACATCCTCGTTCTGCTCCAGCACTCAGAGCTCTCTGCTTCTATTTACACACAATCCAGATCTGACAGCTACATTAGCTTCACAGATAGCAATGGCCACTATTGCTTTCTCTGTTCCTCATTAAACTAACAGACAGTAATGTAGACTTTGTGACCTGGTGATGGACTGGAGCTGCATCAGTTTGTGCGTTTATGTACCGAGCTTTCAGCGTTGAGCCTGTTGCTCCTGACATGGGGCCAATCAAACGGTATTCCTGTGGGCAGGAAGCTGCTATGTTTGCTGCACTGCAGCCACAGAGCTGTCATGCTGAACCAACATGGGCAAGTCCATACAATACATGATTGATGAGTGGATGCAGAGGTCATCTTTTTAAACAGAGGAGAATCTTTGCTTTCTGAAGTTTAAGTCCACAATTTAACACATCAGGGCCTATGTTGAACATGAGCTCAGCTGCTCTGTGGTGGACGAATCCTTATGGGGGCTATAGATATCACAGTGAATATGTAATATAAGAACATACAGCAATGGCATCCTTAACATGGCCATTAATGTCATGACCTAAATGAATGTTTCACTTTCAGCACTATATCAGTGTACTGGATACTTTTAGAAATCTCTCTTTCTACAAGTTTTGGGGTTCTGCTGTGGCCCATGTTGAATAGTTATAACAGTTGTCAGTGATTACTTTGTGCAGTCTAGCTGTCAGCCTTGTTGGCACTGAGGCAGTAGGTGGTGCATATAGATTTGGCATGAGATTCATATAGACTGCAGGTGACAGTGCTACATTGTGCTCATGCCTTTTCTCCACAAAGTGGCTCCTTTGTTTGGTTCCTGTGAACTTATATCGCCCTCAAAAACCTTGTCAACAGAGTGACATAAGAGCTGGAAGACAGGAAGTGAAGTAATTATCGCGCAAGCCTGCTTGCTTGAATAACTGTGTAACTGAGAAAGAGATAGACGGTGAAGTTGTTGCTGATGTTAGACATGCATGCTGTTTTTACTCACTAAGCAGTTTGGAAATTGAATATATGCCTATGCATAGATGGTATGGTATGAAGTGGATCCCTGGTATGTCCAGCTCTAGCTCCTTGAGACCTCACTGTCCACTTTTATTTTTCTCCAAGATGATTCAGACTCCCACTGCAACCCTGTTCTCCCTCCTGCCTCAAGGTTCAGTTCCAACTTAAGCATGAGGTGATGCTAAAGAAGCGAGGTTCATATATCCAAGGTTTAGTCTTCTACCACCCCCCCTAAAATAGCCTCAGCACACTCCTGCCTTCCATCCCTGTATCCTGCAGTAGAACTCTGCAGTGGCCGCATGCTGCTTAACAGCTACCTCTCTCCCTTTATCCTCCAGCTTGGTGTCTCTCTTCCCCCCTTTTACCTCTGGGTTTTTGTGTCTCCCTGCCTCCTCCCTCGATAATGAGGTTCCTAACATGCATAGACAAACATACACAAGTACGCACCTTAGCTCAGCAGAGGTTGAGGTCTTTGAGGACAAAAGATAAAATGTCATACGCTCCCCTCCCCATCATAGTCCAAAAACTGATTTATACATAACCCCTGGCCACTGCTTATCCCACGCAGGAATAACAGCCAAGTGTGTCCACGAAGAATAAATGATGCATTCAAACAAACATGTCTTCTCAAAATCTTCCAGATAGTTTCCGAAACCATTCTATCAGTCCCATCATTTCAGAATTTCAAAGCCCCATTAAAATGGCCACTGCCCTTACCTTTCAACTACTGCTGAATTGTCGATGACTTGTGTTTTGGACATTTTAGTCGCAACTGGTTTTGTGGTGATGTGTTAGGAAGTGGTGGTGACTGTGGTGACACAGAGAGATGCTGTGATTGCATAAGTAGTGAAACAGATGCTTCAGCAGCAGTGCATTAGCCAAATTCTAATAATAAAATAAGCATAACTCTTCCCATCAGCATGTAACATTTAATGTATTGTTTTTCAACATTTTTACTACTTTATATTTTGCATGCACACCAAAAGCTGGCCAAATGATCCGATTGGATGGAAGTCTGCCTTCAGAATTGCAAGCAATTTCTGTAACCTGGCAACCCAAGTATTTTTCAATTTATAGATTTGAACTGTTCTATAAAGTGTCACTTTATATTTTATTGACCACCAATGAAGGCGTTATTTACAGCGTATAAACTGTTCATTAGTGAGATTTTGATTTCCCATTGTGACAAATTAGGAGAGATGAACTTGACTTCTCATGTGTTATCGAAGTGCAGAAAATATTAGGTTTTTAAATTTGAGTGAAAGTGAAGTTCAACTTACTTCCTTAGTTTTTAAGAACAATTGCTTATGATTTTCACAATAAATAACATGAGGACAGCCAATCATGCAACATGTGACTACCGACCCAATGATGGAGACTGATAGTCCACATCTACACATCTACAGTGTAATCCAAAGGAACGTTTGAGTGAAGCTGCATTTGAGGAATTTTAATCAAAGTAAAAAATTGTGACTAACTATTCAGCCTTCAGACTTCAACCCTGTTTTAAAATAATTTACTGCAAGCCTTTTATTATGAAATGCATCGTAGGGAGGGATAATTCAAACAGCTAGAGCTCAGCTTTTTACCTGCACCCAGTGATGTGGAAAACACATCTGAGATGTCAGGTACGTGGCTGCTCAGGGCACAACTGAGCTCAAATAGTCCCAGCCCTATAAAATTTGAGCCAAAGGGAAAGCAGAGCAGTTCCAGTTTACTGAGCCATAATGAGCTTGTACAGTCGAAAAAGCTCTGAAAATCAAATCAGTAGATAAATATTTATTTATATGACATCCTACTAAGAGATTTGTTTGATGACTGTGTGGCAAAAATACTGCTCCTTCATAGTTTGATCCAGGAGAGCCAGCTCATTTAGAAAGGTTCAATATATTAAGCTGAGCTGCTGAGCAGAACAAGAGCAGTAGCTCCACTGATCCTCTCCGCACTGTGTATCTGTTCCTTCCTAGGTTTGGCTGGTCTCTCTGCAGGTTAGAAGTGGCTTTGGTAGAGGGGTTGTCTGCTGGAGCTCAGTTCTTTCCTGCCCTCTTTTAAACTTGATTGTGCGCATCTCCCTCTTTTGTCACTGACAGTCCTGTTTGTGACTATTCAGTGCTCATCCTGTCAAATTTGTTTTGTCTCTGATGGCTGTTTGAAAGTTCTGATGGCTCTCGAGTGTTGTAGTGCACTGTGTTGCGTAGTGACTGGTTTGCCCAGAATGACTTGTCTTTGGGATAAGCGTTATGGATTTGATGTCAGTTTGGTTATTTAGTTGCTGTTTCTGCATTTGAGCCATTCGGCCACAGTATTGAGTCAGAATGTTACACACATTATGTACTCTGGTTTCAACTGTAAAACACATGAGAACTGAGCACAGACTGGTTGTGTTGCTCACTTCTGTGTAACTTCTCTCTGCCACAACAAGTCAAATTTTACTGCATCATCAGGGTGACCTGTTCTCTAAGAATTTGTGTGAACAGTGGTTAGGTTTTGCAGTGGCTGCTGGGCACTGAGGAGTTGAATCTCATTTTCCTTTTTTCACATATGTGTAGCAGAGAATAATCCACTTAGTTCATAGTGACTGCCAACTATGGGCAAGTAACAACTGTACCTGGCAAATAGCCAATCACATTGTAGTGGCGGAACAGGACTTCAAACCCTGGGCATGTGGATGTTTTTTTTTTTTTCCCATTTAGGACTGTGACACTGAATCATGGTAGCCTGTTGAGCCAACGCCTTCATAAAAACAAGTGGTTCAGCCACTGACCTTACATGGTATAATAATGTTAAGTAACAGTAGCATCAGAAGATTTGTGTAAAATGAAATTAAATGAAATGAATGAAATCAACCCACTAAAACCACACTTCAGAGTAAAGTACCACTAATGTATAGATATGTTAAATGGAGGAGGTAGAGTAGCAATGCTGACAACCAACATTCATATTGGCTGGTGGCCTGTTGTGCATGTGGAGCACTGAACAGCCTTGATTTAAAAACAAAAGGAAGAAGTCTTGATTAACCAACAACAGCTTGTGAGTGCAATTCTTTGTGGTAGCGTTACCAGGTTTGAGTGGAACGTGTCCTTGAAGGCAACACAAAAGAAAGTTATCAAAACTAGTTGAGTAATGTAACTTTGGCAAAAGAAATTTTCATAGCTCTGCAAACTGATATTCATAAAATACTGAAATGGTTTGTCTTTATTGTGCTGTGGACAATGGTTTGAATGTTGTTGAATGATTGCAGGTTGTATCTTAGAATTTTAAGAAACCATCACTGCATAGTCAAACAATAATATGAATCAAAGATAATGATATGTTCATATGAAGTGTGATTCTGGCCCACTCTTCTTCCAATGCTGAGAGTTGTTGCCTCCTGCCAATGAACAGGAACTGAGCAGAAAATAGCAATATAAAGAACTCAGGTTGCCATACATAATGTTATCGTGACTGGTTTTCAGTGATGGAGTAGTGAGTTCTTCAACTTTCACTCAACATATTTTATGAACAGAGAAATGTTAAATGCCAGTATGAGGCCATGTGGCTGGAGTACCTCCTGTGTTTCAGTCTCTGTGGAATTAGCACTATGGTCTGGCTTATGGCTGCAGATGTAACGACATGTTAGCAATAAAGGGGCTACAGGATTACACATGTAAGCAGATCAGCTTGAGTCCTAAAGTGATTAGATTGAGAATATCAAAACAGGAATTATGAACAACGAAATCTGCAGAGTTGCTAGAATATTGGTATGTGGACAGAGCAGAGCTGGTGGCAGAGAAGTCAGAATTCACAGCTTAAGCATGCTGCCAATTGACTTGTATGATCATCCCTCCCTATAATCTAGTCAGCCTCTGAGCTAAAGAGGATTTTGAAAAAAAAAAATGATTTTACAAGCCCAGCATACCAGATAGTCACTCCCCATCCTCACACTCCATTCAAGTCTCAGTGCCCTGAAAAGCAAGCAGTCTTGTTAAATTTGTTTGGATGGATGAATGAGAACATCAACCTTTATGACATATTTTTAATTTGAGGTGTGGTCATAAATGGAGGCAGTTGAATCACTTTTACACAACCTTGAAGAAATCCTTCTTTTTATTAAAACCATTCTGTTGCTGCAGAAAAATGTTAAAACCATCACCCCCTCTGTGAGACAGAGGCAGATGCTCCTGCAGGCAGATGTTTGAAAATGCAGGCTTTTGCAAAATGTTTGTCGTGCATATAAAAGGCATAGAGTGGCGTGTTGATGCATGTGCACACTGTAATGATGCGCAACACTCGTTCTTTGTTCTATTACTGCTCAAAAGTCCTGAGACATGTGCACTGAATCAGAGAGCAAAGGTGGTCAGCCATGGTTTATACACACGCACAGGACTGAGTAGTCTCTTGGTGACTTGTTTGATCCCTCCACTCTCCTGCTGTTAAGTGCAAGTGGCCAAGTGGTGCCTCAACGAAGGAATTCTACTTTTAGTTTTATTCCACAGAGGAAGAAAATACCTTTAAAGATTCAAATGTCTTGTCCAACGATCAGCACTTAAATATTTGATGAAATCTTTCCAATGATTGAAGCGTTTTGTTTGTTTTATTTATTCATCCGTATTTCCCAGCTCACTGAATACTTTTCAAGTTATAGTTCTGCTCCTGTTGTCCAGTCAAATGCAACCATTTACATCTTCAGTGACTTTTAAGGTGTTAAGGTAAAAACTTGAAATTTTAGGGTTAATCATCAAAATAATCTTGTACCTGTGATTGGAAAAACAGCTGTGATCACTGACTTATATATCTTTAAACTCCTAATCCCCCCTTGACTTCATTCTTTGGTCTGTCAGCTGCTGTTTCAAAGCCTACAGTTTGTATTTTGCCTGGCTCCATTTCATTCTATTTTAATTTGTTCTTTTTTTTTTTTTTCAACAACAACAACAAAAAATCCTGATTAAGTTGCTACAGCCTGTCAATCACACACTGAAACTAAAATAAATTAAAGTGCAATAAAACAATCCAGGAAATCGCTATCTTGCGATCGTAATAATTGAGGAAAATTCATGCAAATTTTCAAAATCGCTACAAAAATACAACCTAAAATAGTGAGTAATACATTCTTAAAAATGTATAATAAAATTTATGCAATGTTGATGAATTTGACACCATTAATAATAGTAATAATACATCAATATGAGGAAAACCAATCAATAATTAATAAATGTAATGAAGAGTGATAAAACAGCACTTAAATGTAAGCATTTTTTTGTATCATTTTATAAGATGGGGCATTGGGGGTATTTCCATTTGACAGACGTTATTTAAAGGCAACCTTTGCTAATGAGAAACTCAGAAATAAGAAAACATCATAGAGCAAATTAAAATTAAATAAATTGCAAACAAACTGCAAACAGCCCTGTGCTGAGAACACAGCATGCACTCAGGAGACTGTACGGAAGAACCATTGTCGGAAATGTAATCAACTTCAAAGAGCAAGCTATTTTTCATACACTCTGATGCATGTTTGTCAGGTACTACGCGTTTGATAGTTGGATGCTCCAGCTTTGTTGCAGTCTCCTGGCAACCACATTGCACCAATATGTGATAAAATAATGTCATTTTGTATGTTAGTGCAGCTATGTGAAGCCAGTGGTGCCGTTTTGTGTAGGTAATCAATCCTTAACAATAAACAGCAGAGTCTAAAAACTGTATTGCACCTATAACCAGACTGAGGCAGCACAGCAGGTATAGGATGAATTGAAACTATTCAAACAAATGTATTTATTTGAATGGTTTAGTATGTCTGGATGAATTTAAACTGTTCAAATAAATGCATTTACTTGAATGGTTTTGTATGTCTGGATTTCTTATCGCAGAGTGCAGTCAGACTCTTCCTCTTTGCTGTGAATCGTACCAGAACTGCTGTAAAAAGAAGAAATAATTGAACCATTTCAGTATTGGTTACGTTTTTCAAGACACTATATTATAAGCATGAAATTTTAAGAAAAATTTTGCTGAAGGTAAACTGACTAGAGGGATTCTAGGGCAAATCCCATTAGATTATTTTGTCAGATATTTTGAAATGTGATTTCAAATCTAATGGTCATTTTTGTATTTTGTTCTCAGTGAAAGAAGATTGCATACTTTGTTTTTGGTTGCACCAAAGAAATATGCAAATTTTTCATTTGGAGAATATTATCTGTAAGCTGGCCTTGATCTTTGTAGCATCACATTGCTTATGAAGCCAACAGTGTTAGAAATGTTATCACATCAATTCAGTCCATCACCGTTGTAATTCAGACTTTGTAACAATAGCAGGTAAAACTGTGACTGAACACGTAAATTTGTCTTTATGAACACTGCACAAGTTCGGCCTCCACAAATAATGAAAACTAAGTTTAGAGAGCTTGAGCCTCTATGACTGTGACCTCCAGCCGCTGATTTAACACAAAAGATCAGACAGAATAACGTGTGTGGAACTGCCAGCTATGGTGCCTCATGTTCATAGAGTCATCAACTTGCAGAAACAGCTTTCTCACTTTGTTCCATCTTTTTTCTACCCTCTGCCTGTCTTTGGACCCCTCAGCCCCGCCCACATTCACAGATACACCACCTCAATATGTAGAGGCAAAGGAGGGGGGGAGCATCACTTTGACCTGCATAGCTTTCGGCAACCCCAAACCCTCGGTCAGCTGGCTGCGGGAAGGCAATCTCATGGTCAGCAGTGCCAAGTATAAGGTAAGTACAGACTGACAACAACACCTACAACAATGAGATAAATTTCCCCTTGAAAGCTCCAAACAGCATCTTTGTCCCCTCCAAAATGCTACAGCTCAAATATACACAGTACAGTCGACATTTATTAAAAAGCAAACAAACCGATTTAAACCAGTTGTGTGGCCAGTACATTTTATCCATATCCATAAGGTCAATTTCATAATGTCGCTTCTTGCCATTATTTTAGGAAAATTAGATCATTTCTGAAATTTGGCTGGTTAGTGGGGAGACATAATCATGAACAGACAATTCTATGTGAAAAAGAGCAAAGGGACTGTTTGTTTTGTCCATTCACTGTCCATTTCCTGTTCCTCGTTCCATCAGAAACACTGTGTTTGGGTAATACTCTCAGACATTTAAATGCTGCTGTGGTGATATTCAGACAATTATGGCTGACAGCAGAGCTACATCTGTATGTTCATGAAGTGGCTTATTAAGATCAGAACAAAACACAATGATTACATAGCACATCTTTGAAAATAGATAAGATATCCTTTATATCCAAATGGCATAAAAAACAAAACAAATGATAGTACTGTTAGTTGCTAACAGGATTACACAAAGTAACTCAAATGTTTACTATGATGAAAAAGTGATTTGTACACACAGATTCAGTATCACACTAGGAAGCATTTAAATGGCAAATTATCTTATTCACAATATTCTCATATATCTATCCAATGTTCAGTTCTACCTCTGAGCTCAGTGTGATATGGAAATCTGGTCTGAGTTGTTCTCCAGCAGCTGGCCTGTGGAGAATGTTTTGGCTTCTAATGTTTTTGTGTGTCAAGTCTACAGTGCTGCCAAACCAGGCTGTAGTGGATGCAGCAGACACTGAGTTAGTACACTGTAGTTTGCAGAACAACAGTTCTTTGTTCTTTAACTGTCAGACACATATAGAAGAAAGAAAGAGAATCTACCTGGTGGCATGTTTCTGGCCACCTGGACGTTGTAATGGTTCAGTATTCCGTTTCTTTGAGCTCTGTCTTTGGTTTTCACCAACTCATGACATTTTTTTACGGGGCTGTTTAATACTCAACACTTAATCAGCTGCTCTCCATCTGTGTCTGTCTGCTGTTAGCAGATGAGCAGGGGACCACTGGGTTTTCCTGTAAAACATAACTCTTAGTTTGTCTGCATGAACAACACCTGTCACATCCAGTCCATATAGTAATGTGAATAAAACCCCTTTAAGGTTAGGGGATATGACGTATGGTGACTTGAATGACTCTGATGTTTTGTATTTGTGTATTTAGTGGCTGTGAGAAGTTGGCTGGGCCCGTCCTCCAATGACTTTACCTGCCAGTGTAAACATGAAACCACAGTACCAATCCAGTATGAAACAACCCACCGATTTGCAGGAACCCTTTAAACCCTTACCACTTTTATGGAATTTGTTCACCCATTATTTATTTTATGACCTTTAGATACTGACATGCTGCTGAGTGTGATCACTCATGGATTCAATGAATAAATAATAATAATAATAATCTAAGGGCAGATGGGATCTTTGTTTCCCACTTTGAACTGCATTTTAGTTTTAGTTAGGTCCTGCATGTAAGTATGGAAATGACTCGCCCACATCAGATAAATTATTTAAATGGCTGAGCTTGAGTCATAGGAGAATTATTTATCTAAATTTGTCTCTCCCAGGCTGCAGCTTTCTCTAAGTCACCGGACTGTACAGTGTCCTACTCTCCAGACTGGTGACCAGCATCATGATCTGTAGATTTGACTGAAGCCCTTTTAATTATCCAACCACCATAGTTTGAATGTGAAAGTTGGCGTGCTGCCTGTAAGAATAAAGATCATTTTTTGTGGTTAAACATGGTATGGATTGGAGAAATTGCACCAATTAATATGCTTATATGCTGTGCGTTTAGGAAATTGACTGAGAAATTCATTTACATCTGATGTGGAGGGTAAAAAGGGATTTTTCCTTGCACGGGGCATTAGTTGGGGCCTGCTAGTTCATTGGTGATGGCTATCAAAAACTGACTAATCTATGAATATCAAAATATTCATGTGAATAATAGTTTTGATTAAGGTCAAAGTTAACTTTGGGGCACCTCCCTAAAAAGGGAAACAATAGCCAAATCACCAATTCAGTCTCATAAAATACTATTAATTTGAATCCCTGACTATAATCAAGGTTAGCGCTGTTGCCCCACAATAAGAAGGTTGCAGGCCCTGTTCCTGGGCCTGGATCCTTTCTGTGTGGAGTTTGCATGTTCTCCCCATGCCTGCGTGGGTTTCCTCCAGGTTCTCCGGTTTCCCTCCACTGTCCAAAGAAATGTTTGGGTTAACTGGTGACTCTAAATTGTCCGTAGTCTGAGTGTCTGTCTGAGAGTGAATGGTTGTTAGTCTCTTTCAGTCTCTGTGTGTTGGCCCTGCGATGGACTGGTGACCTGGTGACCCAGTGTGAAGTGGAACGGCTGCAGCACACCCCATGACCTGGAAATGGACAAGGGGTTGAAGATGAATGAACTAATTAAGATTTAAATCAACTACAATCAACTATTTAAATCAATTACAGCCAAATTATTCAATACAATTAGACTGTCTTGCTATCGCTTTTTATGTCCAGAGCCACTTTTTTTTATCAGTTATGATCAGGACAGATGAAGTTTAACATATCAATTATATATCAGAGAGCGTAAATCACTTATTCTTCTTAAATTATTGATATTGGACATTGGATATTGCACCCATTTGCAATTAACATAATTAAACAAGAAGCACTAATACAAATCAAATTATTTGAATGTCTCCACTTCAAACTTCTCTTTCATTGAAGACATCAAGCATTAGATATTTGCACCACATTATACCTTTAGTTTTCAGTAATAAAGTGATGCTGCAAACAACCAGAATCCAGTCATCTTCATCTTCTACCGCTTTTCTGTTTCTGGGTTGCGGGTTAGCTGGAGCCAATCCCAGCAACGTTCAGGGCGAGGGGCAGGTACACCCTGGACAGGTCTCCAGTCCATCACAGAGCCAACAACCACTCACAAACAATTTATAGTCACCAGTTAACCTAAACATGAAGTCTTTGGATGGTGGGAGGAAACCTATGCAGACACTGGGAGAACATGCAAACTCCACACAGAAAGGGCCCAGGCAGGGAACCGAACCTGTGACCTTCTTATTGGAGGGGTTACAGTGCTAACCACTATGCCGCCATGCTGCGCAGAATCAAATCCTTTTGACAAAAATAAACCCAGTGAGTCACTTGATCTTCAGGACACAGTCAAGCGGTAGGCCATTCATCCATTCATCCATCCGTCAGCTGGGAGGTTCACAGTCCTTCAGCAAAACCAATCAAATGAACTTTTAGTTCCTTCTGGACACAGAGATGAATCCAGGTTCTTACTTATTTGCACCCCAAACAGATGAAGCCCCAGTAGGATTGTGCTCCCTGTACTTCAGTGATTTGACTTGTTCCATGATGTTTAAATGTATCAAAAAATATATATACCATTCATGGAAAAACATCTTGCTGGCTCCAATTATGTTCGAACAGAATAACTCTGTGGAGGAAGAGACTGTTCTTTCGTTAAAGCACCATCATTTTAGTTATTGCTCCTCCAGTTTTAAAGGAGGCCTTAAATAGTTTAATGTATGTGTGTTTACTCAGGTGTCTGATGGGAGTTTGACGGTGCTATCCATTACCCGGGAGGATCGTGGTGCCTACACATGTCGGGCCTTCAGTCCCCAGGGAGAGGCCATTCACACCACTCGGCTGCTTGTTCAAGGTAGATATGTATTTGTGTCTTTCTGTGTTTCACATCTTCTAATGGAACAAAATTGTTTTCTATGAGAAATTATATGATAAAGAGCTGTAATTACATTTGATTTCTTCATCTTCTTCATATCCATCATCCATTTAAAATCATCATCAGCTATAGTTTTACAAATTAAGACATTTACATCTTTAACGGGACATTCAAAGCTGAAAATTTTTTTTTTTAGCTTTTGCCTCCAGTTCTTACTCATTCTAATGATTTATGGGATTGATCCTTTTGAAACGGTCAATACTTTAGTGTCTCCCATCAATACTACAGCCTTGCAAGCTGTCCAGAGTAAAATAAACCAAGTGCACATTTTGCTAATAGCTAATGTTCCTGGTGATTGGAACACATTCCTTTGGAGGCAAATGACGTGTTATCAGGCTTGTCAAAGGACATCACGGTTACTCGATCAAATCTGAATCAGAGACCTGACTGAGATCTGGATCAGAAATGGCGTCCAGATGTTCAAATCAAATCAGATTTATTTGTATAGCGCCAAATCATAACAAAGTTACATCAAGGCACTTTGCATATAGAGCAGGTCGAGACCAAACTCTTTATAAATTTATTTAAAGAGACCCAACAGATCCCCCGATGAGCAAGCACTTGGCAACAGTGGCAAGGAAAAACTTCCTTTAAGAGGCAGAAACCTCGAGCAGAACCAGGCGCGGGGGGGGGCGGCCATCTGCCTCGACCGGTTGGGTTTAGAGTGGCAGAGAGAGAGAGAGAGAGACAGAAGCTCAGTCCTTCCCCCAGCAGTCTAGGCCTACAGCAGCATAGCTAAAGAGTAGAGGACTTTAACTTTTTAACTATAAGCTCTGTCATACAGGAAAGTTTTAAGCCTGGTCTTGAAAATTACTAAAGAGTCCGCCCCCCGGACCGATACTGGAAGTTGGTTCCATAGAAGAGGAGCCTGATAACTGAACAATCTGCCTCCAGATTTACTCTTGGAGACTCTATTGATGGGAGAAATCCTCATTTGAATTTAGATATGGCATTGTTGGGAATGATGACCAAATGTTCTCTTTAAATTTAGCCACAGCAGCTTCAGATCTTCTATAGCTGAATTTATTCCTCAATGCTGTGGAGCCCATTAAAGTAAACTCAAATGTAATGAGGTAATGGTCAGACAGGAGAGAATTTTGGGGAAGAATTGTTAGCTTGTCAATTTCAATGCCATATGTTAGAACAAGATCAAGGATATGATTGTAGCAGTGAGTGGGTTCATTCACATGCTGGGAAAAGCCAATTGAGTCTAGTAGGGAAAGAAACCCAGAACTAAGGCTGTCGCTTTCTACATCAACATGTATATTGAAATCTCCCAGGATAATGATTTTATCTGTACTGAGTACTAACTCTGATATAAACTCAGAAAACTCTGATAGGAATTCTGAGCACGGACCAGGTGGACGGTACACTGTAACTAACAGAACTGGTTTTTCACCTTTCCAGTCTGAGGGGGAAAGACTAAGAGTGAGGCTTTCAAAAGATTTTGTTCTCGGGGTGAGTAATAGGCTTGACTGAAATATTGCAGCCACCCCACCTCCTCGACCTGTGGTACGAGGGATATGAAAGTTAACATGAGTTTGGGGTGTAGCTTCATTAATGCTAACATACTCATCCTGCTGCAGCCACGTTTCAGTTATACAAAATAAATCAATATGATGATCAGGTATGAGATCGTTAAGTAGTAGAGATTTTGATGATAATGATCGAATGTTCGACAGTTCACATTTGATCGCAGTGTTACTTGAGATTGAATTTGTGGCTGTTTTAATTTCAGTTAGGCTTTTGTTTTTAGCTCCTCTTCTGTTTAATTTGGGTTTATTAACTTTTCTAAATTTAGGTGGTCGGGGGACAGACACAGTTTCTATAGACCTAAACATAGACAGAGACTCTATTCTATTCTCGGCAGGTGAGGCGCAGAGGAGCGTGTTAAACTGCGGCTCTGCCTCCTGGTCTCGACTCGGGATTGTCAGGGTTTTGGATTTCTAATAAAATCGGCCATATTCCTAGAAATGAGAGCGGCCCCGCCAACGGTGGGATGGACACCATCTCTCCTAATTAGACCAGGTCTCCCCTAGAAAGACTTTCAGTTATCTATGTAGCCCACGTTGTTTTCGGGACACCACCTCGACAGCCAGCGGTTAAATAACGACATGCGGCTTTACATGTCATCACTGGTCCGATTCCACATTAATTTTTGTGACTTCCGACTGGCGAAGTCGGGTGTCAATATTAGCATATTTACGTTTACCCTTAGCCAGCAGTTTCAGATAAGACTGGATGTCGCCTGCTCTGGCCCCCAGGATACACTTCACTATGGCCGCCGGTGTCGCTAACTTCACGTTCCTCAGAATAGAATCACCAATCACTAGGGTCAGCTTTTCAGCGGGTGTGTCGCTCAGAGGGGAGAACCTGTTGGAAACGTGAACTGGTCGGTGGTGAACCGGGGGCTGCTGCCTACGACTATGCCTCTTGTCTCGGACAGTCACCCAGCCGCCCTGACTAGATCCCGGCTGCTCGGGAGCCACTGGGGGGGAACTATCTTAGCTGCCGTATGAGCTCGTCTACCGGCTACGGGGGGGCTAGCTACACTAGCATAAGTTGGGCTAGCTAAAGCGCGGAGCCGGGATTCAACTCATTAATTTTGGCTTCCATTTCTACCATCATCCTACATCTATGACAAGAGGTGATATCATAAAAGGAGGCAAAAGAATAACTACACACGAGACACAGAAAACAGGAGAGGAGAGGAGGAGAAGGAGGACATTGCTAATCGGGTAGTTTGATTAGCGGAGGAGCAGAACCGGTTATAATCTTTGGAGAAAGGGGAGACATTGAATTTTAAACCTAGTGTTGGTGTGAAAATAATTTGCTGTCGGATTAATCGAGTGAATTTGGAAATAGTAGCAGAAGAACAGTGGAAACAACAAACGAGATGACAGGGCACAACCGCCAGTGACCGGAAATGACGCCATTTCGATAACTTGTCCAAATTATCGATACAGAGAATGACAGAAATTATACTGGTAACTGAAACACACAATATCACATCCAGTAACTACAGTATCAGTCCTGTGTTTGCAGTGTTGGATTCTGTGAAAAAAATCCGTTAGTTGCTGTAGGTATTAGATTCAGTTGATAACATCAGGAACACTTGACTAGACATAGCAGGGATTGTAAAATGCCTCTTAATAAAAAATAAACCAACAAACGCGATGCACGAAAAAGATAAAAATAAATTAGCTTAAGAACAAAGAAGGAACAAAGAATGTACAACAAATCCTGATGAAGGGGAAGTCACATAAAAGACAGACCAAAATAAAAATTCCCTAAATAGACACAAGACCCTTTTTAAATTAAAATATTTATTTGTTGTTCACCAAACTGATTCCAACATATCACATTCATAGTCAGCAAAATGCTATGAGACTCCATTTTACATTATGTGTGAAATTAAAGAGGAACAAATACCTGTGTTAAATTACTGATGTTTGTCAATTGAAAGGACAGTGTCAACCGCAGCCACTGGAGAAAAACCAGAATATTTCCATGACTGTCTGATGGGCTTACATTGATGCTTCACATTTACATCTTCAGTTTCTGTTTGGGAGAGGAGGAGGAGGAGGAGCAACAGATGGGCAGTCTCTGATGAAGAAAATGGAGCAAATCTCTTGATATGCCTTTCACCACTGGAAATGTTATTTAAAAAAAATCTATGGACAACTGCAGCAGCAGAAATCTTCTCAAGCCTCAAACAACATCATTCATTCATTCATCTTCTATCACTCATCATCTGTTTCCGTGTGGCGGGGGGTGCTGGAGTCAATCCCAGCTCACTCTGGGCGAGGGCGGGTTCACCCTGGACAGGTCACCAGTCCATCAGAGGGTCAACACACAGAGACAGACAGTAGCACACAACCACTCAGACCTACGTACAATTTAGAGTAACCAATGGACCTTGACATTGGCATTTCTTTGGACTGGGCGGAGGAAACCAAAGTATCCACAGGAAACCATCACAAGTACAGGGAGAACAGAAGACCTTGTGTCTTTCTAAATAAATGTAAGAAATGTAGAGCTAGGTCATAAGTTTAGCAGAAAGACTGAACACAGTTAGCATTACTTCAACAATAATGATGTTTACAGCGTGTCCCAAAAACGTCAAGTTATCCTTGCAATATTTAAGTTCTTGTTCAGTACATGCAAAACTAGAACTAATACTCCACTAACAGACAGACGTGGAACTGGACCATGACAGTTCATGAGTGAGAAAATGTCTTTCAATCACATCAGTAACTATGTTAAAGAGAGCCTCTCTCAGTCACTGATTGCTGTTGTTTTTAATAAATTCTCTTCCTCTTTCTCAGTGATTTTCGAGGTAAGATACATTTTAGCTTGACTTTGCAATCTTCATCATGGGACTGGGTGCATTGCAGCTACAACAGTGTGGAACATTGTTGTGATAGTATCATGCCCGGAAGAACGAGATTGTGGGTACAAGTGACCGAAATGAGCTTCCTCAGAAGGGTGGCTGGCCTCTCCCTTAGAGATAGGGTGGAGCTCAAAGTAGAGCTGCTGCTCCTTTGCATTGAGAGGAGCCAGTTGAGGTGGTTTGGGCATCTGGTTAGGACGCCTCGTGGATGCCTCCCTTGGGAGTTGTTCCAGGCATATCCAGCTGGGAGGAGGACCAGGTGGAGAGATTATATCTCCACTCTGGCTTGGGATATCCCAGTCACAAAGGAAAGGAAAGTTTGGCACTCCCTGTTGAAGTTGCTACCCCCACAAGCCAACCTCGGATAAGCGGACGGAGATGGATGGATGGATGGATGGATGGATGTTGGGATAGTTTCACTTTAGTTGTGTCCCTTTGACTGACAGCATGCTCCCCCACCCATCCAGGAAACTCTCTTATATGTGTCTGATGTGGGCAAGCTTTGTGAGTTTTTGTATCCAGAGTGGAGAAATAAGGAGAGTGAAAAAAAAGTTTAAATGTAAAGTAAGAATACTCTAAATCAGCAGTCCCCAACCCCCGGGCCACGGACTGTCGATCATATCATTTTATTTTTTTGCATTTATCCGCCACACCACACCACACATTAAACCAGTCTGTGGCGCAAAAAAAGGTTGGGGACTGCTCTCTAAATTACCCATAGGTCTGGGTGTGAGTGGTTGTTTGTCTCTATGTGATGGACTGGCCCCTGCCCAGTGTGAGCTGGGATTGGCTCATGAAGATAAGTCAGTTAGTGAGAATGAAAATAATGTTTTTATTCCAGAAAAATGTTCCATGGAGTAGAGCCATCAGACAGTTGTGAATTTATTCATCAAATTATTAATTTGTGTTTAAGAGGAGGTTTAAAAAACGGTCACATATTGTGTATTGAGATATAGATATGAAGACACAAATCTGAAACTTTGGTTTCAGCTAAAATCTAACATGAGCATAGTACCCTGGTCATATTATTATCAAGGTGGTGTTTAGCTCATCAGCTCCCAACACAAAGAACAGTGCAGATAAAAATGCCAAACTCAACTGAACAAGTTATTCCAGTTCATCCTGAGGGAGACATGAGTCAGGCTATCGAATTGTTGTTGAGACAGTTCGCTCTTAAATGCAAACGTGAACTTCACAATGGCAGCCGAGCTGAAGTCATGGGATCACAAAGGGATCATGGATATCTGTACGCTGTCTCATGGTAATCCATCCAGTAATTGCAGTGATATTTCAGTCTGGACCAATCAGATGCCTTGAGTCACGCTGCTATTGTGGCTAAAATAAGTGAAACTGTAGAAGTTTATCAGGATCGTATAAAAAGTGTTGAAACTGAATGTATCTTCTTCCTGCTGTTGCAGCACAGTCACAATCAACGTGATATTGTCTTGCTGCTCCCTGAATTATATAATCGCACCCACGTGAATGCTACAATATTATGGGATTAGAAAGCTAAAATGAGTTTATTGACCAGAGAAGTGTCTTTTTTACATGAGGAACATTTAAGATGATCGACAGTTAAATTTGTACATTCAAGCAGCTTATTATTCATAGAGGCCCAAAGAAAGAAAAGAAACAATCCAAAGAATGGTAATCTTTTTGCCCCCAGCTTGAAATGAAATGTCAGCATTTGGAACTAATGCAATCTGTCTGTATCAGTCTATGCTCCACTGAAAAAATGAAGACACACTCAGAAAATTAATCATTTATCCTGCACGATGTGCCACATCAGTACTCAAAGTTCTCTTTCACAAATTAAAAGTAAACACAGTATAAGACATCAGAATCAGAATTAGAAATAGTTTTATTGCTAGGTATGTGTAAACATACTGGGAATTTGACTCCAGTGGTTTAATCTTGGACAAGGGAAAGACAAAAATAAATAATATATATATATATATATATATGGTTTTTTTTTTGTTTTTTTTATTTCAATATATATATGTTGAATATACATTGAAATTAAAAATATTTGTAGTGGTATAATAGTGCAGTAATGTGCAAATGTTCATGAGGTTGACAGTTGGGTTAGGGTTAGGGTTAGGGGGTTAAGTCTGGTGGTTTTTACGAACAGAGCGCCTACCAGAGGGAAGCAATCTGAACAGCCACACGTGTCTCGCCCAAGAGGATGAGTGATAGAGCAGCAAACACAGTATTCCAGGTCATGTCATTGAAAGACAGCCGAAGAGGTAGTGACCTCATCTAATCCGAGGCTCAACGGCTAACTGAGACACATTCACTACATTCCTTCTTGACTGATTCCCATCATTCTTGTGTGAAGCCAACAAAGTAGTACACAGGTTCTTACATTATTACAGAAAACTGAAATCCTGCTACTGACTCCCACCAGCTTCAGGAAATCAGACAGTTGTCTCTTCCCATCAAATGCAACAGCTGTAATAAGAAATCAAACACATCCTGTTCTGAACAAAGATTAAGGTTACTTCAGAGTCTACTCCAGAGTAGATACAGACGCAGAGTGTTAAAAGGGAAGCCAATGCTGAATTGAAGTCTATGGGAAAATGGCCATACTTACTCAAAATGTATCATTCATTCACCTAGTCAATCATTTTCTATTCCTTATCCATTTTCGCATTGTGGGGTCACGACCCTGCAACTAAGGGTTTAAACTAAGGTTTTTGTGATGGCAAGAAAACACTGACATCTGACATTGAAAGTGGGGCTGAGACTTGAATGTGACCTGGTTTTCTGCACAATTAAATAAAAGATATATGCAAAAATCTTACCAAACTTTTGTTTTTCGCAAGGTAGCAAAATTACACTTCTCATTCCTACCAGTGGAGTTACTCCTGTTGGTCATCAGGCAGAATTTAAGGCTTTTCTTTTTAGTTAAAACTTTGTTCTTTTTTTTTTTCTTTTTTTTTGGGGGGGGGGGGGTAATTTTTCAGACACAGAGTTTACATGCAGTATCTCTTATAATCCAATCATGTGTATGGGTATTTGAATGCACACAGAAAAAAGAACTTCTCAAAATTCAACTTTGCGACCTAAAGCTGCCTGAGAGATTAACCTAAGTCTGAGCTTCAGTGAGTGTCTAACTTTTCCTGTTCCAGCAATATGTGACATTTTTTTGTCAGATCAGATTCGGATTGTCATGCTTTCACACTACATTTTTGATTTAAAACTGAAATTTTCTTTGAGTTGCTGAAGACCATAAGATTTGCAAGTGTGTGTGACTGTGTGTAAAAGAAGAATTATGGACTACCATACCGCTAGCTTCATGTGAAGGACTTTTCCTGAACTTATTCCAAAGCATGAATATCACTTTTGTCAAGTGACTTTGATCATATCAGAGCTAGATAAAAGCTTTTCAGGTCTGCCGCATATTCTACCTTCATTCATCTCAGAGCATAAAGCAAATATGTTCACATATTTCTCTTTGCGGCAGAGTACAAAGCCAGGACTGAGCCAGAGTGCTTGTTTGACCCGTCGTGTATAATTTACAGGGGAGACAGATTAATAGAGGCCCTCCTGGAAAGACACTGAGCAGCAGATCAGCTAAGAGACTACAGTGCCAACAAATCTCTACCACTCAGCTGGTCCCAAATATAGTGGGTTGGCACACAGACACACACACACAAACACCGACAACACAGTCATCCAGCACAGGCCTAGTCCTGGTTGTCCTGCTAAGGGGCTGGCAGATGGTAGCGCTCTGCCTGTTAAAGGATCAGGCTGTGGGCTACAGATCAGGACGAGCATATGGGATTAGCAGTTTATCGTTGCAATACTGGCTCAGCTCAGCTGTGCATGTGTGTTCGTGTATTAGTGTGTTATGAATAAAACACAAGATATGAGGACAAATGCAGAGATGTGTGTGAATCCATCGCCAGGAGAAAGTATTGAGTTCAAAGATCATGAAGTACCAGCTTTGCAGCGTGTCTGTGTTTATATCTGTTCTATTATATGAGGTTCAGATGACATGGATGCCAAAGAAAGTAGCTAAGCTGCTGACGGATACTATTCTGTTTCCACTATTCCTCATAGTCATCCTAACTGGATGATGCACAGTCTCAAGGAGAGCTGTGGTTTGGTTATAAACAAGAATAAAATTAGGTCATATTGTGGCTACTCTGCAGCTGGCAATAGCAGGCTCAAGCTGTCTGCAGCTAGCTGTAGATGTCTCTAACTATCTGCAGCAGGCTGTAGCTGTCTGCAGCTGGTTTTAGCTGTCTGTTAGATGTCTGCAGCAGACTGTAGCTGTATGTAGCTGTCAGCAGCAGGCCGCAGAAGGATGTAGCTGTGTGTAGCTGTGTGTAGCTGTCTGCAGCGCTTTTTTTTTTTTTTTTTTTTTAATTACTCAACCCTTTATCTAAAGAAAAGGAATGGATTTACAGTTTGCACTTTCACTTTCTAGCCAGGAATTATGTCAAGTCATAATTCTAAAGATCAAATTGATGATTGATGATCCCTTACAAACAGGAAGGGGTCTTTCCCCTCTTTCTTGTTTTGGTCTAATAAACTTTTCTGCCTTCTCCTTGTGTCTCCTCAGCCTGGGTGTCTTTTGTCTTCTTCTTTTGCACCATTTGTCTTCCTCTGTCTTGTTGAATCTTTTCAACTTCTTTGAACTTCATTCATTCAATTTTTTCTCTCTGATCAATCAAGCAGCTCAGAGAAAGAGCTCCATGGCCTTCAGGTCCATTGATATATGCTCCCTTTTCATCAGACTCATGTGTTGCCATCTTCTTAATTATGCTGGTTTTCCTACTGTGTAAGCTGCTGTACAGCTTGACAGTTAAGTATGCACACCTTTATCTTGACTTACAGGACTGGACACATTCAAATCAAAGCTCATGTCTTTTATAGCTGCCACTGCTGTCCAGTATGTTCTATTCTCACACTTGTATGTGTAGTGGTGGTCTCTGATAAACACAGCACCTAGTGTGTGTCAAGTACCTGAGATTCAGATTCAGGCCAAATTCACATTGTTACAGATATGGTAACAGTAAGAGGTAGGAAATAACTGCAAATCAAGGATCAGGGTATAAATTTATCCATGGGTAGTAGAAGGATTATCCATCGAGCACAGCAACTATCACTCAATACATTTTCATAATCCCACACTGAGTGAAAAATAAGTATGTGTTGTGGCTTTGGGGTCTGTGACATTTCTAACAAAGAATTCAAAATAGATGGACAGGTGTTGATCCCTATGTCTAAACAGAGTGGCCATAAATAGGATACATGACCATTGTCTATTGTGGTTACTAATTCCTGTGTTGTGTATTTGTATGACGTGGTTGAGTGTCCCACTTTGAGAGGAGACCTCTGGAATGGTGTCACACTGACTTATTTTTACTTGTGGACAAATCGTCATGTAGGTGTTATAATCTGACACAAAGGTATATATTGAATGTTTTTGCAAAGAGCAGGGGCAGCACGGCAGCATAGTCGTTAGCATTGTTGGCCCGCATTAAGAAGGTTGCAGAGGTTGACAGTGACATTGACAGAGTTTGCATGTTCTCGCCGTGCCTGCGTGGGTTTCCTCCCACCATCCAAAGACATGCAGGTTTGGGTTAACTTGCGACTAATAACTTGATTGGTTCCAGGCCAAACATCACGATATACATTATCAAAGTTATATGACGTGTGGACTTTTAATACAAAAATGTTAACAATTATAATTGTAATTTTATGGTTCAGGTATAGGCAGGGGTGGACAGTCACACATTTACTAAAGTACATTTACTTGAGTACTTCACTGCATTTCTATCATTTGCTTAGCCAACAAAATTAGTTTATGCTTACTTTCTGAAATTATAACCAATCATAGCCCCCTGTGTTGCACAAATCAACAAAATCCAAGCCTCCCTTATCTGACTTACCCACCATGGGCATTTCCATAGCCAGAGCCAACCCTCAGAGAATGCATGCACTCGCTTTTGTTTATTTTCAGAAGAGCTTCCTTAATGTGTAAACAGAAAAATTAAATATACAGTTTTCTTCAACAGTACTGGTATCATTTCTCAGAAAACAAAATACTTAAATTATTCAAATAGTAAAAATCTCCTCTGTCCCAAAGAACGTGATAGTCAGAGTTATGCTAAAAATCACTGCCCATCCGTTCCCGTTTTTAAACTGACTGTTTTTCTGTTTTTCTCAACCAGGCCCACCATTCATTGTGTCACCCCCGGAGAACATTACAGTGAACATCTCGCAGGATGCCTTCTTCACCTGCCAGGCTGAGGCCTATCCTCGCAACCTGACTTACTCCTGGTTCTGGGAAGAGGACAACGTCTTCTTCAAGAAGTAAAGTTATGATCGGGCTCATTATTGTCTGTCATACCACATCGCCTGTATGTTCTGACACTTCACCAACCACTCTTAAGACTCCTGTGTTGTGTTGCTGTTTAATGAAACATTCTGTTTTTTTCTGACACACTAACAAGCTAGGTTAGACTGTATTTACACTGAGAGTCAGGGCAAAAAGATAATTCTTTCAACCTCAATAAGTTTGTCTTCATTGACTTGTGTTCAGTGGCTCAGCTCGTTCATGTTCCTGTTCCTCAGTTGCGATTCAGTGACATGAGCGTGTTATATTCAACGTGCATTATCAGAGTCATTATGATATAAAAACCCCAGTCTGGTTTAGTGTTGAGTCACGCCTAAATCTGAACTGAATGTTGTCAGATTAACTTTAAAGTTGCAGTGTCCCAAGATCAGACAAGAAGAGAGGAGATTAAATCTTATTGCCCTAATCAAGATCAACATATGCTCTGTTTGTCTCTTTGACTCAAAGACAATAAAACTGTTGAAAGGCTAGAAATGACCAAGGGCTGCAGCTTTTGATTATTTTTGTAATTGTCTTTTGGAATAGTTCAATGATTAATTGAATAATCAAATGAGTAGTTTTTTACCTTTTTAAACAGGCATGTTAAAAAAAAAACAAAGGATAAGAAATTTTACATTGCATTGTGTCGACTCAGCACTGTTGACATGATTGCTTTTGGTTTAAGAGCTGCATCGTTGGAGGTGGTGTTGTGGTTTGCAGGTTCCATTTTACAGTGGCTGTATTGCACAGCATTGCGATTTTTCTGCAACTTGAAATGATCCCACACCTTTGACATTTTCTGTCTTCTGTTATTTCTTGGCTTTTCTCCATTTTATCTATGATCGCACCTCTGAATTTGAAAATGCTGATCATCATTAGTAACCATCCATGTGAAACACAAGCAGAGTGTATCGTATGGTGAGTCCCATGAGCTAAACAAAGCTTTGATTCAAGAAAAAGTTTCCTCAATTTTGTAATTAAGTTTTTTAATCTACTCAGTTTCAGCCCTGATCAGAATCAAGCTACATTCAGCCACAGTCACATGAATGGCAACTGCTAGAGGTCAATAGAGTTAAAGGATTGGATTTTAACTCTCTGGGGTCTAGGGCATAATTGACTGTTATTAACTACTTTTGATTTTACCTTATAAACTGTTTGCCTTGCCTTGTTTGGTGTCATTTTATGTGTGACTTATTTTTTCATTTTGACATACTGTATTAATCATTAGACCTAAATCAAACTAAACCAAAACATATAAGAGGAAACTACAAACATGTTTACATTAAAATACAGGCAATACCTCAGGCATTTACTTCCAGCTACTCACAAATCAGTCATGTGTCATAAGAAGATGCTATTATTACTATTATTACTATTATGCTAAATTACTATTATTATCTCAAAACTCGCTATTGATATCACTGTCTCTCCTTTCCCAATATCATTCCTTCAGCCACCAAATGCTGCGTGTTGCCATATAATTTTTTGATTAGTTGATGTTGTGCATTTTTCTTACAATGTCTCTTTCTGCTTGCAGGCAGAATAGCCTGTTTTTACTGCACCAAACATGATGACAATATTTGGGAAAAAGCATTGCGTAAATTATCTATCCTATGTCTGGTTTTACTTGCCCTATTAACACACTTAACACAAAACTGGTATATAGTCCATACTTTAGATACATCATCTTAAATCTGTCTTTTGATTTGGAAGCACCAGCCAGCCAGCCAGCAGTGACTCAGAAGGGTTAAATTCTGTGGTCCAAAGAACCTAAACCATTTCTGTGTAATTTTACATCTTCTCTCTGTAGTTCTGGTAACAGGTCAGCCAGCCAATCAGAAAAGAAAATTTCTCTGTGCATTTCTCTGTGGACCTTTGACTCTTTGATTGTATTAATATAGAACCTATGCCAGATTTAGAATCGAAGACTGCATGGTGTACCTTAGACTGTGTAGACCTTTAAGACAGACAAACATCTCCACAATTGAAGTACTGTTTTATTTAAAGTAAATCAACTACATCACTCATCGTGTTTGATGGATCTCCAGAGATGTTTGTCAGTAGGCACATCTCCCTCTGTGGCCATGGGCACTGACATTTCTACTGTTGACGTTTGGCAGCTGTTCAGACAGAGACAATGTACTTGTCCATTCCACTTAACGATACAATTCCCCACAGCCACCAAAGCTTGAAGTTAACCTAAGTATATGATGCACATTCACAATGCATCACATCATTGTCTACTTCAGTGCAGTTTTGGAGGACCATAGAATTGACAAGGTTGAGCCCAACTAGTCTGCATTCGTGGCACAAATAGAGGGATTTTCTCCATTATTACTGCTTTTGCCATTTTAAGCCTGACAAAATATTTGTGCTTGTTTCTGTTGTGGTGTTCAGACTATGTCATAGTCTGGTAGTCCATAGTCTGGACACCTGTCACTTTAAAGTCACTAATTAACCCATCTTTGGAGTGAGAGGGAACCAACACAGACAGAGATCGTGCAACTCAACCTACAGTAGAACCTTGTTGGGGTGATGCAGCAGTGCAAATCACTTCACAACTGTGCCACCCATGTCTGAAACACTTATATTCACAAATGTCCATCTGAAGGGACATGCACTCTTTTTTTAATTGCTTTGTCAATGTTTGTGTTTTCTGTAATTCTTTGACCAATTTGACCATGAAAAAGGGTTTCATTTAGAATCTAAGTGAAAGTGAAAAGCTCAGAAAAAGTGTTGAATTTAACTCTGGGGGCCGTTTTATTTTTTAATGATTCCAGTGTGAAGATTAAATGCTATAGTTAGATAAAACATTGCCCTTGTCAAAAAAAAAATAAATCACAAATGAATTCAAAATTATAGTGCCTTCATTATGCAGAAGCACTGCCACGCAACAAGAATATTCACAGCAACAACATTGCCTATTCAAAATACAAGTTGCCCAGATTTTGGCACGTGTGTGGTCACCAGTCAGCACACCCAGAACTCCAGGCTCACAACTTGTTCCAGCCCCAAATACAAACAGAGTGTTGTAACCGATTAGATCTCCATAGACCAAAAAACAGGACAATACCATTGTGCTGACATTAGAATGAGTTAAATGCAAATACTTTTAAGACTGGGAGAGGGCAGCTGACGGATGGTGGAGCAGAGGGTCAGGAATGGAGACCACAAGGCCAAACAGTTGGCAGGGTTGCAGGTCGGTGGTGAGTGGGTCATCAGGAAACACACAAAACCAGAGACCTAGACGTTACCAACCAGGTACACTGAGGTACCTGGGCAAAGAGTGACTGTGGAGCCTGAGTTGAAATACTGATGGGTGGAGGGGAACTAGAGAGGAGCTGGAGGGAATGACAGAGAGAGACAGGCAAGACAGGAAACATAAGAGGATAACAGTGGAGACACAAGGAGAAAGGGAAACACCCCTGGGAACTTCAGTATGTCAGGATCATCAAGTCTAATGTATGAAAACTCTAACTTAAAACAGCACACTTATATTCCAGAATAACAATATATAATAATAACAGTGACAGTCTCAAAACCTCTTTAAATGTTGATTGCTTTCACCCCTCCAGATCTTCCAATGAGGATAAACCTTTTTTGTATGAGAAAAATAGGATATCGAAGATATATATAGTTTCTGAAAACTATGTAGGCACTGTGCCAAATCTGAACCAGCATCTCTGTGATCCCCCCTTCTCGTGCTGTGCTCGAGCACCATCTAGCTTGCTAGCTCTAGCAAGCTAGATGGGGTCTGAATAGTGGCAAAGTTCTTGTTGGTATTTCCATCAATTAATTTCCCATACTCTGGCAAATTCCAGTAGTTTCAGATTCCGATGTCCTTCATTGTCATTTTATCATGCCTTGTTGTGGAATTAGAATGAAATAATGTTCCTCCTATACCAACACTCTACATAAACTAAAGAAAGCAATAGATACAACATATCTTTTGGACTGTGACAGTAACTAATAAACAGTGAACTCACCAACCAGCCACTCTGCTCTGCATCATGAATCAGGTTGAGCATCACTCATGAAAGTCAGAACTACAGCTCCACTGATATGTGAGCAAAAATGAGTAAGAAATTGTGGCACTAGTCAAACATATTGTCATCATCTTCAGAGGAGTATTGTGTCATGAAGCAGTGGCACTGTGTGTACATCTTTAATAAATATTCTCCAAAAGATGACAGAAAATGTTGTTTTTGAAATATTTTCTCAGAAAAATTCTTGTCATAAGAAAGACACACACAAACCTGAGGCTCGAGTCTCTGTGTAAGATGGAAAGTATTTCATACCCTTTTTGAAATTTCATTTTAAAAATATGTCCAGATCTTCCCAGTGACATGACATCAGATCAAACAGGTTTGAGGAAACTCTCATACTGATGTTTCACTTATCTCCACCCTCACAGTGACCTGAAGCGCAGAGTCAGTATTCTCATCGATGGTTCTCTCATCATTGCCCAAGTCAAACCAGAGGATGCTGGGAAATACACCTGTGCTCCTAGCAACAGCTTGGGCCGACCACCGACTGCCTCGGCCTACCTAATAGTGCAATGTGAGTGTCCTGCACTTTTTTTTCTCAAAAATATTCCTCATTATAGGCTTTGATTTACTCAAGCCAACTGAGTGCTGTTATTATTTATACCTAATTTTCCTGGGACATGCAGCCAATTCCAGCTGACCCAATGAGAGGGGCGGGGTCCAGCCTTGACAGGTTGTCAGCCTGCCACAGGGCTGATATATAGAGACAAACAACCATTCACTCTCACCAAAACAGCTTATTTAGTCTGTGTCAGAACCCAGAAGGAGTCCACATAGGCACAGGGAAAATATTCAAATTCCACACAGAAAAGGTTTCTAACCCAGAACCTCATGTTGTGAGACGACAGTAATTACAGCACTATCATGCCACTCTGAGAGTATTGTGGCTTCTAGAAAATTGTGGAAAACTAATACATTTGAAATATATACAATCAAACTGGCAAGAATGAAATTAAAGAAAAAGATGACTGATATTTTTGCTACTTTTCTCTGTTCTCTGACAATATTAGAAAGATTGGACTTCAAAATAAACATGAGCAGGTCTGAGGTTTCTATTCATGGACATCTTGTACCACTGAAGGCTTCTTATTGGAGGGTTCTGCTGTACGTATTCTCTAAATGAAAGTGAATCAAACAACTATCAACAACAACTATCAAACTACCTTGACAGATGGCACCAGTTTTAACCATCCAAGTTCTTTCCAGTGATTTAATTTCTCATTGCTTCCTGTTGAATTAGACACTGCTCATGCAGAGACCATGTCTGCCTCTGCTGTGTGCTGATGTGGACTGATGTGAACCAGTTTCCAGGCTGTAATCATAACACCTAATCCTGCTCAACATATGTTGGCCATCTCAAAAACACTCTTCTGTTTGTCATGCTTGTCTCCTCTCTTTATTTCTTCTTTGTCGACAGTGGTGTATGCATTCACCTGCACAGCAACACGTCTCCAATCCTCCTTCTCTCTGTTGGCATCATTGCTCGCTGCTTCCCTCCTTCAGTCACTCCCAGCTGTAGAAGCATGAGTCTGTCACCTCAGAGAAGCAGCTGACTGTTATTTGGATCAGGACTATTTTGAGATTCTAGCATCGTCAACCGGTGACCGGCCACTGGCAGTAGTCAAGGCAACAGACATTTTGCATTCCCTCACTTTCCTGCCTCCTTTGATGGCTTTACATTGGGATGTGTGGACAGTGTGTGTGTGTGTTTGAGCGTGTGCTTGTGTGTGTGATGAACGGAGGAAGGCAGCATCAGTTGTGAGAATGAGGGAGGGAGGGAGACATGAGCAGGAGGGGATTACATCACTGCTGAAAGAGCAGGGACTTTTCTCTGGCAGACTGCAGAGCGCCCTATTCCTCCTCGTGTTTTCCTTTGGTTCCCTCTTCCTGTCTCTCTTCATCCCTTCTTTCCTCAGCCCTCGACATCCGCTCTTTTCCATTTGTTCATTTCCATTTTTTTTCACACAATCGCTCTCCCACACTTTCATTCTCTCTCCGTCCTTCCCTTGTCTTTTTCCCTGAAGTGTTTGCCAGTGAATAACTTCCCTAAAGCATCTTGCAGTGTGAACCAGGGTGTCGTGAGCGATAGCGCTGTCTGAGGGCTATATTTAGAAACTTGGCAGATACTCCTGTCTGTGGTGCTGGTGACAGCCTTCTTTTGGGCTTTTTGTGGCTAAACACTGCCAGGCCAAGTGGTGAGGACAGCAGCTAAGGTCCACAGTTGTCCTCTATCCCCATTTCATTCCCTCACTCCCTTACTCTCATCCCTCCAGCGTGAATGTCTGTTTTAGTGCATTCTCAGTCATACCACCTCAACTTCCTGCCTCTTCCACCAGCTACACTCTACCTTACGTCATCCAATCACATCTCTCTCTCTCTCTCACTCTCACCTGTCCACTTTCCCACGCTCATGCTCAGCCTCACTTGTCCCTCCTCTATTGCTCTGCTGGTAGCACCCACCCCTCCTCCTCCTCCCCCTCCTCTTCCTCCTCCCCTTCTCACTAAGACCATTTCTCTTCCTTATCAGTCAGTGCCGGCTTTGAAGCTCTCCTCCTTGACCTGGTTTAGGCGTCATGCTGTTCTCTTCCCTCCTCAGAATTTCAGATTTAAGAAGGAGAAATTTAAGCTTCTCCAATTTTTCCTCCTCCTTCTTTTCCCTCTACCAGATGGATAGATGTATGGGCTTTTTCCTGTGTGCCTGTGTTTCAAATTAAATTAAAAGGATTTAAGTCTTAAAGTGTAGATGAAAAAATGTGAGAGCATGAGTAATGTGGAGTAAATATACTAATAAAACACATCAGACATGATCTGATTAGACTGATTGAGGTGAGGACAGTCTGTATGATGTAATGTCTCTAACTAAATATGACAGCAGTCGCATCCAGCCATCCTTAAGCTATACAATTTATCCCTAGACAGTCCCAGGGGAAGGGGTAAAGTCAATACCAGCCACCATTGAGTGAGAGCCCAGGTCCTTGGACAAGTCGCCTGTCTATCACACACACAGATGGTTCTTAGCTTTGCATAGACTGTAAACTTGTGGAAACAACAGGCAAAAATAGTTCTATCTAAGAAAGGGAAAGTAAGAAAGCAAAACAATACACTTCTGTTGGATCAGACCATACAGTCAGCCTTCTCAGCTGGCCACCATCATTGTTCCTTGACCGCTGACCCTGTACTTCATTGGTTTCCCTTCCTTGGATCACCTCTGGTATGTCATGGTCTGGGATCGTCCCACATTTCTGCGTTGTTGGAAATGCTCTGACTCAGCCATCTACACATCACAGTTTGGTTCTTGTCAAAGTCTCTCACATCATCACACTAATTTCACACATTTCTGCTTCATCTCATCAACTTTAGGACTAAATGTTCACCTGCTGTTTAATATACCCACCCACCGACAAGTGACATGGCAACCAAATCATCAATGTTATTCACTTGTCAGTGGTTATAATGCTGTGGCTGATCAATGTAAAAAAAAGTTCAAATGCTTTTTCAAATACCTTAACAGTGTTTTTAACATGTATCTCTGAGCTGATCACAATGTCACACTGCTGATCATAGAGAGATGGTGTACAATGTGTCATACATATTAGAGGTCATAGTGAGATTTGGTCATGTTATATCATTCTTACTCTACATCGTGTGCACCATGCTGCTCATTTGATCTCAGTCAACAAGTAAACCTAATGTGCTTGGAGTTCTTTTGTGTCTCTACAAACACGTGAATATGCAAATGCTGCTCTTCGATCAGCTGTGCTCCACAAAAATTCATTTGTTGTTTTATGACGAGTCCAGTTCCCATAAACTGTGATGTCCCAGTCTTCTCTATACAGCTATTATAATCACCAGCCACCAGACCTTCCAAAGCTGCAGAGAGAAGTTTTCACCACTAGGTTTTTCTCTCCAGATCCTGCCCGTGTGATAAACATGCCACCCGTCATCTATGTGGCCATTGGTCTGCCTGGCTTCATTCGCTGTCCTGTTGATGCCAGTCCCCCTGTTACTCTGGTTAAGTGGAAGAAAGATGGCCTCCCTCTCCGGATAGAAAAGGTGAACTTGTATCAGTGCGGCGGCTCTAGTTCTGTTCATAATACCTCAGCTAAGACCGGAAACAAGAGCAGCAGCACACATCTGGTTCTATGTTTCCCTCCTCTTTTTCTCATTCTTTCATCCATTTCCAAAAGAGTTAGTCGTAGGAGAAAAAGGTGGCCAGAAACAAAGCTTCCCTCTTCTTTATATACTGTTCATGACCCATCTATCTGCAGTACCCTGGCTGGAGCCAAATGGACGACGGGAGCATCCGTGTGGCAGAGGTGACAGAGGACTCCCTCGGCACCTACACCTGCATGCCTTACAATGCCCTGGGTTCCATGGGATGGTCCCCTCCCGCTCCCCTGGTGCTAAAGGTATGTGTACCGTCACAGTACTGAAAAAACTCAGTTTCATCCAGACAAAGGTTTATGTTTGGTGACTTTACTGACCCTAACCCCGCTTTGTTCTGTTTCACTCTGGGCAGGACCCTCCCAAATTCTCAGTGGTTCCTGGAGGGGAGTACAGGCAGGAGGCTGGGAGAGAGCTGGTTATCCCCTGTGAGGCGGAGGGAGACCCCTTTCCCAACATCACATGGAGGAAGGTTAGACCCTTCCCCCATTTCAGAACACTACACTCCACCTCCCTTGTCTGTAATGTCTTCACCAAACATTCAGTATCACACTGGGTAATATTTATTGTTTCATGTTCACGTCCATGTGTTTTACATTTCAATTTCTCAAACCTCTGTATGCCATTTTAATCACATTTTAATGATGTCTATAAAATACACAATCAGCAGACATATTAGATTCCCTCAGTTGTTTGCTTGATTATGAGGCACAATTAAGCTTGTTCATTGACTAGTGTGTGACTAGCCATTGTTTTTGTCTCCCGCTTAAGAAACTCAGAACCCATCATACCATGTAATTAGATCATTCAATTATATATTTGAAGTGATGTTCCTGTTAGGTCTGAGATTTGTTACCTTTTAGCGGCTTGTAAGCTCTTTGTGTGTCTTGTGCATTTATTCAAAGTTGTGCATCTTTCAATGCATGTGGAAGCAGATGGTGCACCTTCCTCTGCCTTTCTGTCTTTGGCTGACTCCGTCTCTCCTTGCCTGGTTTGACTGCAGGTAGGGAAGCCCAGTAAAAGTAAGCACAATGTTCTGCCCCGAGGCAGCCTACAGTTCAAGTCACTCACCAAGGAGGACCACGGGGAGTGGGAGTGTGTTGCCACCAATGTTGCCACGAGCATCACTGCCAGCACGCACGTCCAAGTCATAGGTACAGAACACGCACTTGGATGCATATGCGCATATAAATGCATATACATGCTGTATGCTATAGCACAGTGTATTTATTGGGTCAGTGCTGTAATTGACCATTTCTCTTCTTCCCCAGTCCGCCTTTCTATTCTCTCACGGCACAGCAATTTTAAAAATGGCTCCATGATTTCAAACACAGGCTCATAAAAGCTGAAACTGTTACTACTGAGTCTGTGATATTATGAAGGGTTTTTTTTTTTAATGAATCTTGCACCCTGAAAATGAAGGTGGTATGAAATGCTCCATAGTCTTCATCTCGTGCTGACTCTCCTCTCAAGTGAATTGTGTACCCAATCTCTTGAGTGCATAACCCAGTTTGTTCAGTGATTGGTACAGAACCAGGATGTAGGTGTGCAGAGAAAATGATCTAACTGTTCCTTTTTAACTTTCTGCCTTGTTGCTGAATTGACTCCTGGTTTGGAGATGCAGACCAGACAGGAAGTAGTGTTTATATTACAGTGGTGCCACTTTGGATGGGCTGCAACACAGCACATGTCATCAGTTCTATGGTGACCCTGGAGCTTCAGTGGTTTAAGATGGAAATGATTCATACTTTGGTCTCTGGGCCAAATGTAGAGCCCTTCACTTTGCACTGCTTCATAACCTGTAGAAACTAGGATAGCCTTTTATTTTTTAAAGCAGCAGTCCAACAATTTAATGAGTTAGATAAGAGGATCAGTACCACTCTTCTGCATTAGTGATAAGCTTACTAATTAACATATTGTATGCAATTACCCACTATGATACAAAAAGAACCAGTTTTGGTTTTGTGGAATTTTATTTCTTCATGACCTCACACATGACAATTGGTGTAGGTACAGCAGAGCTTGGTTTTAAATCTCTGTTTACAAATGCTAATTTAGATACAGGTTAACCTTTGGGCTTTGGAGGTGTCGTTCATTTTACTTATGAACCTCGAGGTGAGCTGCACAGCTTAATATGTATAATAAACCAACTAATCACGTGTTTGATAGTCTTCAGCAGTAACAGCTGTTGCATGAATGAAATTACATGAAGCATGAAAATGTTGGATGGTGGATACTTTTGAACCACAAGTAGGGTTTTCAAAGGGAACAGAAGTGTTAGTAGACACTTTGTAGACAACCTCTCTGCTGCCCCAGGATGCTGCAAACACAATAACTAAACACTGAAAGCTGTGCTGGAGGGAAACCATTGAGCATGCATTAGGTATGAAATGGTTTGAAATATTGGCATGCTTCTGATGAATGCAGTGAGCTGCTCTGTCACTGACCACTGTACTTCCTCTCTGGATGTGAGCCACTTACATCAGAGCAGTGTAAGAACTGTATTGAACTGTCTTCTAATTGGTATCCTGTGGCTTCGTTTCAAGTACGTCACCTAAACAATGGAAGTGAATATAACTATATCTTTATATATATGCATGTGTTTGCTTACTAAGAACTTTTCCATAAAAATCTTTTTTTTTTTTTTTTTGGAAAGATTACATCTTAACTACTGTTTATATCTGCTTTTTTTCCCTACACTTAAATATTGCTTTTGTTTGCTGACTGCTGAAAAAATATATTTTGGGATTCAGTGTTGGCCTGCAGTAATTTTTTTTGACAAATAAAATGAATGTACTGCACCACAGAAGGGATAATTGGTGACTAATGTGCCCTTTTAACAACACCTCTCTCCCTGCAGGCACAAGCCCCCACGCCCCCACCAGCGTCCACGCGGTGGCATCCTCAACCTGGGCCAATGTGTCCTGGGAGGCGGGCTATGATGGCGGGTTCCAACAGACATTCTCAGTCTGGTATGGCTATGTGTGAGTCATCCCAGCATGCTTTGCTTTCATGCTTTTTCTTCTTCCAGTACTTTCTGTCTTGTTTCTTCGAAATGTCTTTTTCAGGGTTGTGTTCAGAAAAGTTGCGAAAGCGTAGAGATGGAAACGCATGGCGGTCTATTGTGAGTGAGTTCTTCATCTCTAAACTTTGGATTTTTGGAAGAAAATCAGTTGCAACAACACTGAACATAACCCTAAGTTCTCTGTCCTGCTGCTGCTGTTGATGTTGCTGTTGCTTTGCTGCTGCTTGTCCATAGCTGGTGCACACAATTATAAGCAATTTTAAACAGCAAAACTGTTTAAAAAGAATAAAAGTAAAGGCAGTGTTAAGATGGAATCAAACAACACAGGAAGGCTCCACACACCTCAGTTACAATGGGAACTAGGAGTTAGGGTCACTGCAGGTCTTTTATTGTGTGTGATACAAGTATCACATGTGTGCATTGTTCAGTGGCACAAACGATACCACTTAAACAGAGCAGATATTATCAATCAATCATGTGAGCTTAACAGTGCTGCGGTGTGAGGTGACAATGTCCATTATAATAAATGCAATATTTATATACTGAGATGTCCTGAACTAATCCACAGGTTAATTTAAGCCAGACGCCCATTATTGTATCATATCAAGTTTATTAAGCCATTTAGGGAAATCCAGTCCAGAACAAATCCCCCCAAAAAAACAAAGAACTAAGCAGACAGCAGCTTTAATTAATGATGCTCATACTGACAGCAAAGAGTATGAGCATCATTGAGTATCAGAGCAGAGCAGCTTTGGATTGCATCAATCTAAGTGCCATTCTCAAGTGAATCATGACTCCATTGTCCTGCTGTTACTCTAAAGAAGATTTCAACTTTAAGCTTTGGTTTCTTGCTGTGGATGATTGATTAATGTCTGTCCCTGCAACAACATAAAAGATTGAAAAGACTTTTAAAGTAAATTGTGACACATGCTACACTTTGTTATTGCAGAGTGTCTCAGCTATCAAACATTTCAGAGGGAGCACTGTTCAGCAGTATCATGTAAGGAAGCATAATAATATTCACCATAAGCAGTGTAGTAAGCCTGACCCGTGTTTTGTATAGCACACAGACACAATCAGTGGAACTGTGTTAGTGTAACCAAGATATGCTCAAAACAAAAGACCTTAAAGAAACACTCTTAACTGCGCAAACTTCAACATATGCAAATGTAACTTAATTTATCAATGCTTGGCTATACCATTTCTGTTGCCCATATTTCCTGACATTATTTCTGGCATTAGGTTTCCAAGACTTTTCCTTTTTGTTCACCATATTTTCACTTCTTCAGAAAAACTTGCTCCAAAACATTTTAGCAGAAGCAATGATGGACTGCAAACTCTAACCAAAATGCAAGTTTCAAGCTGTTATGGGCAGATACAAAGTAATATAGTAATGTTTAGAAAGAGAATACATGCTTAATACTATGCTGTGATGCAGTAATGCTGCACTTTCATTTGTTTGTTCTCATGTCAAACATGCTCCACCACGCTTATGGAAATAACAATTGACAACAATCTGATGACATATTATGTCTTTATCCGGAAATACCTGAGATCTGAGATTAGGGCATTTTGCTCAATCACATTGACATTTTGAACTTTGTTCTGTTTTTTACATGTGTAACTCTATGATGCAGGTTTTTCCAAGATTCCAGTTCTCAATACCTTACAATGATGGTTGCACAACAAATAGCTTGCAACATATGTAATATCCAAGGTTAAAGAAACATCTGCCTGAGAGTGTCAACCTATGCACTTAGAGTACATTTGTTGAAGATGTTGCATGAGCAGTTTCCTTTTGTATCTAGTGGTCAGCTGCAGTCGTGGCTGAATGCAGGATGGCATGGGCAAACTGCAAAGTTGAGTGCAGCATGGGCTTACAACCATCAAGTCACAGAAGTGGTGTGAATGAAGTGAATGGTCAAGATTCATGACGGAAATGTTAAATTTTGATTGTAAGATCAGAGAGACAACCATGATGATGATGTTGAGAAAGGATTTTTTTATGCATCATCAACACGAAGTTAACTTTTATCTCAATCTAAAACCAAAGTAAAGCACTTAACTCTATTGTCTTCCTCCCCACATCCTGATGTATGTATCATCTGAATCTTTCCTGTCTGTCCTCTCGCGTTTCATCCTGACACCACAACAGGCTGAAGAGGGAGCATTTAGGTCCACATGACTGGCTTTCCATACCCGTGCCTGGAGGCCATGACTGGATGCTGGTGCCTGGTTTGGAACCAGAGACAACATACCAATTCAGTGTCCTGGCCCAAAACAAGCTCGGCACAGGCCCCTTCAGCGAGGTTGTCACTGTGAACACATTAGGTGAGTGCACTCACTGCTGCTCTAGCAGGACAGGGGGATCCAGGAATAGAACAGTGCAGAAAACTTTTTTCACATTACAGTCTTTTTGGGTGTGTGTGCTGATATTAAACCTTGTGAACTGTGAGAAATGCTTGCAATTTGCATTAAAAAAATTCTACTTGTGCAATATGTTTTATGATGACATTTGAATAATACTTTTTTGATGGACCTCAGGCTCTGGATCAGATTAGTGCTGCATTTCTTTTTTGTAAATGAAGTCTGACACGTTTCGTGCCATCAGTTCCAGCATTTCCCTCGGAAAATCCAAATAACACACTCTGTGTGAGAGCTGCACTTGTGATGTTTCACAGACTTAAGGATTAAGCTGTTGAGCATATTGTAGATGTTTCAGAACCTCTCATTTTCATGTCTGCAGGTGTTCAGTCAGGAAATATCACAGGAAAGACAAAAATGCCAAACATTCATTCCCCTAAGGAAGGAGGATTGAGCAGATGGATTCTGGTTCTGAATCATAGATTTTGTTAACTCTCCTATTAGCCACTAGTTAGTAAATAATGATGAGTGAATATTTTAGAGAACATTTTCTGGCCTAATATGCTTCAGCTCATAAAATTATAAAATCTTTAATCAGGCTAAAGTATTTATAGATATAAATCAATATTATTTTATTTGTTATTTTATGAATAATAATGCATTCTATAATATGATAGTATTTTGTATATTTAAAGCTACAGACCATGGTTGTCCATAATTGTATTTAGTATTAGCAAAACTATGTGCTACAGTGATTCAAATTGACAAAGTTATGATTGTTTTGTTTCAAACAAAAAGAAAAAAGAAGCTCTATGGAAACATTTCTAGCATCTTGTAGAAAAATTTGCTTTTATTTAGTAAGATTTTATATTATCTCGGGCACAGATTGTTGCTTTGTTGCTCCTCTACAAAACTGTATTTGATAAAGTGTGCAGAGAAAGACAAACCAAACAGCCAGCTTTTTTTTTTCTTGTGACATGCAGAATGTAGCATAAAATCAACAGCCAACTCAGTTTTTAGACAGAGCAGTTTATACTATCACAGATAAGGTGAATACCTTTATTGGTGATTATCTGAAATTGCACTATAGGGGCCATCTTGTAAACACTTAAACTGAAGTTTGGTTGAATCATTATGCATTATGTAATTCCATACAGTAGTGAGAAACAGAGATGTTTGTTAAATGCAAAAGAGGCTGTCACAAATCATTATTTAAAGATAGGTGACATGCTGAAAACTGGGATAACTAGCATCACCTTCTGTTTCAGGAAAAAGCAGAAAAGAGCAGACAGAGCATCCAGGCCAGGGGCTGTGTGAAAAGACAGCACCCTTCATTTGCAAGTCAGATATCCTGACACATCTTTATGGGCTTAATCTACATGCATTTACTAATATGTGGTCAGAAAATACAGAGTGAGCTCAGTCCTCATATGGCATTTCTGAAAGTGGGGATGAACCTCAGCATATCCAAGCAGGATGATGAGCAGATTGGATGGCAGCATGTTGGCCAGAAGTGGACTGTCAGGATAGTCAGAGCCGGGATATGAGCGAGCAAGATGAAATGTTTATGAAACAATCTTAAAAGATGCAGGGATTCAGAGATGAGGTGTGAGTTTTATGCATGTTCAAGATGCATTTCGTATAAAAACTTAATCACATTTCGTCACAGTTAGAGATTCTTGTCAGTGTCAAAGTAAGAAGGAGGGCTGACTCCCTTTTATCATGCTGTTGAAGCCTTAACTCACACGCCCTCTCAATTCTGATTGCTCTTCCAGTATTTCCTATAAGTACCCCTGAACCATTGGTGCTGCTTACTCCACCACGGTGCCTCACAGCCAATCGCACGCAGCAGGGAGTCCTGCTCACCTGGATCCCACCTGCCAATCACACTGCACCTATCCAGCATTATGTCATGGAGTTTCGTCTCGGGGAGCGATGGGAGGTTCTAGACGATAGCATTCCTGCTGGGGAAACAGAGCTCCTCGCTCGAGACCTGATCCAGGTAAAAGACAGGGTAGGGACTGTGAATTTCATCACACAAGACTTACATCTGCCTGATCCAGACACATCTGGGACATAGTGTTGGATTAAACACACTTTTCAATTCTCTGAAGATATTATACAACTCCACAGTTTCACGAACCACACAATACTAAATTCATTGTTTGTTCCATTCTGACTCTGCATCAACACAACATGTCACCTCCATTATATGAGTTTGGGAAATGCAACTCCTTACAAAATTAACATATAAGAGCAGCAGAATCTTTTATTCGGAATTATGAGTGACTGGCAAACAGAAATCCCAAAGGGCAAAACCACCAAACTGGCCCATCAGATGTGGAACAAGTATCAACCCACCTTGACATCACCAAGTGGTTTGTGAGTTTTTTGTGTTTGAGTTTGTTTGTCACTTGGCCATCTTGGTTTTCTGAAACCAGACGAAATCATATTTGGACACAAAGATGAAAGTGGCCAGTTAGCACGGCAGCATAGTGGTTACTGCTGTTGCCCCACAACAAGAAGATCGTGGGTTTGGTTCCCAGGTGTGGGACCTTTTTGTGTGGAGTTTGCCTGTTGTGTTGACCCCGTGATGGACTTGTGACCTGTCCAGGGTGTACCCCATCCTCGCCCAGTGTGAGCTGGGATTAGCTCCAGCACCCCCTGTGACAGATAAGCGGTACAAGATGAACAAATGAATTCATGGATTTGTCACGTGATGATCATTTTGATAGAATGAGGATTTAAGGCTCTTCAGCCCAGAGTCTACCTCCACATTTATAGACAGTCCATGGTGTGTAGAGAAAAGCTGAACAGTCAGCTCATGAGGCCACACACAGCAACACACACAGACACAAAATGAACTGGACATTAGCACAAAGAAAATAAGGTCTACAGGGCCAAAAAGGGCCAAATATAGTCAGGTTTAAGTGTGTAACAGATCATGATTACCCATCAGTTCTGTCACCACTTGGCAGACTCCTGTTATTACTTATGGCACATGACATAACAATCATCCATCCATTACATATACTGCTTCATTTCATCTACCCTGGATGTTGGTTTGGGGTAGGGATGTTAATACTCCACATCCACCCAGATCAGATTCTGCATATGTATTTTTGTGCTGCCGTTTCTACTTTGGTTGTCATAGTAACTGTGCACGCTGACGGCTCACTTTCTGAGCATCTCTGTGGGTTTCATTGTGTAGCACTGAAACTCTTGTATGTATTTCACATGTAGTGTGCAGAACACCTACATACACTGACCCCACGGCTGGACTGTAAGATTCAACACTGTCTCTGTGTAATTCATGAATACAGTGGACTTTTCTTAGAGCCATTCTTACCACAGAAAAAGAACATAAACATATGCTATATTCATGAGTTCTGACACAATGCTTCTTTTTCAGCATCTCACATCTCACCCGTGTCGGCTAATTCTCGTCCTTTGACATGTTTAAGCTTCTTTCTTTAATCTATCCACCACTTTCAACTCAATGCAGATGCTTTCATCTTTTCTTCCATTGCACAGCAGACACCCACACACACTCACATATGCTTCTCTTCAACTCTCTCATCACATTCACACACACATGTAGCTCCTCGCTTGTATAATGTTTCTGCTATAAATCTCTGACAGTATCACTTAAGGTCATTTCACCAGGAGTGCTCCTTCATGTAGTTGTCATCATGTGCGAGACTGAGTGAAAGTAGGCCTTTGGTGCAATGATGCTATGACACACTTCACTATTTCTCTTCTGAAACCGATTATCTCATTCCTAGGCATATGCATCATGAGGTTCATTTCAAGTGGTTGCAGCTAAGCAGGTGTTAAACCCTGCTAAAGTGTCCTTGAGCAACATGCTGACTGAACACCCCACCCCCATTGCAATTAAAAGTGCTTTATAAATAAAATATATTATTATGACTATTGTTATCTCTCTGTGTGGCCTTGTCTGCTCTGTGGAGAACACAGCAAACGCTACATCAATGAAAACCATATTGTAAAAGGCTTAATGTGTCTTTTCATAATGACCTATTCATAGGTGATTTATCCATCTTAGCCACATTAATCTTTTATTATGTTATTCACATCATCACCTCATTCATTTTCTATTTAGATTCTTGTCATGTACTCCACTCTCTTACATATTCTCCTTGTTATCTCACATTATTGTCATGATTTTAATATGTTAAAAAGCCATTACGCTCAATTGCTTTTACAAAGTGGTTAAATCAGTGAAAATAATAAAAAAAAAATTACATTTTTAATAAATGTCCACTCCACTCCACTAAATACTCCACTGATATGCCACTTCAATTTTGGGTGGGACAATATATGATTTTATCACACATCGCTAAGTTGAAATTGTATTATCTTATATTAATTGTTAATATCTATTTCATCAATCATGCACCAAGTTAAACTCATCTGCCACAAGACTACAGGACTATCTTTCAGTTTGACACTATGCCTTGATGCCAGTTAGGTTGTCTTTTTTTTTTTTTTGTTTGTTTGTTTTGTTTTGTTTTTGTTTTGAAGTGACAGGGAATATTATGTTGGAAAGGACAGACTGACAGTTTCAAACCCCAGCCACAACACAAACCACCAACACTGTAAGCTTGTGCTGGTCCCAGACCTGGATATATGGTGAGGGTAGCAACAAGCAGGGCATACAACGTAAAAACTGAAGTCAGTCATGCAAGTCACAGAGCTTACTTACTGTGGTTACCCGAAATAGGTAAAAAATTAATCTATCTATAAATCTGTCTCTATTTTTATTTATTTTCATTTATTTCTTCATCGGGGGCTGATGATTAAAACTGACCTTATTTAGAATTATAGCTTTGATTTAGCCTGATGCTGCTAGCCAGATAAAGAGCAGTCTGGTAAACTTGCTTCTTTTGAGCTGCACAGCTCCATTTTTTTTTTTTTTTTTTGTTCAGACTCAGTTGACCGATTCTAGTGATATCACAGTTATTAGATGTCACACAGTTCTCTCTGGAGACACATGAAGATTTATACTACTGTTGAAGGCAGATTCTGATGTGTGAAGTTCGAGGGATATTCATTAAAAGCACACTCCTTTTTACTTACTACTCCTACTCGGACTTCATTACACCTACCTAACATTACAGAGATTTACTAAAGATAATAGAAACTAACTAAAGTAAGCAGGAGAAGTTTAGATTTTCAAGATTTCCAGGAAAATCTGTATTGTACATTTCCCATAATGCTATTAGTGTTCTGTGTCACCTCCCTGTCCAGTCATTTCCCAGGCTTATCAAACTCAGATGAGCCAATGGTGATGCTGCCCGTAAATTGTTGTTTCGCCTCTCTGCTCCTCTGTCTCCAGGAGGCCTGGTACGAATTCAGAGTCATGGCCATCATGGACGACATGATCAGTGAGCCCAGCAATGTGGTAGGCGTGTCCAGTACAGGTGAGATATCACGTCACAATCTGTGGTCATCAGTTACAAAAGCACAAACCTGTAATGGCTGATTTGTAAACACATGAGGCTGAAAGAAGAAAAGACAGACATTCTGCTTAGTTGCCATGAATTCAGATTCATCCTGACAACCTCTGGCTGTAATAGGCATCCATGACCTCAGGCTATCTGAACCCTTCTGAGCTGTGGATGTATTGCATACATAGCATCTCCAACTTTACATTCTGCTCACTCAGCATTATTAAATTTAAGCTATCTTTATATGCACACATCCTGAAACATATGACATCATCCTCCTGCCTGTCTACTTCAAATTTTCATTGGGCTGCTCTGTGCTAAATAAAGACAAATCAGCTTTGAAGCTGTAGTTGTTATTGGGTCTCAAAACAGAGTCTACTCTGTTGTGAATCTGAAATTAAACCCATCAAAATGATGCACCCCGCCCCCCCCCCCCCCCACACACACACACACACCCCACCCCCCACCTTCCGAGGTCACTGAGTACACATCACTCGGTAAGAGCTGCTGGGAGCATTTATGGAGAGGTTTGCTGAAGGACCTTCAGAAATCTGGAAGTCTTCTGCTGCCTCCCACTGGTGAAGCTGGTGATCAAAGGCTGCTCACTGGTATTAGCTTTCTCTGTTCATTCTGTCAGCAGCATGGTAGCATAGTGGTTGGTGCTCTTACCCCACGACAAGAGAACTGCACAAGGCATGCATGTTTGGGTAAATTGAGTAAAATGTTTGGGTAAACTCTAAATTGTCCGTAGGTCTGAGTGTGAGTGTGAGTGGTTGTTGGTCTCTGTCTGTCTCTGTGTGTTGTCTCTGTGATGGACTGACGACCTGTCCAGGGTGTACCCCGCCCCCTGCCCGGGACTTTGGCTGGAATTGGCTCTAGCACCCCATGACCTGGAAGCAAATAAGCGGTAGAAGATGAACGAATTAATGTTCATTCTGTCAGTAAGCAAGTTAATAATGTGATTATTTTACTGTATATAGAAATTTGCTATAGGGTTAGGGTTATTGCCATATCATTCTGCCCAGCACCACGTTAAGCTTTCTAACTAGTTTATAACAAGCACTGACACGAGGTGCCCTCCATTCCTCACTGAGTGATTTGTCACCATGTATGACACTGGAACAGCCCCTGAGCTGATAAGTGAGGGCAGATCTCATGATGGAGGCTTATAGCTCTGCAGCAGGATGTAAAGTAGGCTGACGCTGAGTTTTCATTGTTGTTAATGCACAACTGTTCCAGACGATTCTGCTGCTGATGCATCTCTGACCCTAAGAAGCTGAAGCTCACTGTGTCATAAAGTACAGCATTAGAATATAACACTGCAGCATTTACCCTACTAAACTGAACTGGAGAGGACTCTATGTCATTTGTTGTTCAATGTTGAATGTTGTCAAACAGACAAATAAAACCTCCTCAGGGCTCCTCTTAATTTAAAGGCAACAATTAAACAGTTAACTGGTGACCTGTCCAGGGTGTACACTGCCTTTGCCCAATGTGAGCAGGGATTGGCTCCAGCAACCCCAGCAACCTGTAAACAGATAAGCAGTAGAAGATGAATGAATTAATGATTATTTTTTTGTACTGAGGAAAGATAACTCCCAGGTCTATTTGATTGTTTATTCATTTTAACTTTTCTGGTGGAAATCAGCTCTATGCCATTCATTTTTGTGCTGAAGCTTTTTGCTGAAAAAAGCAAGCTGACATTAACATTAAACTTCCTTATCACAATGATCTTAATATCAGAAGGAAAGTTAATCAACATTCTTAAGATTATTTATGTTTTCAACAACCCATTTGTATTATTTTTTAAGTGATCAGGGGCCGAGGAAAGGGCCCTGCTCTACACGATAGAAACAGACCTTATTAAAGACTCTGGCTGAGAAGTAAACCTAAACATGCATTCGATCTGTTACATTCATTCATTCATTCCAGGTTGTGGGGGATGCTGTTGTCAATCCAAGCTCACATTGGGTGAGGGTGAGGGTGGGGTAAACCCCGGACAGATCACCAACGCACAGAGACAGACAGAGACCAACAACCACTCACAGCCCCATCTTCCTTCTAAAAACGATTTCTTCTGGCTTCACAAACCAAGGTAGCTGTTAGACAAATTCCCAATTTGGGGCTTCAAAACAACAGAAATCTTGACTTGCCTAGAATTTTAAGAGAAAGAAGTGAATTTATTGCTCCTATCTACTGTCTGCTGTGCCACGTTGAAGCGCATTTAAGTAAAAATATATAATTTACAGTAAGTACATAAAAGTAAGTAGTTTTATGCCCTTCTCTTTCTCAATGTACTTCAGAGACCTTCATCGATGCCTTTATGTAAACCAATCAGTTATGCTTCTCATTGCTTTTTTTTTTTTTTTTTTACCTAGATTTGGGTTAAATAGACTGCTATTCTGCAAGCAAGAATTCTCCGATACTTGGATTTATCTGCTTGAGGAAGAAGATTTCTCTAAGTTTATGACAGAACTAGATCGTAATTATTTTACAATTGAGCATAATAATAAATTCCAAATAAGACGATAATCAAAGGAGTTCGAATACTGGTGGGATCAGGCAGAGCAGGCTTTAGAGTGCAGGGTGTACTCTAGTGTTGTAAGTTCACCACAGCAAAATGCAAATGATAATTTATAAAGTACAAAAAGAGTTGCTTGCAAGGAAAGTTGGGGGGAAAGCTCACACTGAGCTAAGTTATCAATGCATTTACCCTGAGGAAAGGCCGACTACAAAGTCACCTGCAGTTATAAAGGTCAGCTCTTGTATATTTGAATTTGGACTAGAGAGAGCTTCTTATTTTCCATGAGACAGGTGAGGAAATGGACTGACATCATTAAAAAGTTGCCTAGTCAGAGCACAGAGTTTCCTTACTGGGGAAAATCAACACCCAGTCACACATTAATCTCTCAATAAATATCCCCTCCTATTTACAAGCTAGAAAATGAGTGTTGACATTAATGTTAATCTTAAGACGTGCATATTAGAAATGGAGTGTTTCACATTTGTTTCTTTGCAGTTTTTTATACTTCTGGGTATATGTCTGGGTACACCACCTCTGTAGCCATATTGTATGTCTAAATGTAAACTGCTCTGTCCCCACCTGGACATGGCTGACTGCCTCTGTACTCATGTCACAGACTTTTTCCCTCCTCCAGAGGTGGTGGAGGAGCGTGGACTGGCTCGGCCTGTGGTGGCTGGCATTGTAGCCACCATCTGTTTCCTGGCAGCGGCTGTCCTCTTCAGCACGATGGCCGCCTGCTTTGTCAACAAACAGCGCCGGCGGAAGCTCAAGAGGAAAAGAGGTGATGGCAAAGTCCTGCCTCCACAGTCGCTGAGCATAGTTCAAAACGTCAGAGAAATATCGACAGATGTTTCTGTCATGCTGTGTTTTGTACACCAAGCATTTCACGTACTAGTAAAAATTGGAAGTGTTCCACATACACCATCGATGTACTTGAACTGCAGTTGTGATGTTTTATGAGAACTGCACATCCAAACAGCAAAAATTCATTTATTCAATATATTGGATATCCTTCATAGTATAGTGTTAAGTAGTAAGGCAACCACAGAGCTCTTTTGACGATGGCCAGGCTTCATTTATTCACACATATTGGACATCTGGAAGAATTTGATCTAAAGGAAGTTGGTTGCTCAGAAAATGCTTTATTTATGCTTCTCCCCTTGGTCATCCACTCACAGTTCTCACATCTTTTTGAGACAGGGACATTTTAGTTTACGATGGGTTCCACTTCTTGATGGACACTGGCTTCAGTTTTCTGTCTCTTCTGTCTAAATAAGGCAGCAAGCAGAAGATTCATTTAACTGTCTGGCTTAACACTGTTAAATAATGTTTGACTTCAATCATTAGATATGTCACATCTTTTTTGAAGGTGCTGTTCACTGTTATTCTTTCACTGGACCTGACATGAAATATAATGTAATGGTGAATTTGAAAATAGGTCATGTGGTTGCAGTCTGCTAGAGGGCCAGGGAGGGGAACGTAGCATCTATCATGAATTCCTTTGTTGCAGTTCTGACATGAGTGATGAACATATTTGCTGTGGTTATATATAGACAAGCTTCTTTAATGCTTTAATGATCTTCTTTCCTTCTTCAACTTTCAGACCCCCCTCTCTCCATAACCCACTGCAGAAAAAGCATGGAAACTCCGTAAGTAACCCTCCACTGCACAACAGACATAACAGAGAGCAACACTAGACACTGCACACAAGCGTAAAAACACACCAGATTCATCCATCGGTCATTGATCAGGCAAATGAAATCTGTTGTAAAAGAAGTAAATACTAAAATGTATACACTTCTTTTAACCACTGTAACATTCTGAATAGTATTTATGAAGGATGACGATAACTACTGACAAAGAGCAAAAGAAAAACAACCAAAAAACTGTGAAATATATATATATATATATATATATACTATCATACTGTTTGATAACCAAACGATAATTCCCCACAAAAAAAAAAAATTATTAAAAAAAGTTTTTAATGGTGAGTTGTTCTAGCTGTCTGTATGAACATTATCCGGTTCATCTGTAGATGTAGACTGACCAAAACACTGTTTACTTTAAGTGAACTGTGCATTTCTGTGTTTGGTCATGAAATTGAATGCTAAAGAAAAACCTATTGAAATGAACTGGACATGCAGACAGAACATGAAGCGAGGTCTAGATTTTTAAGCAGAAATTACTCATTAGACAGGAGCCAATACCCCTATTACCCAGTAGATATGTCTGATAAATAGTCTTGAAGTATAAATAAAAAATATTGCTCACTTCTTGATCTTAGATGGCCAGTGGCCTCATGTTGGAGTTACAATTTATATAGTCCCAATTATAAAGCGTGTAAAGGCAGAGAGGGATTCACTTTCCTTCAAGATACTCTATTAGTCTCCTGTTTGATCTTAGATTTCTCCAAACCAAAACATACAGAGGCATATAAATCCCCTTTTGCCTGTAAGGTTGTCCACCCTGCCATGGCATTACCACAGAAATGTGTTTCCACGAATGTCAAAAGCGGTCCTGTTTGAGAAGACATAAATAAATAAATAAATAAATAGATCAGCTTTATGTCTGAAGTTGGCTTATTTATTTGTGAATGCATTCATAACCAGTATCTGCTGTGTCTGAGCAATACTTTGATCAAATGACAACAAGTCTGCGGATGACAATAGCTCCACAACTTTATTTCCACTGTTCTGTCCTTAAAGCACATTTCATGTCCTTTAACAGAGCTTTTTTCCACAATAGAGCACAGGTGGAGTTAACTGTTGTAATTATGACCAGAGTAAACTGTGTTAGTGACCCACTTAAACAGAAAGTCCAAGTGATGGCCTTCACAGAAGTTTGTTCAAATGTATGATCATCCACAGTGGATGTCTCTGAAACACTTTAATTTTGAAATGACTCTGCACTAGAAGCACTCATGTTTGAGTAATTTTTGCTTAGTTAAACAAAAGAAAATACTACAGTGATCAATTGTTTCAACAATAATTTAGCCTTTTTGAAAGTAATAAATCAGCAAACAGTGCAGTCTCAGGTTTGGGTTTGGGTCTTTAATGTGATAATACCTCCAGCCTCATCTCTGAAGTTCAGGGATGATTGTTGGGGGGAAAAAGGAAAAAACTAGCTTAAAGCAATTTTTTGCTTGTGAATAAAGCCTCCATGTTAAGGATTTTAGAATATCTGAATATCTGCCTTGGAAGCTTAAAGACAGTAAATCCTTCTGCCCACTGCTGGCTGAGTTGATCTGTTTATACACAGTCAGCATCAGAATGTATCTGTTTTTATCGAAAGTTTGAAAACAATGATACTTTTCTACACATAGGGGCTTTAAGTAAGGATTTCTTTCTGATCGGTACAGTCACAATCCAGGTTTGCCTGAATGTATGGCTGTTGCTCAGTTGTGTGACATGCACAGGCTATGTATATTTGAAGGCCTCAGAGAGCAGTGGAGCAGCAACACAGCTATGTGGTTGTCAAAGCAAGCGATGTGGCCTCAGATGGCATTTCCTCGATTTCTCCCTCTTCGCTCGTCAGCTACCCTCCTGTCTTGAGTGGGAAGTACAAACATTAAAATGAGAGAAATCTGAGCTGTGTTGTGGGTCTGAGTGTGCAGGGATTAGGGGCCATTTTACCCTGAGAGGTATTACATAGAGAACTGTCTCACACATCTTCACTAACATTTCTTTAGTTTCTTTTGCCTTTACGAACATGTTGTTATTCCGTTTTGGGCTTTAATGTCTGCAAGCATTTCTTCTATATTAACGTTCCCTTTTTCTCAGATAATTCATTACAGTTTTCAAAATTTTCACTCCAAAATCTACCTCTTCTCTCTCACTTCTTTTTTATAAATGTACCTTTCATTGACAGGCTTCCTGTTTTCCTGCATATTTTCCACACTTCTTACTGTTTGATCTCCCAACTTCCACAGGAGTCCACTTAGCTTGAGTCCAAGCATTGAGCCCTACTGGCTGGATGAGAGCAGGTACAGGCCCAAACCTTCCAGTCCTCAGTGAGTGTGCCAACCATTGCCCCCCCGTCCTTGCACACTCTACACATTCAACTTTTTGCAATTGGGTTCAGCCCCAAGCCCTCAGACTCCTGACCTGGCTGCATGCTTCCAGCCAAATAACCCCACCAGGCAACAACACTGGTCATGGTCTTACATGAAAGATGAAGATTCATCATCATCAGAGCATGAATTTTTAAATACATAATCAATTTTACCACTTGGAGCAGGATTGAGGTCAGATGAGGTCAGGTCAGCAGGAGGAGAAAATATGATCTTCACTTTCATTTTATAGTCCAACATGTTGGAAAATGTAGTTCTTTTCATTTCATTCAGTTAACTCGGAGCAGATTTCACTGTCTGTCTTCAATGTCTGTACACTAAATGGGAAGTCAGGTGAGGGAAAACGTAGTCTAGTTCAGCAGTAAATACATAAATGCTGTGCCTACATGGGTTTCCCGGATATCATTCAAGGACATCAGTGTTCCCAACCAGGAAACTGGTTACAGTTGGGTATCGTTTGAAAAGGTTCAACAGTGGTATGCAATAATGAAACCTTTGCTTTGATATAATTTTTAGATACTTTCTTAGCATATAAACGTCATCAAATCCAATTTAACAAAAAGATAATAACAATACACGCGATTGAACAAATTTTTGTTTTACTGTAGTTGAATATTTACTTGTTTAATACGGTATTAAAAATTTGGTATGAAACTAAAAATATTTTTTTTGGATTCTTGATATTTGATGCTTTGATAAAAATCTCAAAGTTGGATTACATGCTCAGATTCTCAAGCAAAACTAGCCTTAAAATTATACACTGTACTTTCAGTTTTTGTGTGAATGAAACAAACGAGCATTAGATTTTTTAGGGAGCTAACAACACCTTGGCCCTAACTTTGTATTTAGTGAAGAGACACAGCGATACTAGTATCAATACTCATATCCTACAAGAATGAGAATAAGAGTATTTCCCAATGAGTGAAATTAGTCTTTTTAATAATAATGTGATTCAGACACTGAGATCCTGTTGGTCAGCTTCATACAATATAGTGATAAATCACTGTATGGTAATGGTGATTCCCTTTCTTTAAAGTCAATTAATCTAAAGCAAATAATGAAACTATCATGCTATTATTCTTAAAATCTTGCTTCACAGAGAAGTGAAAGCGCTACAGCAAGCAGCTACTTAACTCTGCACAAATCTTCGGGAATGAAGCAAAGAAGGTTCAATACAATCTGTGTTTTCTACACTACACACGACTTGTATGTTCTGACTTTATACAGTTCAGGCCAAAAGTTTGGACACACTTTTCTATTCATTTGAATCAGAAGGTGTGTCCAAACTTTTGGCCTGTATTGTATGTGTTTGAGTTATATGTGACTGTCCCCATTAACTCCATTAAATCGCTATTTCACCTCCAAGGGACCTTAAATGCTTTGTCTTTGACATTGGTGACTTAACTACTGCTCCTCTTCTATCCCAGATGCTGTCTCAGCTGCATCTCTTCGTCACCCTGTTAATCTGCCTCGTTCCAATGCCTCAAAAACAATTGTGGTTCTACAGTATTAACCTGTAACCACAGCAACATTAGTGCTGCTCCTTAAGTGCTAAAGCTCATGGAAACAGTGTGAAAACTGAGCATTTTATCTAAATATATAATCTGTATTTTTAATGTATCAGTAGTGATGACTGGGTCTTCATTTTGGAGCTATTTAATTTTACTCTGTTGCCATAATTTTTGTTTTGACACGAGCATCACTACTATTTGTAGTGTTTCCTGTTGTTGTGGTGTGTTATTTGTGTGTACTAGCCACAGTATGGCCACACTTTGACTGTATTTTATTAGTTTAGCCTTTATTCTTATGGTAGTATGGTAGTGTATGATTATGAACACAATTAACAACATTATTTAGATGTTTTTATGAATAAAAGTGATCAGAAATGTATGAAACAGTTTTAGTCTGTTGTCTAAATGAACTGATTAAATTCTTATTGTATCCAATAGAATTAAGGACCAGATGAATTGAGTTATGTTGTAAAAAATAAGCAAAAACATGCCTGAAAAGACAGTGCAAACAATCCTTACAAATGTATTTTACTTAACAGTCCTTCTTTTTATCAACAGCTGCTAAATAAACACTGGATACCTATCTTAGTCATTATAAGCACAAGGTTAAGCAATTGAGGACTGGCTCTATGTTTTATTTTACCATCTAATAAAATTATTGTGGCTTTAAAGGAAATAGTGGTTTTATATCCTCTTTCCTATCAAAACATTTTTTTATCTTCCTTTTTTACAAGAATATAAAATCCACTGGAACTGAGTTTCACATGATGTTTTTTTGTCTGACTATGTTCTCAGTACATGTTATATCATTCCTCAACTTGGAATGTATTAGAAAAGCGAAGAGTCAGCAAAGAGTCAATGAAGATTGATCGACACCACCAAGCATTCTAAAACCTAAACCTTTCTGCAATCGAATTCAATGACATTAGACTAAGCCTATTTTAGCAGTTGTTAGCTGAACAGTCAGTATCCTTTTACTTTTTTCTGTAGGTGTGTTCAAGTGCCTCTTCTACCCTACTTGTCTGCTTTGCCATTCCTTGGTGTTACTTTGCTGTTGATGCCAACTACCCTATTATTACTGTTTCGCTCAAATCTAGTACAAAACCAGATTCTCCAAACCCGGACTCCTACATTGACTCCAGACATTTAGATTTACATCCTGACCATCACAAAATATTCTCCTAGAGCATCAAGGGAGACAGTGCTCATTGTGCTTCCAGATGCTCTCTCCCTATCATCCCCATGCACCTTTTCTTACACAACAAAATGATCACATTTGTGCCTAAGAGCATTGGTGGTCAAGTGGTTTAGAGCATGTGCCTTGTAATTTCAGCATCCCTGGTTTGAATCTGGCCAAGGTCATTCCCTTCTCTCTGTTTCCCTGTTTCCTAAAGGCTTCTATACTAGTTTCTGACTAAAATAGAGGCATTCATTCATTCTTTCAGTCATTTTCTACCGCTTTTCCGCTTCCGGGTCGCTGGGGTAGCTGGAGCCAATCCCAGCTCACACTTGGTGACAGGTCACCAGTCCATCACTGGGCCAACACACAGAGACAGACAGAGACCAACAACCACTCACACTCACACTCAGACTTACAGACAATTTGGAGTCACCAATTTCACCCACGCAGACATGGGGAGAACATACAAACTTTGCACAGAAAGGACCCAGGTTGGGAACTGAACCCAGGACCTCCTTATTGTCGGGCAACAACACTAACCATGCTGCCAAAATAAAGCCATAAAAGCCCAAAAATAAATCTTAAAAATAAAAAAAAAAAAATGTAAGAGAGATACATTTCCACATCAAAGGCTCTTTTGCTGATATTCCTCATGCTCAACTTGCAGGGTAGCTAAGCTAGCTAAGCTAATCTACAATAATAATACTTGTCCCCTATGACAAAAAAGTGTGCTGGAGTGCAAAGCCAAACTCAATGAAAATGTAATACCAAATACATTATAGTTCACGTGGCTAGAGACAAAGCAGCATCAGGCATGGTTTACTGCAGCCAAGCTTGATGTTTCATTTACTGAAACAGCAAAATGACTGAATCTATTCTGCCAACAGGGCACTAAAGGGGAATTAACAAACTAGCTAAATTGTCTTGAAATTATGCATGAATATGATACATGTTAGAGATTACCATGGGTCCAGTTAGTGTTTCATTTAGTGTTTTATGTCCCTTCCCTGTGTGGACCTTCTGCACTAAAAAAAGAAAGCATAGGTTGAGTTGCCAAGTAGGTGAGGAAAGCAGAGAATGATCATGTTGTAACTCTGTATTTTCATTTTCAGGTCAATAAAGATTCACAATATTCATGTCTTTACTCTTTATCAAACTGACAAGAAATTCACATGCACCAGATTCTACAGGATACCTCTGTTCACTAATGATAAGCTGGAACTCACCTTGACCTGTGCTTCTATGTGCTTCTATCACATGTGCTTGGATGAGGTGTGCTTCTACTTTTATTATACTGCCGTTGGATTTATGTTGAGTCTACTGACAATTGGCTTTGGAGGGCACTGTTGTCGTTTGGAATATTAATTACTTTTGTATTGTTTTCTTATAGGTCATCTTCGGGAAAGGTGAGCCCTGAGAGCATTCATTCAAAGGCATCCCCATCAGAATCATCTGAAGATAGTCATGACCAGCGTGGGAAGAAACCACCACCAAGCCCAGGGAAGAAGGAGGAACTATCTTTGTACAAGAAGACCAAAAGAGCAATAACAAGCAAGAAGTACGGAATTACCAAACATGAAGCTGAAGCAACAACACCCATTGAACTCATAAGCAGAGGCCCAGATGGACGCTTTGTCATTGATCCCACTGATGCAGAAATGACTGTTAAGCCCCGACGAATTGAGGGTTTCCCCTTTGTGGAAGAATCTGACCTCTATCCTGAATTTCGGCAGTCAGATGAAGAAAATGACGATCCCAGGCCTCTGCCCCCAGTAATGGCCCCCCTTCGGCCTCACCAGATTTCCCCCATCTCCAGCCAGGAATCCTATCTGCAGCCTCCAGCCTACAGCCCTCGTTTCCACAGGCCCTTCGAAGGTATGACCATCATGGAGAGCAGTCGGCTACAGGCAACAGGGCAGATCCGTGGCTCTCTCCACCATAGGGCTTTCTATGGCTATCTAGGCCCCCCAGGGGATCACGAACCCCCACCTCCTTTTTACATGCCTGATACCAGCCCTCTCAGCTCTGTCATGTCCTCCCCTCCATACCTTGCTGAAGGTCCTTTTGGTCACCCTATGATTCCTGAAGAAATGGGGGAAGGTGATTTTCCACAATATGCTGTCTCTGGTTTCCCTCTTCCTCTGACACTTACCTCGTCCTCTCGCTCACCGGAGATTTGGCAGGGACTGGATTTCACTTTTGCAAGCCTGGAGGGCCCCCAATTTATTTTTCCACCACCCCACCCTTTGCATCTCCGCCATGACTCTCCATACCCTCCTCCACCTCATGTTCTTCCCCTTAGTGCTTTCCAGCCTTCCAATCTCCCAATGCCTACTTACCCAGCTGTCCTGCCACTGGAAGCCCCAAAGAGCCACAAAAGCAAGTCACCCAGCAAGGCCAAGCCTCATGGCTCCCCAGCCAAGCATTTAGCTATGCAAGAGGCACAATTAGGGCAGCTAAGACACACAAGCCACGGTATGGGTGTGCCGGTTTTGCCTTACACCGATCCAATGGCCCATATTGTCCCTAGCACATTCAGTAGCCTGGACACACGATGGTTTGAGACCACCCCACGTTTCAGTCCCAGACAGGCTCGTAGGATGGATTCAGGCATGCATCAGGTGGTTCTTCAGCCCTCTCGACTTTCACCCCTCACCCAAAGTCCTTTTAGCTCTCATACAGGCTCCCCAGAGATTGTAGTCCGTCCCAGGCCACGTCCCAGCATTGTCCAACCTTCCATACCCCCAGAGATGTCTGAGATTACCCTCCTCCCTCCTTCCACAGCCAGCTTCTCAAGGAGATCTTCCCCTTCCTCCTCACCTGCCCAAGGCCAGGGTAGCAGGAGAGCAAGCCCCAGCTACCGTTCCCACATGGCCTTTGCCACTTCTGCAACCAGCTACCCAGTTTCCCAGTCCCCATCACCCCCCATGGAAAGCAGCAACATATTTGGGCAGATGCCATCTCAGAGGAGGACTGAGGAGGAGATTCTTCCATCTGAGCCCTCTCCACCCCAGTTGTCAGCTTCAGGGTAGGTGCATTAGGCATGCAGCAAGGGATACCATTTGAATCATCTGCCCCAACCCATAATGCTTTGATGTGTGAATTTGCTCTGACATTTTGGTTACCAGAGTGCTGTCAAATATCCATCAGTTTTTTTAATCATCTCTGTGGCAAATTAGTTTGATAGCTTAGTTTTTTCATGTGTTAATATTTTTATATGGAAAATGAAAACTGTGGTTGAAGAAAAACCATTTTATTGTGATGATTCATTCTGTCAGCTCTGGAAGTTTTCAGTTTAGTTTCAATATGGTCAGTGCTGCTTTTCATGTCAAACATCAAGTTAGAGGTATTCACCCACTGCATCTGTGAAGCATTGTTCCAAAATGAACACTCAAATACACAAATATGTTGCATTTTCCAGTGAAAAGTAACCAAATATAAATAGTGGAACAAATCGTTTTTTCATTTGACAAGGAAATGCATGTGCTTCACAGATTACATTTCAGACCTTTTGGGGCTACAGTGAAAACTACTACTGTCAGTGCAGTGTGTAATTAGTTTGACACAAGCCCCTTAAAGCCTGGGAATCTGCAAACATCACCTCAGGGCCCCTGTTTTTCCATCTATATCATGCGTTACCTGCTTTCACCTAACAGGAGGAATCCCATAATATTCATCCAATTGATTCCCCAGACAAAACACCCATTGTTATGTCTAGCTCCGAGCCTTTGAAGATGCCTTTATCATGCAGAGGGATGCTTTAAGAAGATTTCATCTTGGCAGGCCCTGCGGCCCATCCTCGGCCTAAGTAACCTGACTGCATGATCAATTCTCCCTTACCTTCAGATTTTCTCCAACGTTCCTCTCCCCTTCCCTTTCTATAACCCTCCTCTCCCCTACCCCTTCAATTGCCCCCAGGAGTTCCCCCAGGTCTGACTACCAAGGAAAGGTTGTTGGGCAAAGTGTGTCACAGGGCCTGTCCGCTTCTCATGTACTGCAATGTCTCCATCATTATGAATAAGGGGCAGTATGGTGGTACTTGATAGCTCCTGGAGTCTTACCTGCTTTGTTTTTGATTGATCTCAGCTATCTGGGCAGCGTTGTTGTGACCAGGTCCTCTACACCGCAATAGGTAAGGGTTGGATCCATGTCTGAAAGGGGGGGGTTAGCAGGTGGGACTTTTTTGATCACCTCGTCCTTTAAAGGGGAATACAAGACTTTGAGTCTTTGTTTAATTTGTTCCTTCCTTCAGTCGACATGTGTGGTTCATTTCAGTTATTTCGTTTTTATCAAAGTGGCTATGCATTTTAAGTTCTGCAGTCTGTTACGTTATGCATTCTGACTGATATGCATATGCCGTCTGTTAGCTGATAGTTGAGGTCAGAGATGTATCACCAACATGATTTCATGCTTGAGTAGTTTGCTAACTGACCACATTCACATGCAGCTTTTGAATCTATAAATCATAATAATCCACTTCAGGCAATCCTACCTCAGGTTTAGATATGAGTTAGACAACGGTAGTCTTATCAGCCAAACAAGTTTATGTAGAGAGATTTAATGTTCATGCTTTGGATGTTCCCTGTTTCAAAGGTCATCAAGAGCTATATGATACATTTCAGGAAAGACTTTGGTGCTAAAGACAAAGAAAACATCTCTGCATGGCCACACAAAACTATTCTCGGGTCAGTGGTTGTTAGGTTCTATCAAGTCACACATAAATCATTTTTGTCAAGATATAAAACCACACACACGTACAGCATGTCATATGATGGACGTCATCTCAAAGTTAATTGAGTGTCAATGCTGAAGCAAGTCCCTTCTGTACCCTTTTTGACAGTGTAGGTTGATGGTTTTATGTACAAGATCTGTTCTTTGCATACTTTTCTATTAATTTATCTTGATGAGGCCACACCTCAGAACTCAATACCCAGTTAAGTATTAGTATGCCACTAGTATTTACTGCTCTCATTTCACTTTCAATGCAAAGCATGCTTCAGAAAAAATTACTCTCACCATCACAGTATAAGCAAGACTTGTCCCAACTCCTCCACTCCCGAGTTTGCTCAAGATCCCAACCCCACTTGCTCATGCTGCAGTTCACTAAGATTGTCCTCCTGCCACACGCAGCTCATTGTCATCCAGTTTGAGGAAGAGCCACCTTTTCTCTCTTTTTTGTAATAATGGCTCCATTATCTGCTCCAGGCAGCTGTTATGGAACATTCATCCCTCTTCCTCCTCCACTTTCATAGTCGATGGTTTTACCACCAACTTTACATCCAAGCAAAAGTCAAGGTGGCTTACTGGTCAAGCCCTGAGAGTTATGCTAAGGAGTTGCATTGGTCTAGAATACAAGTCGAGTGAGGAAGCTACCTATCCTATTCCTCCATCTTCGTCAGGACCAGTTCAATTGTAGCCCTATGCATTTTCATGTACACTTTGCTCATGTGCTCAGTTTGCAGCTCTACAGTAGTCCTAATTACCTTCTTGGCAAGTTTGCCCTGTATCACCCACCACAAGACTAAACCAACTTCCCACAATGAGACCTACACTCAGATGACAGCCTTTTTCTTGATGTGGGCTTCATACATTTAGCTGGAAATATTTATAAGATGCAGAATTTTCATTCACTAAGTCTTACTTCCTCTTTGCTTTCAGCCTACATGTGTTTTGACAAACAGCCTTGCAGCTCTTTGCTGTTACTGACTGCTCACCATAGCCCAGCAAAGTACCCTGCTAATGATAAAAGTTGTCCCAAGCATTACTTCCATCAAAGCATAAACAATACTGAAGTCAATTAGGTGGCCACAGAGCAGTCACAGAACTGGAGCTAGATTCGGGTAATGTTGTCATGAACATTAATAAGAAATGCTGCTTTCCAAAGGTATAATCGCTACTTCTCTCTAGTCTCCTGTATTTTTGTACTAAAAAGATTCTTACAAAGTGTGGCAAACAGTGAATTTATGAAACTGTTGTCTATGTGGCCTTTCTTCCACATAGAAACTTATATTCTGAGATGATCACATTGTAAAAGCACTGTTAGCATTCTCCTCAAGCGTGACGCAGTCTGGCATTTAGTGTTTACAGATGCTTATGTTGTATGACACTAACTGAAAATATTTTGGATTCCAAACTCCAAGAAAGATTTTATAAGATTAAGACCTTAAACTGTGTGTCCACTGGGAGCTGTCATTTGCAGCTCTTTTTTTTTTTTCATTAACATTTCAACTGAAATGCCGGCAGTGACAGTGATGAAAGCTTAGCATGCGTGATTGATCACGCATGCTGATCAAGAGGGGCACCTCTTTAATGATGTATATATATATATATATATATATATATATATATATATAATTTTTTTCTGGCAGTGGTTAGTGCTGTTGCTCCACAATAAGAAGGTAGTGGATTCAGTTCCCGGGCCTGGGGCCTTTCTGTGTGGAGTTCACATGTTCTCCCCGTGCTTGCATTGGTTTCCTCCAGGTACTCTGGTTTCCTCCTACCGTCCAAAGACATGCATGTTTGAGTTAATTGGTGACTGAATTGTCCATAGGTGTGAGTGTGAGTGTGAGTGGTTGTTCATCTCTGTCTGTCTCTGTGTGTTGGCCCTGCGATAGACCGACGACCTGTCCAGGGTATACCCTCGCCCAATGTGAGCTGAGATTGGCTCCAGCAAACCCTGTGACCTGGAAATGGATAAGCAGTAGAAGATGAATGAATGAATGAATATACATTTAAATGTACCAGATCCACAGACCAGCATCCACAAAACAATAGCGGGAGCCATGACCCACACTTCATAAGCATCTATTTCGCCCAAAAACCTAACAGATTCCTGGTGGACACAGGGCCTTAATCCCCTGTATAAAGCATCTGTGGCATGAATTAAACCATCTATCAATTTGTCATTTAGCCATTCCACTTGCAAGTCTGGACTGCAGAACAGTTCTTACTGCCATATGAAGCAAGTGTCCTGCCAAAAAGCGCATGCACTTCTTTTTTTCTAAGGAACAAATATTTTGGCAAGAGAATTGCAGAGGTGGGAGGGGGGCACCAAAGGGGCATAAGCAGCCTCCTATGTTTGAGTGAAGTGCCCAATGAAGTGCTTTTGAATGTATTCCCCTTTAAAGTCGTGTTCCATGTGCAAACAGCCATGCATGCCATCGCTAAATATTGCTCTTCTGTTAAGAAAAAAAAAAGAAAAGACTATTCTATGGATAAATTCTTGTTACATTTGTTGTCCTAGTGCTTCGCTTTTCTTTGGCTTATTTTTCATTATGTGACTGTTCCCAAGTAGTCATTTTCCCCTCCCGCCATCTCTCCCCCTGTCAGCATGGTGAAGCCCATTGTAGACAGTATCCATGTCTATGACTACATTGATGATGCTTTGTTGCTCAGCTGTGATTCTCCCCCTTTACTAATGAACTTCGGTTTCTCTCTGCAGCCACAGTTGGAAGATGGCCTCTCTGTAATGCTAATTGTGTATCCGTGCCTTGAGAAAATTGAGTGTCTGTTTGTAGCAGAAATCTGTGGGCTGCCAAGTCAATCGTGCCTCCATGAATGTGAGGCAGGTCTGTAGATACAATCGTGAGCAGCTGAGAAATATCCACTCCACACTGAGGAAACCTTTGCATCTGTTATTTTCAGAGTGAGACAGATTCATTTTGAGAAGAACCCAAACCATCAACAATTGAAAAGTCATGTCCATTTTGTTAAAAATGTCATTCAATTTTGTGGTATTTTCCTCTGAAACCAACAATGGAAGTCTTTTTCAAATGTTGTATCTTCTCAAAAATGTAGCTCTCTGTCCTATTCCACGCCATGAGGTAAATAGAAGGATCATCTAATACTGTGTTTTGTTTTGTTTTGTTTTGTTTTTTTGGATAGAGAATGTTTGGATCAATTTGAGCAAAGTACTTACTATACTATTTCAAGGTGTATAATCTGAATTTATTTGATTAACCTAGTATTTGCCTAAATCTAAAGTTAGTAAATCCAGATTATATATATATAAGGATATAACAGTAGTAGAACTAATTGCATTTTTCTTCAAAGCTACGAAAAACAAATCTTTGCTGGATTTCAGAGTTCAGCTCTTGAGGTGTCTCACATTGATCCTTTGGCAATGTGCTGAACTTTGGCTTAGCACGAGCGGTGCTGTTTGAGATTGTGCAGGTTTCTGGTTTTGTTGCGCTCCGTAGTGCAGAAACACAATCCATTTATTATTTTTGGCCTGAAGTTACCTGTTGTTCCCTCTCTCTCTTCTTTATCCAGAAAACATCGAGGTGCGCCGAGTGCCCTTTCGGGGTCTGAGAGGATTGATGCACTGAGATATCAACGTATTAAAAAGGCCAAGAAGATGACATTGAACAACAACAACTCCAAGAAAAGAAAGAAAGCAGGTGTGAGCCCTGTTCCCGCTGTTCTCTGTCTTGAAGCCATTTCATTTCTCTGGAAGATGCTCTATCATAATCATAGACAAAATTGCTGTTTTAAAGTAATGGAAGCAGGATATAGCTAAACTTAATAAATAACTTTGCACAAAACCATTGGCAGAGAGGTTCAAACCAAATTTTCTTTCAGTCATTCACCAGTGGACAAAGCAGTTGCTATTTCCACTCCAAAAATGGGAGTACTATAGATAATGATCTGAAGCAAAGATCAAGTGATAACTGGATCAGCCTTACCTTGGTATAAAACTAGTGGATTCACAAGCATATTAAAAACACAAAAGCCTTGCATCCCACGTTTCAATATCATTGACGCCCAATTTCTGCTTCATAAATCCCAGTTTTTTTAAAATCCTGCACCCCTAGTTTACAAATTTCACTCTTTAACTTTAAACCACAAGATATTCTTTTTTGCAAGACTAGTGCGCAAAGTTAATGCCACCATTAATTATACAAAATTATGCTTTGTGTTTCACTCCTTGATTTACTGATGTGTCACATCTAAGGTGTAGTTGTGTATAAAATGTGTTTGCGACCATCGTTCATCTTAACCCCCAAAAGTTTCTGCTCATTCATCACAAAATGTTACTGTTTCCAGTCCTTCAAAACTCCTGACTTAATATATATATATATATACTCCCATATATATTGTTTTTAACTAGGAAGTAACATACTGACAGCTGAGCTTGCTCCGTTTTGTTTGCTTCAGTTTGGACACTTCTGTTTGAAGAGAGCAGTAGATTTAACATTTGCAGTTCACCAAATAACAATGGAAACAGATATACACACAAAAATTCAGGAATGTAATGTTATGGAGAGTCAGTGGATTCCACAGACATTGCATTAGCAGCCTCATTGATTGTGGCCAATTTGTCATTATGCTATGTCAAACTACTGATATTGGTGTTTTCAGCTTTTTACACCAATGGTTTGACAATTTAGGAAATGTTGACTGAGCAACAGCTAGCCTGGCCTGGAAAAAAAAAAAACAAACAAAAAAAAAAAAAACCCAAACATATATACGCAAGTCTCATTCGTTAAATCTGGAGAGAATTGACCCTTGGCCAGTTGCTGTGGCTTCCCAGATCTTTGTCATCTCCACATGGTTGGATGCTAAGCAGCAGAGACTTGAGGCATCAGTGAGCTGAAAGTTACAGTCACACATGGTACATCATGATACTCATCACTCTGCTCAGATCTCATTATGCATTAGTGAGCTGAGAGCTGACTGACATGCCAGCTGCTGCTCCACGTGTGTTTCTCTGGTCTTTCTTAAGCTAGCAGGAAGAGTCAGACTTGCTGCACTGGCATTTCTGGAGAATGTGTCCGTTCTTGTAGACTGCAGTCTGTAAGTGGGCATGGACTTGGGTTCTGACATCACAGTGAGCTGATACTTGGTCTTGCTGCATCTGTTGGATAATACTAATGGCGGACAGCTGAAAACGTCCACCTGCATCTGACGGTCTGGTCTGACCTTCATGCATTTACCTTAAATTTTAATTTCTATCTTTATCTGACCTTAACATAACCTTATGAAACACATTTTAAGGCCAGGTCTAAATGTGGGTGTTAGGTAGGTGTATTTTACTATCTCCGGAGCCAGTCTTGCTTTTTGTTTTTGTATGAAGCTAATCTAAGAGCAAATGAGCTCTATTGTTTAATCTTCATATAGTCTCAAACATGAGAGTGGATAAAACCTTTGTATCTAGTTTTCCAAAAACCATGTCTAATTATTGTATAAAATCGCCTGTAAACATTATCTCCATAAATTCTATTAGGAATGACCTGCCATTTGTCTCCCCCCTACAGGTGTCTCCGCCTCTCAGACCCAGACCCAGCAGGCCTACACCTCTCAGGTACTCCAGCCCGAAGAAGCTCTCTACCTCCGCAAGAAGAGGAAACGGCCTATCCTCCATGACCCATACACTCGCTTTTCTGCTCTGCTGTACCGCCGCCCACTTCAGGAGGACCAGAAGGCTATTTTGGCTAGCATGGACAACATAGACCTAGACCATGCCACACTGCTCTGAAAATCCTTGAGGACAAGGCCACAACCCTGCAATATGCCCCCATTCAGAAATAACACAAGCTCATGATTGATACATCCCAGTTAAAAAAAAAAGAAAAAAAAGACATCAGATGTTTGCAGTCTATTATCTCTAAAGGGGAATAGTGCTGCATATCAGCATTCAGATTTGGTGTATTGTAGATCAGGAAGCATATATGTTTCCAATCAGAAATTAGATCAAAAACATACAATTTAAAATCTGTTTTCGACATACTGTCAGTAAAGCAGCTTAATTGATATGATGCCATCACAGATGTTATGACTAGAATTTGGATTATTTTCACTGATTGGGATGCACAAAAGTAAAAGAATGTCCAGTGTATATTGAAATCAAGCGGTATTCCCTTTTTTTTTTTTTAAAGTGTGTAGACTACTCGGGATGAAAATCTAAATGATAGCTGCCACAGATTTCCAAAGTTTTACTCCAGTGCAAAGCATGAGGTCTGAAAGAGGCAATGCCAACCTTGTTTTTTCCCAACTTTTGAAGTCACCAGTGTTAACATTTTTAATTTGAAATACGTCTTCAGGCCAGATTGTTTCTTGCGCTGAGTCAATCCTCCCCATAAGTCCCCTCCCCCTGCAGGTCTCTGTTTACAGCCCCTCCCACTGGATCCTCTCTGCAAGCAACGTCTCTTATCAGCCGAGAAACTCGCCTCATAAAATATGGGTTTTTTCACTTCTTACCAAGTATACCTCAGAGCACAGGACACGACACCACACAACAATCAGGATCAGCTAGCAGAAAACAATAGCTTTTTTGCATCCCATTGTTTGCTGCATTTTTTTTCATATAAATTATTTGGTGAAAAATATTTTTATTGACTTTTCTCATATTTTCTGCTCTAACACTAACACAAACCTAAATGATCAGGACATGAGTGTATTGTTTCAGGAAAGAAACAACCCTGGCCTGCTTCACTGGGGCTTGTGAAAGACATCTTTTGATTCTCAGCAGATGATATTTCATATTAAACAGATATCATTCAGCAGGTTTAAACAGGGGCTGACATTCAGATTTCACATAGTCAAGCCAAACAACTTGCACAAATGGAAAATGGGAATTCAATCCCAAAACTTTGTAAATGTTCAGGTTTTCTTTTGAAGCAGTAGATAAACTGAACCATTCAACATAAAGTCCCTCCAATTAGCCACTGTCCAGCTCTATCTTCTCACATTAGAACTATTTGCACTGGAGCAAAATATTGTCCATCTTAATAGATACTGTATGTGTCTGTCACTTTACATTTCTTCTTCCAGTTCTTCTACTTTTGTTCTTTTAGAGGGCTCCAAATCCTATTCAGAAAGAATTGTAGTCATGCCAAAAATAGTCCAGATAATGAGAAAACAATCCATACATATTGGAGGATAGGATTTTGTGCCATATTGTGTGATAATATGTTTTTTTTTTTTTTATTAGGGGGTGTAAAAAAAATTGTTTGGCCTTAATGGAGCTTCTGGTAGGTTGCCTGCTTCACTTGTGTCTGATTTTTATTTCTCTTTGAATTTTTTTACTTGTGTGGTTGTGCTCACCTATATAAGTACCTGCCACTTTTGGCCATTTTCCACTCATGGCCTTTTGTATTCAGTTTCATTATCTGCTTATCATTTAAAATCAAGGGGATGCAGAGAGTAAAGTCATCCTTTAAGAAAGCAGTACATGACACTCAAGGCAACTCAAAGTGAGTTGAGAGGTTTTGTTGGCTTGTAGCTTGCAGTTTGTAATGATTTTGTGTGACTTGTAGCTTTGAGTGTGTCATGATTTTTAATTTACTGTTCAAAAGGTGCTTAGTTAAATTTTCATAGGTTCAATTCACTTGTAGACATTATGTTAACACATCCTTGCCTCCTAATGAGACATGAATGCAGAGTCCACGCTCCGCTGAAGTGTATTTGGAGTCGTATTGGTGTAGGTTTTTCCTGTGTTTGTTGATTTGTGACATTGAGCAGATTCTGACTCAGCTGCAACTCCAACAGCCTTCTAACATTAGCTGCATTTGTAAATGATCACATATGGTTGATTGAAGATATTTCCACAATGAACCCTGGCAGGATGAGGAGAAATGAGATTTCTCAAATGTTAAGCTCTGAGTGACTCTTAGAGTTTCTGCTTCAAAGTGTGGGACGAGCAGAAGAGACATTCATCTCTTCATTTACATTTATTTAATAAAACAGAAACCCCATGAGAGCAATTTATACTTATGAAATGTTTTTTAAAGTGCCCTGACTCATGACCAGATCCAGCATAGGAAACCTAGTATTTAAAAACAAACAAACAAACAAAGCAATTACAGTAAAGAAGCTAGTGCCTTTATTTATAATCGGTTTAATTTAGTCTCCAAAGTTGGAGCATTTGGTGATTAACAGTCAATTACTGAGTGATTGTTAATATAAGGCATTTATTGTGGAAATAACTTTGAAATACAGTTTATAAAATATTAACATTTGAAACTAAGTGAAGTCACAATCTTTACTTCCAAAGAAAATCATGTCAGCATGAGTAATTTCAGTGAGAATGAAGTGGCATGAAAATGGATGTAGACCGTACAGAGCAGCTGCCCACCTCTGTTGGTAACATGGTGTTTGGCTTAGATGAAAGAGGAATGGAGTGATGCCAACATAGTTTTTATCTTTTCTGTATCAGTAAAGAGGTAATTTCATCATCGGTGCTTCAGTAGTGGTGTCAAACAGAGGCTCTTGCTGCAGCCTGAGGTGCTAAGCAAACACTGAACCAATGCTACAGGCTACTGATGAGCGATTCTTCCACAAATAATCACAAATGCCACTTCCATTTTCAAAATTTTGTAATTAGACAGAAGAGACTGCACTGCTGCCTGCTTAAGAGACTTGCTTAGAGGGCAATTGTTGGAGACGTGGTTGCATTCAAAATCGCACTGACAGAGAAACAGGGAGCTCTTCTTCTATGAAAACTGTTGCAACTGTGCCATGTTGCAGTTAAATAACTCTGGTTTTAAAGCATCCAGAGGAGGGTTTATTAGATGGAAGAAGAAGAGAGCCATAGTTTCATTTCAGCGCTGTTGTGGTTTATTGAACATTTCAGACCCTATGATGTCTGTGTTGCTATGGAGGGATTTCACTAAATGAATGAATGAATGGTTTGGTTTGTTGAAGGACTCTGGTGTTGTACTTGAGACAGAAGTGTATTTATCACACTGTGCATGAGAAAACTAAGTGTGATTTAGCTCAATTAGCAACTAATTCTTAAATAAGAACATTAATGATTATAATTACATGATAAGAAATTAATGAATGAAGACATCACTGCTTGGTAAATTGGGGATCAGTCATTTGATTGATTTTTTTATTTTTTTTATTTTACTATTTCCTACAGTCATACAAGGGACAAAAACAATAGTAGATATTGATTGATACAATTAATAAAACAGGAATTTGTTTTCGGGGATTAAATCTACAACTATAAACATAATGAATTGTATTTAAAATGCACATTCCAACATATTGTCCATAGATGCATACATTTTCCAATGATATTGTTAAGGAATTGATTTTATAATGAATTGCATATATCAGCAAAAGTATAACTGATGCACTTTTCCAATTTAACACATATTGTTTCCTATTGTAATTATCCCTCATTTCAAAGAAATCACAAATGGAATGTGGAAAAATTCCAAAATGATTCAGAAGATTCTATTGGAATTTGTAGATATAATAAATTAGTCTTTATATTGCAAAATGTAAAATACGAAATAGCATTTTTATTAAAATTGGTTAATAATATTCATGCAGTTAAAAGATTTAATATCAATATATTCCCACTTTTTTTATTTCAAGTTTGGAATTGGGTTTATTTTATGTAGATACTGCTGTGAATGTGGTCACAAAGCCTGGACGCGCACATATATATACGTATATATGTATATATATATGGACACACTCTGGTAGTATTTTGTTTATTTAGAATTTAAAGTTTAAAGTTACAAGATCAGCTCTTCAAATCAGCCGTGGTGGGAAATTGTAGTTTAGTACAGCTGCACAGTTGTTTCATCACCAAGGGCTTTCATATGAGACTAATATGAAATGTGTGAGCTGGACAATGCAGCTGAGGGCAAGGTCAGGCCTCAACAAAGAAGTACTGTATACCTCTTAATGTGCCACAGAACAATGTGTCCATGTACATAGTGTATAGTGAAAGATATAATTTGCATCGTATGATCATTTGATTACAACTGAAAATAATGGGCCCTCACTACTACCAGGACAAACAATGGATAGCTGTTATTTGCAACAGAAAAAGCTTTACCTCCTTGAAAGATGGAAGGCAACAAGTGGACTGTAAAACATTTTGTCCATCGGTATGTAATCCTAAAGTTACCCTGAACACTGTTACACACCAACCTTGGCTAAAAATGAAATTAAAATATTAAACAAATAGGTTAAATTTCTCCGAAATTGTTCAACATGACAGACAATTTCATTGTGTGGGTGTTGAGATGCAATAAAAGCACGGGCTGTGCAAGTCAGATACATTCGGTGGGTTTGAAATTGTTGTTGCACTCACAGTCGTCTGTAAATGAATTGGTAAAATTAGGTGTTGGTATATCTGCTCTTCTTTTCTTTGGATGATGTCTATAGGTTTGATAGGGTTTGTTTTTTTTGTACATGTGACATCACAAGCAGTAGTCTGGAAGAAAAAGATGCTCTACTTACTTAATAAGTACAATGCATAGATAAAAGGATGCAAAGCAGAATCATGATAGATTTAATAGCTTGATGAGGGTAACTCAGCATATGATTCATACAGTACATATAACTTTAATTTGTCGTATGTGCCCGAGAAGTTACACGCATTTCAAGATAACACTAAAAACTTGACTCTGAAATGGCTTAGCTGTTTGTCGTGTCTCAAAAAAAAAAAAAAAAAAAAAAAAAAAAAAAAATCACACATTTTCTTATCACTCATTAAAAGACAATTTGTAAAGAGAATCTTAGTACTGTATCACATGTGGCTCTTTGGCCAAGAAGAACTAGGGTTTGGCTGGTGTCCTTCACCAAGAGAAACTTCTCATCCAATTGTTGAAGATATTCACATCTTTGACACCCAATATGCCAAGAGTGGAGAATCTCTGGTGCTAAACTGGTGCTTGGTACTATATTGAGTTGCTTGAGGAAATACTGAGCTCATAGTGTCCAAAACTTAAAACTGCCATATAACTTTCTGTCAGTTTACTCTTTTTTTTTCCTTTGGAATCCATACAATCAAATGTACACATGCTGTGGCACAGAGTTTAATGAGCGGGATTTCTGTAAATACAAACACATCACATTGCTCAGAATATTTTCCCTGAAGCTGTCCCAAGAAGAATATTATAAACAAACAACTGCACGTGGATAGAATGACACTGATCACTGTACAACATCACAAGACACTACTTTTGTCCTTCCAAAGAAATAATGGTGGACAGATTGATGACACAATGATATTTTAACCTGTTACACTGATAAAATAGGCTCTTTCAGAAGGCATTCAGTATATATTAAAAGAGGAAGGGTTCTAATAATAGCGGTTTGAACTGTGCATACTGAAAGACTGACCCCAGCAGATGGACACATATAGGCTAGAACTTTCACCTGAACCAAACTGTTGATAAATTCATTCAAAATCAGCCTTTACAATACCTGCCATTGATAAAATGAAGAGGAAGGTATTGATACATTACCAACTTTTGTCCAAACCTGGGCGTTCAAAAAGGCATTACAGATTTGAGATTTAAATAGTTAAAAAAAGTAAAATAAATAAATAAATAAATATATATATATATATATATATACATATATATATATATATATAAAATAGTTACATCATGTAAATATCTCAAATAAGCATACCTTGTCATATATATTTTTTGTAGAAGAATAAGATGCACATCATCTATACTGAAGATTGAGTGGGAAACTGAGTAGTGTAGGGTCTGCTCCAATGACACATTATAATATTGTATAACAGACCAATGTGTATGCTGTATGAGTAAGGAAATCTTCTAAATGTTAGAAATTATTAGTTTAAGAAGGAATACTCATGAAAGCAAAATGGCTATATGAGTATCTATATTTGAAGAGTACTTGTTTTAAAGAATGCAAGAATGTATAAGTCTATATTATTTTTATATCCATTTGTTGCTTTATACTGTAGCAATGCAAAATCTTATCAAAGTAGAGAAATATGTCATTATGAGGTTCTCAGCTGTGTTTAAAACAAAAGACAATGGTGCAACAACCTGGATGTCACTGTACTGTAAATCTCACTGTCTTATTACACACAGACTCTCAGAGAAGGATACAGCAAACTAGTTTTTATAGCAAAGTCTGTTTGGTGTGAATAGAAAATGTGATTTTTGAATTCTATGTGGGCCATCATCACATCACCCTGATCCCTTGCTCATTAGGGGGTGTTAATTTTTTTTCCTTTTTTTTAGCTCCTCCTGATTTAGCTTGTTTTTTATTTTTTTTTATTTATTGTTGTCACCAGTCTGGCTCCTGCAGTCATCTTTTTAAATATCTTTTGGCATGAAAAAAAATGGTGAGAATTTTTTTCCCTACTGTGGTCCTCCCTTGCAATTTGTATCACAGCAGAGCACAGACATATAAATGTATATTCATCTAAGTTAAAAACTGTGCAGATAGAAATGTTGTACAAAATATATTTGCAGTATGTAGGCCTATGTAACAGACACACTGCTTTGTGATGCTGCTTTGAATTCACATAAGGTACAAGTGAACATGTCCAGAGTGAACCCTCTCTGGCCTTTTGCTTTAAAAGTGGAGGTTGAGCATTGAAGCAGCTTGTGAAGGTTACTCATGACATTGATAATGTTGACAATTGATTCAGTGCTGTACATTGCCAAAAACACATCATATACATTCTGACAACTGGTGCTATTTAAAAACATCTGTGGTGCTTTTTTTTAAGTTAGTTATTTCCTTGCTTCAGACAAAATGTAGCTACACAATCCTGTACTGTACTGTAGATTGCTGCTCAGCCTGCAAGTCATCGTTTGATCTGGTTGGGTCTTTCAGAAGGTTTTCTTTTGACTGCTGTTGTTTCAGGGAAAAGGCAGTTCAGATAGGACTGACAATATGAATGGTGAAATTTCAGAGCAAGGAAATTTTATAGGAATTTCATTTGAATACAGGTGTAATCATCATATTTTTGGATTGAGTTTACAGTTTCCCTGTTCATTTAGGTTGAACTTCACAGTGCTTCAAAGTGTATTTGTGGTTGCAGATGGTATCCATATGTCATGTTCTGCCGAGTGATCAGATATATTCGCCATGACCTTTGATATTGTATTTATCGTTGACATTTTAATCCTTCTGCAGTCTTTGTCTTTAATGGCCTAAGTGAACATATTGAAGCCCCTTGCAGGTACCCTTGTGTTGTAGGGAGTTAAATGAAGGCCCCACACAGTTCTTCTGTAACCACACTACTCCAAAATGAAGGTTATTGTTTTTTTAGGGACCTGAAGAGTAACTATGTTTGAAGAACAGAGAATGCATCCAGATTTTTTCACAAAACTTGTTAAAAATGTTCGCTGAAAACACTACTCTAATTTTTAAAGTTTCTGTATCAGCTACATGAAGCTGATTATCTATTTTCTGCCCTGTTATTTCCCATTATTATTATGACAAAATGCAATACAGGTGAACAAAGGACAAAGTGAACTCATTGTCTCTTCTGAATTGTTCAGTCTTCCTGAATAGAACTGGTTTAAGTTACAGCTTTCATTTTTAACAGGTTTTCTCATTCTGACCCAGAAAACAGCAAATGTGTTTTCACTGTTAGTTACAGGTGTAGACAACTCAGTACCTCAAATTATGTCTTGATGGAACTCTTTAGTCAGATACACAACTGGTCATTTTTATTATTATTATTATTACTATTATTATTATTTTATTTTTATATGTTGACCATTTCTGGTAAGTCAGTACTCATGATGCTTTTTCTATTTGTTGGCACAATTTCAAACAAGAATGTATGGCTAATGTAATTCCTAACTCTCACTCTTCCTAAAGATCGAAGCTTTCAAAGCAAGTAAATTGAAATGTTGTTTTTTTGTATCTCAAATGTCTTGGTATGCTTGTTGTAGTTGTATATTCATAATGGTGTATATTACATCAGTTTTTATTTATTAAAATGTTTAAATTTTCTAAGATGACTTTTCATGTTCTTGAGCACAAGGTTCTTCATCATTTCATGCATGTTAGGTGCAAAGCTTAAAATACGCAATATGATATATGGGAGGCTCCCCCTGTTGAGCTGAGCTGTCGTCACTCAATATTCTCAATAACTGCACCACTGCCTTCCAGGTAAGTGAAAAGGTGTATGTTGTGAAGGTGTGACTCAGTTCACAGTTAGAAATGTTTTTAATATGAAAATGTATGCCGACTCGGGTTGGTAGAATGCTTTGGGAATCTTCAGCTGCCTGGTCATGTAGCATATTGAACTCCAAGCGGAGTTAATCAGATTTCAAAAATCCATTAACAATCGTCTCCTCCAGGTGAGCAAAGAACTCAGCTTGCATTTAACATATATCATCACTGGCCATAATATGGTTTTATTACTGATTTAGAGAAAATATATAATGATTCCACTAAAATACTGGGCCTTCACCTATACATAGGAACTTGCATCAAAATGTGTAAGGATCCTTCTAAAGTCTTTTTACTCTTTGCCTAAAATAATTAATGATCGTTTATCCGTTTATCGTAGAATCAAAGGACCTCAGACTCAGGTACACACTGATGTTTTACTGATGTTTTTGCAAAGTCTATGTTTCCAGTCCGCCTCCAGCAGCAGCCGGCCACCACTTCTCTCGCGAGATCAGAGGTTGCTTAGTAACCATCGTCAACAGTTGCACAGGTCGAACTAAAAGCGGAGCTGCGCTTCCTGTCAGGTCTAACACGTAATTACTGACTTTTTAGTTGCTACAATGGAGGTAAGTGTTCTTCCAAGGGCTTTGGCTTGGGAATGTTTATATAAAAACATGTTGCGTTGAAAAAAAAAAGAAAGAAAGAAAGAAAAAGAAAAAAGAGGTTGAACAGTCCTGAACAGCTGAAGTTGTTGAAATATGGCGAGTTGCTTATTCATTAGCATGTTTGCGTGTGTTAAGTTAGTCTTTCTGTTATTTCTATGGAGTTAAAATCATTGTGGGATAAGAATTCAAACTTAAAGTCAAACCTTTGTTCAGGTAAACTCACCTGAGACACGAGCTTTTATTTGGTATGCATGTTGGTGGGACTTGTTGGCCATTTTGATTGGACACTGATCATTTTAGTATGCCAAATATCCACTAACAACTCCACTCGCTGTTTTAGGCAAAAATCAATATAATGGCAAAGACAACCTAAAATGTATTTTCCTCATATGAGGATGCCGGGTCTTGGGAGGTGAAAGGTGAAGTAACTTTGTCAAATATAAGGCTCCATGTGTATATGTATCTGTGGGACCCTCAGACTTTCAGGATTAACCTGGTGAGTTCACTGGGCATGTGTGGCACTGCTGGTCTTCTAGGGGACAGGACTGACAGGAGAGGACGAGCCCCTGGAGGAGTTTCAGATGGTCCTTGGGGAGCTGCTTGGGGACAAGAGCATGGACACGATCCGGGTGGAATATGAGAAGCTCCTCCATGCTCTGAGGAAGTCCAGAGAGAATGAGAAGAGGCTAATGTCTAAATGCAGGGAGTTGAATGCAGAGATTGTGTCCACATCAACTAAAGTTGCAGCTGCCCTGAAGCTGTCGCAAGAAGATGAGACAACAATTGCTTCACTAAAGAGGGTACAATGCCACAACATGAGAGGCTAGAGCTGTGGATTTATTTTTTGTGTGTTTGTTGCTCAGTTGCTGTAGTTTTTTGTAAAATCAAAGGACAAAAAATGTCAGTTCATGGGTATAGTGTTTTCTATTGTATTTTATTAAGTCATTCCAGTAATGTTTGGACATATTAGGTTATGTTAGTTCAGTAAGATTTTGCTCAAATATTCCTTTCCCATCAATATAGGAGCTGGACAAAGCTTGGAAAATGGTCGATGCTGCTCACGATAAAGAAAAGAGGGACAAAGAGACCATCACGAATTTAAAAGAAGAAGTTGCTAACCTATTGAAAAGTATAGAGCAACAAACTAGCTTTTCTATGGACCAACAGCACACGTGAGCCATTGGTCCTCCTAGCCCTTTTAGTAGGTTCTGTCTGGATAATGTAGGTGTAGTGAGTGGACAAAACTGTGCTCTGTTGTTCTCAGTGATCTACTGAAAATGAATGAGGAGTTGACAAAGGAGAGGGATCAGCTGCAAACAATGCTGGAGTGTCTGAGAGAAAAACTAAACATGGCCATGGTCACACAGCAGGAAATAGAGGCCAAAAGACAGAGTGCCTTAGAAAGCATTTCTCAGGTAAGTAGAATTCTTAGTGACAGAAGTATATGTTACATGTTTACAGGGAGGCACATTTAAAAATCATGTTAAAATTAAAAGAATAAATTGACTGGTGAGAATTTGGGCGTTAACCAATAACAACACACTGCTGATACAGTCAAGTATTCCATCAGATACTCTATAAACGTATCAATACAGGTGTCATGCTACAAGAAATACATTTATCATAAACAATGTAGGTGGGTAGAAAATAAATTTTTCCACAATTGTTTCCACAAGCCTTCAACAGCAATATGAGCTTCAGCAAGAACATTATGAGTAAAGTAAAAGTGCCTCTACACTCTTTTCTGAAGAAAATATTTAGTCAGTTTAATTTAAATTACAGTTTCATTTCAGTACAGTGAAGCAGCTGCAGTTGGACTTTTTTGGATACCACTAATTAAACTGGACCTAAGGAGCAATACACACCACTTCACAGCAGCCAGTCGAGACTGTCAAAAAGAAAATAAATGTTATCCTGCTCTTTTTCTAACTTGCTGTTTCTTGGCGTGTCTTAACTTAGCTCCAACAGGAACTCCAGGTACAACAGAATGAGATTTCCCGTGAGATGAGGCTGAAGGAAAAACTGGACAAAGAGGTAAAGCAGCTTCACATTGAGATGGAGGCCAAGATGGCGGACATCAAAGCTTTGAATCTGCAGGGCCAAAGGGCCAAAGATGAGCAGCAGAGAATGGAGCAGCAGCTAAAAGAGCTAAAGGTGAGCAAGAGGTTGAATAAATCCTAAATATTCAAATAATGTGGCTTAATGACTAATGAAATCAACTGAATTTTATCATAGTAAGGTGCTAGTGTGGCTTTTTATGTTGAATAATTGCCCAAAATCATTGCAAAACAAACATACATGTGTGGTTAAAATATACAGCTACTGTACAGCCTTGGTTAATGAACAGTTTCTTGTGTGACAGATCCTGAATGAGAAATCCAGCAAGGAGCTGGAGCAGACACAGGTGAAGAACACTAAGCTTCAGCAGGAGTGTGAGCAGCTCTGGTCAGTCAAAGAGCGTCTCTCCTTGGAAAATCAGCAGATCACAAATGAACTCAAGGTGCACATTTGGCCACTGACACACACATCACCCCTGAGAAACAGAGACACACAGTGTACACCTGATATCTTGTGTATGAAAGCAGCATTTGTGTGCTCTGTTTTCTACTCCTGCTGGGTTAAGCAGATGGCTGTGACGAGTACCTCACTTGGTAAATGATCTCAGTATTATTTGTTTTTACTTCAATCCTCTTGTACCCCATGGGGCATTGCTCCAACGTGTATGGGTCAACTCAGTAATGGGTTGATTGCGTTTTACGTCTAAAAAAAAAGAATGGGCAATATTTGGTTATCCTGGGTTATCTTGCCCCTGTTACCTCTGAGTAATTCTTCTGTACAACCCAATATATCAGATGAGAGAAGAGGAGGTGACTCATATGCGACAGGAGATTGCAAAACAAACTAAGATGAGAGAAGTCATCCACAAGAAGTTCCACCACTTGGAGGACCAAAAAGCTGATTCTGATGTGCAGAGGGAGACTCTGAGTGCTAAGATAGCTGGTCTGGAGAAGGGTAAGGTATAAATTCTGACTTTCTGGTTGCCAGTCTTTCTCTCCCTCACTGCAGCATTGATTTTGGTCCTTGAGCTCATGACTCTGACACAAAAAATAATAGACATTTAGCCAATAATCATAAAATAACACTTCCAATTTCATGTATCTTACATCAAATGTATAATGTGGTACATCATATTTAGTATGATTTCTTTATATGGTTTGCATATTTATTTATGTTCTTATAGCCTCTGAAGATATCTATGTTGTGAAGAGATCCCTTTCCTGTGTGTCTGCAATACACTGTGTACGAAAGGAAGCATCTTAAAGCTCAAATAAAACCTCATTTAGTAAAAAATACATCTTACTGTTACAGATACTGAAGTTGCTTAAAGAGGGATCTTTGCAGAAGAAATACAGCAGCCAGTAATTCATGTGGCAATAACTAGCTTTACACAGTGTATGTGTTAATTTTGCTTTAAGATAGTTTTGAATCATTTAAGCTTATCTGTCGTGTAATTATATCTAAAAATATATAGGCAAGCATGCAGAGAAACATCCAGATTTAGATTTATTTTCAGATTTATATATTTGTATAGCGCCAAATCATAACAAAGTTACATCAAGGCACTTTACAAATAGAGCAGGTCTAGACCAAATTCTTTAGAAAATTATTTAAAGAGACCCAACAGATTTGAATCTACATGTCCTGTACCCACAACACTATGCTAACATGTTCTCATGCAGAATAGAAATTGGTACTCTCATTAAATCATTATCATTCTGGAAATACTCAGCATTTGGCATGCATTCAAAGGAAAATGCAAAGAATCTGCAGAAAGTATCATAGTCTAGGTCAATTGAAAAACTGTGAGGGAACCTCCTCATCCAGTCCTAAAAAAATCATGATCAGAATGTGAGGGCTGAGAATATACTGTCACACAAACATAGCTCACAGCGGCTATGGATTCCCTGAGCCATCAGTTCAGTGATAAGCAACAGAATCTGAAAGGAGATGGTTATTTTAACTGTATAACACTGTTGAAGTTGTCTTTTTATTTTGTATTTTTGCTTTTGTCCATGTCTAATTATAGCTTTGTCTGATCTATGGTTCCTCACACTATCTCAGATAATTCTGGGCACCTTGTTTCTCCTTATATTTACTTCCACATCCACATCTGAACAATGGGGTTCTCTGCAGTGAAACACAGTATTTACACCTCACTATCGCCTCTCTTTAGATCTATGTGAACCAGTCAACTGGGTGATATAAAATTATATAGCACACCTGACTCTGATTGTCAATAAAACAGTCTCCGTCTCTTATCCCACAGATCTTGACTCTTCCCAAAAGCAAATCGAATCTGACAAAAAAGCAATGGATGAGCTGATCAGAGAAAGAGATATCTTAAACAAGGTATAGTGCTTGGTATTGCACATTGACCAACAGGGTATCTGCAGTTCCTCCTTCTAAAGCAAGCAAACCCTGTGTTAATCCTGTTCAACATATATCTATTACAAATATTAATTAGCATTCATTTACGGATGTTTTCCTGTCATTAGAACATAATCAAAGCTGCACAATCAACAGAGAAACAGAAGAATCTTGTGAAGCTCCTTGAGCAGGACAAGACAACGCTGGAACACGAGATCAGCGGATACTGCCAGGAGGCCCAGAAGCAACGTAAACTCATCCAACAGCTGGAAAAAGAACGTGACCGCTACATCAACGAGACCAGCAACCTCATGCAGAAGGCAGGTTATACAGAAGGATGTTTTAGCATTTGCATTTATTTTGATATTAGGGTATAGTTTTGGGTTGTTTCCTTAAAGCTTGGCCTGTCTAAGTATTTTCCACACATCACTAGGTGCAACAAAAATTGAATGATGTTGAAGTAAGAGAGAGGGAGATCTTTGATTTGAGGAAGAAAGTCACAGAGGCAGAGTGCAAGCTGAAACAGCAAGAGAACCTGCTGGAGTCTGTTGTGTCTGAGCGGAATCTCTATAGCAAAAACCTCATTGAGGCTCAGGTAAGTTGCATTCATCCGCTCATCCAGTTTAGCTACAGCTACAAGAATGCTTGAAATGAATATATAGATAGTTATAGAGAAACACAAAAGTATGGTTGTGAGATTTTTTGATATGCTCATTTTTTTGTGATTTCTTGTACTTTGTTGTACTCATAAACTACAAATCTTTGTAATTTAAAAGATTTGTCTCTGCTTCAGGAAGAGATGGCAGAGATCAAGAGAAAGTTGAAGACCATGACCAACCAGGTCACCCGCCTTAGAGATGAAATCTCTGGGAAAGAGTTGGCCCTGGCTAAAGATTGCCAGGAGCATAAGCGCTTAGAGAAGGACAATGAATCACTGAAGGTACTGGAGGCTCTAAACTCCACATTGTTTAGATAGATTGTTTAAATTGAACAAAGTCCATGTCTGTGTCCTGCTACAGGGGGAGCTGCAGGTGATGAAGCAGCAGCTCGAAGAAACAAAGCAGTGTGTTGACAGCCAAAAAGCAGAACACCAAAAACTGCAGAAGATTATGGCAGATGCTGATGCTGAGCAGATCCAACAGAAGAAACAGCTGGAACAGGTAAAGAATGAGCAGGTTGATTAGAAGTGGTTGTGAAAAAGACAAGGTCTAGTGTCTGACAATGTGTTGGTGAAACTCCTCTCAAGGTAATCAGAGAGCGGGACACCCTGGGAAAACAGTTGCTGCGCCGTAATGATGAGCGGGCCCTGTTGTATGAAAAGATCAGGATCCAGCAATCAATCCTGAGCAAGGGTGACTTCCACTATAACCTGCGAATGGAAGACATCCGCCTGCTCAAACTGGAGATCAAAAAGCTGCGGCACAAAAAGAACATCCTGGACAGGACTGTACCCAACACTGAGGACTTGAGGTAAAAACAGACGGGCCGATCTGCATATAGAGGAAAGAGAAGAGTTTGGAATAGACCAAGAGAAGCAGGTCACAAGCACAGCTCACAGAGAGCAGGATTGAGAGAGGAACAGAATAGAGAATAGAAGAATAGAGAAGTACATGAATCACAGAAAGAGGCAGGAAGGTGGAGAAAGATTGAAGTGAAAGGTAGGAACAGCTTCTGTGAACCCTCAGCTTCCAAAACAACTTTCTCTCACAAATAAAAAATTATCAAGAATAAATATTTCAGGATTACTACTTTGCATTTTGCGCAAAGTAGTCTCCAGCGTTTCTGTTGGAATTTTTTCTTTTTTTGTTTGTTTGTTTTTCCATGAATTTAAAAGGTCTTCTCTTGATTTTTGCTTAAACCTGGCTGCTTTACAAAGATGCAAATTCCATATTGTGGCATGTAGGCTCTGTGAAATGTGATATGTTGCAGGCAAGAGCTGTTCCACCTGCAGAGGGAGCTGCTCAGAGAGAGAATGAGAAGCAGCATCTTGGAAGATCAGCTGAAGCCCATAAATATTCACAGATGGAGGCGACTGGAGGTGAAAGAGTTGTTGAGTGTCTTTGTGGGCTAGCTTAAAGCATAAGTAGACAGCAGCAAATAAAGGTTTCGGGAAACACTGTGGTAATCAAAATCTAAAAAATCTCAGCAAAAAAGTCACACTAAAATTACTATTGGAGTCGTTTTGACAAGATCAGCCATTTTGATGTAGGCCGAACCGCATACACTGAGTCTATCAGCTAGTAAATATGGAATTTAATGACATTTTGAAAAGGATGAGGTTGGAAATATATGTATGTTTTTTATTCAACAGTCCTCAATCAGATGATCCAAAGACTCGAAGGTGCCACCCCCTCCAAAAAAAAAAACACAGGAGGTCAGAAAGAGAATTATGTCACAGCAGAGGTATTAAACGGTGATGTGACTCAGCGGAGAACTGTGCAAGTTTTAGTTAAGGACAGCTAAATCTGTGTTCTTATCACTAAATTGTGAACCTTGCTATCACATATCAGGCCATATTTTATTATTATAGTTAATATCTTGTTAATCATAAATCCACACTTTAAGGTGCTGCATTCAAAATAGTGTGACAGTGTGAGACAGAAAGATAGATGACATTTTACCACTACACTTTTTATCAGGAAAAACACTTTCAATGTCTTTCCTGACAGGAAAAAAGCCACTAGGTTAAGCTGCTGTTCGTTTAGTTCAGGTGAAGAGACACAACTTCACTGCTGCCTCCGGAAATAAAACCACTATGATATGCAGCCCTCACTTAGATAAACGTATCACCAATGCAAAAAGTAAGTTGAACTATTCAATCGCTGTCATTTGGAGCTGGTGCAGACAGAGCCAAGCTGTGTGTTCAAACCAGCCAACAGTTTCACAAGGATTGTCACCCCCTTGTGAGTCTGTGAAAATCTCCAGCGTCACAATCTTCCTCTCTAAAATGAGGGAAGTGTGGGCTCCTCACCTGAACTAAATGAACCTAAGTGCTACAGCTTTTCCTTGATATCCAGCCATGCAACACCAACACATACAATGGTTTGGGGTTATATCAGAATATATATCAATAATTAATAATAATAATAATTAATAATATCAATACAATATCAAAAACAGAGATACACTGAAAAAATAGCTAAAAATACTGACTCACTGAAAGACAAGCAATTTACACTTAAATGCCATGTCAGCTAGTCAAGCCCAGTACCTCGTGATTAAGGTCAGGATATTAACAGCTTGTAAATGTTTTCCCCTGTAGGGCAGTGACCCTAGCAAATATGAACTCATCCAGAAGATTCAATCCTTGCAGAAACGGCTTATTGCTAAGACCCAAAAGCTTGAAGAACATGAACTTCTACTACAGGTACCCAGGTCCTCCACAATGTGAACCCTGTTTTTTAAATAATACTTGAATTTATTGCTTTATTGACTGGAGCATAGAGCATTGGCCAGACCTCAGGACACTCACAATAAATTGACTCAAATACAGACTGTAACAGCTTTTACTAAGGCTGTTCAAATTTACTCAGTGTCGGTCTGAAAAAGCATACAGATGCACATTTTCTAAACCAATATTCATTGATTGGTATTCTCTGTTTTTTGTTTTGAGCAGAAGAGATGTTTTTATCTTCACAGCATATGAGCTGTCACATGCACGCTCTTGTTCCCTGATCTTTCTGTTTCCCCACCAAGGAAAAGGAGAAGCTATATGTGGAGCTCAAACACATTCTGGCTCAACAGCCTGGTCCAGAAGCAGCTGAGCAACTCCAGCAGTGCCAGTGGACCCTCAGAGAGAGAACCAAAAAGCTCAAGGTCTTTCAGAACCATCGTCTCACAGGCCCAGCAACACACTTTCCTGTTTTTTATTTTCTATTATTTGGCAGATGGTGGTTTTGTGGACAATGGAATGTCCTGGTTTTCTGAAGTAGATGTTAATAACGTGATCTGATGTTCATTTAAGTCAGAAGAATTGCCAAACACAGGGCCAGTAAGATAATAAAAGTTAGCAAAAGACAAAATTACTCTTAGATCTCTTCTGTGAGGCTTGGTTCACACCAGTAGATATGTCTTGTTCATTGAAATGATTAAGATGCAGAGCTAATCATATTTTAGAACAGCTTTAACTATTTGAAAGAGTTAACTGACTTTTTCTTTCCATTATGTGCATGTGTTTTTTTTTCTGTTCTTCCGACCCCATTATACTGGTCTCGTTCTTACTGGCACTATATTTACATAAATCCACAGTCTTTACTCAATGAGGAATTTTCATGTCAGTGCAGTGATATTCATCATGAAGTTAAAGTTTAAACACATAGATATTATCCAAAGGATGTGCTTTTTTTCCATTGATTGACAGAGCTAATTGTATGGTTTTTTTATTTCCCAGTTGCTGACAGCAGAGCTGAGGATGCTTGACTCGAAGATGAATGAGTACAAGAGTGAGAATGAAAGATTAGCCAATGAGCTTGCAAACATCAAGAAGAAGTACCTGAGTCAGAAAAAACTGCAAAGGTGATGACAGTCTACTGCTTTGTTTTACATTTTGTTTTTCGTTAATAGACAGTAGTAGTCATGAGCGCGCAGCTACACAGTGTATGATATATAGAGATTGTGGGACAGTTGTGTTCACTATGATGAGTTGTTGCTCTGTGTCTCCTCAGTGAGCAGAGGACCAAGACCAAAGTGGAGCAGCTGGAATTCCTGCCACAGCTTAGCAACAGACCTCAGTTCACTGGAGGAGGCTTCAGGATTGACATCCCTGTGAAGAGATATTAAAAGAGAATAGTCTATTGATAATCTGATTTCAAATTATTTGTAAAATGAAAAATATCTTTTGTTACACAACATTACTTGAAACTGTCCTATTCCTTTCGGATTGAACCAGACATTATCATTTGGAAGGGACTGTATTAGACAGTACTGGAGAAATGTTTGGGAAACATGTTTGTTTGACATAAAAAATTATCAAATCATTTATAAATGCAAAAACAACCAGCAAAACCCAAATCATGCATCCCAAAGTGAGAAAATAATCCAAATGTGATTATTTTTTCTCCCTAAGATGCTGTCCTAATGTGGTTTAATGTGGCTTCACAGCCCTTGCCTCTCATCGCTTCTATTTGAAGGCTCACATTTAGCTGAGTGCTGAGCTTTGAATGAAGTCCAGGACTAAACCATCTGGTTGTGTTGGTTTGAGTCAGTTTCACCCTCCACAATAAAAGTTTTACTCTTCTCTCATGCTCAAGCTTTTCCATGCATCAATTCTCTTCAGATGGAATAAATATTTTGGAAAGACCTGTCAGAACTGATGTATTCTGGAGGTTTTCAACCTTCAGAGAAATTTGCACTCAAGTGTCCCTTTGCTTCAGCAGTGTCCTGTTTGCTGTCCAGGCCCACATTAAACATCAGACCAGCCAGCATTATGCCAGGGAGGCTTTTGTTTCAGTATACAAAGTTTATTTGCTTTTATAGACATTTAAGCACTGAGCTGTTTGGACTGCAGCAGTTCATGTATATTATATGTCATGTGTATATGGACTTTGATATTTTGCACAGATCCCATCTCAATTAAGGAGGGAAACCCATCATCCGCAACAGATAATCCTGAAGTGATATCTGTCTAAAAATAATGTATTTATCAAATGTTTTTGACCTAATTTAATGAAACCTACTGTAAATGTCTATATGGGATAAAACAGAAGACAACATTTCTGTGACTTAGTTAGGGAATTTAATATGATAATTATGGAAATGAGTCTGTCTGCAAGAGAAAAAATTATTTTGGATCCAAATTGTCTAACGAGACTGAAAAGTTCCAAGTAAAGGGATGAAGGTTAATTCATCTTCTATGCAACAGTAGAATGTGTAATGTTTTCATTAAATAATGTCTGTAATTAAGTTCGTATCACACTGCACTGGCGCCCTCTGTTGTTGAACCTCCATTAATGTAGGTCCATACATTGTGGCATACCTAGAGCACCCAGGGGTAACAAGTTATGGCTAAGAGTTTATCTTGCAGAGTTTCATTCATCCTGTTTGCTCATTCTGCAGCTGTACAGAATAATAAAGACAGAGCAAAATCATGGGTTTTACTCCCTGATGGAGCTCTACCAGCAGCCCTGCATCTGCTGAGCCCATCCTAAATCTTTGCGGACCATCAGCCCTCGCACTTCTCCTCCCTATTGCCAAATGGGAGAAGACACAGAAGTATCAGCTGCAAAACTAACAGAAAGCTGAAGAGCTTGTTCTCGCAGGCCATCAGACTTGTTTACAAACTGTCCCCATACACCCCTATAATTCCTATCCCTGACATTGATAATAAAGACAATATACTGAACCTGGTGTAATTTATGTATGTATTGTATGTGTATGTATTTATGTACCTAAGGAATTTATTATTATCAACTGTGCTTTATTTATTTTTTTTTTAAATCAATTTATCTTTTGTTGTTAGTATCATGTTTTTGTATTCGCATATGCTAGTTGAGTTGATAAATGGGGGGGGGGGGGGGGGGGGGGGGTGGATAGGGTAACGATAGTCTAATTAGTCGTGTGTAATATCAACTGCAGCAGCAGGTACTGAGTGGGAGCATGGAGCAGAGATAATTCAGCACCTGCAGAATGGGGACAGGAGGGACAAACACAGACTACAGGAAGAAACAAAGTTACAGACGTAGGTCTAGGCCCAGTCTAGGTGATAATGAATTAAGATAGAGCAGCACAGCGGCATAGTGGTTAGTTAGTTGCCCCACACTAAGAAGGTTGCAGGTTCAGTCCCCAGCCTGGGACCTCTCTGTGTGGAGTTTGCATGTTCCCCCCTGTGCATGTGGGCTTCTTCCAGGTACTCTGGTTTCCTCCCACCGTCCAAAGACATCATGTCTTGGTTAACTGGTGACATTCAATTGTCCATAGGTCTGAGTGTGAGTGGTTGTTGGTCTCTGTCTGTCTCTGTGTCTTGGCCCTGTGATGGACTAGCGACCTGTCCAGGGTGTAGTTTGCCCTCAACCAATGTGAGCTGGGATTGGCTCCAGCAACCCTGTGATCCGGAAACAGAAATGGAAAAGCAGTAGAAGATGGATGGATGGATGAATTAAGATCATACAAATATATACAATGTGCAATGGAAATGGAAACATGTGCAGTAGGTCACAGTATTGACTATCCATCCTTCCATCTTCCACTGTTTTTCTGTTAAAGCGTGTTTTATTATATATAGATTTCTAATTTGGAGTGTACAATGTGGTAAAAGTGGTGATCTCTGAATAACAGTCCTGAGAACTTCACTGTCATTGGGTTACAGTTTCTGATCCATTCTTCTGGCTAGCAGTGCAGCAGTGCCTTTAAGCTCGTTAGCAGATGAGTATGTGTGGATCAGCAACAGCGAGTAATGAAATGCATGAGCAGATTGACACCTCCACACTCAGCTCCATTCAAATGACAGCTGGGTGTTAGATTGGTGACTATTGTTGTACATTAGAATCAAACTTGTCACCTCAAATATAAGGAGCATTAAGCTACTTTCTCTCGATCAAAATACAGTATGGGATTTTCCATATTAAGCATGCCGCTACAAATAACATGACATGATACATATTTACAGAGTTTTTGTACAATTTGCAATCTCACACATTCTCAAATAAAGCCAGTATTGGAGCTGTGGGTCGGTCTGTTGTGTACACAGTAGCGCTCCTTATTCACTCCTGCTGGTTGTGGAGTAATTCGTTCGCCAGTGCATTTACAGTGTAACCATGGCAACCAGTGTCCGCGCAATTCTTGGACTGTGTGAGCTGCGTTGCTGTAGAAATGGGCCTTTAACAGGGCCGCATCTCTTTTTTCTCTTCTCCTTCTCTTGTTGTACGAGGAAGCTCTCACACCAGTGAAGTTAGTTCGTAGTACTTGCACACACAGTCAATGTGTGTGTAGGTGTAGTAAGTACATCATGTTCTCTGATTTGTGAGTAGATTTTTCTCAGTGGGCAGCCAAGCAGGACAGTGTTGCTCCTCTTGTGCGCTGACGTTTCCAGTCTGCCACAGTCTGATTGCATGTGCTCCCAATCTCTACATCGATGTTATCTAGTTTGGGAGGACACAACCATTTTTTACCATTGGTCATCTTCACTTGTGCACAAATCATCTGCTTGGACTGTTCATTGAATGCTCCATCTATATTATTATTATTTTTTATATATATTTTCATATTACTTAATATCTTTACTTGCTGCTTTCATATAAATCACCCACACTGGTGGCTCATTAAAAAAAACAATAAAATACATCATAATCATCTGTTTATATGCGTCCCCCCTTTCTGTCTCTTCATTAGTCCAAATATAAAAAATTTGTAAATCAGTTAACATCTGGGTTACCTCAGGGTACTCTAGCACCAATTAACCTAAACATGCATGTCTCTGGAATGTGGGAGGAAACCCACGCAAACATGGGGAGAATGCTGCACAGAAAGGCCTCAGACCAGGAATCAAACCTACAACCTTCTTTCTGTGAAACAACACTGCTAGTTACTATGCCACCATGCTGCCTTAATAAAACCAAATACCAGAATTAAATATGTCAAAGTTCTCATATTTGCGAGGTGGATATTGGACATTCTACACCTCAGAGATAGTAATGTTATAATATTTCCTTCTCTGAGTGGACTTTGGGTGTGATAATAACACACAAATAGTTATGTTAGTACATGTGTTGATGCCCTTACAGCTGAATTTTATAGCAGGTCTAAACCCTAACAGATTGAGACTAGCGATTACATAGATTTTAAATCTGAAGTTGTGATGAAGGCAGGACTCAATGTTAACATAATTAAAATTTTATTTTATTGTTTGCGTCTATTGTCATGTTGTCTGTTTGTCACATTTCATTCCAATCCAGTTTGAGGCAAACTAAGAGAGTCCTAAGTTTGCTTTTCAACATTAATCAAAACCTGTATTGTCATTGCATTTCTACAAAACATTGTTGATCGTCCTATCTTTGAATAAACTCGTACAGATGTGCTGCTCAGGAAGTGAGAGGATATTAGCAGTATAAAATTCTTTAAATGCTTCTTCTGAATGTCATCCACCCTTATCTCTACACTACAGGAGTTCAATAAACTTGACTGTACAATAAAAACAGCAGACAGTTGAATACTTTTTGATAATTTTTTGATAATAATTTTCGATAAATTATGAACTACAAAGAAAATCTATCACTCACCATTGATGCCTTCTTTAGAGATTTTAGAGAATTTATGACAAAGAGATGACCAGGCTTGTCATTAAAATCAGTTTGACAAAATATATAATCAGATCAAATTGACAACATTAAACATTACACATTAATCATTTGCATGTACAATAAGCACATAAATGCATATAAAATATTTTTAATGTTCGGTAAAGCAAACAAACTGTTGCTGCCCAGATAATATCCTGAGCAGGATGTTATCTTCATCTAAAAAATGATGGTGTTTTTTGTAGACCCAACTCCAACCAGACATGTATCAAAATGCTCTCCCTTTGATAATCACTTCTATATATATCATAAAAATATCTTTCTGAACAAGCTTTAAAGTAGCCTGTTCTTGATTCTGATGCTTTAGGCAAATATAAACCCACATCCACCCTCCCCTTTCATTTAATTCCTTGAAGAAGTTGCCCTCACTCTGCAGATATCTAAAGTTTGAGCTGGAGTTTGCGATCTGGCACAACTAGTACAAGGCATGTTATTATTCTGATTAGTATTATCATAATTTCTGTTGTTATTATTATTATTATTACTGTTGGGATTATAATTAATCATTTTGTTATAATTTGGCTCAGCTATGACTTACTGACAGTATTTGAATATAATAGAATACAGCTGCTCCTGGTCTCTCTCGCTACTCTGTTCTAATGTTTATTTGATAATATGTATATATCCTATGTATGAAGATAGTGTGTCTAATGAGAGGCTGGTTCTGCCGAGGTTTCTGCCTCCCAAAGGAAGTTTTTCCTTGCTCATCAGGTGATCTGTTGGGTCTCTTTAAATGATTTTGTAAAGAGTTTGGTCTAGAACCTGCTCTATATGTAAAGTGTCTTGATATAATTTTGTTATGATTTGGTGCTATATAAATAAATCTGATTTGATTTGATTTGATCCCTGATGTTTGTGGGATTGAGGTATATTAAGTTAAACCAGCACTTTAAGCATCTGTGCCAATATTGGTAGTGGTTCAGAACAATGACAATAACAATGGTAATGTCGATAATTATAATGATAAATGAGGCTCATGCGCCATTCAGGTGCACGACTGAGAAAACAAGATGAGGAGAGCTGGAGACAGACCTACAGATGCGCTCCTTTTCTCCGGAATCATCTCTCTCCTCCCTTCCTCCCCTCCCTGAAACCACTAATTCCCCAATATTCATGAGGAGGGAGGGAGGAGGAGGCAGGGACAAAGGGAGAAAGAAAGGATAGTGAGGGAAGAAAGGGAGGAAGGTGGGCGGGCAATGCGCATGCTCCGTGTGAGCTGTGCTGGATGCCTATTGATTGGAAAGCAGCGGGCTGTAGGAGGACGGTGGAGGGTGGCTGAGGGATAACGGGCGAGGGAAGGGACACGGACCGGAGCTCGGACCGCGCTGCCATCTTTTCCTCCCCCCGATCTTCATTTTCTCTGCTTCACTCTGGGATGACTGTGACGGCTGCTGCTCATCCGTCTGTCCAAGGGAAGGCGTAGATCGTGGTCTAAGAAGGTCTTGCCTACACACTACAACCATAACCAGCCGCTCCTCCACTGCAGGTAATCCGCCCTCTCCCTACACCTGCCATCACCCGTCCGCTCCTCCATCCTCAGCGCCGACCTCTCAGCTGCTGTCCGTACGCCATCCTCCCTCCATCCTTGCCTAGTAACCATGGTTTCCTCCATCTCTGCTCATCTCTCCCTCCCCCACTCCTCTCTTTTCTTCTGATGAGCCGATGACATGGACCTGCTGTTTGAATGATTTCCATGTATGTCTTACCGTTGATTTGCGGCAAATGCGCTTCGGTTGCATGAAAAGTGCATATATTGTCTTTCAAATAATTATTTGCTATGTCAGACTGAGCGAAACGCCATCATAATTTAATTTCACCACCTTTGGTTTTTAATAGCATTTGACATGATCCAAAATCTAATATATTTAACCGCAGAGCAGGACATTGTGCACATGAGAAAACCACGATTGTGTCATTGAAAATATGCTTGAATAATCAAATCTATGTGTTGTTCTATCTAAAAGGCCTAGTTGCGACCCGGTAAAGAGTGGAGATTTGGCTCCACTGTATTCAATCTTGGAAATGACTCCCTTTTTCATACCTGTGCCCTCGTGGAGGAGGGAGCTACACCTGAGACAACAGCAGTATGTGAAGGTCACATACAAAAAAAATAAATTAATTAATTAAAAAAAGTCTCATACACATCTAGAACACACACTCACACACTAGCCATACAGATGTTCACTACCTGCATGTCTCACACTTGCACACAGCTCAGCTCAGAGCGTTGATATTCATATCTTACTTACATAAATATTACAGAGTTTTCTGCATTCAACTTGCTTAATAGATGCTTAATAGATGAATAGAGTGAAACTGCATGTCTGGAAAAGAGTCCGCGTGTAAGGGTGAGAGACAGATGCTAATTCCCATGTTCATGTTGCAAACCAAATGACTTCAATGTTGATGGTCAGTGTCTTATACAAGGCAGGATGTGCTTCATTTCTCTGCCACCAAATCAGAAACACTGAGTGTTAAGCCAATAGTGAACAAATACGAAGAAAACACAGGGACACACAGGGAGAACAGACAGCTACAGAGAGACAGAGTGAGGATCAGACTGAGGAAAACAATATCCGGCTGTAGACGAAGCAGCACTTTGCTGAGTACTGTGATAACGAGGAAGAGGAGGAGGAGGAAGAGGCTTGCACAAGCTTGTTCCTCTGTGCTCACCCACTTAGGCCCAGCTACAGTCCAGCAAAGCACAAAGGAGGAAATTTAGGCCCCGCTACAGTAATTACTCTGCTTTTGATGGTCTGACCGCAGCACAACTTCTCTGAAAAAGTCTGACTGCAGCATAATGTCCACCATGAGAATGATGCTGTTTTCTGCTGGACTACACCCTTTATACATCACCACAGAATCGTCTCGACACTAATTGTGATTTGCTTTCTCTCAGGATATTCTCTTATATTTTACTCCAAAGATGACTTTCTGAATTATAGTAGAAAGAACAAATCTCTCTTCCCCAGTTTTTGTTGTTGCTGGCAGCTCTGTGAGGTTCACTCTTTATTAACATATTATGAAGGATATTTAATAAATAAGTAGAATGTATAATTTTCTATTAATAGCACATAAGAAATATGTTTGTGTTTTTGTCAAACCAACCATGTGATATCATGTCATGTAACTCACACTTAGGACACACCAACAACTAGATATTTTTCATAATTTAACAATTTAGACAGGGAGGTTAATGAATCCACTTAATATGATGTAATGCAAGGTAGATTATACTCTTATTCCAGACTGACTCTATATTGATCACTTATATGAGAAGTTCAACATTAAATAGTAAAAGCTTTACTGGTAAATACTGAGACTGGCTAAATATTCAATGAGCAGATCAGCCATGCCATGAAATTTTAGAGGAAAAAACAATCTGATGAAAGAGTATTTTGTACGAAATGAAATGAATATACTGGATTTTGTTAGCACTAATCTTTTATTGTATTTGCCTTACTGGTATGTCAAGCTGCCTCATGACTGGCCAAACCAAACACATAAGAGATGTATTGAAATGAAAATAAAAAAACACAAATTTAATTGTTGAACTCCCCATGGCCTCTCGAATCCCTGTTTCTTAAGAGGATGTTATATTTTTCTCAATTTATTACTTTTTCAATGATATTTAGAGGTAACTTACTGAAGAGTTTCTCAGAAACTAAGAGGGGCAGAAAAGGGTATGTTGTGCTGTTAAGCGGATCCATAGTTTATCATTTATCAATAGTAACATTTTGTACAATGATGACGATTAAAGATGAGTTTCTCTCTAGATTTGAATAAACTGTATCCCAGAATAGGATTTTAATTATTTAACACAATCTTTGACACAATTTGTCACAGTTAAACATAAAAATGCTATCTATTTTGTATAGAAAACCCATCAAGAGACCTCTGGCCAGCTCTGCAAAATCATTACTTATCATAAATAATGTACTGTTTTGTGTGACAAATCTTCCTGTATTTCATATCCGTGAAACTCCTCCCTTCAATCCCAGTAGGGGGGTGGGTTGTCATTAACTGTGGTTTACCAGTAAAGCCAACTGGAAGGGCTCCCTGTGGGACCTGGTCCCCTTCTGGCATATCTATCTCCTCTTTGTCTAGACAACATGGTGCCAGTCCACATGAGGTGAGACAGGTGTTTTAAGAGATCCCACTTAAAGCCTTCTGGGATACTGGTAGATGTACCAGATGGGGGACATAAAAATCAGGAGAGACTTCTGTGGTTTGACTGAGCCGTTCTTTGCCTTAAACGCATTTACTGCCGCAGTGGTCTTAAACCGAAAGCACTGTAAGTTGTGCTGCTTTCACTTACTTGATGCATTCAGACCTTCACCACTACTTTGTGTTGCTCAGGTCTCATACAGTAACCTGAAGGGGGACACCATGGAAGCCCCTCTTGTCTGTCTGGATGAGGAGTTTGAGGACCTCCGGCCCTGTCGGATGGATGAGCTGGAGCATCCAGAACTGGATCATTCCTCCTACTCCCCCACTGTTACCACCACCACCATCCCCCTGAATTCCATCACCAGGGAAGACTTCTCTGAGTTGGAGAACTTCTCTGAGATGATGAGCTTCAAGTCGATGGAAGATCTGGTCAATGAGTTTGACGAGAAGCTTAATGTCTGCTTCCACAATTACAACACCAAGACGGAGGGCCTGGCACCCATACGGAACCAGTCACACAACCAGGAGGACGAGGAGCGGCTGCAGGATGAGGAGTGAGTGACCACCATTAATACTGAGTTACACAAAACCTTTACAAGGCCCAGGTGTTTGGTGCCTTCAGCCTTCAATGGCAGGTATCTATTTATGTGCACAACTGATTCCATAGTGGAATTATAGAACACGCACAAAACAAAGTGATAATACAAATCATATTATAGACAAAAGACAACAGCAACAACAAACACTTGATTCCAGTAAGTCTATCCATTAATGCAGCAAGATGTGTTTTTGTGTGATGACACAGGAAGCTCTGATTTGTGCACATGTTCAGATGTGTGAGTGAGTGCTCCTAACACTTGCTCCTAAAAGTACCGTGCTGGAGAAACAGCAGACCATATTGTCATTTGGATTATGTTTTTGATTGATTGTGCCGCCTGTGGTGTATTCTGGTGTGTTTTTTTTTTTTTTTTTTTCAGTTTTATTCCAAATTTATTTTGTTTGTTTTGTTTTTTAAACATTTTTACAAATAATGTTTTTGTGTTTTGTTTTTTTTTTTACCCCTAATTCTTGAGTTAGATGAAAAGCAACAACTACCAAGAGAACACTCACAGGAAATAAGGTCTAGACAGGTTGAATGTGCAAACAACGCAGCAGGCAAGGAGGAGGCAAAAAACAGGGAAGTGAAAAAAAATTCAGAAGAAAAAGCACCAGGAACACGAGAGAGCTAAGAATACAGTGCAGAGGCTAGTAAATGTGGCTGGAAACATGCGTTTCCAATTAAAAAAGAAAATAATTTTCCAAACCTAATGTCTGTTTATTATAAAATAATATTTTAAGTCTGGGCTTTGCAGGTTGTTGGTCAGCTTAGCTTATCTTAGCATTGGAGAAAAACCAGGTCCATTGTCAGTAATGATGGGCTATAAGGTCAAAGGTGTTAAGCGGAGTTAAAATGGAATTCAAAGGAGTTCTGTGGACATCTTTAACTCCAACAAAAACAAACCTACTAAAATAAATCAGGTGGAGATGGATAAATAAAAAGAAAGAAGATATAAAGTTAAAATTAGCAATAAACAGTAACATATTTTTCAGTTTTTTGCCACAGTGACTTATAGATAACCAAAGTAATAAATTTTGTTTTATGTGTTATTGTACTCTGTATCTGTTAGATTGTTTCTTTTGCAAAATGCATTTGGGCGTTATGATGAATTCCGAGGTCAATTAGAATAATGTTAACCTCTAAGACCCTGCATCCTCAAATGAGGACATTGCGTTTTGTGTTCTCTGTGCTAGAATTTAGAATTTTTCATAACTGAAACTTTTGATCCTTATTCATGATCACTTGTGTCTATCATCCTGTAGTTGCAAAAGCACATTTCAATGATGAGTCTACAATCAATATGGCCAGCAATTCCCACCAACATCCATACCCAATAAAATCCTCAGGCCTCAGGAGGTTAAAGGAACACAAATATAGTGACATGATGATATACGACAGCCAGACTCTCTGAAACTATTCATGCAGCCTTGTATGTTAACCATCATTAGCATTCTGAATATACTGCAGTTCACGCCATTAGCAACACACACTTAAGGCCATAATAGCTTCTCAGCAGCTGAGCATGACAACATGGCAACAGCCAAAATGCTTCCACACAGACACCACAACATCCCATCCTGTCAATCAGGAGTTTAACCCCACCCTCCCTGGCTTCAACAGTCTAACTACGTGCTAAATTATTCAGTGTGCAGTGTTGTACGCCTCAGTTGGTTTTGGCTCTGTTGGTCTGCCTCTGCCTCTTTACCAGCTGACTGCCAGATCCTCCTCCTTTTGCTCGCTGGCTCTGAGGTGGAACCACAGACGTCCTCTCACTGTGTGGACATGAATCAGGCTAAAAATAACCAGACTGTAGGTGTAAGAAAGGAGAGCTTTTTGCAAAATGAAGCATATGATTTTTCAGCTGTCTTTCAATATTAAATTGCTGGTAAAAATTAGTCTGTACTCCTGCGCTGACACTGGTCTGTGGATAGATGGGTTTCAACAGTACTAAACCAATTTGCATGTTCAGACCATGATACAAACCTAATGCCTTGGCTTACACTGATTTGTTGAGGCACAAGTAACCAGTAAAAACGTATTGTTCGTATCAGACATACCAACTGGTCCAGTCTCCTCCGGATTCTTTGTCCCGCTAACAATGTCTCATTGTTCCTTTATCCTAAAAAAAATTCTTGCCTCAACAGTCTATGCTGTGATTTCAAATGAAGTGAGGCTCATCCACTCAATATTTATTCACTACATCAGTAAATACAAGCACAAAGCAAGACATTGCTGATGTTCGTAAAACGGATGACCTCAGGTTTTCTTGTAAAGTATAGAAAAAATATATATTCATATATAAATATGAAAAAATCCTCCACTGACGGATGTTGTCTCATTCAAAGTTAAATCTGCTATTTGGTTGAGAAGAGCCCGCTACACATTTTGGCCTAATCCCTGCAGTTGCCTGATTAAAAAGGCAGATATGAATCCAACAAGCTGATGGAGAGCTAGAATATTAAACAGAATGATTTCTCCTTGTGGCTAATGGCACAGCAGGCGAGCTTTGTAACATAGAGTTCCAGCTACCACTGGCCAGGCAACCAAACCCTTCCCTGTGTTGTGCAGACAGCATCTGCTGTTCATGTGTCATTGTGGTCTGTCCTAGGGCTGTCCACAATATGCAAAAAAAAAAAAAAAAATAGAAATGATGTTGGCAATATGAAATGATAATACATACAATGTCTCCTTGTTACTGAAAAAATGCAAATGTTGATGAGATTTTTGTTGGGTGTTGCACTACAACGCTTATGGAGCGAAGAGAGCAGATTGGGCAGATTTTTCAGAGTTTTATAGCATTTCAATTAATTTTACAGCCCTGTTTTAAGTCTCTCAGAAAGTAATCTCGACAAGGCCAAAGTAGGCAAGGGGAGGGCGAAAAACAGGGAACTATATCAACCCCTCAAAAAAAAAAAAAAAAAAAAAATCCAAAATTGAAAAGCCAAAGGAAAACATCAGAACTTTGTTAAAATAAAGGGACAAAGACAAAGGAGGAGCATGGCAAAGGAGCATGACACAACAAGGAAACATGTAGCATGCAAATTTACCTATGTGTATGTATGCATATAAACTGGATCATTGCTGTTCAGCATTCTGCATATGTCCAGATTAGTTCAGGGAACAGCATTAAACTAAATTCAACAGAGAATCAAACAGTTCATACCAGATGACTCAGTAATATCGGCCATGTTTTTTCAGTGTGCACTTAACAATCTTATGACAACTTAATTTGAATACACGGTGGCCAAACAATGGCCTATTCACATGGTGGGCATTTATTGTCAATGTTAGCGGAAGATAAATTCTCTGTCATGTTGTTACCCATTTTATTTTTTGTATGAAGTCTGTTTTTATTGCTTAGCTTTTGTCAGGGTTAATGCTTTGTAAATCTGGTCCTCCTAATGTGCTATTGTGCACCCATAGCACGCAGACATTGGTGGTGAGGTAAGCCATGTGCTCAATGGCGTCCACTGTGTGACCGGGTGTGGGCAGTGCCACTGGGAGCAGGGCAGCAGGCCTCTGCCAACCTTTGACTGCAGGAGAAAAAAACACAAAGAGTCGAAGACAAAGGCCACTTCTCCTCCAGTTTTATGTCATTCCCACTCAGACAGACACTTGCTTCGGCTGCAGTTAGAGACCGCTGGCACAATGATGTGAGGAGCTTTATCTAAATCTCTGTTAAGGATACCTTTTTAACAAGTAGTAAGCTGTGTTTTTTTTTTTTTTCTGTTGTGCATTGTTCCTCTGCAGCCTCCAGCTCTGCACATTGACTGCCATCATTGACTTGTCAGATTGAAATATTGACTGGAGTTGCAGGCTGCTGAAGACAGGGCTGAGTAGACCACCTTTATATAAGCAGGGACATAAAGCCGCACACAAAAGTCCGGTGTAATGCTGTTATAGAATTAATTTGTTCATACACAAATGTAAAACAGCAGACAGACTTGCTAAGGCTAAAAAAACTTCTTCTGCTTCTCTTTTTTCTTTTTGACATTTGCTGCACTTGCCAGATTACTTATTTTGCTTGTTTGATTACTTGTTTGCCTGTCATTTATGCAGTGTGTGGGATGCTCTGACTGACAACTACATCTCCACCTGGGACGGCCCTGACTCAGAAGGACACAACGGCAACCTTTCTGACCAGGAGGTACATGACGTCAAATTTATAGGTTACTTCCTGGGAAATGTAAAAGTAATACATTAATTGTGAACATAATTGATTTCCTATAATTTTCAACTACATTTAAGCAGGAAAGCAGGTTGTTTTAATATCCTCTTTTGCTGAAGTGTAGCTCTCTGTTCCTGTTTGGTCCTTGATCCACTTTACTTTAATTAACGTTGTTTACATTGTATTTAGATGGCTTTAGCATTAGTTTTGATTTATTACAAACCATATGAAGACCGTACGAACATTGTGAGCCTTTTCAGTTGCCCTGATGTGATGCCTCAGTAGTATTGGCCATAAATAGACAAGAGATTCATGAGCTCTGCTATGTTTATGTGCCTCTTTCATGGTGAGAGTACAGTTATAAAAACATGAATTCATGTCTGACCAACAAAACAGGCTTCCAACTTATCATTTTTAGGATCTATCTGTTATTCCACTGGCTGCAGTCTGTTGAATGAATGTTTACTTCTTCCTATTACATGAATTTGAAAGAGAAAACATAGTTCTTTTGTTCTGGCTATAGATATCCCAATGTGAGGACCAAAACAATGAGTTACTGTGTTTCACATAGAGGTAGCAAACCAAGCAGCTGACTGGCTTGTTCTTTCTGAGGCTGACACTTGAAGACACGCTTGACCAACCTTGACTCATCTGCCATTCAGCAGAAGCCTCCCTCTTCGTCACTTCCCTTAATTGGCCACCACATACAAGTAGATAGCAGCAGCAGGCACTTGGCAGTCCAGGCCATGTCTGGGCCAGTAAAGGCCAGAGCCGACATCTACTCTCTGGAGGGATCAGGTTGTTGTTAGAGCACAGCATAGTCTTTGTTTTGAAAAACTCATATTTTATCTTTGATTCATTCCTGTTGGAATTTTCTCAAATGACATGACCCCTTGAGGCCAATCAAATCAAGAAGCATTTTTTGGACATACTCACATTATTCCATCTGCTTCATTGGCCTGAACACCTTTTCTGACATTTCTGTTCATTTCAAACGTACCAGATGATCAAAATGTGTCTGCTGTTAGTGAATTTTAGATTTATTTTTTATTTTTTGCAAAGAGCTGGTGATAAATATGGAGTGAAATGTTCCACTATCATTCTGTACAGTAATTAGCAACAGAGACAATAAACCCTGTAAGAATCCAAAGCCATGCCAGCTACTCTGTGAAACAAATGCTAACATTTGCTAATATCCCTGTAATCATAGAATAAAGGTAATGGTTAGGTGATGCTATGCTAGCTTTTTATCTTTACCATGTTCATCTTCTGAGTTGAGGACATAACCTTGCCACAATTGTTAATTAGCAGTAAATAAAGTTGAGCTGAATCTGACAACCTGAACCTTTGAGTTGGTGTCAGATTATGTTCAGAGGACCGACAAAGTGATTCTTATTCACATAGATTCTTTGCAGAAGGATAATTAAGATTTTTCCATCGGTACGGGTCAAATGAGATTTCCAGACACCCTGTCAAAGGTTCCTTTACATTACTATTACGTTTACTATCAAAACAGAATGATATTCAGATGATATTTAGTTGAAAAGGCTTTTTTTTTAATCATACTTTCATGTGCTGTGGTCGCCATTTCTTTGCTGTCTGGTTCCCATACCTCTGCAGATCCACGAAAAAGAGGAGGAGGAGATGAACGAGAAAAATGACAATGCCAAATGCCTCAATGATGAACCTCTCATCACAGCAGATCAGGTGTGTGTGTGCAGGACACGCACAAACAGCACATGTCTCGCTTTTGATAATTAGAAGTAGTGTTAACACTTCTTTCTGTAGCCTGTCACTTTTCACCGATTGAAGCATTTTGTTACCAATAAATCTGTCTGTGTTAGCTAAATGAATGCTGAATGTTTGCTTGCTGTGGGAACCTATCATGAGGATATAGACGATTTGCTGTGTGTCATTCCCTCTCTCTCCAGTCAGTTGACTGAATGAGCATCCAATCAGGGCAGTGGTGTTCTCCATTGAAATTATTGATTTTCTTTGGTGAGCAGGTTGGTAGGTAGAATAGATCAACAATTTAGCATGGGTCACAGTCTCTGAAAACAAAGCGTCCCCTCTGAGGTAACCAGGGGAGGGGGCCAAAATAAGGACACATTCATAATTTGTCTAGATCTTATAAGAGCTGCCGTACTTTGTACAGTCTGGATGCAAATTTCTCTGGAAATTCTCATTAGAAGTTTTAGTAATTTAGATGGCTGCAGATAAAGACATTAAAAAGGGTTTAATCATCACAAAATGAATGAAAAGATCCAATCTTCACAAAGCCAGCTCAGTCACTCCTACTTCAGACACTGAGTGAGCATCTGAGACGACGTGAACATTACCATAGAACAAAGACTGCAGATAAAGATGGATGACTCCCTCTGTACTAAAATGATACCACAATAATTTGGACATGGGTGCTGACATCTTGCTCTGGTGGCCTCATATGATGTGGACAGGTAGTGGAGCTGTCATGTCAAGGTCCCATATACTTGCTAGACCCAACCAATCACAATCAGACACTGAAGGTAGCTGTCATGTCCATCAGTAATACAGTGATCAATAACCATTTCTTCTTTTTATCAGTGTGAGACATGTCGTGCATATAGATCTGTGTTTGTTAAAAGTCCAGTTAAAAGTATACAGTAGACTCCTGTGGAACAATCTTTGCATTGTTTAGCTCTTTATAAAACTTTATGTCAGCTTGTTTCCTGTTTCCTTTGATGAGCACAGTCATATCACAACCATGGGCTCAATATTGTAACCATGACTGACTGGGTTTCTCAACAAATAGCACTGTAATTTGAAAACCTACAGTTAACCATACCTTAACTGTAACATTGTCAGATCTGGATTTATTTTACTGACTGTAATTACTGAAAATTAATAATTAGTCGGAAGCCGAGGCCCTGTACAGGCTCTTAGTAAGTGCATTGAGGAAATTGATGACTGGATGTGCCACAACTTTCTCCAGCTAGACAAAAACAAAATTGAGGTAATTGTCTTTGGAGCCAAAGAAAAACGATTACAGGCCACCACAGAGCTTCAATCTATACACCTAAAAACCATCAATCAGGCCAGAAATTTGGGTGTAGTGATGGACTCAGACCTAAATTTGGAAAAACACATTAAGGCAATAACAAAATCAGCCTACTATCACCTTAAGAACATATCAAGGTTAAAAGATCTGATGTCCCAGCAAGACCTGGAAAAAAAAACTGGAAAAAAAAATCTTTAGTAGGCTTGGCTATTGTAACAGCATCTTTACAGGTTTACCTAAAAAGTCAGTTAGACAACTGCAGCTCATTCAGAACTCTGCTGCTCACTAAGACCAAAAAAGTGGACCACATTAGCCCAGCTCTGGGGTCTTTGCACTGGCTGCCTGTCCATCAGAGAATAGATTTTTAAGTTCTGATGCTAGTCTCTAAAGCTCTGGTCTAGGACCAAAATACATAAGTGACTCCTGACCCAGTATGAAGCTTCCAGACCCCTCAGGTCATCTGGATCCCCACAGAGTCAGAACCAGACATGGAGAAGCTGCATTCAGCTTCTGCGCTCCACATGTCTGGAACAAACTCCCAGAAAGCCTCAGATCAGCTGAAACACTCAGTGTATTTAAATCCAGGTTGAAGACATACCTATTTTTCAGCTGCATTTGAATAAAGCTCCAAATCCACTTTTAAGCCTGAATTTTAAAATCTAATCATATTTTAACTACTGATTTTATCTGATTTTATCTATTGTTCTTATTTCTTTCTTTCTTTTCTTCTCATTTCAAACTTAAATCATGCTATGTTTTAAGATCTCTGTAAAGCACTTTGAATCACCTTGTTGTTGAATTATACAAATAAACTTGTCTTGCCTTGCCTTCCTGACAATGCTGCTGTCCCCAGACCAGACAATTCTTCTCTGATGTTTTCCTGGAGAGGGAATAGGCTCAAGTTGTGTTTTGTTGCATAGTTTGGTGGTGCAAGTACCAAATTTATTCTGTATTTATGTTACGTATGGCACTGATGACTGTAGGACAGCCCTAACATCATGCTGTTGTAAGAGTTTAAAAAGCTCTTCCAACATCCAACTCAATATGGTCTCCAGTACTTCAGCGAGTGCTGGCATCAATAATGGATTTAAGATGATATGTACACTTACAAAGGAGGCGTTTATTTACTGGCCACACTTTACTGACAAATGGGCTGTTATGTATGTGCTTTGCCCTATCTCCTGATTACTCTCCTGTCCATCAATGTTTCTCCTTATATCCTTCCATCGAACACTCTCTCACTCTCTTTCTGCAAGGTCATTGAGGAAATAGTTGAAATGATGGAAAACTCTCCGGATCCTGGTGAAACTGAGGAAGAGGATGAGGAGGAGAGCAGCCACTGCTCCTCCAGGACAAGCCCCTCCCTGCTGGAGGAGATCAGACAGCTGTCTCAGGCCTCCAACAACAACTGCTCCTATGAAGGTAAAACTGTGAATAATATTCAATTAATGCAGCTCCCTGACATCTGGGCAGCAGCTGCCATGAGTGGTATGTTCAGGACTATCTCAGTCAGTTTGGGATCAGAGATTTGACATTGGAGTCACCATTTCTTGAAGAGGCCTTTATGTGAAAGTGAATCTTGTCTTGTCAAAGAAATTGCTGAGTTTGCCACAGCTATTACAGGTGCTTTGTCTTTCCAATGACATCACCCCTGTGGTTCCAATGAAGTATAGCACTACATAGTGAGAGTGATCAAACCAAAGGCAACCCCATCAAAAAATTTGAAATTATCTACCTAACGTGAATGCAAGGTATAATAAGTCAAGGCCACCATGGTCAAATGACCATCACACACAAATAGCATTAACATGCATACAAAATCTTGTTTCTGGTGAGAGATGGAAAGGATGGGCATCAGTTCTTTACTTTATCCAACTCGGCCCTTATATCCATATCAGTGTTACATTTTGATTTAAATGTTTTCATTCATGATAAATTCATATTCACTCTTTTGCGCTAACCCACATCCATCTGTTGTTCAGGCCTGAGTCTAATGCCCAGCTCATCACTTGTGGAGCTGCTGCACCGGGTGGAGGCTGCCATTCGTGAGTACTCAGAGGAGCTGGTCAGCCAGCTGGCTCGGCGCGATGAGCTGGAGTTTGAGAAGGAAGTGAAAAACACGTTCATCACGGCCCTGATGGAAGTGCAGAACAGGCAGAGAGAGCAGCGAGACAGCAGCAAACGCAGACGCCGGGACAAGGCCCTGAGCCTGCAGGGGACAGGGACACAACCCGTGAACGGAGGGAACACAGGCTCCACGGGACGCACAGAGAAGACAGGGGGCATGCCTGTCAAGGTGAGAGCGAGTTAGGGGACGATGGCATATTTGCTGCACCTATATTTACTATAATAGTATTTACTTTAATAAATGCAGATGTATATGTGTTGCTCGTTGTTCTCACCAGTGTCACTACAGCAAAGTGATTTATCAGATCAAAGCCGTGTGTAATCCTTCCAGTACAAATGAAGGAAAGGTGAACCTTAATAGCCTGAAAGCCCTCCTTATTCCCTTCCTCTGACTGTTAGGATAATGGATCTCAAATCCATTAGTCTCTAAAATATCTTCCAGGAAAGAACCTAAAGTGGAGGTGACCAATTCTCTTCATACAGTAAGAGCCCAGTCCAGTCCGCTTCTGTCCAGTAACAGAGAAACAACTTAATGGATTTTCCCTCCATGTGAATGTGAGCAGCAGTGCTGGTGACTCCTGGGTACCAGAGGCTGCATTACTGAAAAAATGTAAATATACAACATATAGATACAGCTCCAATAGAAACAGGAAGAATGATTATATCTCAGTAACTAACATTGATCAGCAGCATTGTATGCGAGTGAAGGTCTGCACTGGATTTGAATTAAACAACTTTCAGTCTTGTATTTTACTTCAGGAACTAATTTAGAATGATTTTCTGTGTGTGTGTCGGGGTATGCATGGTGACCTGCAGCGTTTCAGCATGGAGGGGCTGTCCAGCATCCTGCAGACAGGCATCAGACAAACATTTGGAAGCACTGGAAATGAGAAACAGGTAAGGTCAAAGGTCAAACTAGTGTAACTTCAAAACGCATTTGCTCTAAAAGAAGAAACATGTTTTGACACATTAGAAATAGCAGACCTCACACAGAGGTCACCAGTGTAAGATTTTTTTTTACCGACCCTGTTCATCACAAGCTATGTAGCTTGGCAACCTTATCTTTTACTCCTCAAATCAGATTTTGTGCTCAAAAGGTGTGTTCAACGTAGTGCTGTTGAAACAGGTAAACAGTGTTAGTCCCAGCCTTTGGGTGGCCTCATGTGTCACAACACCTGTAAAAAAGTTGTTCATCGGTCATCGACACAAATATACTATGGAGACACAAAATTTAGTAAACAAAGTAAACAAAAAACACAATTAAATTCAAAGAGGAGCAGAAAAGCTATAGACTAGAGGGAAGTAAGTCCAGAAGATGTGGTTGCTGGTTTGCCTTTATAATTACAAGTATGTGGAACTGTAATAGCCATGACAGACACAAGTTACTGAAAGTGTAGGAGCTGCATAAGTAGTAATAATTGATTATTCAATGTGTTTTTCATGTGTGTTACTGTTGAGGCATAGTTTATTTAGAGCAGAAAGGGGAGTGACACCAGCTGTAGTGAGGTGCTTATGCACAGGCCCTTTCAAGCCATGGGCTCCACTGCAGTTACAGCAGCTGCACTGCCTGTGGTTATGCAACTGTCCCAGTGTAACACAGTTAAGGTCATAACAAGGGAAGCTCGATCGACTGTGTGTAATTTGATCCCTGTTGATAGTGTAAGCAATATGCTTTGATACACTCCAGGAAATGTGCGTGTGGTTGTCCACATAAATTTAAGACAGACACTCCTGAATGACAAACATTTAGAGCCTCTCAGCTGATCATTGTTGGTATTTAAATTTTATCATAGATTTTGACTTTTCATCTCTTTGGCAGTGATACAGTAAAATGTTGCTTTGACTTGTAAAACAACTGTTCTGGGAAATTTACTTCTACAACTCTGTGCTATTCTGTTTGTTACCCCCTGACCTCTAAGATAACTGTCTTGTGGGATTTCCATCTGGGGATTAACAAAGTATTCCTGATTCTCATTCTGATTCCTGACTCCAGCTTCATATTTCAATGACACATATCAGTCTTCTCTTTCAGGGTATATGTGTGGATTTTTTGCTTAAAATTTATTTTTTTTAATTTGTGTCATGTTCAGTAACATGAATCTGCTTTGATTCCATGTTAGTATTTTAACATTATGTTGACTGTTCCAGTGTTCTCTTAAACCCTCTGAACATTAACTGTGTTTTCAGTATCTAAACACGGTTATTCCATACGAGAAGAAAGGCACCCCTCCATCTGTTGATGACCTGCAGATGCTCACAAAAAGTAAGTGTCTGGAAAATAAATCTTAAAAAACAAAACAAAACACACACACACAACAACAGAAGAAGAAGAACAAAAGAAGAGAGGAAACAGAAAATTCGGACACAATTAAATACATAAAATGTGTGCTGAAATGAGTGTATGTGTGTGCCTTTGTGCCGCCTTCTTATATTAGGAGCTTACTGCACATTTAAACAAAGCATTAATACTTAAAAATACATAAAGGACTGCATATGGGGAGTGTGTGTTTTTGTCAGTTGGTGGGAATGGAAATGAAGACATGAGGGGGTCATAGCTGGAACAGGGACCAGAACTGGCCATCAGTGAGGTGAACCTAGAGTCCAGAGCATTAGAGAGCTTTTTTTTTTCACAGGAGGGGCTGTTTGACCTGGGTGGCAGTTGTGGGTGATGAAAATCATTTTGTTTTTCTACCTTCTAGTTCTTTTTGCAATGAAAGAGGACAGTGAGAAGGTGCCTACACTGCTAACTGACTACATATTAAAAGGTAAATACAACAACATATGTGGTACAGGGACATGTTAAAACAAGAGTAAACATACACTTAACGATGCAACTATGCTATTTTTCATAGTAAGATTGCTTTCTCCCATGTTTTCTCCCACTCTAACTTAATGTTACTCTCCCCTGTTATTCCTCAACAGTCTTGTGTCCTACCTAAAGCACCAGGATGCCAGGGGCCACAAAGTAATAGAGAATTCTTTCCTGAGGGCCTTTCCAACCTTCCTCATCTCTGGCCCCACGCTGCATGACATCCCCTCTTTTACCATTATCAACCATGGATCTTCACCATCAATATTATCATATTCACCTCAACTACGACTACTGCCTTCTGCTGAGCTCGCCTTCTCGATCCGTGCACATTATATTCAGGCCAGGCCCCAAAATGGTGCCGTCTTAATACTAAAACAAGTGGGACGGTCACCTCCACTTTAAAGGACTTCACTAATGGAGCATGACATGTTGTTAACAATCACAACACCACTTTGGTACAGGGATACAATGTTATCACTGCTTTCTTTTTCCTTCATTTCCTTACTTTGTCTTTACTACCTTTAACAGAATTTCAATGTTGCCAAGTTTTGAGTCTCAATCATGAACTGACCTCTAATCCACAGTTGATTGTGTCATTAATTGATTCACCAGGACTACTAAATTAGAAATGAAATGCCATACTGCATCGTATCATCCTCCTGTACTGTTTCAGATGAAAGCAAAAGCCATGCACCTTTTTCTGCCAACTTAGTACTGTAGCTCCATATGAACTAAAAGGAACAACTATTACGGGTGCAGTGTATTACTAAGATGTTTTTTTTTATATTTTCTTTTTTTTCTTATATCCAGTGCTCTTCTGACTTTTTTGGAATTTCTTTTCATTTGTATCAAAATATTTGATATAAACTCTCTGTTGTTGATTTTCTGTTTTATTTTCCTGTCATCAGAGCGACAGGCTTCTCTGCATCCCATGCTGTTCAGCCATGTGCAGGTGTATCACTGAGTTTCCTTGCATATGTCATCCCCTGATGAGATGAGCTCATTTCAGTAGAGGCGTGCATATTTGCATATTAGCATATATATAACTTCCTTTGCACCATATAGGGGAATGTTAGATCGCTAATCGCAAATTCTAATAAACATTCAACCCAAGTGTTATGTGAGCATGTGCTTTTTTTAAACCCACTGATAACCATTGACAAGCTGTATGGATTATGTTTCATTGGAGAAAAATTTACTTCAATTTCTTTGGTTTTGAATTTTGAATCCATTGGGGCAAAAACCCAGATATGAAACTATCATGAAAAATCTGCAGAATAATTAGGTTAAGAACAATATGTACAGATATGTAAAGATGAACATTCACCTTACATATATATATATAATATATATAAGGTGAATGTTCATATATATGTGTGTGTGTATGTGTGTGTGTGTAATTGAGTCACAATAATACATTTTATTTGAAATTTCCATAAATCCATAACACCACCTGCCTAATATTGTGTTTTGCCTCAAAACAGTCCTGACCCTTGAGGCTTAGGCTCCTCAAGACCTCTAAAGCTGAGCTGTTGTATATTGACCAAGACATTATCAGTAGATCCTTTAACTTATGGAAGTTGTGAGATTGATCAGAGTTGTTGGTCCAGCTCATCCCATAGATGTCACTGACATTTAAACATCAGATGATGTAACAGAAAAACATGATTCATCAGAGCAGACCAACCTGCTTCCATTACTCTGAGGTCCAGGTCTGATGCTCACTTGATTCCCATGTCCTCTTGCTTGGATCACTTCTAGTAGATTCTGATCTCTTGCAGGATCATCCCACAAGACTGCAGGATTGGAGATGTTTTGACTCAGTATTGTAGACATCATAGTTTGGTTCTTGTCAAAGTCTCTCACATTCTCACAGTCATCAACAGGACTAAATGTTCACCTGGTGTCAAATTTAACCACCAACTGACCAAGGTTATCCCCTAAACCTGTTGTGATAGTGGTCATGATGGTATGACTAGCTCCATAATTGGCACTTGTGATGTCTCATTATCCCACACATATGTCAACAGGTAGATTTAAGTTTCACACTGAGAAGTAACTAATTTTAAAGTGCAGACCTGTAGAAGTAGACAAACGGGTTACCAGTGTTATTACTTTCACTCATCATTCATTGCAGTTACCACAAGAAGTCTAACTGCACAAGGCTGTTCATTTTTGTGGTTAGGGTTAGTGTGTCAGAAGGGAATATCGGAATGCCCCCTCCCTTTTCAGTTCACCACCCACTGCTTCAGAGACAGTTCATCATTGTGACCAGTTTTCCCCAAACACAGACACTTTGCTGTCCTCTGGTGGCTGAGTAAGGTTTTAATTTAAACACTAAAGCACTTAAAAATAAAATAAAACACTAAGACAAGCATTCAAATTTAAAATGCAATGAGAGTATTAAGATATACTTTAAGTTCTGAAACACAAAATCCATCCCAGTAATTAGAATAATATTACATTTAAAAAATATGTTGTGGATGTAACTATATGTGAAATAATGAGGCAGTGAATATGAATGGCATTTTTCCAGAAAAAAAAAAAGAAGCTCTGAGCTGTGAGTGAACTAAGACTGAACTATTTTAAACATGGTCAAGTTTTTTTTTTTTTTAATACACATACCCGCACACACACTTGATCATTTCTAATTTAATTGAAAATATTATACAAAGCATTTTCCATAAACATAAATATGGATGATGGAAGTGCACACTGCACATTAATGTCCACAGTTCACCCTTACTGTATAGATAAGCACATTTGGCCACCATTTAGTTTACGGTAGTTGTACAATCCATGATTTGAATATCACTGACAGTGAGTGTTTTCCTCATTTACCATTTATATATTCTGCTTGTGTTCCCTCATACTTGACTGTATAAAAATAAAAGTTTGTCTTGAATACATTTTAATATCCACAATGTACACTTGACCATTCCACATTAACAGTGAACTGTAACTGTAACTTAGACCTATGCACCTAAATGGCTTCTTCTTTTTTCCTTTTTGCTCTGATGCAGTCAAAACACAAACCCATCACAGCTTCAGATACAACTACATTATCGTGCTGCCAAGCTTGTGTCAAAAAGATAATAAAAATCAGACTGAGCCAGTTAAAGAAGCGCAAATCTTTTCTTTCAGCATCAAACACAAAAACATGTACTCCAGTGTAATGACAATCCAGCAGAACAGGTGAGAATGTAAGATCACCATCATGATATGCTTGCTAATTTTATTCTTTTCTTATCAATTGAATCTGATATTTAATGAACATTGAGTGACTTGAAATTAGTGATACCGTGACAAAAAAACAAAAAACAAAAACAAAAAACAAGCAATTACAAATAATACTCAGGTGTCAATGCTGAAGTTGTGTAGGGATATTCTTCCCTTTACACTCTGTAGCCACGCAGGGTAAATGTGTTCAGCCTGTAGCCATTTGAAAGCATTGGGACTCTGCAATAAAGATCTCCCCAGCTTTAAGAAGGATTATTGGATCTTCCCTATCCCCATCTAATGACAAGAAATGGCAAAAGGCCGCTATTTAGGCACCTTGTTGTCATATGGAGAAACTTGTCATTTATTGGAGGCCATTTAAAGCCTAAAGCCTGTAGGTTATGGCAGTGAATCGTGGCACATTGTTCAAAGCATTTTTGAGTCCCCACCTTTAAATAGAGCGCAATGACATGACAAGGCAATACATCCTGTACGTCTTTGGTTCAGTATCCAGTGTCGCAGGCAAGCATGTCACTGCTATAGCATAACATGTTCCACAATAGATTCTCTGCTGTCTCTTACACATTTAACAGAAAATAAATATCATATTTACAATTTCAATGCGGCAGGAAAGTTTTTAAATTATTACGACTTGTGTATCAGCAAAGTCGTCACTCTGCAGTTCTGAATAGTGCTCACTATTATAAGAAGCTTTTGTTAATCTCAGTTTGAAGAATTGAGTCTAAGAGCATTTTATAAGCTGAACCACTGATAGAAATGAAGCCAAAAAAGGATTAAAACATCTTGCAATGCCAAACTTTTTCATTATGTGTATGTCCTATCTTTCTTTCACTAGTCTGCTGCAGAAATGCAACCTATGACATACAGGTCCTCATTTATTACGCGTAATATCACCAACTTCCCTTTGTGCTTACACCTGTTTAGGTCTTATTGAGCCCTCCTGCAGGTAGTTTCTGAAGTAAAGATGACAAGCAGAAAATCTGCATCACCAAGCTTCCAGAGGTGATGTGAGGAGGAGAAAAGGTTTTAAAAGATAAGTTTGAAAAAATACATGTTAGAAATGCATTGATAAAGTATAAAATATGATACTGGACAGATGCATGAAAATCATGTCTATGTACAGTTTGCAACGTATACAGTGCATAAAGAATACAAAATATTTAAGTATATGTAAAGTAAACAGTCTGTGTCTGAAAGTCTTGCCATGAAAGCTCCTTGATGTAAAATCATTACTGAATTTTCATCTACCGTAATTCTTTGCTAAATAGTAGTTAAAGCGTTCAGTTTAAAAAAGTATTCCGCTAGTTTTGTCTAATGCTCTGTTTTGCAAACAATGGCTGGTGTTAGACTAAAGATCCAGCCTGGTTCTGTGCAGGCACCATAATGGGTACCCCTCCCATGCGGGTGATGTTAGAGGTGGTCACACCGGAGGGCACCGGTGGTGGAGAGGGAGTGGCCTGGAGTTGGAGCTGAGACTGGCTGTAGGTCTCTGGCAGTGCCTGGGCCTGGGGCAGCTGGGTGTAGCGCTCTGGCCTGTGGAGGGAGTCCCCATTGGTGTTGGCCTCAGAGGGGATGGCCTGTCCACATGGCAGGGTGGTGTTGTTGTTGTACCTGTAGTGGGTAGGGGTGGAGGCTCCATGATGGCGGGATGGTCGGTAACCCGCCATGCTGCCGGTGGCAGTAATGATGGAGGCAGTGTCTGAGGGCGGGCGCTGGGGGTACTGCTGCAGGTGGTGGTGGTTGTTGTGGTTGAGGGAGGGTTCTTTGTGGTGTGGGCTGGAGGCAATGGAGGACAGAGTGCCATTCTTGGAGATGATGTCTGAACCCATGCCGCTCTTAGCCCAGGACACCCGCTTTGGAGCCTGAGCATCCTCCCTGAAATCAATGCACAAAAGTTTCACTATTCGTCCCTGTACCTTAAGTTATACTCATCACTGTACAATGCATGTTAACCAAATTACAAAAAACTAGTTCTCATCCTAAAAAAGAGAGAGAGAGGGAAAAAAAACAGAGGCCAAATTAAAGTTGGATGGAGAATGATGTCATACCTGAAAAGCTAATTAAGTCAACCTCAAGCTTTAACCCTTTAACATCCATTGTCGCAAAGTCACATGTGTCATGTGATGTGGATTCTCCTTCATATATCAAACTGCAAAAATCATAATTTGAATACATTTTAAAATTAAACAAACAACCACTTCCATTCAGAATGCAGCAGCGATGGGGCATTTTTCCCCCAGTGCTGGTTTGTGTGTATTTGATACAAACCAAAAAACATTTTGAAATTGTTTCTCATTGGAACGGTCATTCATGCCAATTGTCACTAATTTGCATCACCTCTAAATTTATATTTATTCTATGTGCTCTAGTCAAATGAACAATCTCCAGCTAATGTAGCATCAGCTTGAAAGCAAAAACAAAAATATATATTTTATACAATTGTAAATAAGTTCAGGGATGAGGGGGTTAATGTCACATCATGGGATCACATTATCCTGCACAGGACAGAGACTGCCGTACTGGACATTGACTAAGGGTAAAGTAAAGTGAAGTGAAGCCAGGGGACTAGAGCACTAATGATTTTATAGTCTCAGTCTATAGTTTCAGATCTAATTTACAAAATGAGGTGTAGCTTTTCAATGATGAACCCACTTGATTTCGTTGGCGATGTCGTCCTCATTGTCCCGTCGCCTCTTCGCCATGAAAGCAAAGCAGATGAGGAGGAGAAAAATGAAGCCGATCACTGAGCCCACTGTGGCCCCAACGATCATACCCACACTGGTGGCTGTTGCAACACAATGAATTTATGCTTACAAGTCAGTAACAGCAAACACTGGATTATTTTTGGTGAAAACAATGTGCGCTGTTGTTTGGTACGTACAGCTGACAATATCCAGGTTGATGAAGCAGGTTTCTGAGCCGGCCGAGTTACTGGCGGTGCACACATACTTCCCCGACATGTTACTGCTCAGGTTGCTCAGCTTCAGAGTGCCGGCCTTTTCATCTAGGAGAGCAGTGAATGTGCAGAAATGTCAAGCACACGGACACGTACACTTTGTTAGCTATGTGTCATCAGGCAAATCATCTATGCACATTTTGTTAAGAGTGTAGACCTACTGACAAATATGGCAGTCACATGATAATTAATCTGAAGATGTTGTATTGTTTATGACTTCATCCTAAATACAAAGCAAAATAACCTATTACTAACATCCTCTGAAGAGACAGTGATTATGCATTTTACTTGGCAGAAGGAGATGTGTTATGTTATTCAGAAATGCTAAAAATTAAAGCATGAATTTAGTGTGGAACGGCAAACAAGTGCTGAAACATCAAAAACTAATAATGAACTCATTCTCGATAAATGACCCAACTCTTCCAAGTGCAGAGTCACACATAGTGTCACCATATTGAGATGCATCTGTGTACAGGCTTAGGCCACATTCTTGTGTTTCGTCTGGCTTGGTGTCAGCCATGGCCCAAGCCTGGCCCAGATACAGCATGATTGTCAAAAGCTACTTCCATTACTGGATCAATTGTGGCACACACGCAGAAAATCTTCCAGCTGTGAGTCAAAAATGGAGGCTAACAGCCAGAAGATACACAATTGTAGAAGTGTTTGGGCCAGACTTGAGCTGTTTAAAGGGCCAGAAGTTTGCTTTTGCTATATGTGTTACTGAGCAGGCTCCACTCACTCAGTATGGGGGAAAAGAAGAACTCAGAGGTGGGACTGGTTTTCTTCCACTTGTATATAGGAAGGGGCTTCCCAGAAGATGACTTGCAGCTCAGAGTCACGTTTCCCTTCAGCACCGGCTTCCCTTGCAGAGAACACTTGGGAACAGCAGGAGGGACTGAGGAGCGGAGAGAGAATTACAAAATGATGTTTTTGTCAGATCATACAACAATGAGTGTCATTCCATCTGAACCTTGATAAGAAGATGCCCCATACCCTTCACATCCAGACTGAGTTCAGCTAAGAGGCCTGTGTCGTTGGGAATGATGACCTGGCAGATGTAGCTTCCCGAGTCAGACTCTTGGGTGTTGTTGATGTACAGAGACACGTCACGTGAGGGCATGCGGTTGGCAAAACCAACCCGGCCCTTAAATTGGTCGCTCCCCATACTTGTGGAACCTTTGGTGTAGGCGATGATCTGGAACTAAAACCACAGAGCCAGTGTCAGAGAGAAAGAAACATGAAATAACAGCAAACCCAGTTAGTCTGAGATCTATGTCAATACCGTTACATTTGGATGCTTATCCTGGGTGAAAAGAATTGTTATTCTTAGGATTTTCAATCCTAACATCTCTTGCTCAGGATATTGAAATTGACATTTGTTGAACATTTGGTGGAATACATCACAGAGGAAATTGTGTTACATGTAGCAGTTTGTACTTCTCTTAGACCCTTAGATCCTGACCCAGGATTTAAAAAACATGTACTGTATGACCAGGTTTAGGTTGGAGTTTACGATGTGACGTGGATCATTGTAATTGACGAGGTTCTGGATTACAAAAATTTTGAGAAAACAAATGGAAGCTAATAAGCTCTTGGGCAGCATGGCGCCCAGGTTTGGTTCCAGGGCCTGGAGATTCTCTAATTTCTTATTGTAATTCCTTGTTTTTCTTCCTTTGAAATGTATTTTGTATTTATGATTGGAATATAACCTTATGCTTCTGTAAAGCACTTTGAATTGCCTGGTGCATGAACTGTGCAATACAAATAAATTTGCCTTGCCTTTCTGTGCTGAGTTTGTATGTTCTCCCCATGCCTGTGTGGGTTTCCTCCCACCATCCAAAGACGTCATGTTTGGGTTTAATTAGTGACTGTCAATTATCCGTAGGTCTGAGTGTGAGTGTGAGTGGTTGTTGGTCTCCGTCTGTCTCTGTGTGTTGGCCCTGTGATGGACTGGTGACCTGTCCAGTGTGTACCCCGCCCTCACCAAGTGTGAGCTGGGATTGGCTCCAGCTCCCCCCGCAACCCAGAAACAGATAAATGGTTGAAATATTTCTTTATTTACTCACAGTAGTTACTTCCCTGATATCAATGTGCTGCTGAAAAATTGCACATAAAAGTCTATGGGGACTGACTCACTTTGGAGCCAGACCCCACTGGTCATCAGAGGAACTGCAGGTTTTTTAATATTGGAATGCAGCGCTGCCTTCATTTTGTGTTAATCCACAGCTGCATGTAATCCCAAACAAATTAACTATTTCATTCTGTTAAGAGTACTGTTTACTAAAAAAAAAAAGTGGGCTAATTTTCTTTGGTAAATTATTTAGCTCCACATTACTGGAAGATGATGCACAGACCTAAAATCTAAACTTGCTAGTTTATGAGTAAGAAGTCAATAGCCCACATAAACTGCTGAACTGTGCATTGTACTGATCTGGCTGCACTCTCTACAGAATCTGCACAGCTCTGAGGCAGTGGTATTTTGTTCTTTTTTTTTTTTTCATCTTTTTGGCTCCAATTTTGACAACCACTTGATAATATGTTAGGCCTTGTGGTGTAATACAGACACACATTACAGCGACTGTGTGAAAGCGTCAAGTCTTTTTGGTTTTTGATTAATTTCTAATTGTTTCCACAATAAGATCTTTGCCACATTACCACTATAAGAATGTCATAGTAATCTCAGAAGGTATAGCCACAGATAGTGATGTAAGATGGGCAGATGGGCAGTAGTTGCTGGAGTTATAATTTTAACATTTTGCTACTTGACCCCCAGCCCCACCCCCTCTTCCCTTTCACTTCCTCACATGCTTTGTGTTGTTAGTGGCAAAGTTCCACAGGATGGTGTTGGCGCTCGGGTCATTGCCCACTGGTGTGCTGTATGTGGCCTTCAGCACCACCATCTGACCCTTGATCGTAGCCACATTGCTCTGGGGCATCTCGATATTGGCTAATACACCTGGAATGAGAGAGAGAGAGAAAGAGAGAGGGGGGGGGGAGAAAAAAAGATGTCATCAAACCAGCATTAATTTGTCAACAAGCCAACACTCTATGTTTGTGACTTTCAATAAAATGCTATCATGCAAGAATGTCCAAATATCCAAAGTCAAATACATGACCTATGAATATTTGACAATCCATAACTGTTAACAAGATCATCTATAGCCACAACATAATTCACAGAATTCAGCAGAAATTATATGATGGTGGAATGAGAAAAAACAGGGGAAACAAAATCCCAAATGCATTTCTGCATTTTAAATGCAGATGTGAAAAGTGCAAAAACAATTAAGAGCCAAATTATCCACCAAACAGTGGATGTCTTCTGGATGTGATCCTCTTTGTCACTAATCATGGGGGGAACTGGATATGGCTCAATATTGCCTATAGCAGATACATCATCTCTGAACAAAGTTAAACTAAAAGCTAAATTAAATGAACGAAATGAATTTACAATTTGGCTTTGGGTTGGTCTAAAATGAATTTAAGGCTGTGGTGGAGAAAAATGCAGTGAATGTTTCTGGACAGAGGGAGGCAGCAGAGGGTCAAGGCACATCGGTTGCTGAGGACACATTTTTAATTTTTTGCTTTATTTTTTCTGGAACAAACGATCTTGTGGGTGACTTTATATATTTTATGAAATACTCATCTCAATTTTCACTTATGTCCATTGCATCAATGATGAGAGACAGAAAGAACAGAGGGCGATGAATATAGCAGAAAGTAAACCTGGTGCTCCCTTTTTTTCTGATCTAACAATCTCTCACCGAGACAGATCTCTTTGTCTGTCAGCCTCCGCTTCTCAAATTATTATTATTATTATTATTATTATTATTATTATTATTATTTAACAAACCCAGTGAAAGAGAAAAGTAGTGTTTGATCAGTATAAAATAGATGCTTGCTCTAAGTGTGTTTGAATGTGGGTGGGGGGTGTGGCATATGATGGCATATGAAGACACGGTGCCCTTCCAAAAATAGAGTTTTTATCCCGCAAACACACACAAGCACCATGCATACTGCATCAGTCGGCTTCAGACACATCCATAGTAATTAGCAACGTTCTTTGTCACTAACTTGAATATTTCTCCATGCATGAGAAGTGATGCAATTAAATGCAAGCCCAAGATGAAATCCAAACTGAGTTAGACGCTCTGTCCAGACTGTCCTGTGACAGCTGAACCACTTCACCACCTCTGTACCTGTAGGACTCTGGAAATAAAAAGGAATTTGGTTGACTAATCTCATGGTTCATGATTTCTGGGTATTAAAGTTCCCAGCATTTGAATAGTTGCCTTGGGCTTGCTGCCATTTGGGTCACCAACTTGAAAACTTCCCTGGTGCTGCTTAAAAAAAAATAAATAAATAAGAAAAAAAAAATAATAATCACATTTTGGAAATGCTCTGACTGTTTAATCTGTGTGTCAGCAAAATATGTCATATATCGAGTGAAATATAAAGCACACAAAGCCCAAGAATGAATATATTTCCCTTTTATTTGCGCAATTAATGTATGAAAATAATATTGAAACTTTAGAATATCAGTTAGAGATAGTGGTTATATAAAGTTCTTACTGATATAGTTTCAGCTCCTGTTTAAATTTTTTCTATTTTATATATATGTATATATGTTATCATACAACAAATTTTCTAAAAGTTTTCTCAAAAACATCTTGGATTAAGATTATTAGTTTTGGACATAAGATTACAGCTGAAAGATTGAAGTTGAAGTGGACTCTAAGGTAGAGGCCTCCAAACTTTCTTGCACCACGAACTGGTTTAATGTCAGACAATATTTCCACGGTGTGGCGGATAAATGCAACAAAATAAAATGATACGATCGGCATAAAAACTGTGCTATTTTCTAAATTTCATAATAAATGTGAATCCACTGTGGCTCGCGTGGAACTTTATTAGCAGCGTCCTCGTAACATTGCGCCAACAACATGAATAACATCCTCTCTGCCCCCTAAATGCAGCTTTCTTTTTCATGGAAGTCGCAGGCTCTTCTTGTGTCTCTGAAACTGTCCTTTTTTAATAATTTCACTAGCTTGTGAGTTTAACTTTAGCGGTCACGTATCATGTGACCAAGACAAGCGTCTTGACATGCGTCAAGTGTGAGTCATAGACAGATGTAACGGAGAGAATCTGGTCATTTTTCCAAGTAAAACATAATTCAGATTCAGATAATAAATAAAACACAAATAATGTAAGTTTATTCTTTCCCGGTCCTCTACTGGTCTGCTGCCCGGGGGGTGGATCTGGCATGCTGGCTGGCTCCTGGCTCAGGTGAAATTACCACTGGAACAGAGCACCATGTAAAGGGATCTCAATACGGGGATATCAGTTTCTTTGTTACCGTGGAGACAAAAGGTGGATAAGTGGCAAAGGGAGACAGAGAATGTGTAGACTGCACTCCTTAGGGACTAAAGGTGAGATTAAAGAACAATGCAAATAAAGTTGCTGTGGTATGGACTGATTTAGGAGAAGACAGAAGAGAGAGAGAGATGAGACAAGAGAAGGGCTGGAGGAGAGGAGATGGCCAACAAAATTAAGAAAGTAATTTTGTCTGTTGTTTTTTAGACCTTAGAGGATTTGATGCAGTAGAAAGAGCCAGACTTCCTGTGTAAAGAAGCGGAGGGTGACGGGTATAATGAAGGAAAGAATACATAGTAAATAAAAAGTAATTATAAAGTATAAAGATATATGTTTCAATCAATGGCAAAAGTTCCTCTTTAGATGTTACTTTTGTCTGATGTCATCCTGTGAGGATGTGTTCAAGAGGCTCAGTTGTTTGTGTGGATATGCTGTCACTGGAAATGAAAATGTATTTTGTACTTAACCTGCAATTCAGGGCCTTTCAGGTTTAGGGTTAGGGTCTTCAGCTCCTCGTTAGTGTGGAAGGGCTGCTCTTCATCATTTAGCCTGATCAGATTGGCATTTTTTTAATTCATAAAAATCTTGCCAAGTGCCGCTTTAAGAAGATTTGCCTGACTGAAATCCGATGAGAGTGCACCAGAGAGATGGGAAGTAGGGGGGATAAATAGAGAAAAGAACAAAGCCACAGGGATCACATTCATAACATTCACGCTTCACTCTTAATGTGGTCAGTGAGGCTTAATCTTTCCCACTGTGGCAGGTTTGAAATCTAGTCTGCAGGCTTCAGGACGATTGGTTTTAAATATTCCATGGTGACTGATGGAGAGACAGATGGGCGAGAGTGCTCTCAGTGTCAAGAGAATGAAGTTATTAATGAGGTCTGGCTGTGTCACACTGGAGGTAATGGAAAAAACTCACTAAGTCACTAAGATTGAACAAGGTGTTTCATGGCAAGCTGGATCAACTTTGACTCTCTTTCTGTCTTTATAGGTGAGTGTGCATTTGTAACCGGACCCATTGGATTAAGGTTAAAAATTCCTTCGAGGATGTATTCAAGCTATTAATCAGGAACATATGAGTCAAACATGTGAACTTGTGTCTAGATTCACTTGGCAGGGTGAATTGAATATAATGAGCTGCATGAGTTGTCCTCTCTCAGACATCTCAGATATTTGTATTATAATATCACATTGTCACAGAACTTTATCAGTGATATTTCAGGTCACCACTGAGCTGCGATTTACTGACAGCTGCTGACAGAGGACGATGTATAAAAATTTACTTCAACAGACCGAAGAATAAGGGAAGTATTCTTCTCCACCATCTTAGTATCTTATCAACGAAAGGTCAAACTAATTAGGTCTTAAAATGGTGGTGTTACCATCTTTGTGTTTTTGGCACACCTTTCTCACTGGTTTGGTGTGCTCAGGGCTTGTTTGGAAGAAGGTGCTCCAATGAACCTATCAAGATAGCTTATTATGATTTATATTGTTAATGTCACTCCACCAAACAGCCAAGTATCTGGACATAGGGTCACAATCTCCCTGTCGCGAGGTACAGCATTGAATAAGTCTCTTTATAGCACAACATTGTCACAATGTTGCCCTTTGACTATTTAGATATAAAATCCATCGTTTCATGATTTTATCCAAATAGTGCCGATTTGACACAATTTGACACAAAAGGTGCGTTGTTAGTTCACACTGGTTCTCTAACAAAAACATGTCAGGATGCCTGATAGCAGTGACTGCTTTGCTATGACATCACAAAGATATCATGATTTCAGGGGGCTGGTTTTAAGTCTCAGTATCTACACTAAAAATAAAACTAATGTTCAGAGCAGCAACTTCCTGTTTTATTCTGTGTACAGTTTATAAAATTCCCATGTGAAAGGAAAGGCTTTGTGCAGTCTTCTACTCTACGGGTATTCAATATGTGCAATCACGCTAATTTTCTGAAAGCTGTTGGGAAAGATGTTTCTAAAGCAATCCTGTTTAATAGGCCAGTATAATACACCAAATACTTAAACACTCAATGTAATGTCCTTTAGTTGCAGGAAACTATATCCTGGCAGTTAAACATACAAGTGCTGTCAATGAGAGCAGACAATAAAATCATGTCATTAGCCAAATAAAAATCCAGCTTTAAAACTACAAAAAGAGTATCCATGCATAAATGCAAAATTTAAACAGAATCAGTTGTGCGTATGTAGTTATAGCGCAGTTTAGCACTTCCAATGTGGTACAAGTATATGGATGGGACATGAGCCGACATCAAATGAAGCTGTCATCAGGTTCCTCATTTTAGTGTGTGAACTTCAGAGGCAACATGATAAGTTGGTTGGCATTCCTCTGTGTGCTAAGAGGCAAAACTGAGCCCTTTCTTTCCCTTGATGGTAATTTGATGTGTGTGTGTTTGTGTTTCCGTATGTCCAAGTCTCCTAATTACAGGAAGCACTTTAAATTGAGCCTGTTTACTTCTGCAGGCCTGGGTGTAGATAAAGCAGAAGCCAGGCATCCTTTGATGAGGGTGACCTAAACTAGCGTCTTTCATGTTAAAAAGATGGGTGGGGTGGGTTAGTCGCTTCCTCTGAGAGTTTTATCAGCTACTCTGAGTAGACTTCTACAGTGAGTGAGGTGGAGAAGGAGATTGAAAATAAGAGTGTCATCTTTAGGCTGTTGTACAGTTTCTACCTACATCCTAATCTCTATCGCTTCCACAGTGTCATTAAAGAACAAGAGGGGAGACTTGAGAGGATGTTAGGATGAGAATAGGGCTAAGAGGAAGGAAAGATTATATGATCTGGATGGTAGGCTGTTAGAAAAAAAATGGGTTGAAAAGATTGGCATGGGTCTGTGTCTTCTCCCTAGAGGTTGGGTGGAGATGTGATGTTCTGCTCTGTCCACTGAAACAGCTTCAGATTTGACAGTGGATTGGTGGTCCCTCCCTCATTCAATCAGACAGAGGTGTCTGAGTTGCTATCTTGGGGTTAGCTCAGAGGACAAAAGCATAGCATGTTGTTAATGTTTAGATGATAATATGTCCAACAAAAAGTAAAATTAACTAAATGAGTGTTAGTGAGATGTCTGTGTGGTTTAATTTGGGTGGTGTATAGTTTGTGGTGATATATACTACTGAGGCTGTAATATCTATAATACCAAGTTACTAAATAGTAATGCTGAACCTCCCAGCTCATTGAGTTACTATTCTCCTTTTTGCTTTACTGCACTACATGCATTTCCAACCATCCAAGACAGACATCATTTGCAGCTGTGCTTTATGTGCTGTATATCAATCAAGCTTTTGGATTCATAGAAATAACTTTTATATTCAGAGCTGAATTATTCAGTTATACACATGGCTTTACATAATCATTGCTGAAACACTGTAAGTCCTTTCACTTTCGTGTATTACCTCCAACATGAAAATTTGAATACACAGTTTACAACTCACATTTAGGAAAAACAATTAAACCTAAAGCTATGACTTAATTGTATGGACATTTGACCATGAAACCATGAAAACTATTTTTCAAAAAATGCCATTTACTGAAATGACATGGCATTGCTTTGTCTGCTTTAAAGCTGTGCCACACACTTGCTGAGGCAGAAAAAAAATTTACTTTGCACTGACGGTTAGTTCCACTAAGATAGTGAAATTTAGTGAAATGCAACATTAGCAGCACATTTACACACAGACATAACAAAAATGCTTCTTCATGAAGAATTTATGGAACATAAGTGAGGGCGTTGAGAGAAATTGCACTCGACTGAAACAGCTCAGTCCACATGCAATCACATCCTGTCCAAATGCCTGCTTTAGGATGTGAAGTCATTCAGTTTCAGCTGAAAGTTTTCTGCTGTCTGATTCTGAAAAACTTAGAGGAAATAATGAGGGCATAGAGAAGCAAACCTTAGATCACTCAGCCTAAGGTGAGTGTATGTATGATATGTAAAGATGGGACCAGCTCTTTTTGCCCCATTATCGACCCACCTTTACTCCTAGTCAATAGCAATACTCCACTGCCCCTAACATACACTGACATAAAGCAGCCCCTGGCAGTACCGTGAGAGTAAAATATATCACTTACATCTCACTCATGTTGCACACATATTTTGGCTCATCGGCACTCAAAGACACACACAGAGACTGTCATTCACAGAGAATACTCCGGGCTGGAGAGTGTGGCAGAGCTCATCATCTGATAACAGTATTATTGAAGCAGAGACACAGTGGAAAGACTCTCTGAGAGAAGGAATGTGTCATATCTGTCCTCGAGCTGCTAAACTGCCACTCATCAGTTGGGTACACTGAGCCAGAGACAGGGAGGGGGCAAAGGAGGATGGAAACTACTGCTTAATTGGGGGAGCAGACATATTGTGAGGCCAGGAGGGTCAGCAGTCTGTATCTGTATGCCATTGTCCAATCAGCATAGGGCAGTGCTTCATGAAGTACTGGCCCTTTTGGGCGATTTCAGTCAGTCTATTTGTGTACCTGTTCATGTTTATGCATGTATCGCCAACATACAGCTCTACTACTGTACTTCTCAGCTGTGAACGAGTCTTGGGAAGCACACTGAATGTTGCCGATACAATAAATTACACAGTGATATGTGATATGTCCTCGTACAGTGCGACACGAGGTTTATCATGGTTACAGCGGCTGAGTTTTCATGTAAATAATGATTTGATGACCTTCATTAGTCTGAACATGTGACATTCAGCTTGGAAGAAATGGAAAGATATGGAGGGACCCAATTGAAAACAATGAATCCATGGGCCATGTCTTGTAATTTGGCATTGGGAAAACTAACCTATATAGTAAGAGGAATTTGAATGAAATGCAAAGATCAAGCATTTCTCGCTCTCTCTCTCTCTCTCTCTCTCTCAACCCAACCAGTCGAGGCAGATGACCGCCCCCCTAAGCCTGGTTCTGCCCAAGGTTTCTGCCTCTTAAACAGAAGGGGTTTGTTCATAAGGGTGATCAGGCGACGCACCACCAAAAGGGAATTTTTTTTTTATCATATTCTTTACAGTGTTATAGTGGTTGTGACAGTTCTAGACAGTTGGAGCGGCTCTGTATGCCATTGTCCAATCAGCATAGGGCAGTGCTTCATGAAGTACTGGCCCTTTTGGGCGATTTCAGTCAGGATGAAAATCGGACTGACTGCCCTCATCGACTCTCATGTAATGTCAGTTTTTTTGATATTTCAGTCATTGCAATGCTTTCTCTATGGGTTCTGGGAGGGCTCGCCCTAACGTGCTTTCGTGATACGTAACGTGAGCATAGCCCACGTAGCCACCGCGCTAGTCGCATTCAAGGTCAGCATGGCTAGTGTAAGGAGCAACTCGATCATTTCTCTGAAAGAAGTCCCTTTCAGTCATCACAGTAATGAAGATAAATTGGCAATGAAACAATTAAGACCTCCAAGAACAAATAAAAAAAAAAAACAAGTTTCTACAAAGGGAGGGAAATCATATAACTGGGGATTTTTGCAGAGCTGGTATGAGCGGAAAACTTGGCTAGCAGGCTGTGAAGCAGCTAACGCTTTGTTCTGCTACCCCTGCACATTGTTTCACCCTGATGGCAGCACGGCAGACACCACCGCATATGGACAACTACAGGAGTCACCGACATGCACCACACAAAATCTATTAACTGTTGATGTTGGTTCATTTTTTCATTCAAATGCTGATTTCAGGCAATATGTTCATCTGTTTATATTTGTTCGTGTTCATTTTTGCAAATCTCTACCATTGGCCAGAGATTATATTTGTATATATAGTTCACTGTTGAATGTGTGCACTTTAATTTGCACTTTTAGATAATTAAACTGCACAAAATCTTTAAAATATTGTCACTGATATGGCAATCGCTACAGTTATTCTATTTACTATTTGTTTCTGCAAATACAAAGTATTGTTTGTGCAATGTTGAGTAAGTTGAATGCACTACCCCTTTATTTGGGTTTATATAAACTATTTGTAATTTTAAACTTTAAGGAACTGTAAATAAATATTTTTGTTTTTGATTCACAATTTATCTCTCTGTAGATTTTTATAGAGCCAAGGTAATTTTATTGATTGAAGACTGTAACTGTAGCTGTTACATTTGGTATTGGTATATAAGTTGACCAGGAAGTAACAGGATGTAGCAATTCTCTTACTGCCTATTAATTTTCCCGTTGAACGGGTCACCTTGGCCATCATCAGAACAGTTGCCCCCCCCTGAAAAATTTGTCAGGAGCCGCAACTGCTCTTAAAGGAAGTTTTTCCTTGCCACTGCCGCCAAGGGCTTGCTCATTGGGGGGTTTGTTGGGTCTCTTTAAATAATTTTGTAAAGAGTTTGGTCTAGACCTGCTCTATATGTAAAGTGCATTGATGTAACTTGTTATGATTTGGCGCTATACAAATAAACCTGATTTGATTTTGATTTATATTTGCACATATGCTTGTGGATATAAACACATGAACATGAATACCGTAAGGTTAATAACTTTTAGTTAAATTGGTAACTATGCTTTTTTTGTCTGAAACTTGTACAGTGGAAATGGTTTTATGTTCTGTTTATAATGGAAATAACATAGACATAACGTGAAAGAAAAAAAAAGTAAATAAAAACGCACCATGCACTTTTTTTCCGTAAAGTTTGACAATCATATTAACCTACAAACATATCTTCCCTGAACTCCTCAGTTGCTGTCTGCAGAAGAGGGAGGTCAACAATTTCACTCAGGGTTTGGATTAAATTGGTCACATTATGAAGGAACTTTGTTGACAAATGAGAAGAATCTTAACAAATAGTTGTTGTTATGGTCATAAAAGTTAATGCTTTTTCATCTTTTTGACTTTACATTTTTTCAATAAAATCAGAGAACAGAGGCAGAGATGTATTAGAAACTGAAAAACTGTTTCCTCAATGTCATTACCTCATCACTACTTGATTAAATGGCTACATGATGTAAATCACAAAAATAAACTCATAATTTCTTTACATTAACCCTGTCTTACTGAAACTTGTACAGTGGAAATGGTTTTATGTTCTGTTTATAATGGAAATAACATAGACATAACGTGAAAGAAAAAAAAAGTAAATAAAAACGCACCATGCACTTTTTTTCCGTAAAGTTTGACAATCATATTAACCTACAAACATATCTTCCCTGAACTCCTCAGTTGCTGTCTGCAGAAGAGGGAGGTCAACAATTTCACTCAGGGTTTGGATTAAATTGGTCACATTATGAAGGAACTTTGTTGACAAATGAGAAGAATCTTAACAAATAGTTGTTGTTATGGTCATAAAAGTTAATGCTTTTTCATCTTTTTGACTTTACATTTTTTCAATAAAATCAGAGAACAGAGGCAGAGATGTATTAGAAACTGAAAAACTGTTTCCTCAATGTCATTACCTCATCACTACTTGATTAAATGGCTACATGATGTAAATCAGAAAAATAAACTCATAATTTCTTTACATTAACCCTGTCTTACTTTTAATATTTAGTCGTGATTCCATTACAGATGTGCTTTCTGTGTTAAACAGGTTGAAAGAGAGGATAATACAGCTCATGAAAAAGACCATGTTTGCCCTCACGTTTGTGAGCTTGACAGTTGGCACACATCTTACCATCATATCTCTATTCTCATGTTCTTACGCAGCAGCGATTATGCACCAGTTTGATATGCAGGTTTCTGATAGCCATTTGAGCCTTTAGCTAGAACAGAAAGTGCTTTGGTTAATTGGATCTGAAGTCCATCTGATGAACGCATCATGGGAACTGCAAGAGAGAAGAAATTGCTAAAAATCTGTCAATGGACAGCGCTCAAAGCTCTTATTAAACACATAGCACAGATAGAAAGCCAACCACATCCATCTGACGGCATCAGTCTTATCTGGTCACACAGACAATGGAGCCTCAATTTCAGTTTGGATTAAAAAGTCATACCCGCTGCTTTGTCCAGAACATAACAGCCAAAGTCTGAGACTGTTCTGCTTTTGCAGATTCAAAGCAGGAGTAGAGAAAACCTGCACAAGTGTGCATTGTCTTCAAAAAATTTAAGACACACATACACAAAAACACACACAGCTTCCTCCACATTGTGTGGATGACGGAGGGGAGGAAAAAGCTGTGCTTCCTGATAGTGCTGTGATGTAGCTTTATTCCAGGATTAGCCTGTTTGTATTGGTAGGAAATGTTAAAGTGAAGTCCAGTAGTTGGGGTCAGGCAGGAAACAGCCCACGCTGAGACACCAAGCGCCTCTAATACACTTTCTGCTCACTGACCACTCCTACATTTGATTACTGACCTTTATTTAAACCTGCCGAGCAGAACTTCTGTCTCCACCCTCTGACAATGAGTGTAATTTCACAAATGCTGCACCAATAATCATACAAACTTTCCATTCCAAATGGTCACCCTTCACCAGAAACTTTTTTAGTATGCACCCAAAGTTCTCTTAGCTTAGCTTTCTAGCTAAGCTAAGAGAGGTAGCTGGTAGAGAGGTAGCTTTCTTTGCCTCTTATCACTACAGGTTCTCGTTCCTAAGCTCTGACTAACTAATCATGGCTGGTATATGGTAACATACGCTGTTTGTATTGTAATGTACCCATGTTCCCTGCTGTAATGTGTGTCTCCAACATTTTAATATGAATAATAATCTAAGATATTGAAGAATAGCCTGAACCAATTCACTTCAGTGATAATAACAGGCACCTGCAACATGCTACATGACCTGCGTTCACAGAGACACAATCAAGATATATGCATGAGCAAATTTGGTATCATAAGTATGGTTTCCACAAATAGTCTCAAGGATTGTTTGGGTGTGATGGTAACTGTGCATGTGTGTGAAAATATCGTCAGCTGCTGTTGTGTGGCCATCAGTGACATTCAGAGCATTGCGTTCTACCAACCACGAAGAGAGTCATTTTAGATGTTCTACTGAGAACCTGAGAACTGAGTTCCTATAGTTGAACAGCAAAAGTCACAAATTGCCCCTCAGGGCGATAAAAATTTTCCTTGAACTTTGAAAGAGCCACAAATTCACAAATGCAGCACTGATGCGTAATGTTCCTTATGTGCGCCATATATCCATTAGGAATTGATGCAGAGTAGGCACATTATGTCTTGGCCTACAGATGCTGTCATACAGAACAATCTGGGATCAATATGCTTTATTGTTTTGACCTGTAAGTGAAGTGACACCCATAATGACTGTCAATTTGAAAAACACAGAAACACAGGCTTATTTCATTTGAACTAATTTGTCCAGGGGGTCATTAAACGCTGTGAAGATAAATCTAAACTATACAGAAAGATATATGCTGACATGATCTCAGGGCACCACTGGATCATGGTGAATTTTATCTCAATCCCTTACTCCTGCTGGACTATGACCTGGCATAAGAGTGTACAGTGAAGATCACCTTCCCATTCACTCGAATAGGAAGGTGCTTGCAGACTTTAAGACCCTCCTCTAGAAAGCCGACAACTCTCAATCTGGCAGTCCGGGTAGCATTTCTTTACATGAATCAGAAGATGGGAGACTTTACTGAATGACGTGACTGTTGTGTCAGGGGAGGTGGACAGAGATGTATTCTCACTACTGGCTGGCTGTGCGTGTGAGTATGTAAGGGGATGCCATTAAAGAGATGTGGTGGCATTGTTGGAGGTTGACAGGCAGTTAAGTAAAACAGGAGAGATTGACTTCTGCTAGAGATGAGTGAGGTAAGAACAGCTATGTGATTGGTGTTTGGAAAAGGGAGGCCATGCTCCCAGCAGATAATAAAGTCAGGGACAACAGTGATGTTGCACATTACATCTGACATTTCACAAGAAATGTTTGCAGTTTGCAGTTTGCCTCATTGATGGTTTCATATAATCTTTTTTGTTTAAAGTTGGTGAAAGTATAAATCTAGAAAAACGGGAAATTCCAATACACAGGCACCCTCCTGCAGCGTTCCTTTAGTCTAATAGATGCTTCTTACACCCTTTGTACATATGCAACTACTGTGCAGTTATGAGGCTTTGAATACAATTAGCAGAGGGCTAAAATATTATAACGTTGAAAATTACTCAGCTGCATTCATGGAGAATCTACCTACACAACCAACCTGAACCACTCATTTAGACATCACAGCACAACCTCATACCTGTCCAGGAGAAGTTCAAGATCTCTCCATATCTGAAACACTTCACTGATATTGACACATGCCCATCTGAAGAGACACTAGTAGGCCTGTGGACAGATGCATAAACATTTGAAGAACAGCCAGTAGGTTCCCTCTTCCTCAAAAGCTTTGTGCTCACAAGTTGGATTTTGCAAAGTTTCAGGTCCAGCTTCCTAGTTTCTCAGACCACTTGAATTACAATATTCTGAAAAGCCGATATGGAAGATTTTTTAAATTCACAGCTCATAGCAAACACTTTCACATCACCTACAGTAGAACTGAAACAACTCTCATCAAAGTCACCCATTGCCCCCTTGTGACTCCCAACTCTCGACTTCTCACTATCCTCATCCTCCTTTACCTGAGTGTGGCCTCAGACTCTATCTCCCACACAATCCTAATTGACCGACTAGTATTCCTTGGAATATCAGACACACCTCTGGACTGGCTCAAATCATATCTCACCGGCTGTACTCAGTTTGTTCAACTAAAAACATTAACTTCCAAACCAGTTCCCCTCTCATCTGGTATACCCTAAGATTCTGTCCTTGGGCCCCTCCTTTTCATCATCTACCTCTTCCCTCTTGGCCATATATTCTGTACATACAACATTCATTCTCATTGCTACGCGGATGACACCCAGCTCTACCTGTCCATCAAATACCTCATCAGCAACAAGATCCTTCTCCTCACCTTCAAGGCCATAAACATAAACTCTTGTTGAAGACTCCTTGGAATGACTTCACTGCCTTGTTTTTGTTTTTGCTTTCCTTGATTTTTGCCCTGTATTTTATGGCTGTTCCTTCTTTGATTGATTTTATTGTCTAGCCTTGTAAGGTGACCTTGAGTGTCCAGAAAGGCGCCAATAAATAAAATCTATCATTATTGTATTATTATATTTATTACCTAATATTTGTAACACATGCTTAAATATGAATCGCTAGTATTTTTCAAATTTTGTTTTAATATTAACATGTATGTTAAAAAGACCCCAAAACTGTGACATAGATGTGGTGAATAAATTATGTAATGTATGTGTATCACTGAAAACTGCAAGCACTTTGAAATGCTGGTAGTCTCTCATACATACTATTTGTCAGGTTTTGAGTTCATTCTGGTGTTTAGTGTTCTGTCCATGTAACTTCCTGTTTTATTTTGAAGTCCTGGTTCTGTTGTGTTCCCCGTTACTTTACTTCCTGGTTGTGTCCCATGTTGATTGCCTTCCCTGCCCTAATGTGGATCACCTGTGTCTTGTCTAGCACTGTGTTTTTAAGTCCTGTTTTCAGTCTAGTCCTTGTCAGATCCTTGTCAGATTCTGTCCATGCTCTCTCATTCAGTTACCCTGTCAATTTGTCCATGCTCTCTTGTTCAGTTTATGTTGAAATTTTGGTTTAGATTAAAGTTTGTTATCGTCACCTACCTGGTTTCTGGCTCCTGCATTTGGGTCCTCATCCTGCAACACTTCATCTGCGTTTTCAAGTGACACTATCTTATGAAGTAATTGTGTTCAGTTGTATCAAATTGGATTCACTCTGCACAATCTAATCCAAAACTCATTAGATCTCAGTGAACATCAACACAAACTTTAATTTAAAGTAAAGCTGTGTAGCAATGTGGCTTAAAGACTAAAGTTTTTTTGGGGAAATGAAGGCAGTTTATCAGGCATTGAAGCTGTGAATAAGGTCCATGGTGACGCCATTTGGTCCTCTCATAGTACAATGCACACCCTGCTATGGTCTGCCTCCTCTCTCTCAGAACTAGACACAGCAGATGTTGTTGTTTGGATGGTTAGCTCAGTGTGTGTGTGTTTGTGTTTGGCAGACCCTGAGAATTACGTGTGTCACTGCACAGTAAAGACATAGGTCTCCAACAGCCTTGATTGGCTCTTTCTTCCAAATTCATTCAATTTCTCATAGGATGTTTAGATTCTGACAGTCCTCTGATTAGGATTCATACCTTCTGTTTTGCCGAAGGTGTGTTATTTAGCGTCACACATCTTCAAAGATACAACTCTTGGTTGTTCGAAAGTGGGTCTCTCCATAATTAAGAGCCTAGTCTTACATACCCTTGTAAAACGATGAGGGAGGAGACAGGAGGACGAAATTTCGAAGCAGAGATAAGGGCTCTGCAAAGGGAACAGGTGAGCCATTCATCTTGTTTTGACAGACCGATAACATATGGGGTCATGCCGGTGGAGGAGGAGCAAGGCTGAAGTCGTCTGCTGTGAAGTGATGGTAACTGAAGATGTGAAACATCTTGAGATGCTAATTGGACTTGAAATGCCATTGATGAAAGCGTGTGGGGGGAACTTTCTTGTTGGAACAAGATTTGTCATTGCCATTTTGTGTTTTTTAGATTATGGGACCATCAGTGGAGCATGAGAGATTTTATCAGATGCTTAAAATGACAAATCAGCAGGAACCCGTTGTACAATGACAACAGCTCAGGCCTATATTAGGAGATGGTTATAATACACATCTTTACGCTTTGGTGCCCTAAGCATGCTGAGTCAACATAGTCAACATAGTCAACACAACAACAAAATGCTCACACAAACGCAGAAGACTCTGGCATCTTAAAGAGAGTTATCTCAGGAATCTTGAATGTGATGTTTCAGTTATGACCTTTGAACATACTTGTTTAAGATACAGAGCATCTTTTAATTAGGAAGAAAGCTTTCCTAACTTTGTATGACGAATGTCCCTTGGTGTAGCTCTGTTGAGAAAAAAGGGGCAAAGCTCTCACAATTAGTGAGAAGGGAAGGCATCAAAGCTTTATGAGAATAGTTGGAGTTTTTGAGAAAAAGCTTATCTCCCGCAGAGTTACATGAGAGAATCAATGAGTGACTGACTTTCATATGTATTCAGTTGGTATGTTAGCTCTGCTTAGCATGAAACATAGTGGCAGTGGAGACAGATGGACAGTGGATATGAGCTTATCAACTTCCAGAATTGCGTGAAATACCACTTTCATCGTTAAATATTAAGCTACAGCCAGGCATGAAAACTAACACTTTGGTGAAACTGAGCTAATTTTTGATTCTTTTTAGTCTTGCCTACCTCTTGACTACCTCTTGAATATTAACGTACTGCTCTGGATGACAATATTCAGAAACACATGATGCACAAACATGAGGGGATTAATCTTTAAAGACATTTTTAAAATCATTTCCAAATTAGTTTATCAAATTATCTACACAGATTTCATTTTTTGTTTGGAAAGTGACAGATTTACATTGGCCTCTATGATTCTACATTACAAAATAAAATAGCTTACTCAGATACATAGTAGTTATGATGTGAATTTTGACTCGAGTTACCTTCTTTTCTGTCACAAATAAAAAAAGACTACCAGAGCAGTTGTGATGCTCAGTTGATTTAACTACATCTATCAGTCGCCATGCAGCACTAAGGCGCCCTCAGCATCCTCTGATAACATCCTGTCTTTCCTTCTTACAGAAGACGTTGCACATCCTAATTAACAAACTCACAGTCCCAGAGAGAACGTGTGGGGGTGGGGGCACCAAAAACAAACAAAGCAGCTCTGCTAGGCGGGAAGTGGAAGGCAAAGTTCACTGTCTCCAGAGGAAATAGTCATTTGGCTGTTTTCTCCCTGATATCCACTGCAGCTTAAGTGCAGAACAAAATGTACATTTTGTGTCCCCAGTGGAAGGACTCAACAACAACAACAACAAAAAAAAACAACACCTGAAGACTGAGTCACTAAATCAGAACGGCTGAGTTATTTGCTAAGTATCAGCCTCAAGAGACGGTGAGAAAACATTTCCTTGTCTATTCATGACAAGCTATCAAAAAGCTACTTGTGGAAGGATTATTCAGAGGCAAATAAGTCTCTGATAAAGCTAAAGTCTCTGAACTGTGAGGAATTGTTTATGGAAACATACCAACTATGCCTAGTGTCAGCTTTCTATTGGCTGAGACTCAGGACTGACCACATAGAACAAAGATAGAAATGTCAGAGGCTCTATATCAAAAAAAAAAAAAACAAACAAAAAAAAACAAATGGCCATCCACAGGGTGTGTGCCAGGCTTCATGTTTTAAATAGTTCAGCTCATTTGGTTTTTATTTGAGTCAAGCAAGCAGAAGACAGTCTTGTATTGTCGTCCAGGAAGTTCACAACGTTTCCTTCAATTTTCTATATATCCAACGTCCCAGACTTTAAGAAAAAAAAAAAAGGAAAAAAAAAAAGCCTGAGGTAGGGAAGCTATATAAATGAGTTGATGTAGCTGTCCCTTGAGAGATGATAGCAAAGTGCTAAAGGAGAAGCCATGAGTATCTGCATCATCTACTCTACTGGAAAAGTCGATGTCTTCCAAATTCAGGGGTTAGAGAGTAAAGTTCCTCTTTAGGACACAGCTTTTACATTCACTTTACTGCAATGTATACAACAAATGAGGCTGTAAAGTCTTAGTAAGACTTAGTAAAGAGTATTAAACCTGCATTCTATCCAATGACCATCCAATGACTGGCTAGGGTTTTGTCCTCTACGGGTTGGGGGTTCATGCCAGTGTCTCATCTACACCTAAGCTAGCCATCCCATGCAGCTGATTTGTTGCATGACACGCTGGATGTGGAGGGTGTGTGTTATGTCTATTGTTGCTACTACTGCAATGCAGTCTCTTTAGACAGAGTTTGTAGGACACCTGAATGTGTAATTTTAAGGAGATTTTTGATTCATTTTTGAGAAAAAATGGCAATGTTCAATAAAAAATTGAACATACCACTGCCTCCATGCAGCTACTACAATGGTTTTCATGTCTATATTGATTAAAGCTAGACATAGACACTGTAATTTTTTGTGTTTTTTGTGTATTATTGCTCTTATGAAATCACAATGACTGTTATCAGGTCTTTTTTCTTGAATTTACAACACACACATTTGCAATGTTGAGATGTGAAATCTACTGATGCATCACAAAGGCTCTTCTCTAACATGGGTGCAAAAATGAAAACAAAAATTTTGAACTGGTTCTCAGCTGGGAGCCCAGCAAATGGCCCTGCTGACACAATCCCAGACTTTCCAGGCCATCAGTCTGCTGTCAAATGCATTCCAAACACTGTCAGCTCAGCTGACACTCGCCAGCCACATCACTAGGTTGACTGCCCGATCTTCCAATTTCCTGCCTCATGAAGGGAATTCTTTTAGCCATGGGCCTCCTACTTTACTTCCCAAGAGCCACCTGTCTGCTATGGTTTTCCCCTGACCTGCTCCCTGAGGCCATCTGCTCTCCCACTGGCTAGCCTGTGGGGTTTCCAGCGATCCCCAACTCTGGCCTGCACAGTTTGACTCAAATCTCCTTCACCATCCCATGAGCCCTGGTTCGTTTTGTTTTAAATAATTACTGAACAGCATCAGTTCTGCCCATCCGTATACATCTAGCACATTTCGCTGATAGTGTATTTTTACTTTTTTACTTTTATTTTGAAAAAGCAGGACTTTTACTTTGAATAGAGTTTGCTTTAAAGGTTAAGCCACATATTGTCACCACAACTTTTCATAACATAACATGTCTTAATTTTTAAGGGAAAATTGGACTCATAAAATTATTGATACTCTAAATTCACTTTTGCTGGTCTGACTGCCTGCAGTTAACTGATGTTATCAATATCTCAGGAGAATTTTGTCCTTGTCAAAAACTATTTTGCCAGTAAATTCATAGCTTAATTTTGTGTGACTGTGTGATGTTTGGAGTCAGGAGCAAAATCACTGTTTGTTTTCAGTGACTGAGTCCTGCACCAGGTCGTGGCTCATATGTCATAGGGAGTGTTCTTGGCATGAAGTGTGAAAAATTTATCATAATAACAGTATTTGTGCCATGTAATTATATGGTTTCGGTAGATGATGGGGATAAGCATTTGGGTCAGGGTGGCTATAAGTGGAGCATGTGAATACAGAATAGACAAAAGGAACAAGCTGTATTTATGTGGTAATTGTTGTTGTTGCTGGAAATAATTATCCTGTCACTGACATGAAGCCAGACGTCACCATAGTAAAGGTGACATACACAAAAGTGTCTGATTACAACAGGGCCAACACTATTTACTTTGCAGTGTTTAAAACCTTCAAAACTTCAGCGTCACCTGATACAAAAACATCCGGCATAGGCCTAAAAAAACGATAGACTTCTTCAGACGTAAAGAAGAGCATTTGGTCAGGCAATCTGCTGCATTTACACAGCAAGCAGACTCTCAGCATAACTAAACTTTCCCGAGCGGGCCATGAAGGCATCATTTTTAGCTTAGTACCACATTGCTCGTGCTAAAAAACCTCACACAGTTGGAGAGGATTTGATTCTACCAGCTACCAAAGACATTGTCCGAGAGTCGCTTAGTGAGGATGTTGCTAGGAAAATTGACACTGTCCCACTCTCTGATAACACCGTGAACTTTTGAGGCTCTTCCCCTGTCTAACTACTGGCTACATGTTAGAAAGGACTATCCCAGCTTGGCTGACAGGGCACTGAAATGTCTTCTCCCCTTTGCAACAACCTAGTTAGTGAGTCTGGCTTTCCAACTTTATAGGTGCTCAAAACAAAACATAGAGCACGTCTACATGTGGACAATGACATGCGTATGGCATTGACAGACATTAAGCCCAGGCTCGACAAACTGTGTAAGAGCCACCAAGCCCATCCCTCCCACTAGTGTAATTTCTGTATGTCTCACTCACTCACACACACACACACACACACACACACACATTGACAGAGGTTTGATTTTTCACTATTATTCAATGAAAATGTAACACAGTGTTGTAAATAAGTTATATTATTATGCTAAGTAAATGAAATAACTATTGAATATTGAATATAGTTAAGGAAATCATCCTAAAAGTTGATGTTTCTTTACATATTTTGTGGGTGGTTTTGCAAAGGGGTTCCCTAATGCTGTTTGGGGGGCCATGGCATGGAAAGGTTTGGGAACCCCTGATTTAGACAATAGTCTAGCACAGTAAATGTATATATAGCTCTGTATAAATAAATGTTTTATTTATACATTCTTTATTCTTATTATTTCACATTAGATGATTCCTCCCATCTATAACTCCAATGCAGTACATAGAGGTTATGTTATAAGGTCATCATTTAACAATTTTTTTGTGTAACACTGATCGCATATACAAGATACAGAAAAAATTCTTCTCCTCTCATTCCAGGGGCAGGTTGAGTAGGTTTTTAATGGGACACAAACTTAGAGAAAAGTGGCACTTTAAAATTACAAATGGTAAAAAAATAATCAATAAATGACAGCTCCATATCATATATGCAGTGTGAGCTGTGCAGACTCTCAGCATAACTAAACTTTCAGTATTAGACCCAAAAGAATCAGTGTCTTGCCATCACTCACGAGGGTGAATGAATGAGTCATACTACATGCATACAATTAAATAGAAATAAATCATTTTGCCGACACTGAAACACTTGAAAATGTATTCCATGTGTACATAATCTACACTGATAAGTCTAAGAAACCTATGAAATTACAGCTGTGATAGGGGCACCTCTATATTCTCACCCTTTGGCCCCACCCATGTCCCTTTGCTATGTTGGCCTCCCTGTAGATTCTGACAGAGACCACCACTGTACAAACACACAATATCCATGACGCCATATGTTTCCAAAATTAGCAAAGCCTGGACTTCCATGGCCCTAACTCAGAAATTTCCACAGTGATGTTGCAAACACAGCCTCCAATTAAAACCATGGATATCATGTGAAGTCCACTGTCCAGCAGCTGATATCAATATTCAAATGTTGGATGAGACGTTTTCAACAGCCAATATAAATCGCTGACTAAATTGTAGATCAAGAAACTCTGTTGTTATGACCTACGATAATACAAGATATTAGTGCCTTGCAGACATTATATATATTTGTTGTCACTTTGATGTGTTCATGTAGGATAATGAACACACAGTGATGACCCAACTGAGTCCTTCTGAGATGACAAAATACACGACAGACACCATGATCATGTTATATAGCAATTAAAAAGGGAATTTCAGACCTTTCTGTCTCAGGCCTCATCTAAAACATCAGCATTGCTTTCTGATGCAACTGCTAACTGATGCAATATTAGTCATATATCACTTCGTAGACACATCACAGTATATTGATGTTCGCACTATGAAGCCGAAAGATTCATTCATATAAATTTCAATTCATCAACACACACCTGCACAAGATATTGGTTTGTCTCGATGAAGCAAAAACATGACCGGATTTGACAGACAACAACACTGATGAGCTCTGAGCATGCCCAGTGTGAATGTGTTCCAGATAGAACATGAAAGCATGTGGACAGAGGTGTTGGCATGGTACCTTTTCCTCTCATCCCCACTCCACTCAGAGTTGATTGCGTTATATGGCGAAGCAGCGAGGACTCTGCTAGGCCTCCAACATACCTAATCCTATCAGTGTTCAAAGGCTGTGCTAAAGGTAAGGCTCCCAAAAGAGACAGCTCATCTGTTGCTGGGGTGCGGTTGGGGGATGGTAGCAGCAGACAGACTGCGAATCAAGTACATATGTACTGATATGACAAAATCCACCTATAACATTTGAAGCTGATAAGACCTCCAGCTTTGGTGACTGAGAGTAAAATATATCACTGATGGAAATTTAACTCACAGTGAGAAATATTAGCAGCTGGTGCTGCATTGGAGACCACCCTGCAGCTGTCAAGTGCTCTCAATCATCAAGCAACCTGTCAACCTATTGCCAGGAAAGGTAGGCTTATTTTCAGTGAGATGAAATGTAAGAAAGTGGATAGAAAAAAATACAGCAGAAAAAGGGGGATGAAGTATGAAGCACTTGGTGAGGTGTAAACATATTGTGACCATCTGTTGTCACTAATTAAATCTCCACAAAGACACTTTCTACGCATGAACTCATGAGCCAAACTTAATTTGTCTTCTCTACTCTATGTGATATTGTGCAGACTTTGCCAGATGCATCTCAGAATTGTACCTGAATGTGGTGATTCTTTGTGTTCTGAAAAAAACATGTACAGTTGCGATCAAAATTATTCAACCGCTATAGCATTTTCGGTTTATTTATTTATTCGGTTTATTTACAAATTTTCTGGTCATTGCAATAGACTAATTACAGAACAGTTTAAATAGTAAAATAAAACACAAATATTACAAGGATTTTATCCAAATTCAACACTAAACCCTACTTTCTATGACTTCTGCAGTCTCAAAATCATTCAACCCCCTGAAGAGAATTCCTCATAAGAGCACACATTTGCAAATCAGGTGTGGTCCCAAGCATACCAGATGCACCAGATCAAGGGCTTCATTAGTTGCATTAGGTGTGCTTGAGAACCCCTCAAATACCTGGACTGTTGACGGTGACATTTCATTGAGACATATGGCTAAGTCAAGAGACTTGTCCAAAATGTTCAGAGAAGAGGTCATTGCCTTGCACAAACAAGGGAAATGATACAAAACTGAATGTTCCTAGAGATACAGTTGGAAGCATAGTTCGAAAGTTTAAAGCAAAGGAACAGTGGCTACACTCCCTGGATGGGGCAGAAAGAGGAAACTATCAATGGCTGCCACCAGAGTCCTGAGGAGGTAGGTAGTGAAAAACCCTCGACTGACTGCAAAAGACCTGCAGCAAGACTTGGTGGCAGCAGGCACCAAGGTTTCAGTTTCCACAGTAAGGCGCATACTAAACGCTGAAGGTTTCCATGACCGAACTCCAAGACGTACGCCACTACTGACCCAAAGTCACAAGAAAAGTCGGCAACAATTTGCTCAAAACTATATAAATAAGCCAAAGAGGTTTTGGGATTCTGTTCTGTGGAGCGATGAAACAAATTTGGAACTTTTTGGGTCTATGGATCAGCGGTACGTCTGGAAGAGGAAGAATGAAGCATATGCTGAAAAGGACCCCTGCCTACAGTGAGGCATGGCAGTGGCTCAGTGATGCTCTGGGGCTGCTTTGCGTCCTCTGGCACTGGAAATCTGCAGTGTGTAGAGGGTAAGATGGATTCAATCAAGTTTCAGGAAATCCTGGGAGAAAATGCTGTGCCATCTATGAGGAAACAAGGTTGGGTGTCATTGGACCTTCCAACTGGACAATGATCCTGAGCATACCTAAAGTCCACTAAGGCTTGGTTTCAGAAGAAGTCCTGGAAGATACTAGAATGGCCATCACAGTCGCCTGACTTGAACCCCATTGAAAATCTCTGGTGGGATTTGAAAAAGGCGGTTGCAGCATGCAAACCCAAGAATATTAGTGAACTGGCCTTTGCCCATGAGGAATGGGCTAAGATTCCTCAGGAATGCTGCCAGAAGCTGATGTCTTTGCAGCAGGTCATAACAACAAAAGGGTGCTCTACTATATACTAAAGATGCCTGTCATGAAGGGGTTGAATAATTATGAGACTGCAGTGGTCATTAAAAGTAGCATTTTGTGTTGAATTTGGAGAAACCACTAGTAATATTATTTGTGTTGAGCTACTTCAAATGTTTTTGTTTGATTTGTTTTTTGTAAACAGCTGCTAGTTTATACATTTTACCAGTAAACCTAATTTGCAGTGGGGGTTGAATAATTTTGATTGCAACTGTCAATTGCAAAGTCATTCCCGTGACTGGTGATGACATCACTGAAGCCACATAGATACAGCTCTATGGCCAAGCTAACAACTCTGTAAGTGCTAATGTCAGCAAGTTCTCAGTGGTGATCCCAACAGACTGATGTTGAACAGGCTTACCATCTTAACTATGTTAGGTTAGCATGTAAACATTTTCTAATTAGCATCGCAAACAACATTAGTTTGCAGGTGCTGGTTCATGGACTAATTGGATCTTATTTCAATGTTTCCAATTTGTAATTTGTCTGACCTGCCTGGTAGTCTGTCCTGCAGTAGTCCATTTTCTTCTGAATGGGGCAATCATTTAAAAAAATTATCTATCATGGTGTTTTGAAGAAGATGGGAAACTAGAAACTGAGACCAAAAACTCATTCTAATTAGAATGTTTGAAGACGTAATAAGGCAGAAGAAGGGTCATTTTACCATCAACCTAAATATAATCTGACCTGTGCCATGCCGACCATTAAAAGGAAATGAGAATTTAGGCTGTACAGCATTTGCTGACTTTTGAAATTTGTGTCTGCTTTTACAAACAATTTGAAAACAAGATATTATCACATATTTCAGCTTTGACCACAGTGGTGGGTTTGCATACTGTCTGATACCCCAATAATGAGTGTGGCAGAGAGATCCAAACACATATGACTATGCACCAGGGACAGCTCAATGTCAGACAATATTTATGCGATTGTGATAAGTACATCAAAGACACAAGCTTTTTCCTGGTTGCCAATATGGTATTTTTCTTCTTCTAATCAGAACACTTTAACTTTGAAATGAAATTAACCGTGAGCAAGTTCAGTCAGCATCAAAGACAATGGATAGTTGATAGCTGTGATTCCTATGAACTGCAGCAATGCTCAGACAATCTGAAGCAGTTTTATCTGGCACATCACTAAAGGTGTTAAAATGTTCTTTGGAATCCAAAGGCATCCAAGGTTTTTCCCAGAAAACCAATGACCAATTGAGAAGTATAAGGTTTTATCAAAGACAAACACAGTTACACTGAAAAGAGTGAAGTGTAATAAATGTAATAAATGACACTGTTGATGGTGGTTTGAAAAACTAAAATGGATCCAAGGTTACATGCTTGGATGAATTGAAAAGGCCAGAGATAAAAATGTGTCCTTGAGAATCATAAAGTGAATTCTGGGACCAATAGGTAGCCCATGAGGTTATGGGAGAAATGCTGTGATGTGATCTTTTCTGTCAGCTTGAGCAGACCCATGGCTGCTGAAAGTAGAACACAGAGCTGTCAGAGGTAAGATTTGAATTTCTTTCTCTGCTTTGTGAAATGAAAACACATTGGAGAAACCGAACCAGACATTAGTCCTCAACATCTTAGAAGATTCAGAGTCAAGTGAAATTTGTTGCAAAGTCCTGGCACTTCAGGTATTAATTTGGCCAGTAACAAATACATAAAAACTTGAACTATGCACACGTATTCACAAATGCATCTGTTGTGTAATCGGCTCTTAGTGTCCAGCAGTTTAGTCAGGATTTGCATTTTAATGTTCTAAGACAGGGGTGTCAAACTCATTTTAGCTCAGGGGCCACATGGAGGAAAATCTATTCTCAAGTGGGTCTGACCGGTAAAATCATGGCACAAAAACTTAAAAATATGGACAACTTCAGATTATTTTCGTTGTTTACTTTGGTCCAAAATAGTACAAGCACATTCTGAAAATGTACACAAACAATCCGCTTGACAAAACACTTCAAGTTGGTTAAAAGGCCACTGCAATTTCATTAGCTATAAAGTAGCTGGCTTTCTTTGCAGCGTCACTGATTTCTCGGCTGATTTCCATGAGTAAACACAGACTGCTGTTTCGTCAGATCCGCTAACAATTCATTCACCTTCCCTCTCCTTTGTTGTCCTTGAAGGTTGTTGTATTTGTTGGCATGAAGAGTGTCATTGTGGTG